>NC_090935.1:952249370-952874370 GCF_040938575.1 Ambystoma mexicanum | reverse complement strand
TGATTTATAACTCACACGCACTGTACGGTGCATTCATGGTATTTATGTGCCTATAAATAGAGATTCTGCACCATTCTGACCAAAAATCCCCCCGTCTTAAACAGTGATCTCCTGTCAGAAAGGCCCTCAAATTCCTATTTTTCGGCACACAAATTACCCAACTCAGCCGCTAGAATGTAGATGTTGTAGAACAAACAACTGTTTTAATTGTATAGCTTTACCTATATTATTTATTCTTCTCCACACCACCGGCTTACTTTTTCTGTCATCTGAACCCCAGTTTAGTAACACATTAATTGAAGAATACCCATCCCTAGTAGTTGAACTTCCCAATTCACAATCACACACCATTACATACATATTTATCATCTTACTCAAACAATCATGCACACAACACACATGCATTGCAGAAAACCCCAACCCATACCTTCTGTATTTTTTTCAACAGACGCTAAAGAATGCCCACCAAAAAGCAACTCTGTAGAAAGGGACGCAGAAGTAGAGCAAATGAAAAGAAAAGTCTCCAACATAAACACCCATCTATAGCAGAATTTGTAAAAAACATTGAAACACAACAGCTAATACAGTCATGTTGTGAAACAGAAGGAGTTTCTAGTGCAAAAACTTTGCCTCCTCTATCACAAAGTTAAACAACCCAAAAAACTATTAACAGAAAATCAACTATCACTACAAATAAAACATCTTCTATAAATCTTGATATAGTACAAAGTAAGCATACCAAGAAAAGTATATTAACCAAAATGTTCTGTCACAAAGTCCTTCAAAATCTGATAAAAACAGGAGAGAAACCAGGTTCAACACTTCAAACCTTTCATAGGAAAGTAATCTTAGAAGCGTTGATAGACAGTGCAATTTTTCTCATAAGAAACTTATTTATTGTTGTGTTAAACAGAATTAAACCACTAACAAAACTAATAACTAAATTTCAAAAAAGACTTCTCAATAAACGAAATGTGAACAGAAATAACTTCTTAAATATCTGTGGAGGTGAATGGAGTCACACTACAAGCACAGAACCATACTTTAATGAAGAAGCGTACAAACAAAAGCAAACAAATACAATTGCCATACATAGCAGTTCCCAAAAAAATGTTCAAATCTTTACGCCTATTCCTCAATCAATATGTGAAAAGCAAAGACAAAATCAAAATTAAAATACTGCAAAGTATGGATGCTTAGCCAGTACGCAAGCACACAGGACTGCAAGGACATTCATTGGCCTGCATATCAGGAGCTACTTGCAAAACAACCTTCCATGATATCAAAAGGATATCAACACATCATGCAAGTATAAGAAATCTAGTTTATAAAATGTATTATGCAAAAAGTCCTGCTTTAGCACTAGCCAATTTAAATAACATTCTTGTACATGGTACACCAAAAGACCTACTAGAAGAACTCGGGTATATACAGAAAAAATATTTTGGAAATGAAACCCACTTACAAGATGAATTAGCTGTCAACTAACTTTGTAACAAATCTGCACATGGCAACCTTTCACTACACACATACAAAAAAGAAATACTAACATTTCAAAGCACTTCAGCTGAAGTACCAAACTACGTGTGTGTATGTTGCCGCAGAACATGTTATAAAAGTAACACAAAAACTATAGACCTTTCATACAAAATAGAAGACAATGAAGATTCTAAATGGTTTGAATTAGCTCTCTACCTTATAGCAGAAAACAAATACGAAATAACTGATCCCATAATACTTTGCAGTTACTGCACTACCAAACCTGACAACAACCAAACTCCTTCACGTGCTATCTCAAATAAGTTGGAATTACATCCACTACCAAAACTCCTTCAACAACTTAATTTATATGAGAGCATCATAATTCAAACAGTTCATCCATTTCAAGCAATAATACGCCTTCAACCAAAAACTGCCAAATTACCTCCCTCTGAATTAGTGAAAGGTATTCGTGGAAAAGTAGTGTATTTACCATTAAATCTAAAAGAAAATGTGCACACTCTAGGCGTGCAACGTCCAATGCAACAATCTTTAATTATCTTGGTAAATGGAGTACCTACAAAAGACAAAAAAATGTGGCAACAACTGGTAGATTTACATAAAGTTAGAGAAGCCCTGCAATATCTCAAAGAGAATAATGATTATTACAAAGAAATAAGATACAACTGAAATAATTCAAGAGACACAAGAAACTGGTCAATTTGAGCTCCTAGATCCTGCTACAATAGCAAACACTTTAGACCATTATACAATTCACCCATTGCACTCTAATGACACCATAGAAGATGCACTGGAAACGTACCAAATGCGTCAAACAAAAGGATCACCAATCAGCATATGGGAAAAAAGTATAGAAGCACATGCTTTTCCTCTACTCTTTCCTACTGGCAAAGGAGGAAGATACGATGATAGACCTGTTCAAATATCAGCATCAGAATATCGCTCATTACGAATGTATTCTGAAGATCCCAGATTTCGACAAAATGTGGAATACATATTCCACCTACTCTTTGAAAGTGAACTAGCAACTTTATGTTACAGAGTTGCACACATATTAAAATCAGGATCACACTTTCAAAATATGACAGCCACACAATTATTACAAAAAGTTCAACAAAAAGATGAGGTTTTACAGGCAAATCTTACAAATCTATTAGCAAATATGCGAGGTACTAAAGAGTACTGGTTTCGATGCCATGGAGATGTACGTTGTATGATAAGAAACCTTGGCTCACCCACTTGGTTTGTTACATTAAGTTGCGCAGAATATGCATGGGAAGATTTACATGCTTTCCTACGCATATCAAACAAAAACAAAACAAACATAGATATACTAACACCTGGAGAACTTTGTTCTCAGGATCCTGTTAATGTTTCTAGATATTTTCACCATCGCTTCATTGCTATGCTACATTTTATTTGTAATAAAACTGTTCCTCCCCTTGGAGAAGTGCAACACTTTGTTTGGAGAAAAGAATACCAAGCCAGAGGAGCACCACATGTCCACATGCTTTTATTAAAGATGCTCCTAAATTTGGTCAAGACAGTGATGGAACTGTTTTACAGTTTATTGAAAAATATGTCACTTGTGAAATTCCATCAGAATCCACAAATAGTGATCTTCATGCAAAAATCTTACAATTCCAAAGACACAAATGTGGCAAATATTGTTGTTGCAAATACAAAAACAAAGGGAAATACTACACCAAATGCCGATTTGGTTTCCCTAGACCAGTTACAAATACAGGTCAAGTGAACAACCTCATGTCTTCAGTTAGACATAGTGTTAAAGGTAAGTTACCTAAAAATACATATTACATAAAAAGAAAAGAAGAAGAAAAATATATCAATGATTACAATGCAATCATTGCCCACTTGTGGAATGCAAACATAGATGTGCAGTACATTGCAGACAATTCTACTGCAGTTGCAAGATATGTCACAGCATACTTAACCAAATCAGAAAAGACAGAGCTCCAAGACCTCTGGAATGACCTGTCATCAGATAAAACAGTGTCTCAGAAATTATACAGCTTGGGCATAAAAATGCTGTCTCATAGAGAATGTGGATCCTATGAAGCAGCTGATCGATTAACTGGTACTGCATTGTATGGTAAATCTGCAAATATAGTATGGCTAAGTCTTGGTCCAGCTAAATCTAGAAAAAGAGTTCTAAAATCATACGAAGATATAGAAACAATAGCCAAACATGATCCCAACAGCCAAGACATTTTAAAAAACAATTTATTGGACACATACTACCCAAACAGGAGTACCACTTTGGGAACCATATAGCCCAAAACTACACATACAAAAATAATATAAAACCTGATGAGCAAAACCGTAAATACAAAGTGACAAACTGTGATGGCAGCTTAGTAAAACTCACCAAACCAAATTTAATTAATCATATCAAATTGTCATTAAAGACTCCTCAACATAAAGAAATATATGACATGTTCCTGCTACAACTCTTCAAACCATGGAGAAAAGAAGAAGAAATACTAGATACCTATGACTCATATGAAGACGCTTTCAAAGCCAATGAAAGCAGTATAACTGATGTAAACTTTGCACACTACTAAACAATGTTGCACAATGAACAGCAACACGAAGAGGAACTCCAGGCCCAACTAGATAAGGACACTCCTGACAGTAGTGAACCTTCTGTCACAGGAAGCCAAGAACCACTGGGAGAACCACTAATAACAAATGAGGCAGAATAAGCTATGATAGAAGTAGAAAACACCATGTGTCACTATGAAGTTAAAGAAGATTTAACTACACTACAATCAAAACTAAACAAAGAGCAACGTAGCATTTTTCAAGAAATAACAAAAGAAATTGCACATGGTGTGCAACATGAAAACAAAGAATGCACCTGCCAAAATTACAAACCTATACTATTGTATGTCAGTGGTGAAGCTGGTTCTGGCAAAACATTCCTAATCAAAATCATCAGTAAGTTCCTTCAACAATTGACAAACAACAAACTGTCAGCTGTTGTCACTGCCCCCACAGGTTTAGCTGCCTACAACATAGGTGGTGTCACTTTACACCGATTACTAGTCCTGCCAGTAGAACATCAAAACAAGTTACATTATTACAAACTTTCTGCAGAAGCTGCAACGGAAGTACGCAGAGTATTGAAACAAATGAAAATGCCACTAATAGATGAAGTGAGCATGGTGTCCAACCTAATGTTGGCTTTGATTCACCTCAGATTACAAGAAGTACTCAAAACAAACTATGAAGAGCTCTTTGCAGGAAAACACATCATTGTTTTCGGAGCCTATTTTTAAAAACATTAGGACACAAACTCTGCCGTAAAACTGTTGGCAGCATTGGAAATGTCAACCTTTGGCAACATTTCCAATACAGAGAATTAACAGAAAACATGCGCCAATCTGCAGATCTCACTTATGCCAACATCTTAAAAAGTATCAAAGTTGGTATACTTTCTAGAGAAGCAGAAAACAATATTAAAAACCCGGCACATTCATGCACTTTATGGTGATAATGCATGTGCTACAGATGTTATGGAACAATTAGCACACAAAAATGTCAATTGTATGGCCTTAATGCCAACTCTTGCAAGCTGTTTCAAATTCAATGAAATAATGTTAAGCAAAGAAATGCAACCAATTATGGAAATTAGCGCCACAGACAAACTAGATGTACATGGAATTACACTACCCATGTGTGACCAAGCCACAGCAAGACTAAAAAATCAATCTCAAACACAGCAGGCTTGGAAAAGATATTAAAATTATCCTTAAATTGCAGAGTAATGCTTAAACGTAACCTTGACGTGGACCAAGGACTAGTTAATGGAGCACTTGGTACAGTTGTTGACTTTCAAACATACCCACGTGACAAAAAAATTCAGTTTGTCAATATTCTCTTTGACAAACTTTCAGAAGTAAAAAGAATAGGACGCTGAACAGCTCGATTCCTTCTCTTGAAAGACATGTATGTACGCAGAGAACAATTTTCTCTAACTCTTGCATACGCAGTCACCATTCATAAATCACAAGGTCTTACTCTAGACAAAGCAATGATAGACATTGGTAACACAGTCTTTAAAGAAGGCATGAGCTACGTAGCACTGTCACGCCTACGTACAATTGACGGTCTATTTCTAATAAACTTTGATGCAAGTAGAGTAAACGCTGATATTCCTTGCATTTTAGAATACAATACACTTCGTTCACTCTACACCCCCCATCTACAAACATATCCTGTTCCACAAAAACAAACATTTTCTAAAAGAAAACTAAATCAAACAGAAATGCAACAGGATGTCACTGCAAATCCTCCAAAGAGACTAAAAGAAACTAAAACTTCATCAAGTACCACAAGCAAAAAAGAACCAGTTAGAGAAAGTAAACCAAGTACTTCGTCAAAGAAGGAAGACAAACTAAAAAGAAAATCACTCAGATACAGAACTACCTGGTCCATTTAAACTTATAAATGAAATAGGTGTAAGTTGCTACGAAAATGTAGCAATCAATATTCTATTTCAAATAGCAGCAATTGTTGACAACATTTACTTACACTTTAGAGACCCATTGTGTATGGAAATGTTAGTACTTCATAGAAACGCAAAAAACAATCCTGACACCCCGTATACTGTTCATGGAATAAGACAAGAATTGGACTACTGTGCTGGAATGGTGAAAGTCACTATAAACTCACAGGAAGATCCACAAGAATGTCTAATGTACTTACTATTAGTACTGGAAAACAAAAACATACCTATAAATGAAATCTTCCAGATTTCATACATGTGGAAACATACATGCACTCTCTGCAACAATGTGACACAAGAACAAATCCCCAATGAGCGCTTTGTCTATATATCAATACCTAATTGTGAATCTGTTCCATTTCAGCAACTTGTACAAAATGCAAACCACGGTAGATTATGTTCTACCTGCAATTCGGATAATCGCTCCACATTACTAATACAAACACATAGTAAATACGTAATACTAATGCTTCTACGTTACAATGCAGATGGTACAAAAAACAACTGCAAGCTGACTGGATTCACACATGGTCAAGTATCACTTGGTAGGAAATCCAACAATAGGTATCTACCACGCAGGAGCCACAACCAACTCAGGGCACTACACTGCATATATAAAAAAAAATGTGGATGGTTTGAATGTAATGATAGTACTGTTACTCTAAAGCAGAGATTACCAGCTAATCTTATAAATGCGTATTTAATGTTCTTAAAACCAAAATTTGATAACTGAACTGTACCTTAAGTACACTTGTAGTAAAAAAATATAAACTGTCACAATATTTCAAAACCTATCTAACTGCCCAAAGATTCTACAACAACTAATCAGATAAATTAATACCACTCAAATAGAGCAAAAAATAGACAGTTAGAATACGCCAATTGGTATCTAACTGTCCCAAAATTTACAAATATGCGAACAGATAAATCAATACCACGAAATTATATCAAAACATAAACAGTTAGAATACGCCTACTGGTATCTAACTGGGCCAAAATTTTACAACATCCAAACAAATACCTAATATCTTACTGCTCACAAAAACTGAAACAATCCAATCCATAAAGCATTAGGCAGAAAGAACAAGTAAACGCGGAAAACAAACAAATAAATAAACTGTAGCATAACAGAAAAAGGTTTTTTTTTTTAATCCAACATGGATTTTTATTCTCCCACAGACCCAATGATTTTAGCAACAAACACAGAAACTTTGCAAATTGCACAGTACTCTGGTTTGTAATCTACTAAATATGAGGGTCAATAAAAAGAAGAAAATGTTGATTGTACAATGTAATAAGTCATTATAAAATACTAATACTAACATGCTATTTTCTTTTATTACAGAAATGAACAAGAAAAACATGGACTCCCGTTACTAAACCAAATAGTACGTAGAACAAGATAAATACAACCATCGCACCATATCACACCCATACAAGCTTATAACATTGTTCCTTATAAATTAGTTTTTGACCCAAAGTTAAAAGCCACTATGGGTGTGATATGCTGCGGTGGTTTTGGCCAGGGCATACACTCTTGGGTGCATGGCCAAATGGCCATGCACCCAACATTCTATACCCTGGCCACAACCACTGCAGCATATCACATCCATAGATGCAAGCATTGCAACCATTTTTATGTCCGCGGAGAGGGGGAAGGTCCTAGGAAACATTCAACTTGCCAGAGGACAATACAAACAGCGTCCTCAGGACACCCCCATTTTCATTATGTACGAAAATTTCAGGACACCGCGATTGTTCTTAAAACATTTTCACCTTGCCAACGAACAATACAGACAACGTCTCCAGGACACCCCCTGCAAACATTCCAAGACCCCACGAGTGTTCTTAGAACACTTTCAAGTTGACACTGAATCCATTCTGTTTATTTACGAACATTCCAGAACAGCCGTGTTGTCCGCAGACAAATGGAACACAACAAAAGCATCTAGCACATACATAAAATACAACTTTGAACCTATCTCATGCTCCCCCATCCTCCCCAAAGACTTCTACACACCAACATACTCTACTAAATACACATTTTGAACAAACTTTCACCGCGCTGTCTGCGGACGTCCGCAAATGCAAGATGGCGGGCGCGACAGAAAATCTGACGCGCATCACGCACCACGCCGCCCAATCAGCGAACACGTTGCATGTCCGCGAAGATGACGCAAGCCGCTGGGTCAATCGGGGTGCTGTCCGCGGAGCGAACAGGGAAGTCCGTCCGCGAAGCAAACACAGATATCACTAATTTTTTTGCCTTAAATTTTGGTCATTTTAAAAAAAACTACTGGACGGATTTACACCAAATTTGCAAAAGCACGCTTTCGGGACCAGGCCGCCACCCCTGCCGCAAATTTGGTGTAAATCCGTCCAGCGGTTTGGGCTGTAGCCGTGCGCAAAGTTTTTCCCATTCAGTCTATGGGAAAAAAAAAGTTTTGGGACCCCCCTATAACTTTTCCCCCCCTGTACGAATCCTCACCAAACTTTGCAAAAAAAATTCAGAGTGGGTCATATACTTTTTTTGCAAAGTTTGGTGAGGATTCGTCCAGGGGGAGCGAAGTTATAAGCCACCCAAAAAGTTCTCTTCCTATGGAAACACCAACTTAACCATAACTACATGGCCACTACCGTTAACTTGTGTGTATCCAAAAGCAGATATCACAATTATTTTGAGCCTCTGTAGACACTGAAAACAGTCCATGTGGTTAAAACAAATTTAATAAAACATTTATCATTACAAAACAAATATTGTTAACATATTGAGTTGGAAAGGACATTACTAACAGGAAAGGACATTACTAATTGGAGAAAAAAACAAGAACCAAAAAGTGATGACAAGCAAATGTTGAGTCAAATTACAACAATGAACCAAAAAAAAACTGGTTACAGTAGTGCAATGTTCAAATCTTGAAATAAACACAAAGAATCAAACAACATTAAGAGATAAGACAAATGATAAGCAATGAATGTATCCGACTTTGGTCATAATTAATAAAACCAAAAAGAAAAAGAAGGAAAGAAAAAGAAAAAGCTGCAGTTTTATTAGTATTCCAAGTTGGGCAGTCCCATGAATGCAGGTCTGCCGACGTGCTTGTGTTATAAGGAGATGCAAAATCATAAATGGACTCAAACAGGACTCAGTTCAATTAGGACCTTCCTATCCGATGTGGAATTTAAATTACAAGGGGTACAAATGAACTTGGAAAAGTTTTGGTTTTAGTTGAAGTAACATCCATGTCACGTTTCGGCAAGAGTGCCCCCTGCTGGGCAAAATATTTGAATCAAAGCCTTCCTCAGGACGAAAACAAGGAAAGAGAGAACTTTACCCCTGGTCATTGGCAAGGGCTAATTGAGTGCTCACTCGGCAAGGGCTGTAGTCCCCCACTGGTTCAGAAGGCGCACCACGGACCTGAAGACAGACCGGTTCAAATCCCACAGCAAACGCATGGATTCTTGTTTTACACATCGAAAATCTGAGCGTGGTGAATGTAAATTTAAATATTGTGCCTCATTTCCCCTTTGAAGTTGACTCTGAAAAGTGCCGTTGTTTTTTTTTTTACAGATGCTTGACAGACACCTGTTATTTTGTATTTTTTTTCATGTTTTTTTTCTTACTTTACTCCTAAAATCTTTACATAACCTTCTCCAAAGCAACCCTTACATTCCAAAATAGAAAGGCATTTCCCGTAAAAGATAAAGAAATGCCATCTTCTTTAAAATTAACAGCATTACTGGCATCAATATTCTCATTGTTACAGAAGAACATACCAGCTCTAAGCATGAAGGCACACATGCCTTGGTTGATGACACACCTAGCAATGTTTTGCTGAGGACAAAAAACTGAACTATTGTCCCATATTGCCCTAGGTAGTAATCCAGAAAAAATTACTTTCGCATTTGGAAGGATCTTCATTACGGCTTGAACCAAGCCTTCCAAATCAGCCAACAAAGTAGGGGCACTGACGTTGCCCAAATGGAAAGCACCATAGTGCAAAACTACCACATGCAGACTGTTCATCGTGGCCATATCCTCACAAACTTGTACAATTCCCTGTACATTGCAATCAGGCACAGTGCTCCACACCACCTCCACTCCTTTCACATCAAAGTTCTTTGCAACATGCCTGCATTCAGCGTACTGCTGTAAACCATGCACAAACATATCTCCGAGCACCAACACCCTGACTTTCTCCACTTCTGCCATCTTCACCACACACAGTCTCTTTCAACACAAATCCACAACCTCGACATCTGATTGGCTGATCCGTACAGTCTTCTTTCCATGTTGGATTTCCTGGAAAAACCTGGATGTAGCATGCCCTGTCCACGAACAGCCGCGGTGTCCGCGGACGGCGTCCACTTTACTCTCTGTGCCATTCCCTCATTGCATACAGCTAAGCAATCACACAATACGAATAACGTCCTCAGAACACCCCCATTTTGTGAATTTTCGAACATTTCAGGACAATTATCATTTCATTATTCAACATATTAACATTACAAATAGTATACTTTCATCTTGTACTCTGCACACAATGCTATGTTTCTCCATTAGTAGCTCAGTATACTAGATAGAATCCCATAATACAATGCTATTTATATCAATGCATCGTTCAAAGCACTAATAACGGTATGATATTTATTGCAATATCCTTGACACTTTTTTCGCAACATTATAATAAAAATCCCTAGTACACAAATTCCATAAAAAGTACATACACATGTGATGTCATCAGTGATTTCATCAATGACATTTACGATGTCATCTTTGATGTCCTGGGTGTTAGTCTTAGAAGTGAACGGTTGTGGCGCGAGTTATTTTTCATAGCTTACCATAACATGCGATTTTCAGGGGTCTTTCGGCTGTACTTAAAACCATAACGTCCTTTAAACAAACTTTTTTTAATATCACACAAAAAATATACAAACATGGCGTGCAAAAACCAACTTCTACATATGGCTTTACACAGAATGTTGCAAAGTAAGAATTTATGCTCGTTCACAGTGAAGGTCAGCTGCTTCCATTTTTTCCCGGGCCCCGGAGAGGCTCACGAAGTGGACTATAAGGTTGTATTGTGTTTTGACCTTGACAGACAGAGATTGTGATGAAAGACTTCTCTTGAAGGAGTGTTGCTAAAACGTAAGAGAAGATAAGGATGAAATTTATGAAACAAAACCACTTTTATATATTATATCACTATGCGAAAGATCGTTGGCACACGCGGAATCATATTTTGGGACTGCACCACTCGTAGATAATGGAAATTGCAATTGTACTGTAAGTAACCCTTTAGATTATTTTATACCAAATATAATTACAATAGCGTAGCATTAAAGACCGCTCAAGTTGAACTTGTTCGTTGAAAGTGGCATAATGTTTTCTACCGTGCACTATCACCGCCAAATTGATCCCCTGTTGTTTAGAGGGCTCTGAAAAAGGCAGACGACACAGGGTGGGTTAATACAAATAATTTAACCGGTCTATAGGCGGTCAAGCGCTCTACTCGCTGTGCCACTTCACTGTAGCCTGTCAAATGGCACAGCGAGTACAATGCTCGCTTTGACATCCGTGCACAGCTTGCTAACGCAAGTTCGAATCCCGGCAAGGCCAAATTCAGCCTTTCATCCTTCCGTGGTCGATAAATGAGCACCACACACCGTGGTTAATAATAAGCACCGCTTAGATACCTCACAGTTGTTAGCGCTATATGAATGGGAAAATATTATTATTTTATTATTAACATACTCCATTGCACTATCTTCGATAGCAAATAGTTTCACGCCCTAATAAATAAAATGATGATTTTTAATGAAGATCGGCTGGTGAGACTAATTTATGTTTTTTAAAACAGGTATGTGGCCCCATTTTGCCTATGTCACGATTTACAGACTACAGCGGATGGGGTCTTCAACTACCAGGTGCAGGTCCAAATATGCAACTTCATGACCCTCACCATTTTATGGGACAATCACCAAGGACCAATATGCCCTTACGCAGTACTAGTGGCTACAAACAACATACCAACCAATAGGGTGGTCTAATGGCTCGTTTTTGGAGCAACCTTCCGATTATCAGAGCGACCATTTACTGCTTTTATCATAAACCAACAGCATATCTACCGCAAAGGAACAACGCGTGGCTCCAAATAAACTTTTGCTGATCGACAGCAGAGACAATAGCAAATCGCTGAATATTCACTAAACATTTCATGTGAAATAAATGTACTTTACCAAATGTACAATCCTGCTGTTTACTTTTAAACCACAGTTTCATATTCTGAATTGTGGCGCACTGAGTTGTAAGCTGATCTAACACCCTCTGTGCCTCAACATGAACTTTTGCGGATCGACAACAAAGACAAATGCAAATTGCTGAATATTCTCTAAACATTTGATGTCAAATAAATGTACTTTACAAAATTTACAATCTTGCTGTTTGCTTTTAAATCACTGTTTCATATTCCGAATTGTGGCGCACTATGTTGTGACATAATATGTGTTGTCTTCTGGGTTCTGTGTAATGTCACTTACGACTGGAGAGGACTGGGCGCGTTTGATGACGCACCCTGTAACGTCATGGAGAGAGGCGGGGAATATGAATGCTTTGATAATATCAGGCTTAGGGGCGGGAGATATGATTTAGTGTCGCAAAAGCAAGTCAGCCAGGTCAATAGCGCCAGTCATAGGATTATCACATAATGTCGGCGCACACCAGCCGGATTTATTGTTTCTTTAGTGGACAAAAAGTCGGTTGATGCCCATAGGAAATTGTACTATTAGCGGACAAAAGGAGTGGCCTTAAAACACTTTCACCCTGACAACGAACAATACAAACAACGTTCTCAGAACACCCCCATTTTGTGTAATTGCAACTATTTCAGGACAACGCAAGTGTTCTTACAACACATTCAACTAGACAGATTACAATACGGACAGCGTCCTGAGGACACCCCCAGTTTGTGTATTTACAAACAATTAAGTACACCGCAAGTGTTCATAGCTAATTTTTACCTTCCTTGCGAACAAAAATGACACATACTCCGTCCTCTAAACACCCCACCATTTAGTTTATTTACAAAATGTCAGAACAGCCGTGTTCTCCGCGGACAAATTGAACGCAACAAAAACGTCTAGCACATAAAAAAACAAAACATTGAACCTATCTCATACTCCCCCACCCTCCCCAAACACTCTTACACACCAACACAGGGCACTAAATACAATTTTGTATCCACGTTTCAACGCGCAGTACGCGGTCGACGGGGAAGATGGCGGGCGCAATAGAAAATCTGACACGCTCCATGCCCCTCGCCGTCCAATCAGCGAACACATCACATGTCCGCGGACATGACGCAAGGCCATGGGCCAATCGGGGTGCTGTCCGCGGAGCGAACAGGGAAGTCCGTCCGCGAAGCGAACACAGATATCACACATTTTTTTGCCTTACATTTTGGTCATTTTTTTAAAAACTACTGGACGGATTTACACCAAATTTGCAAAAGCACGCTTTCGGGACCAGGCCGCCGCTCCTGCCGCAAATTTGGTGTAAATCCGTCCAGCGGTTCGGGCTGTAGCCGTGCTCAAAGTTTTTTCCCATTCAGTCTATGGGAAAAAAAAAGTTTTGGGACCCCCCCCTATAACCTTTCCCCCCCTGGACGAATCCTCACCAAACTTTGCAAGAGTGGGCCATATACTGTTTTTGCAAAGTTTGGTGAGGATTCGTCCAGGGGGAGCGAAGTTATAAGCTGCCCAAAAAGTGCTCTTCCTATGGAAACACCAACTTAACCATAACTACATGGCCGCTACCGCGGCCATGTAATATATAAATATATATATATACATATATATATATTTGCCTGAATGTCCCAATCCACCTATTGCTTGAAGGGACTCTCCCTACCTTATTTTCTTTGTGTGAAGGTTGTCTCCATGACCTTCAGTCTGGCTTCAGAGCTGCCAGAGTCAAGGAAACTGCTCTCCTGAACACCTGTGAAGATCTGCTCTCTAACTTTGATTCCAGTATTCCTTCTGTCCAGAATCTTCCTTGATCATTCCTCTGCTTTTGACACGGTCAACTGCGCCATCCTGATTAATGCTGATCAATCGACTCCATGAGAACCTGGGCATCGCGGATCAGGCCCTTGAGCGGCTGACTTCCTTCCTCTTGGACAGCCCCTCCCAGGTCGAACTTGGTCCCTTTCTCTCCGCTCCATCCTCTCACCCTGATTTTTGAACCTCTACTTGGCCCCTTTGGCCCACCTGTTCTCTACCCTCTCCTTTAACTTTCAGTGTTATGCGTATGACACTCCGCTTTCCTTCAGGCTCTCCTCAAACTCCTCTCCTATCTCACTCATTCCTGACTGTCTATCCGCGATTCAAGATTGGTGTGCCTCCAACGATCTCTGCCTTAATGTCAGTAAGTTGGAGATCCTTCTCATTTGGACTCCTGCCCCTGCTTTCCCCCTCTCACTCTGGCCGCCCGCCTTGGGCCCTCTTCCTTCACCTTCCTGTGAGGCAAACAACCTTGGTGTCATCTTTGACTCCACTCTCTCTTTCTCTCCTCACATCTCGGACATTCCCAAGAAGTCCCATTACCAGCTGCTCCTCCTAAAAGGGACTGGTCCCTTTCTCACTTTCCTCCAGAAGCTCACTGTCTCCACAGCCCTCGTTCTCTCTAAGCTGGACTACTGCAATAGCTCTTTCTCAATCTGCCTTCCTCTACTCTCCACCCTCTGCAACTAATCCAGAACAGGACTGCGAGACTTATCCTTGGCTTCAAGCCCAGGAATCGTATCTCCTCTCCAGCCCTGAAATCTCTCCACTGGCTTACACGTGTTGCAAGGATCAAGTTCAAGACCCTTAGCATTGTCCACAAGGCTTTCTGGGCCTGGGGCCTGCACTACATCCAATGCTCTCTTCCAAAATATCTTCCTTCTCGAGACCTTCACTCAGCTACCTACAACTCTCTAAGGGTTAGACGCTTCTCCGGGCAGAGATCACTCTGCTCTCTCCGCTGCAGGCGCCTCCCTCTGGAATAGCCTCCCTGTCCCTCTCAAACCTGAGCCGGAACACCTGAAGTTCCGGAAGCAGCTCAAAACTTTCCTCTTCTCCTCTGCTTTTTCTCTCTCCCACCCCTGCTGGCCTGCCTGACCTACCTCTCTGCTGTACCGACTGGTTGCTTGGCTACCCTCAAAGTCTCCCCGAGTCCAGACTTGATCAGTCACCCTTGCACTGCCTCTCGGCCTACCACGCTCTTAGGGCTGTAACTGTAACCCTACAGTCCCTTGTTCTCCATGCACTGCCCAGAGCCACGCTGCCCTGGCTGCACATACTCAGAGCATTGCTGCCCTGTTTTTCCCTCCCCTCTCCCTTGCACTCCCCCCCTTTCCCCTTGCACTTCTCGTTCTCGCACTTGCACAATCTGAATGACACAAGGCCTAGTAAGATTGTTTGTCTTGTCCTCCCTCTATCTTCCCTCCCTTGTCTTGTCGCGCCCAGAAACACTTGTGTACTGGTGCGTTAAAAATGACTTATACCATATAATTTGATCACAGATGCCTAGAAAAATATACAAAGCCGCAGTAAGAAATGGCTAGACTGGTAGCACCCAAATGGCAATCTAGCCAGGTAATTCACTCAGCAGGACTGCTTTATCAGAAATGCCCAGTTCAGTTAAAAAAAAAGTCATATCAAACTGAGGAATGACTAGACTGGCTGCACCAAAATGCCTCTCTAACCACTCTAATACCACATATCATACCTGCTTAGCCTGGACATGGACAGCCATTATGATTTGTTGCACAATACTGCCCCCCCACCTCCCCCCACACGTCCCCTCTTCCTCCCAACCCTAACCCAACCTCCAAGATCAGCTCCTGGGCCAGAATTACCTCCACGTCCCTCTTCCTTGTTCCAGAGCTTACATATGAGGCTCTTTGCCTCATAGGTAGTGGGACTAGGAGTAATGAAGATTACAGGTAGCTAAGTCGGGCAGTACCTCCATGTACCTCTACCTCATCCCAGTACTTGTGTAGAAGGCAGAGTGCCTTATACACAAGTACTGTCTCATACATACTGGGACGAGAAAGAATAGGGCTAGGAGTAATGAGTAATCAAGGCATTAAACACAAGTATTGGTGCTACACCATTGAGTTGACTGGGATTCAACTCCCCCGCCTCCCCTCAGACATTTTGGGCTATGTTGACTCGACCTGACTGACCTTCAGTGCAGTTGCCAGACAGAACAGGTCACAGATGTTAAATGGCACCTAGGTTTCGCTGTTAACAAGAGCCCAGCAATTACTAACATAAAGCATTTCACTGTTAGTATCTGCATTCAAATGCCACATTTTTAGGCATTTGAAATCATGATGTCGGTTTAATACTTGCATGCCAGGGGATTGATTGGAAGGGTAGAGAGGGAACATGAAACCACTCATTGTCACAGCAGTCCATAAGTGGGTGCTTTCAACCTTAAAGGAGATAATTAACTGCTTGTAACATTGAAGCTGCACCAGCATAGTCTCATTAAAATGCGTAAAGAAATTAGATGCCCCGAAACAAATAAGTTTGACCCTCCCCACCACCCATGAAGTTAGCGCATCTCCCAACATTTGAAGGGTTAGCCCCCCGAAATGTAGGTTTTGTTGCGCCCCTGATTGCAAGCACACACACCATTCACCATATACACACACGCACAGCCCGCCATCCATACATTTAAGTTTGCATTCTTTCACCATACAGGCAGACCCAGGCAGCCATCCATACATTTAAGTGTGCACCCTTTCATCATTCAGGCACACCCAGGCAGCCATCCGTACATTAAAGTGAGCACCCTTTCACCATACACTCACATATCATGGGGTAAGGAGATGCCCTAATACTACAAAAATAAATTACAACTATGCCGGTCTGGAAACAACGGTGCCGGTAAGATTACCGGCACCGTTGTTTCCGGACTGGCATATTACAGGTCTTGGGGTGGTTCCTGTCCCGCCCGGCAGGTCAGACCTGCTGGGCAAAATGGCACCCTCCCGTAGAGTTTTCATAGAAGCACTCGCACCGTTATTAATGGTGCCAGTGCTTCTGTGGTCCCCATTCCCATAGAGTCCGAGGGAAATGGGGATTTACCATTTGCTGGCGCCTGACTTCCCGGACTGCCAAGGTTGTAATCCTCAGGTGTTACCGGGAAGTCGGGCACCGGTAAATTATTACGGGTCCAGCGCAACCTGCCGTTAGCACCGGCACGGTTACTGCCAAACCCATAATGAGGCCTTTTGTTTCTTTTTGAAGTCACTCTGACTTCATAAAGAAATTACTTCTGTTAAGGACCGAACCATAACGGAAACAATTTCTTTGTGAAGGCAGAGGTCTTCAAAAATAAACTATTTCTTTTTGAAGTCATAGGGCTGCCTCCATCCTGTAACATGGAGGCTTCCAGCCTAGGGTCTTCCATGCCATGGGGATGGTGGAGCCCTCGGTCTTCAAGAAGAACGTTTCTTTATGCAGTTTCTCTGCCTTCAGAAAGAAATTATTTCTGTTACAGAAATTATTTCTTTATGAATGCAGAGCAAACTCAAATGAAAAAAAAATATTTTTTTTTGAAAAAAAATATTTTTCTTTTTTTTTTCTCTAGTGGGGCCCCCTCACAGGACATGTGACGGTGGGGCCCCCCACACCGCGGGGGCTGCGGGGGCCCCTGTTATGCCAGTGATACCCAACCAGCCTCATTTCTCCTTTGAAAGCTTGTCTGCAAGCTTGTTGTCTCACCTTTGCTCTCTCACACCCTTGCTACCATCTACAAGCCCCCTAGCCCTATATCTCTTTTCCTATTCGAACAGGGTGATTTCTCCTCCTCCCTCCTAATGTCTACCTCCAAACTCCTCCTCCTTGGTGACTTCAACATCCACCTCAACTCCTCTGTCACTGCCTCCATTCCCTTTCGCAATCTCTGCACCTTTCTCTCCCTAACCATTCTCCTTCTGGACTCACACACTCCGCTGGACACACCATTGATGCCTTCATCCATGCTGATCTTTCACTCCCCAATCCTCTCTCCACCCCTATCTCCTGGTCAGACCATCTCTACTCTCTTCTCACTTTGTTCCTCTCTGCCCCCTGAACAGGCCTCCCCCAGCACTGCCAGCCTCTTTTGCAGACATTGGTCTGATGAAACAAGTGTTAGTTGCTGTGTTTGCCTCCACCTTCATCCCTCCTCCTCCTCCCCCCACTGACTCTCCCACTGATACTTTCCTTGACATTCTTCACCATGCCATCACTAACACTCACGACATTCTTGCCCTTGTCATGAAAATCCACGTGAAACCTGCCACCAAGCACAAGAGTTGGTATGACTCCGTTCTGGCTGCTTTGAAATGCAAGTGCAGAGCTGCTGAACAGAAATGACGAACCTCAGGCTCATCCTCTGACAAACTGGCCTGTCGCCTACTCCAAAGGCAATACAGTCTCTCTATCCACTTCAAGAAGAGGGTCCAAATCCAGACCCACATCTTTGGGGCCTCTAACATGGCTGAACTCTTCAAAATCTGCAAGGAACTAGTCAATCGATCTGCATTCTACACCTTGCCTCTACTTTCTCAGGCCCTCTGCACTGCACTGGCCACAGACTTTTCTTCTAAAACTCAGGACATCCTGACTGTTCTCTCTTCGCTCCCCCACTCTCCAACACCCAGCCTCCTTTGGCCTCTCTCCCCTCCCCACCCACTCTTTCCTCCTTCTCCCATATCACCTCGGACGAGGTTGCTAGACTTCTCCACTTTATGAAGGTTTCATCCAAACAGGTCTCTCCTGTTCTTCCAAAACTATCAAGGACAACATTTGCTCCCTCACACCAGCTCTCCCACTTCTCTGCAACCACTCATTTTCCTCTGGCTACTTTCTCTCTCTCTGAAGCACTCCCTTGTGCATCCCCTTCTAAAAAAGCCCATTGCTGACCCCTTGTGTCTGGCCAAGTACCGTCCTATCTCTATCACTCCCTTTCTTGGGAACCTCATTGGAAAGCTGGTCTTCCCCCAACTGACCCAACACACTGAGCTCATTGGTTGCCTCCTTGACCATCAATCTGGATCCGAGCATCCAGCAGCAGAGATCCTGTTCTCCTGAATACCCGTGAAGAATTGCTCAGAAATCTTGACAAATCTTGACTCAACTCTCCTTCTGTTCACATTCTCCTTGATCTCTCCTCCCTCTTTGGCAGTTAATCACTCCATTCTCATTAAGTGGCTTCAAGATACTCTCAGTATTTCAGACTTGGCTCTGGACTGGTTTTGTGCTGTCACTCCTTCCTTCAAATGTTGCACAGTGCTCCTGTGTACTGTTGCAGGCTTAGCTTTCCTATATTACATTTGTTTTTTCTCTCCTTTTGTTGACGTTTATCTCTCACTCCCCACCACCCCCCCACGGGATATAATCAATTGTATTTTTATCTGTTGTTACATTTCTAGCAGTAATATGTTATTATGTTACAATGAAGTTCAGAAAGCTTGTGGCTTAAATTTAACAATTAATTTTCAGATCTCCTTCAAAAAATAGTTTGTGCTTACATTTAAAATATTTGACAATGTTAATATAATTGCCCTTTTGCCTTTTTTCAGACAGTTGAAGTTGGAGGGCAGGTTTTCGGTGCTAAATTGCTCCTATTTAACAAATCTTACAACTACCCACTCCTGCTTTTTGTGGCATCCTGCATTCTGCAAGTTATTAAGTTCATTACTCTTCATGCCACCGTATTAAATAACAACTTTTCAGTCTGCTCTTGAGCACTTACATTGGCAAATGTTCAAACCTCATATTCTGATTACCAGTCGGACATCTACGTGCTTCATGCCAGTGGCGGCCCGCCACTATGATGGGGGTGTGTGATTGGGGATGCCAACTCATCAGCTGTTTGGCTGGCAGCACAGCCCCCCATGGGTTTTATTTGTGTTTTAGTCTCTGTAAAGCGCTTTGGCCTAAGGTGCGATATAAATAACAAATCATTATCATTATCATTATCATTTGCATTGGGGAATGTGCTACCTGCTTCTGGGGAAGGCTACTTCCCCACTGTGCACTTTCTTTTCTGTTCATTAATATGAGGAGCCTTTTTGGCTCCACACAAACAAAGCACAAAATAAGCCCTCACAGTCAATCAGCATGTTCATATAGTAAATAAAGATGGGCCATCCCATCCTCCTCGTTGCAGTGCAGGCATGTGTGGAGGGTGAATGCAATTAAGGTAAGTGTTTTTTTATGCAATGTGTATGTATGTATGCATGCATGTATGTATGTATGTTGATTTATTTTTATGATTGCAAGCAAGTAGTTGTTTGAATGATGTGTAAATGTGCGGGTGAAAGTGTTTGTCTGTGTGTGTGTGTTTGTGTGTGTGTCAGCCCCACCCTTAAATTTAGATGCAGGGGCTGCTGGGCACATGGCATTTTTGTTGCTTTACCCTAGATGCACAGTACCGTCCATCAAGGGAAAAGCTAAAATGTTATTATGTGGTTAGACTGGCCTATATTAAGTGTAGGCCTGTCTATCCATGCAATAATAGTTAGGTTTGCATTGCCCTTGATGCACAAGGAT
Organism: Ambystoma mexicanum; assembly: GCF_040938575.1. Lineage (NCBI taxonomy): Eukaryota > Metazoa > Chordata > Amphibia > Caudata > Ambystomatidae > Ambystoma > Ambystoma mexicanum. The sequence continues at coordinate 952,853,744 of NC_090935.1, read as the reverse complement.
AAATCAAACATGATAAGTGGTATTACGTTGCTAGACTGGCCTACCTTGAGAGGTAATGACACTTATCATGTTTGCTTTACCCTCAATGCACACTTAGTGTTAATCAAGGGGAAAGTAAACATGATAAGTGTTATTATGTGGCTAGACTGGGCTACATTGACTGTAGGTCAGGCTAGCCTCAAAATGACACCTATCATGTTTGTGTTACCTTTGATGGCAAGTAAAAAATGACATGCCCCATTACAAATGTATATGCAGACTGGCAGTGCTACTGTCAGTCTGTATGTACATTCCTAATGTAGCAAAACATTTGTTTAATTGTCATCAAGGGTAAAGCAAACATGATGAGTGCTATTACATGGCTAGCCTGACCTATTGTGCCAGTGCTATTTACTTTCTTACTGTGCCATGGTATTTGTTACTTTGTTTCTTTAGCTTTATTTTGGATACAACAATCCATGAAAGCAAATACAAGTACAAAGCAAAGTATGCATAAATAAATCTCAAAAGTGCCAATCATTACTCTTAAAAGAGTACCTTAAAGCTTAGATATAGTAACCTACACAAATCCACATAGACAATGATATGTAAATAAAAAAGGGAATAGTATTAATTTTATAATCAGTTTTAAAATTATTGTGTCAACACTTGGGACAATCCCAGGGTTCATTAGAAAGATGCTGATTAGTGTAGCCATGTGTACAGACATGCAGTTCTTCATAACTATACGCATGACATGGCTCATAGCCACCACCTTCTAGGTTTGACCAAGTCAATCCATGTGTGTCTACCAAAACCCAACAAACTTGCAGAATACAAAAGATTAAAATACATATGTAAACTCATACAAGAAATAACCACGTTAAAGATATGTTATGATGGGTACATTGCTATAAATTAATCCATAATTTAAAATACTGAACTTTCAACTGTGTAGCGTAACCTCTCAACAATCAGACCAGAAAATAACAACCCTCCAGGGAAAAAGGCTTAGTGCATCCTTTTGTAAGAAGAAAAAGTGCTTTATTTTGTATCCAAAAAAGAAAAGAAGCAACAGGATTATAAGTCCACTGCCATAGAGCATTCTGTCTTCTTTGAAGCAAAACAGCACATTAGAACTGCAAACATTGCCATGTATGACGTGTTCCATATACAGTGTTGAACCCCCACCCTCAATGGCTACTGCCTATTTCCCTAGTAATAATCACATATAGACCCCAAGTTCATTGGTCCCATCTTCTCTGACTCCAACATCTTTGCACGTGGGTGACAATCTCTTCACCTTGGGTCACTGTAAAATGATTGGTTACATTTCAGGAAACACTGCCCTGCCCTGAGGCCTAATCACGTGATGTGCACCTAGCCGGCAACATGAGCTCAGTGGTTAACGTCGAACTCAGTCTGAACCTTGCAAATAAAGCATCCCTTTTCTCATCCCAGACACACAGGCACCCCTATCATGCCTCCCCACCATAACCTTAGAAGAATTGGCATCATCCTTTGCTCTCCCCAGTACAAATCACAGACTTTGTTTCCTCTGCTCTCCCCTTATCAGCTACTCCTCCCAAGGGGCAGGGCGGGGTTTCAAAGAGGCAGGAATTTCATTTCACCAAAAAGCCAGGGTGGCGGAAGTGACATCACATGACCCTTGTCATCTGATGGCATCACAGGAAGTGATGTCATTTGACCCGTACCCAAGTGAAACCACGGCCTTCCACCCCTTGACAAAACAGGAAGTAGCATCAGATAGCATTGTTCCCCAGTACACTAAGAAACATATGGTTACGATATCACTGTAATATGATATATATTTAATACAAGAGAGATACCATATGTAGCGTTAATATCAGTGTGTATAGGCCCATATTACCTAATTACCAAGAATGTATGCAGATGTCCAACACAAAAACCTGGACTATTGTGCCTCATTCAGGCTTAACTGTAAGCAGGCAGAACATCTCAAAGAGGCCTAAACCCCAAAGCGCAGCCATCCAATGCCTGCCAAGTGTCTGGCCATAGACTGAAAACAGCAACTGACCAACACAAGTCCGGCCAGAAATAAAACAATGGTCTGGAGGGTTGCCCAAAGCATGAGTGATGTATAACATTCTAGCCATCACCTATCTGTTTTGCTTACTTGGCAATTTGTTTTGTTAGATGGGAGAAAGAGGGAAAGGATGTGTTGCAGGTCGCAGTAATTGCAGGTTTTCCTTTTTTCTTTTAAAATGTGAACAGCAGCAGCAGCTCCATTACATCACCTCTAAAAAAGGCCCATTTCATAATTTGTTTGGGTCCTTTATATCTTTCTTAATGCCAGCCTTCTCCAGCTTCTACGCACTGAAGCAGAACAGAAGCCATGTTCCACTGCATCCTCTTGTTCCAAAAGCATGCATGTTGCCCCTGAGCTTTCCTTCCAAATATATATATATTTGTGCTTGCAGAAGCAACAAATGGTTTACTTCAAAGGTGGAGGGCAGCTTCACGTACATTAATGATATAACCTTGCATCTATCTACAGTGTGCTTATGATGCAAGTCTAGCAGTTCTGGGACAGATCACACAGTGCCCAGACAGGATTGGTGGCAGAAGCCACTGGGGCACACCCCTCTCATCACAGGCCCAGTGGCTCAGTGGATGTGGAAAGCAGACGACAAGAAGCACTGATGAGATTTGGGTTCATGCTGTGCTGTCAATGAATACTGCAGGCTGCTCTTACCCATTCCCAGCTAGCTAGACCTAGCCCTTTCTGTTGCTACAGTACTTGGTATGAGCTGCACAGACAGAGCCGCCTCTGAACCCAACCATCCAGGGATTCTTCAATAAAGGATTGTCAACCTGTTAGTGATGCCAGCTTCATGGTTTTTCCTGCATCCCTACTATTTCTCCTGCTAGCAAGATCTAGATTCCACGTAAAAATGCGGTGGCACATTTAGATGCATTTACAGCAGCCTTTTTCAGCTGCAATACAGATATCTGCTCTTGGCACTTCTTTGTCCAGTGGTCTAGGGTTTCGACAAGGACAGGTTTAGGTGTAGCAGAAGGGGAGCAAGGGGTAACCTCTGCCAGCGCTGGTAGACCAAAAATGACATCCCTGCTCACCCCATCCTCTGCTGCCCAGTTATCTCACCTGCCTGATGATCTATTAGTCCAGTGATGCCCCCTCGCCCTTTTTCTACTGGCTAGTGATGTGCCCTCTCCCCTGTTTCCTGATGTCACCTCTCCAGAAGCAGACTGGGAAGCCACCAGCAGCCCAGGCAGTAAGGGACTCCGGACCGGTTAAAAAAAACTATTCCACTCCATACACACCATTGTGAACACTACTTTCTCACAGTTTCCAAAAGACATCACGTTTTATTTTCTTCCAGGCAGGACACATCATACAGCTTCCATGACATCTCTGGGACTCTGCTACAATTCTGATTATTTCCTGTCTTATATACACTCTAGGAAAGTGAGGTAATGGCCTGATCAGAAGTACACCCCCTTCCTACCTATGATTTGTTGGCCTATCTGCCACTCAGAACTAGTCTACACAGGTTTTTCATCCTCCCCACCAGTGTCCGCTGCATGAACTTTTATAAAAATGTCTGTCCATTCAGGTAATCATTAGTTAGCAAAATCTCAACCATTTTGTATGCTGAAGCATCCATCTTAGATTGCCTGACTTTGTCTTAAACCCAAAATGGCTGATCCCTTATGAAATGCCTGACCAACCCAATCTTTGCTTAAAACGTGGTACATGTTCCGATTTGAATCTAGTTTTTTAGTAAATCATGATAAGCAAGTGTTACTTAACACACCTTCTATCACACAAAACATTTCTAGACATTCTGACCCCCTAAAATAGCTCATCCTCCAAAGCACTTTTCTGCAAAGCACTACATTGCTGATTTCAACAACATTTAGAGTCATTGATCACCCCAACAAGTTATCTATGTTCGGATTGAGGGGCGGGGTGGTAGGTCTATCTCCATTACATTCAGTTTGAGTGGAGGGGGTGGACGTCCCTGTTCACTTCCCTCTCTGTTTAGTATTTAGTCATCTACTGAATACATACAACTACATCCATGTCCACCCTCCTCAGTTTTCAATGTACCTACACATCTCTGACCTAATCACCCTTTTCTATAAAATAATTTATTTTAACCTCAGTGGTATCCTAACACATTTCTACAATGTCAGTACTAACACATTATACTCTCCTAGCCTAAACATGTATGTGTTCCTAAAACTACTTTTCTTTAAACTAACTATATGCCTCAGATAATTTTACAGCCACTATGATACTCAAGTCATAGTCAAGCTTTGAGGTAACCCATTAGCCCGTTCATGATACAGTGTTCACATGTGATATATACTCCACATTCTCTCCATCCCTCCCACCCCACAACATTTTTTCCTTGCTCCCATTGTCTTGTCCATCCATATTTCCAAGTGTTTAAGTGTATTTTTCATCTCATCAATACACCTTCCAATCGCATATTTTCCATCCGACACAAAAAAAACTTTTAGCATCCAGGGACCGTCTGTCCTGTTAACTTTTTCCTATTATTTGGGCTGTCTTGCAGCAAGTCCTTAGGCCATTTAATCCAAAGGCCAATTCTGACACATTTTAGTGTCTCTTTTTTCCACAGAGTACCAGTAATTATAGTTCCATTAAAAAGTCACAAGAGGGTGCATTTAGCTAGGGAACACAAAGATGGCGGAGTCTTTCGTAGAAAACACCTTTGAACACATGTGATTTATAGTTGGGCATGTGATTGGGTTCCTCAGTGACTTCTCTCTTTAGATTCTGCCAATTCTCTGAGTCACATAGGTCCCTCATTGTCCGCCTGTAATATAAAACTGAATGGGGTTTCTTTGATAAATAAGTATATCACTATTTATCAAAACATTTCTTCTCAACCCAACCCCTTAAAAAAACTCCCTAAGTATCCTGTCAGAATTCTCCTGCCTTCTAACCAAAACTTTATTTTAGAAAGTACTTTTATTAACGTCCCTGCCTGCTAGAAAAAATACATTTAAACATGTTCTGGACATCCCTGTCTCCTAGACAAACTACATCAGACAAGTTAGTTATTTTTGTACCAAAGCTACTCATTGATACTCTTCTGTTTGGTCAGCATGCTGGAACCTGATTTGTATACATCAACAAATTTAGTTGTGTCTATATTTTTAGGCATTAAAATGCCTTTCTAATTTTTCTGCCCTTATTTTGATGGGCTTGTTTCTTTCATTTACAAAAAGGTATATCCTTTCATGAGAAATACTTATCTTTTCTCTGACATCGACATTCTCAGATGTGGAAACAATATATTGTTAAAATAATTAAAAAGGCATGTCGTCTTCTTCTCCATCTCCTAGGCGTATCCTTAGCAGAGGAGGATGTCATTCGCAGGGATCCCTGTTCCCTCTTGAGAATTGAAATAGAGACAAAAGTCATTTGGGTCCTGGCAAGGAGGTCAAGTTACTTCCTAACCTAGATTCTGTCTCCTTGCTGCTTCAGTCATTTCTCATTATTTTCAGCCCATTTAACTTAAAGACTTCCCCTTACTAGTTGGTGCACATACACATTTCAATCATTTTCTTTTAGGCCTGAACATTATTTGAACCTTCTCTCTTTTTATTCTCAGCTCAGCTGTAAATACTTAATTCTGCATTGCTGCATGTGCTTCCCGCTATGCTGTAAATACTTCATCTTTCCTTCATTATCTTGCTTTTCGAATTGCGTTGGACCTTGGTCATTTTCTTCTGTGCTTTTTTTTCATCCTGTTGAGACAAAATACTATGTTTTGCTCACTACTAATCTAGTCTACCTCTGTTTTTTCTAGACTATGGCACCAATTCTAACTATGTGCCTTCCCATTCTGTCATAAAACTACATTGTTTGCCTTTTCTAAACATTTGTATATACTCGCCAAGTCTACCCTCTCTGGCGTCCTACCAAAAACTAAAAAAAGGTTTCCCACCTTCAATTTGACTTCTTCAATGTCCTATGTTTGACTGAGGTGGCCATGCTTACATCTACATGTTGCTCTATTAACACCTTATTGCACCTATCTTGGGAAAAAAATTGCTATATACTTGAAACACTGTGTCTCTATCTACCTCTTTTTTTGTTACTCACCTGGGTCCTCTTATTCTTAATAATGATCAACAGTGTGTCCACACCTTGTGGTGTAAACCAGTACTTACCTCCCTTTTTTAACTTTTCTTTTCTCCATATTCACTAGCACTTACCTGTGTCATAATATACTGTCTCTTCCCCTATTTTAAGGCCATGCAGACATTCCTCCTATGTTCCTATGTTCCTCCTATGTTCACGCAAGGACCATGATCTTCATCTGTAACATAAACCAACATTGTTACAGACACTCAAAAAATTGTACTTTACTTACCATTTGTATGTTCTCTTGTATGTGCTCCATACAAAATGTTCCTTGTCTGGTTAACCCAATTTTGGCCAACCATACCTCTTTCTGGTTGTCCATTGAATCCCCTTATTTCTTTTTATTGCACAGTTTGGTCAATTTCAGCTTTTAGTCTTTTTATATTTTTTTATTTTTGCTTCTTTTATGCTGGGTTTGATTTTTCTGTCCATTAATTCATTCATCCAATCATTTCTTCTTTAATTTTTCGATTCATTCATTATTTATTTATTTATATCCTCCAAATTATGTCAATTTTTTAAACTGAGATCTTTACTCCTTCCTATACTATTTAAAATAAATTATGTATTTTTGTCTTCTCCTTATACATTTTTTCTGGACCCATGACACTCTCTCCAATTTTCTTAAATTTATACTGGATGCTGCTACATTATTGTCAAATGTACTAAAATGTTTCCTTTTCTTTCCTTTTAATGTGTGATGTTCCTAAAGAAAACTCCATTAAACCCTATCTAGATATATCACCTTCTGTGACACTACTTAACTTACACTGTTTTTATGAGAACCATTACTGTTTTCCATGATCCATTTTTATTATTCACTCCTTGATCATTTGCCATGTTTCCTTACTTTATTGCTGTTTCTAATTCTGTGGAGGTCAACTGTCCCCCCTCTTGTTCATAAATATCAGAGGTCTGACACTAAATTCACCATGTACTCTCACCTCTTTTCCACTAGGTCACAAAGACATCAATGCCACTGTGCTTTTCCTACAACAATAAAAATACCAGAAACTTCTCATCGGGCCTTTTGCCCTGTGCATGCCACTATGGATGCACCCATATTCAAATGGTGCATTCCCTAAATAAAACACACTCTCCCGTAAACACCTAAATGACATCATCATGTTTAGGTTTTTATCAGCCATTCCTTTCCTCAAAACTGGCATGTGGTTGTTGCAGATATACAAAAAATTCATCATAACACACTCTCCTCCAAAAACTGCTAATTCCTCACTAGGCAAAAGACGACATTTATAGGCTTCAATAAACATCCTCAATCTTCTAATACTCATTCACCACCTTTCTGCCATTGCTGCATGGACATACAGTCCCAATGTCTACCACTAGAACAGAAATTGTTTTCCGTCTGCCATTTTAATTTTTGGCACTCCTTGAGATCTAGTGCCACTAACAATTCAGAACACATCAAGTCACCCTGTGAGGCAGTCTACTGTGAATGCATGCATACCCTTGTCTTTATAAAATAATTTCTCCCTTTTTAAAAATGACACTTTCACTCCTGTGTGTCACTGTTTTTCCAGTGTTTGCACATTGCTGAGCCTGTATTTGGGGTCACTTACTTGCCCTCTGCAGTAAATCTGTTTTGCACCTTTCCTAAGCTATTGTACCTGTTGCACTCCCAGCACATATATCCAATACAATGTCTGATCCTGGGCAAAACCTTTCCTTATCTTCTGAGCTATACACTAGGGGGAGTGCTGTTCCCCCCTCTTGAAAATTGCCCATTTCCGCATGACTCCTTGGTTTATACACATGCATACATAAATGCTTTGACATACCGCATGTCCAACATACAGGAGGCAGAAATCTGCTATTCTGCCCATCCTGCATATCTTGTCATTCTGCATATTTTGAAACCTTCCTTGATTACTTTGAAAGTTTCCCTAATTGTTCTGCCAATTCCCTTGATTATATGGAAAATTTCTACCTCAAAATCCTCTGCTTCCTTGTGGAGCAAATGCACTATTGCCCTGATCAAACTGCCTTAGATTATTCACCTGAAGCATGTTTGTCAACTGCTGTGAATTTTATTCGTCTCCACTAGTTATCACTGCCCCTTCAAAAGCATACTTAGCCTCTTCGCCTTTGCTAATATTATCTTTGTTGCTTTTCTTTTTCTGCAAGAGTCTGCAATAATGCGTGATGGTCAGCTGAATATCTGACCATGGTTTTGCCTCCATACCCACTAACATCTTGAGCTGCTTCTCTACCGGGTCTGGCAGCCCTTGGCATAATATATGATAGGAAACAGGTATACATTTTCCCCAAGCTCCACTGCTCTTGAAAATTTTGAATGTAAGCATGCAGATCTTCCCCTTTCTGCATCTTCTTTGTCATTATAGCTCCCATATCAGATTTGTCTGGATACAGTACTCTAAGCACTTTCCAGACTGCCGCTCTGCAATTATTAAACAGTGCTCCGTCATGAGCAGTGTTAACCGTAGTAACACCAGCATACCCTACTCTGAACCAAACGTCATCAGTTCTGTCTCCAAGCATGGCAATCGGGCGACCCTTAAGGTCCTCTATAGCCAATGTGTCTCTTTCTGTAATTTTGTCTACTTCATGTATATATTTCCCAGTGCCAAAGTTAAACTCTGAAGTTTATACCTTAAGTTATCCTTGCCCATCTGGGGTCAAGGTATATACTATGATCTGGCTCCCCCTTTCTCCAGCAAGGGAAACTGTGAAACCCCAAACTCACTCTCATCTCCCATCGTCTGTCTACTCCAGGTAGGGAAAACAGTTCCACACCGCCTTTTACCTGGCAGCGATCTGAGCCTGCTCACATAAGGTGGCGAGTTCCCTCTCTGATCATGGGACTGCCCTTTTAGGAAGTGGACATAGCCACGTCAATGATTCTGGCACCTGAAATATAGGTAGGTCTAAATCATACCATTTTACTGCTTTGTCTGTCTAAGAACACCTCTCACCTAGGGATCAAATATACTAGCACCCTGTTTCTTGCAAAAGATTCTTCCCATCTTGATCTAACATATTTTTTATCCCAACTAATGTCACGGTTGTCATGCTAGCCTTTATTTTAAATCAACCTGTCCACAGACAAGGCTCTATGCCTGTGTACACTGTGTGCTCTCTCACCTCTGTATGGGTGCAAGCTGTCGTTGTATAAAAGCCTGCTTAATACTTAATTTAATTGCCCACATGCACTCACATGAAGTGCCGTATTCCCAACTTCTTTTTATTGTTAGCCAATTTAACTTTGGCACACTGTTCCTCAAGGTGGCCCAACGTGTGATGTTGCTGCATTCCTCTCCGGCAATCTGAACACCACTCCTTTGTGTTTCCAAACTACTTTCCTATCTACTTTAAAGTCTTTGCCTACGACCGCAGTAAAGTATAATTGCTGCTCTTCATTTGCTTGCGTATTCCAAGAATCTCAGTTATTTCTAAATGTACATACGCAAAACTCTGCCCTTACTTAGTTTTCCAAAAAGGACTAACTATTGTCTATGTCAGCTATCATTTCACTGAAAAATAAAAACATTCTATGTATTTGTTAGTGTGTGCTTGCAAATGTGCGTGAGCGTTCTTAAATGCATTGTCCATGGTGCACAGATTAATTACACTTCCATAAATCATGTGTACCTTTGTATATGTGTCTGCATGTGTGCGTTTGTGTTTTCTTTCTCATGTCAGTGCATCTTCATGGATACCTGCATATGTCGGTGCAGCTTGCTAGCACTTCCTTCAATGATTTACCGCTTTTTATTTTCAACTTCATTTTAATATTTTTTCAAATTTGTCATGTTAGCGCAGAAACAAATACTGTTTTTTCCCATTTATTTCTGTCATTTACCACAACTTATTTACTGTGCCTGGTCCAACCACTATCCACTAGCACATTGGTATGCTTTGTGCTGTATTTTTCCCCAAAAAAAAAAATTCGATTCTCAGCTACACCTCTCTCAAATTGTGTGCTCCAGGGCACCTTTTCTCTGCTTTTATTTCCAAATGTCTTTGAAATTCTCAGATGTAATATATATCTCACTGGGAACATATCTTCCTTTCTTTACATTTGTCTAGCATGCACATGCTACCACTCTATTCTCAACTCCTTAGTTATGGCACAAAAAAAAACAAAAACATGTACTTTAAAAGGACAACATGCCTCCTTCTCTTCTCATTGCAGTGCATAACACCAAATAACCTATTCATATTTCTCACAATGCATTTATCAAAATGCATCCATTGTCAGCTATTTTTGACATGACCAAAGCACTGCTTTTACAATTAAAACACAGTCCATGCAAAAAATATTAAAATAACCATGAGACTTCAATCATGATTTCACCACATAAACAATCAACCTTTTATAATTCAAAAAACTGCTTCTGTGATTCTTAAACAACATATCAGCATGGTCCTTTCACACATGGCTTTTAACTTCAACTATTCACTTCTCCTCAGTCTAAAAACATCAACTTTCAAGGTATTAATCATTTAAAAAGTTAACTTGCTCCGTTCATAAACACAAGCTTTCCTTACATCTTTTTTCCATCATTTACTCATTGCCAGGTTTTCCACACATACTGCCTGAAAATGTGTTCTACTCAAAAAAGACTGCTACTCCAGACATAAATCATCTGCATCAGCTGTAAACAAACACTATCCTTTCGTAGTGTGTGCCGTTTTATCTTAGCAAACTGTCAAGCTACGTACATCATTTTACTTTTAAAAAAATATATTTTAGTCTCCACATTTCTCCTCTGCTGCAGTTTCCCTTATCTGTATGTTTTACTCAGAAGGCCTGCGTTGGCAGAAATACAGCTTCTGACTACGCAGTTAGCTGCAAAGGAAAACACAATTTTTATTAAATCTTTGTCAGACTTATCCTCTGCTCATTTCTATCAAGACTGATGCAGTTTTCTGTCATATGGGGTTCATTCCGTAGGTTGACTTGTCTAGTTTTGCAAATGCAAGAATGAACACCTCATTTACTGGATTTTGGTTTCTATAAGGGTTCAAAGAGACCCAAATGTTTCAACCTTTTCTTCATTGTGTTCACTAAATATTGTATTTTTCAAACTTTTAAACAAAACACCCCTATATACTTCTGTCCATAGCATATATTTATCTAATTTTTTTCTCCATAATTTAACATTTTAATTTCTGGATTGGTGCCATTTTGTCCTTAAATTCAATAAAATACATTCTCTACAATACTTCAGCATGCATACAAAAAAGCAAAGTGCACAATATACAACACATAAAACAAAACAGACAGACTCGACCAGTCACACATATTTCTTACCTCTTATGATCTTTTCTCTAAGACTCGTCTTGCCATCTAAATCAATACTCCTACGGAGTTTAAATCAACCTCATAAGTAACCAAAATCATTGTCTAATGCTTCCGCTATGGGATTTTAGGTTAGGATTTCTTCTGATACGGTCTTTAAAACGCAGGCACAGGCTGTATTCTATTATCGTGGCACTCTCCTCATGATACCGCTAATTGCTTGGCCTCACACAAGTCAATTTCTCAATAATTCAATTGCTTGGCCTCTCACAAGTCAATTTCTCAATAATTCAATTGATTGGCCTCTCACAAGTCAATTGCTCAATAACTCCTTAAAGCTCAATGTCTTGAGTTAAATCCCATTTTTATTACTTCTTCTAAACTACTTATATTACGGTTTAAAAACATTGAGCTTTCCAAAATAAATCTCTAAGGGGGTTCCCCAGAAGTGATTACATTTTCTTCTGAAAGCCCTTTAATTCTAAGTGGGATCTTCCATAAGTGCTTTCCAAGGTTTTTTCAAAATAAATGTTTAAAATTATTAGGAATATTTCTTTTCTAAAATAGGTCTCCCAAAAGTGGATAAATACACATTTAATTAAATAATTACATTTTTGTGAAGACCCCCAAAAAAATCCCCAATTTAAAATATTTTTGGAAAGATTTGCAAAAATCACTTTGAAATATTTTTTCTTGGGAGACAGCCAAAAATAAAATTGCCTTCTAAAACACCCAGGTGCCAAGGCCCTTCTCCCATTCTATCAGGCGTGCAAGACCCTTCTCTTTTAGGGATGTGCAGGCAACTGCAGTTTGCTCCCCCCCCATCTCTCTCTTTCTCTCTCCCCCTCTTTCAGGCCTCAGAGCATGCTTTACCTTGTCTTCCAGGTTCAGTTCATAGTCCTAGAGACATCAGCTCAGGACTGCTGGCTTGGCTCGCCAAATGTAGAGGAGGGTCCCATCATTGGCATCTCTGGGTAAGAAAGGTACTCTGGAGAAAAGCAGGACACTGAGACTGGTTTCCAAAAGACATCAAGTTTAATTTTCTTCCAGGCAGGACACATAATACGGCTTCCAAAACATCTCTGGGACTCTGCTACAATTCTGACCATTTCCTGTCTTATATACACTATTGGAAGGTGAGGTAATGGCCAGATCAGAAGTACAACACCCCTATCTACCTATGATTTGTTGACCTATCTGTCACTCAGAACTAGTCTAAACAGGTTCTACTCACTCATCCTCCCCGCCAGTGTCCTCTGCATGACATTTTATATAAAAAGTCTGTCCATTGAGGTCATCTTGAGTTAGCAAAAACTCAACCATTGTGTATGCTCAAGCATCCATCTTAGAGTGCCTGACTTTGTCCTAAACCCAAAATGGCTGATCCCTTATGAAATGCCTGACCAACCCAATCTTTGCTTAAAATGTGGTACATGCTCTGATTTGAAACTAGTTTTTTAGTAAATCATGATAAGCAGGTACTACTTAACATACCTTCTATCGCACAATACATTTCTAGACATTCTGACCCCATAAAATAGATTGTCCTTCAAAGCGCTTTTCTGCAAAGCACTACATTTCTGATTTCTACAACATTTAGTCATTGATCACCCCAACAAGATATCTACGTTCAGTTTGAGGGGGTGGGCCTATCTCAATTACATTCAGTTTGAGGGGGTACATGTCCTGTACACTGGAATGAGGTTCTCTCCAAAACACTTTGCTCTGCATTGGACAACAGAGCGCAAGGGTCATAATAAAAATATACATGACTGATACCACTTGCCCCACCTCACAGCACTTTTGTAAATATTATTATTTTAATAGAAGACACCTTCTGAACATAAGAAAAAAATGTATGTTTCTTCCTAGAATCAAACACTTTATCTGCAATGTAAGGACACACCTGTGTTATGATATCACCCTATAACTGTGCAGGAGAAACTGCAGAGGACGAAAATATTGACTTTTGTACTACACATTTCAATGCCATTAGATGTGGGTAGGGGTGGGTTAGGGTGATCAATAATGTGAGTGGAGTATGCATTGAAATGTGAAATGTGTGAAAAGAAAAATAAAATTAGACATTTTCATCTTCAGTATTTTAAATTTGCAGTAATCACATAGATCCTTGTGTAATATACACCTAACACTGTGAGCTATCTGTCCTGCAAGGAAACATGAGCCATATAGCAGCAAATTAGCATTTACCCTTATGACTGTAGGAGGGGGGTGCTCTATAAAGTCTCACAAGCCCTTTAGTTCTTTCTCTGTTGAAGCAGCCGTGGCTTGACAGGGGAGGGTGGTGACCACACACAGGGAGGCAACCCTAAACCAACACTGGAGCCTTTGATGATGCTGCTGCCCATTGGGTGAATACCCAATATAATTAATGACCCGTCTGCCCCTGTCCCTCTCCTCCATGCTCTGCTGCCCTGATGTTCTAGCTTTCCTGATGTCTCCTCTTCCCCTGTGCATGCTGCCCTCATGTTCCCTTTCCCCCAGGCATCTGCTGCCTTCACACCCCCTATCCTCCCAGGCATCCCATCATGCCCCGAGAGGCGTGTCTAGGGAGTGGCCTGGAGTGGCACATGCTACCCCTGGAATTTGATTGGCCATGCTAGTTGCCACACTATTATCCTTAACTATGATCATTATGTGTTTGTGCGCTCATACTTCATTCCACCTCTGCATAAGTCACTTCTCGACCTGGGCATCCCCAGTCTAAAGAGTCTGAACACAACACTGCATGCCCCCGATCCCCATAAATCTGCTGCCCAGATGTCCCCTCCCCCATGCTCTTCTGCCCCGCTGTCCCCTCTCCCCAGTGATGCCCCCTCTCCCAAGGTCTGTTTCCCTGATCTCCCCTCTGCCCCAGGCTTTGCTGCCCTCAAATTTCCTCTCCACAGTGTTCTGCCGTCCCTTTGCCTCTCCTACCAATGTGCCTTGATAATGTTGCTACAAGTCCATGTTCTCTTGCCATTATGTCCCATTTTACCTCGCAAAATGCTGCCCTCTCTCCCCTGAGTTCCTTTCCCCTGCACTGCTGTGGCCTCTCTTTCCCTTGTCTGGTAGCCTCTCTCCCTTATTCTCCCTACCCTGTACCTGCAGCCTCGGGGTCTTTCCTCTTCCACAATCACAATGTCTATGTACCACAACACTCCTAAACTTCATTGCCCTTAGGCTCTGCTCTTCACTTAGTTCCCAGGCGCTACTTCCAGTCCCCTCAAGGTCCCCCATTCCCTTCTTCCACAGCTGTTTTCTTGCTCCTTTTGCAGCGTTTACAAGCCCCAGTGTTTCCTCAAATACTCCCAAACTTCAATTGAATGTGTGTGCACCGCTGTTTGTGTGCTTCTCCAGTTCAAACAGTGGCTTGACATCGCCTGCCCACCACTGCCTTGCAAACAAAAGCACTCACCCTAAGCAGGAAGTTATGCACCCCTCTCTGGCATAGGACTTCCTACTTGGCATGGGACAGGCCGTGCTCAAGCTCACACAGTCAGATAACAACATATGCTCCCTTTTATCCCTGATGCCAATTCATGCCAAAAAAACACTGGAAAGAGACCACAAATCACGAGAAAGCTGCAGTGTCTATGGCCAGTGCACTTGACCAGTTTTACAAAAAAGGACTCAGTTGTACTGTTACTGGTACTTAACACACAATAATAATGTTAATACAAAAACATGTTGCACGGGCCAGTGGGGGCTGCAAGGCCCCTGGACCTCACAATGCCAGTACATGCCCTTCAGCCTGGGAGCTTCCAGAAAATACAATTTAAACTTTCCCTCCCTGTAAATATATATTTGATATAGGGGTTGCAAGAAGAACAGAGAGGTTGCATCAGTGCCCCCTGGGAGGTCAGGTGCCACCACTGGCGACCTCCAAATGACATCCATGCCTACAGGTCCCACCAATAAGTCAAAATAGTGAAGTATTTAGGAGTTTAGCTCATGGGCATCTGGTGGTTCAAATAGGAGGGCCATTATCCTTGGGGGCACTAGTCTCCTAAATCTGTTTGTGTTTTGGCAGCTCAAGATCTCTGCCCTGGCTCCCATGGATTTGTCCTTCACAACCTGCCACAGCCCGTACTTGCCCTGTACCACTTACCTGAACTCACAAGACTCCTGCCTTCCCCCTGTACCCGCTTATGTCTATTTACTGTGTATTAGTACACTATCTGCCATCAAAATCGTTTAGGAGGGGCTGAGATCTGGATGTGCATTCCAACATTCCCTCATTTAGTTAATTCTCCATTAACTACTCCCTCCTTCTCTCTCTCTCTATCTGCTTTATACTTAGGGGCCCACACCCTACATACATGAAGTAAGCTTTCCCCATCCTGGGCATTTTCCCCGAAGTACATGTGAGATAAATATACCCTCTGTCACACACCAAGTCAACCAAATGCTCTGTATAGTTCTTCGGATCTGGTGAAGGAGAAGTCAGGGTCCTCGGGATGTATTGGTCATTCAATTCTAACCATATATGGTTTATTTAAATCTACTGTCTGAACTTGCCCATTCTTTGTAGCTGGGAAAACTCTTCCCACACCAGTAGTAACTATCATCATTGCAATGTTTGGATAGTCTTGGCTCAGCATGGAAGCATCATTCTGCACATACCGAACAACACAAACAGGAGCACCATGATCAGGACCAATATTTTCACCACTGATCCAAGCCATATTGGTGCCCATGACAATAACATATCGAACCAATCTGAAGCCTGGACCCTTGTCTCACCTTCCATGCTGGTCTTCAACTTATGCAGGATCCCTATTATATGTGTCAGGGACCCAATTTCTGCATCATTTGTGGGGACATTTGTCCAGCAAGGCAACCCTATTTTATTTACATACGCTCCACTGCAACGGGAGATCCAGGATGCACCGGTTCTGAAGCGTCCTTAACCGGATCACCCTCAGCTCATTTTGATAGCATTCAGGCCTTGTTCAGTATCATTTTCCAGCTGGATCATTTTCAACTGCACTATTTGCAGCCATTTGGCATTCGCTGCAGCCTGAACTCATGGCATCAGAAGAGAAGTGAAGTACAACTCCGTTTTGGTGTGCACGCAATACTTGTCTACAATCATTTTGAGATAGTTAGACGAATCTTCAGACAAATAGTTTGATCGCTTTTTCCATCTCATCAGTGAGTGCTTCTTTTTGAAAACTTGCGGTGTTGGGTCAGAACCTGATTATTTTGTTCTATGACAGGGTTAGATGCTATTGTTAGATGAGCTTCGGGCACCATGAGAATATCTAAGGGCAATATTGTCAGTGCACAGGCGCCTCGCCAGGATGGTGGGAGATGCAGGTATGCTTGCTGTCAGCACACCCAAAAGATATCCATTAGGGCTGCTGTTCCTCTTCCAAGATCTGGAATAAACAGTGTTTTATTGCATTTAATGTCCGTGCCAACAGGGACTGTTCCATGACCTCGAAAACAAAACTCATATTCTTCCGCACTTGGACCTTCACTAGAACTTCACGTGTCTCAGTCCATGTCAATTTCAAAACATACTTAGCCCATATTCTGAAACAGTTCATATTGATATTCCATATCACTTCTTCTCCAAACCCTGCCAACCCCCTGCCGCACAGCTCACCACTGCCTTCTCCCATCTATTTGACACAAATAACTCTCCATCCAATTTTAGTATGGGTTGCTGCCTAGATTGAGGGGTGCTATCTTCTTTGGCACATTATTCTTCATCCTTGCCCATTATTACAACTTCTACCTTGTGCCCCTGGCACAGACTGTGAACCCAATACAGTGACAGATGAACCAAACACTGGGCTTCCAAGGATGATATGTCCTATGATACGAGCATTTTGGGTGCCCCCCTGATGCATGGGGAATGAGGGAGCAGACATAACAGCTCCCGTTATATCTCTCACCAAAGAGCTCATGTGTCTCTACCACATGTTACTAAATTCTGGATGGTGAACATCATACATTGGGCCTCATTATGACATTGTGGGTAGCCGTGCCTGTAATACAGGCACGGCTGCCACTGGTGTAATTTTCTTTTCTGGTGCCCGCGAATGGGCAATTACCGGATCATTACGGCCCTGCCAGGCCCGGTAATTGCCCATTTGTGGGTGCCTGAAAAAAGATGCTCCCAATTCCCATTCGGCCCCATATGTTTGAATGGGAATGGGGAGGTTGGATGCACCGGCACCGTTTATAACGTTGCCGGATCATGCGACATGCTCTGCTCGCGGGAGCCTTTCTGCCTGCCAGGTCGGACCTGGTGGGCAGAAAGGCACCGTGAGCACAACTCATGGTTTGCCGGTCCGGGAACTACGGTTCTGGCATGCTTACTGCTTCTGTAGTTCCCAGACCGGCAAACTTATAATGAGGCCCATTGTGTCTAGAACTAATACTTTGTACTGATTATACTCATTTTCTTCATCAAATCCCCTTTTAACTTGCCCTTTTAATTGTCATAGTAATGTATCCTGTCGGGGGGTTTCTCCCGGGGTCGGCTGGCCTTCCGCGGACCTCCGGGCTGGGAGGCCCCAACTCCTCCCGCGTATCCCAAAAATGAGTATGAGACACACACAAGAAGCAAGGTGTTTCTGCTGTTTATTGAATAACGGCAGGGATGGGTCTAGGATCGTACGTGTCCGTCCAGACTCTCGAAATTCGTGTGGCTCGAAGGCCCCTTTTTGCCTCAGTATGACGCGCTACTTGCGTCACCTGGGAAAGTTAGCAAAAAACCTATCGCCACTCTGGATTGGTTCCTCGAGTGGTAGGGTTAGTATAGCATACGTATAGAGAATGCTGTTAGTGGTTAAGGGTCAGTCAGGTGGTATACTTGGATTGTCCCTTCTATTAGATACTTGAAAATTGTTACACAATGACCCCTAATGATTGGTTAATGTTAGTGGCGTCAGTGATGAGTGCTCCATGTTCTGATTGGTCGACTCGCGAGCCCCCCAGCCTGGGACCATCGTTGTTCCCAGCTCGCAGTGTACCTGTCATTTGCAACAATATGTAATTATGTGTTCGTGCAGACAATGCGTGGATTTGCTCATGTGCCTGAGAGCAGACCATTCCCATCGCTGTAGGTGTCCATTGGGTCATTTCATTGTTGCCGCCTTTGTCTCAAACGTGGGACCCAGGCGACTTCTCCCTCCTGGGTCTGGCACCCTGTCAGGTTTGGCTTGGTCACGTGAGGAGGGACCGTGGTTGAGGAAGAATTCTGCACATTTAAAGTTGTATTTTCCACTGTGTATCTGGCTTAGCTTGCAGGTGTGACCTTGGCGTCGGCTGGTGGCATGCGAGTTGCAACATCGCTACCTTGGCTGTCAGTTCTCGCTGGGCGCATTCTGCAGGGTTAGCAATTGTACTCTTGCTTGTCCAATGTTCGTGGAGGCGCTTGCTTGCGACCTACTTGGGCCTGGTGCATAGGTGGGGATGTTTAATGCACGGTACTTTAAGTTGCGGTATCACATTGCTTCATAGGCGGGATCATGTCTTCGTTGTATTTTCATCACAATGCCAGGGTTAGGAGAAGCGTCTGCAAGCATTTAGATGAGTGCTTTGTGCGTCTTGCGTTTCTGCATTTCGCAAAACCTATGTGAAAAATAATAAAGATGCGCGTCAGTGGGTGAGTCCGTCACCTACGTCATAGCACTGAGTATGTTCTTTGTGTGGATTGGTGTGGGGGTGTCCAGTGTGCATGGTTGCACGAGTGTTCTGACAGTTGGCTAGGTCGTCATGGCATCTCTAACGATGTGTTTATTTACTGTTGAAGGGTTTAGTCGAGTCCATCCATGCCGCAGGTGTCGGCTTGAGCAGGGCAGGCTGGTGGGCAGGCTGATGGGCACATCCGTATGTTCCTGTACCAGGGTATTTGGTCGTCTGGCAGATAGGAAAATTCATCTCGTGGCGGGTGTCTGGGACGCGATCCTCTAGGCCAGGGGCGCGAGGAGATTGGGGGGAGTCTTTTCTCCCATTCTCCCACTTAAGTTCCCCCTCTGGTCGACTTGTCGACCACAAACATATCCTTTTACTTATCTCCTCTTACTCTCCATATTTTAGGTACTCCTCCTAGGTGTCCACAGTGGTTGACATGGTCCTCAAATGACCAATACATATACACACAACTTCCTCCCGGTGTGCAGTATACCCATTTCCCGATGTAGCTCCTCGGGTTTCTTGGGTTTTCGAGCTTCACTGATGGCGGGTCCAGGTAGTTGGTGATGATCTGTTTGCGCAGTTTTTCTCTTTCCTTTATTATTGTGTCTGTGTGCCGGTCATCATCAGTTGGCATCAAGGGGTGCATACCAACCATTTCGATCATTTTCTCTGTAGTGCGTGCTTTCCGGGCTTTCCAGAACCTTATTATAATCAATGCAGCCCCAGCCAGTATTATACATCCAACTATAATCTTCAGCCCGTCCGCCAGCCATGATGGCATCCATGACCATAACAATGAAAACCAGCTGTCATCCTTCTTCACTCCTTTACTTTCTTCCATCATTTTGGAGTGCATCTGGGCCATTTGTGATACTGCTTCGGTGAGCGTACCATTGTCGGCATCGTTAGCAGGAATAAATGTGCAGCATGATTGTCCTATCTTTGCGCAAACTCCTCCCTCCATTGCTGTAAGGAGATCCAATACATATCTGTTCTGTAGGGCTACCATCCTCACCGCTCGTAGTTCCTCTTTTATTGTGTTGAATCCGTTTACTGTTGAATTAATTGTCATCATCAGCTCCCATCGGGTTATCTGGAGCCATTTAGCGTTTGCATAAGCTTGCAGTCCAGGGTGTAAAACATTGCTGCTCTGCTGAATAGTCTGGTGGGATTGAAGTGAGTGCTGTTTCCGACCTTCCCCATAGGTAATTTCCTGTCAGAGGTTCTCCTTGTCTCTTTTTCCTGTTCAGGACATTATTGTTGTTGTTGTCGTTGTCTGACCCCCTCTGAGATTGTACCAATCTCTTCTTCCTCTTGTTTCCTTCATAGATTTTGGGGAAGTTCGCCATGTTCACATGTTTTTGGGGCACCACTAGTGATGGTACATTAATGTGTACCATTGTGCATATACCATTCCACAGCGGGGGCAGAGTGTGATGTGCCTTATTTCCGCAGGCCCAGTAGTGGTCCATTAACACTGCTGTTCCTGCTCCCCCCTCTGGTAACTCTAACACGCTTGCACAGTTGGTGTTGTATCCCACGTCCACATCTCCTCTGTTTTGGTAGCATAATTTAGGTGCAGTCAGCAGCAATATACTCACTGGGTCTTCATCCTTCTCCATCCATGTCAGTATGGGTACGTACTTGCCCCATATCGTCCAACATCTGTTATTGTGTTCATCTACGGTGGTAATATTTTCTCTTGTCACCATGTTGCTGCCAACCACTCCTATGTCCCATTTATTGTTCATGTATACCTTCCCGGTTATTGTTATCAGTGGTCTTTCCCAACAGCCTTGTGTACCAGGAACTTCAGTGGCATACCAATCACATGGTAGGTATTGTAGTGTTACTTTCTTGTTTCTCCTTATTCAGCACCACTTGTCATGTATCTGAACGCTTCAGCATGCAAACTGCTCTTGTGATAACTCAAATATGACTTGAGGAAGTTGTTTTCGTATGGATATGTGTCTCGCGTTTTCCACACCAGTCTCACCACCGTTCCTTGAAATCGCCCTCTCGTTTGGAATAGTGCCAGATATATTATACATCGTGCCGTCTTCTCTTCTATTTCTGTGGCGACGAATGTTCGAGAAGCGCTCATAGCGTGTGGGATCAATGAGCAGACATAGCAGCTGTCTTCTGTTGTCTGCTTACCTATTTGGGTCATGTGCTGGTACCACATGTTGTTTAGACGTGTGCTGAATCTGTTATGTAATTATCAATACCTTTATTATCTGAGTGTGCTGCGTTTAACTCTACTTCCCTTATGTGGAGGGTTGCTAGTACCACCTGACGTAACACCTGTTGCAGCCGTGGGTGGGGGTACGTTAGGTTTGGGTGCAGCCATAATATTGATAGCATAACTTTTCTGCCATACAGAGGCAGCCAAAAAAACAGTGATGACCAAAACCCCTATCATTTTTATTACAAAAGCTAGTCTCACCGGCATTTGCTCTTACCTTGCTGCAGTCCGGCAGCTTATACTTGCGACGTTAAAGTTGCCTGCCTGAAAATTCTCAATACGCTTGTTATTATGGTTAGTTGTCGTTATCAAGCCCTCCCTATCAGGTAGTCGTTCAATGCCCAGGCGAAGAGCTGCTCCCACGCCAATCTAAGCGATCTATCTCTTAGAGCAGGTAAGTGCTGGTGAAGATGGGGCATTGATTGTTCTATGGCCAAGATATATGCGGTGTAGTAAACACGTACCCTCCTTCTTTTTAGGTACTTTGGCCTTTGTGATATACAAATTGGTGTGATAGGGCTTCAGGGTAGTTATCGTCTGTGGGTAACATCTACTCCTGGGCAATGTACGCTGTTAGTTACCTACTTTCTTAACAATACAATTACACACAGTACCTGCATTTGCGAGAAAGAAAAAGAAAACATACATGTGTTTACATTTGTATGTGTGCAAAACAATGTCCTTCAATTGGGTGGTGGCTGTGGTGGTCAGGGGGTTTGGGGCTCCACTGGCGGAAGTCTTTTACTCTTTGATCTTGTGACCATGGGATGGGCGGTGTGCAAATGACCAGTGTCTATTTCAGTACTTGTCTCTGGGGACTCTGGGGGGTGATAGGGTATAGTGACACTAATCTCACCAGCTGTGGTAGACGTCTCCTTCTCCGTAGGTGATGCTGTCTCTGTTCTTCCAATGGCCTTGTCGGTAACGCTAGGGCGGGTCTGGAGTTTGCAGATCTTCACGTCGTGTCTGTGATTCCAAGCACGCTTATCCTGCAACTTCACCGCTCTCGTAGATACCTCCTCTACCAAGTGGGGACCAGTGAAGCGTGGGCTGTTCCACCTTCTATTGAAGTTGCGGAGTAGCACGTGGTCACCTTTAGCGATTTTGCACAGTCTTTCCTTTTCCAATTCTTTGTTGGCGTCTTCTTGTTGGTAACTCTTAGACCCGCCCCGCGTGCGCTCGAGTTGTTGAGACACAAACCAAAGAAGACACATACTGGTACATTTCATCACCAAGAACAGTTGCAGTATTTTCATAGTCTGTGAATGCTCTTGATGTTGGCGTTAGGGGAAGGCGCATCTGACGTCCGGTCACCACCTCGTGAGGAGTGAGGTGGTGGTCGGACCCTGGCCTATTCCTTAGCTTAAATAGAGCTAGCGGAAGACAATACAGCCAACTCTTCTTTGTTGTTTGCTGTATTTTTACGATTGCCTCCTTCAATAGGCCATTCAGGCGTTCGCATAGACCGTTGGCCTGCGGGTGATATGCACACGCAAATTTATGCTTGATGTTCAGTAAGGACGTGATGTGCTGAAACGTTTCATTAGCGAAGTGCGGGCCATTATCTGACCGCAGTACTTCGCACACTCCCCACCTGGGGAAAACCTCCCTCACTAGAAATTTAGCTGCTCTGAAAGCATCCGCATGTGAGCAGGGTCCTGCCTCAATCCACATGGAGAATGGGCATACCACTACAATCATATACCTATTTCCTTGACATACCTTGATCATATCAACGTAATCAACATGAATATGCAGGAAGGGTCCCTCTGGCCGGGGTATAGTACCTTTTATCACTTGCAGCGCGTGACCGGCCGTAAACTGTTGACATGTAAGGCAATTGCTGATAAAATTTGTTACATGAGAATTTAACTCGGGGCAGAACCAGTCTTCCCTAATTCGTGCTGCAATAACTTCCTTCCCTGTATGAGCTGGGTGATGGAGCTGGCTCAGGGCGGTGTTCAATAGTACCAACGGCATGACCATTTTTCCAGTGTTACCCTGACGCCATAGTGCATCAGTTGGTGACATTGTACATCCTCTTTTTACCCATATCTCCTTTTCTGCCATTGGTGCGGCCGCTTGTAATTCCATTATCTGTGTGGCTGGGAGATGGGTGTATCCTTCTTTCATCAATATATCTTTAGCTATCCCCCTCCCTCTCTCTGACTCTGGGGGGTTCCATATTTCACCAAAATACGCAGCATACTTGGCATGTGCGTCTGCTGCTTCATTCCCTTTTGAGATATGATCTTCTCAATTAGTGTGTGAGGGACATTTAACCAAAGCTAGTTCCTGGGGATTATGTATTACTTCAATTAATTCAGCTAACAAGAGAGCATGTTGCACTAGGGTGCCGTCAGCTCTCCTAAACCCCCTTCTCTGCCATTTTGTCAATCCCGAGTGGACAGTTGACGTGACATATGCACTATCAGAATATATAGTAACTCTTTTGTCAAAGCTTTCCTTCAACGCCAAGATCAGTGCAACCAATTCTGCTGCTTGAGCAGAATAATGCTGTGGTAACTGTACACATTTCACCGCGACACACACCAATTCCTCTGTCATTTTTACAACTGCTGCCCCAGTTTTCCTTATCCCATCACTCTGGTCAATTGTCGATGACCCATCAATGAACAAGAGCTCTCCTCCATTTAGCGCATCCTCCTCCACTTTTCTAGTACATGAGTACATTTCAGTAGTCTGGGTACAATCATGAGCATAGTCACCTTCCTCAATAACTTCCGCTATAAACCTTGCAGGATTAACTGTACTGCATCTAACAATAGATAGTTCTGGTCTAGATAAGATAATCTCATAACCGGACGCTCTCTGCGTGGTTAGTGTGGACTTAGGCTTGTTCAATATTGCAAATAGTGCATGCTCCACAAATAGTGTGGTTGGCCACCCCATTGTAATAGATGATGATTTCTCTACCGCAAAGGCAGCTGTGGCAAGGCCTTGTTCACAAGGGAAGTGACCGAACATAACAGGGTCCAAGTGACCGCTGTAAAATGCTATTGGCTTGTATCCCAGGCTTGCTTTCTGAGCCAATACTGCTTTCATTACTGCTGAGTCGCAATGTGAACAGATAAAGAACTGTCGTTCATAATCTGGGGTGGCCAGTACAGGAGCAGTTGATATTGCGTGTTTCAATTTGTCAAATGCTTCCTTCATTTCCATTGTCCACCCCAATTTTTTCTCCCCTTTGTTTGCTTCTCTCAATGCTTCAAGTAGGGGTCCTATGTATGAGCTGTAATCAAAAACCCATGCTCTGCAGTAGTTGCACAATCCTAGGAACTGCTGCAGCTCCCTCACTGTTTGTGGCAATGGCGTGTTTGATATAGCCTGTGCTCTTTGTGGTGCGATCTTTCTTCCGTGTTGGGATATCAGTTGACCAATGTATAATACCTGTTCCTGACAGTACTGTAACTTTTCTTTGTCTACCTTGTACCCCTTTTCAGCCAATATTGTCAGCATTTTCAACGAGTCCTCCCTGCACCTTTCTTCGCTTGTGCTGCAAATTATTATGTCATCAACATACTGCAGCACCGTACTTTCCAATTCAATGTTTCCTAAGTCCATCTGTATTACTCTGTTGAAAATTGAGGGTGACTCGCAGTACCCTTGTGGTAACCTGGTGTGTTTCCATTTTGTGTTTCTGTACGTGAAGCTTGTCAGGTCTTGTGAATCTGGATGCAGGGGTTTTGAGAAAAAGGCATTTTTGAGGTCAATCACTGTAAATCGTGAGGCCTCTGCTGGAATTCCAAATAATATGGTGGCTGGGTTTACTGCTACGGGGTATTCTGCTTCTACAATGTTGTTCAAGGGCCTGAGGTCCTGGATGAAACGCCAAGACCCTCCTTTAGCTTTGTGCACTGGATACACGGCCGTGTTACATGGTGACTCTGATGGTACCAGTATGCCGTTATTTATAAGGGCCGTTATTGTTTCATATATGCCCTCATCCGCCTCTTTTGATAGTGGGTATTGCTTCACTCTAGGGAGTATTGCACCCTTTTTCAGTTTTATTCTTACTCCCCCAATACTCTTTATGCAACCCACGTCATAGGGACTAGTGGTCCACAGTGATGTTGGAACTTTTGCCATATCCTCCTCGTAAAAGGGAACTGGGGTAGATGCGGGTGCTTCAAGTGCCATTGCAATTTTCTGTGCCACTTGCTTGTATGTCACTCTTAGCCATATATCTACACTCATCATAAATACCATTTCATCCTCTTCCTTGTCTTCTGAAAAGAGCTCCTCATCTGACACCTGGGTGAGTCTGCATCCCTCAGCCAGCGCTATCACTGCCCTCCATGCTCTTCCTTCCCGGTCTTGGGCATGTGCTGCGATATAATCAGCAGTCACTATAATGCTCTCAATGCTCACTGAAATCACCTTTCCTTCTGGTTCATTGGCTGGTGTTTCAGGTCTGAACAGATAGGCTGCTGGCCTCCTCCAGATCTTCCCTTCTATTCCTGGCATCCATGCGAATGCCATGTCTGTTCCGTACTGGAACAGTTCGCCATCTACTGGCTCAGCCCTAGTCACTGTCTGCCCACAGTATGCTTGCATAATTTGCCGTGCAGTGGGCATGTTTATTCCAGGGGTGGAACAAATTATGCCGTCCTCCGTGAAGGAGATTGTCATATTCAACCTGCTCATTATGTCTCTCCCAAGTATGTTTACTGGCGAGTCCCTTGAATATAAGGCGAGTCCCTTGAATATAAAAGCGGGACGGACATGTCATAATCCCCTATTGATAAGGGGATGTTATCAGTAAAGGGAACCAACCCCCTAGCCCCAGAGAATCCTTGGGTGTTCATGGCCTCACCTGACATCTTAAATTTACCTTCCCTTATGCAAGACCGGGTTGCCCCAGTGTCAACAAGGAATGATAACTTTTTGTCACCTATCGTTACCTCTATGCGTGGTTCCTCCGCACTATTAGGTGTTACCGACAGGATGGGACACACCAAGGACGTCTGTGGGCTGTCCTATTGTGGGTATAATGATTGACCACTTCCTGTGTAGGGGTTGTGTCCCAGGACAGTCACCCTTCCCAGTTGTGTTTGCTGTAGCTGTGTATTGGTGGAGGTTACCTTATGGTCTTGAATTTGAGTGGGCTGCTGTACTTGCTGCACTTGGTGTTGTTGTGATATCGCTGCCTGTTGTTGCGGTTGTGAATATGTCTGTGGCTGTTGCTGCGTTACTAACTGTTGCTGCGTACTGCCCTGTTGCAGTGCCTGCTGTTGTGGTGACCCTGCTGTTCCCTTGTAGGCCCTTGTTGTCCCTGTTCTCCCCACCCAGGTGTGGAGGGTCTCATTCTACATGTGCGTGACATGTGTCCTAACAATCCACAGATCCAACATACAGGTGGTTCTCTGGTCTGCCATGGGAAACTTCCTGAATTGTCCTGGTATACTGGTTGCCCAGTGGGGAAGAAGCTTCTGAATCCTCCCCCCTGCTGTTGTGCGTTATAGCCGTATCCCCTCCCCCTCATCACTCCTCCCCTTCCCCTGTTGTAACTATAATATCCAGCTCCTGGTGTTGAGTATCCTCCTCCCATGTTATTCGTGTATGGTGGGGGCGGTGGCAGCTGTTGTGCTACAATCTGTGGTGATTGTATTTGGGAGGGATCTTGTGCGGCCACTACTTGCGTGGGGTTTGGTGTCATTGTTGTAGGTGTAGTTATACGTGCACCTTCCATCGTGTACTTAGTAAGTTTTTTCTGCACTAATTTAGCCTCTTCCGCTTTCCTATCCTCTTCCTTTTGTTTCATCTTTTCTTGCCATGTCTTACAATGATGTACTATCGTCAGTTGCATTTCCGGCCAAGCTTTTGCTTCCATCCCCACTACTTTCTTCAATTGTATTAGTATATGATAAAATATTGCTGGTGTCTTGTCCCATTGCTCTCTAATTTCCATACGCCACTGCTCTTGAATTTCCTGGATATAATCAACAGGATCTTCGTTCTCACGCATCTTGCCCGATGTAATTGCTCCTATGTCTGATGTGTCTGGGTACTGTACCCTCAATGCTTGCCATAATGCATGTCGGCAGTTTGCGAATGGCGCCCCGTCGTGTGATGTGTTTGTTATTGTGACCCCAGGGAAGCCCGCTCTCTTCCAGATGTCATCTGCTGCATCCCCCAATATTGATATTAGTAGGCCCTTCACGTCTCCTACTGCCAGTTTCTGTCCTGCGGTGTGTTTTTCCATCTCATATATCCATTTCCCCGCACCTCCACTTAGTGATGGGAGCCTGCACTTTATATTTTCCTTGACTGCATGCTTCCAAGGGACGTATTGTGGTCTAACCCCTCCTCTCTCCAAAAGTGGCATTAGGTTGTGTCCTACCTTACCCCCCGGGCTCCCCAGTGTTGAGTCCGTATACCCCTCCTCTTCTTCCATGTCGTCTACATCGTCTGTTATGTCCATATTTCCCCTGCTCGTAGCTGTTTCCCCTCCATCTCTTCCCCTTCGTTTATCATTTCCTTTATTTAATGTGGGCGTGTGTATTCGTTCTTCCCGCCTGCGTCCAGGGAGCTCTCTAAGCCTGCCAGCGTAGGGTGTGTGTTCGTCAGGGGCGGGTGCGGGTGTAGGTGGGTATGTTGCACGGAATGAGTGCGGGGTGGTGGAACATGTTGGACGGGATGATGAGGGTGTAGCTGCATGTGTGTGCCTTCCCGCCATTCCTTGCTCTTCCCCCTCACTTCCCCCCAGTTCTTCCTTCATACTGCAGGCCCATGGTGATTCCCTGTTAGTCCGGGTGATGTACAATTAACTAAGCTTTCCCTTTCCCTATTTCTTCCTTCTCTCTCAATTCCTTCTTCTTCCTTGCTGCAAAACTCATCCAGGAGTGACAACCCCCAATCCGTCTTTTTCCCCCTAATCGTCACTGTTTTTAAATCTATTAAATCCGTTCCTCCCGTTTCCTCTTTACCAATTGCTCCCCTTTGCGCTGATGTTGTTGCTACTTCTGTGTTCCAGCGTACATATTTCCTTATTTCACTCTCCCCTCTCCTATCTTCTCGTTCCCCTTCTTTTTTCTCTACTATCTCTCCACCCATTTCCTCTCTTTTCTTTTTTAATTCCTCCATTACTTCACTACTCATCTTTTCCAATAGCCTTTTCTCCTCTCTCCTCCTTTCCCATCTCTCTCTTTCCCGTTCTAATATGCTTTCTATCACCCTCTCTTCTTCGTATTTCTTTGTCGTTTCTGATAGTATTTTCCTCTTCCATATTTCCATTTCCTTTTTTTTCTCTTCTTCCTCCCTTTTCTTGTCGCGCTGTGCTGCTCGAGATACCCTTTCTGCTGCTGCCTTTACCCTTTCAGCTTTCCCTTTTCGTTCTTCAGTGCGTTCCCTCATTTTTTCCAACTCATTCTTACTTTCTTTCCTTTCTCGTCCTCTCTCTCTTTCCTCCCTCTCAAGCTGTTTGATCAGGGCATTTTGCTCATTCCTTAACTCCGCTAATCGTTCCTCCAAATCTCTTCTTCTTCTCGTAACAGCTCTTCCTCCTTTCTTTTCCCCCTTCCCCTTTCATCTCGCTCTTACTGTCGTTGTCCTCGCTCATTTTCCTTACTACCTCCTTCTCTTCTCCTGTTAATGAACCTCGCAATTTTAATAACACCTGCGCAGCTACCCATTCGTCGTGTCCTATGGCTGCAATTTGTTCTTCGCTAGTCTTCCCTTCCCCCACGGGCATCTTCGTATAAATTGACCCTACCGTACTTGTCGCCTCTCCTCCCGTGTATATGGTGGTGGGCTGTATGCTGGGTTCGAATACCCCTCAGCCGCCCTTAATTGTTCTCTCACTATTTCTCGTAGTTCCGTTATAGGATATAAGCCCCCTTCCTCCTTTTTCACTACTTTCGCTAGGGGCATGTCGTCGCCCTGTTCCTTTTTTATTTCTGTTTCATCTGCATTGCTACTCTTTTCTCCTCCCTCTTGTCCTTTCCCCGTGCACTGTGTGCTTTCACTCTCTTTTTCCCCATTCTGTTCTTCCTCCTTAACATTCTTCTCTTCCTTTGTTTCCCCCACAGTGAACATTCCGTTCGGTCCTGGTCGGGACCCCTGGAACATCCTCCATAAGTTAAACACCTCCACATGGTGTGACAACTTCTTCCCCTTGTATGTGTTATGTAGATGGGTCAATAGTGAGTGTTGGACATATGGGTCGAAACTGCCTTTGGGCGGCCAGGGTGTCGTCATTTTGTTGTCCGTCCCCTGTGTCCATTCTATGCTGTATTTAATCAGTTTCTCCCTATGGGGTGACAGTGTTTTACATATATGCTGTAGCGGGGTAGTGAGGGTTTTCCCCCACCCTCCCAATCCTGTCCCGTATGACATGGTAGCACTGTGTTGTTATCCTCCCTCGATATGGTAGCGGTTATCTTTCTAATAATAAACGGTATACAATTTCAGATATTTTACCTGGCCCCGTAATTTTGGGGACTTGCGATCGTCCGCTAAAAGAAAATAATAAAATATAGCATTTGCAATCATATATTCTTTTCTGTCTTTTCTTTTGTCACCTAACACCGTTACGGCCCCTCTATGGCCGAGGCGCACGTAGCCCCCTGCGGCTGCGTGCCATGTCTGACGTGCTTATACAGCCGTCCCACTTTATTTCACCCCTCCTCCTCTTCTCCTCACTCGTCGTGGCCGGCGTTCTCCGTGCACGGTCACGTCCCTCTCTCCACCTCGCCCCGATATAATTGTTACCATTTACCTCTGTGTCCACTCCCTTACCACTATTCTCTTCCCCACCACTCTTCAACAATGCTTTGTGCTCGGGTATCCTATGAAAGCCCTACCGGTGACGTCACCAACCTCTTCCAAAACTACCAGTAAGTTCTTTTCATGTTTCAAAAGTTCGAAATAAGTTTGCTATCTATCCCCGATAACCCCACAGCTGTCTTCTTGTCACGCCTGGAACAAGGTAATCAACAATATAATCAGACTGTGCACGCTGCGTCGCCTCGCGTGTGATACGCCCCTCAACAGGAGGGCTTAACCAGCCAATTATCTTCCGTATTAGGCAACCAGCTAGCTACCGCCTACAGGAAAAGTTCATCTATCTATCGAGTTTCTCTGCTCGATCAATAGGGATCCTCATCTACTCATTGATCAATAATCGCCAATTAGTAGGAAACCGCACACACACACACACACCCTTACAGGTGGTCGCAACCTAGGCCAATCAGTGTCTACGAGCGGCCGCACATGATGTTTTCGTGCTCTGCCCACCCTTCTTCGTAGCGTAGCGGACTGCTCTCGCACTTGTCCAACTACCATTCCCTTTACCGTCAACACTAATTATCAAATCTTCGCCGCGCACCTTGGTAACACCTCCCACCTCCCGTATTCTATTCCTCCCCCCTCCCTCACAATTTCACATTGCTTGTTGGGTGTGGCATATTCACCAAGTACTCTTGATGCGGGGCCGCTCGACTGCGTGCACCCCTCCAAGCGGCTCGCCACCTCCCCTCCTCCGGACCACGTCTGGACACTCGCCAACCACGGACGGGATACTTCTCAACCGGCTCCCGACGGCCAATATACGGATTGCGCTGTCCGGTCTTTTCGCAGTTCCGCGATGGTCCTTTAGTCCTCAAAAAAGGGGGCAGCGGCAGAGGGGGCCGCGCCGCCGGGCCTCCTCGCAACAAGAGCACTCAGAAAAATAAAAGGCAGATCTTAAACAGATCTCAGCAGTGCCTCCAACTTGTCGGGGGGGTTTCTCCCGGGGTCGGCTGGCCTTCCGCGGACCTCCGGGCTGGGAGGCCCCAACTCCTCCCACGTATCCCAAAAATGAGTATGAGACACACACAAGAAGCAAGGTGTTTCTGCTGTTTATTGAATAACGGCAGGGATGGGTCTAGGATTGTACGTGTCCGTCCAGACTCTCGAAATTCGTGGGGCTCGCAGGCCCCTTTTTGCCTCAGTATGACGCGCTACTTGCGTCACCTGGGAAAGTTAGCAAAAAACCTATTGCCACTCTGGATTGGTTCCTCGAGTGGTAGGGTTAGTATAGCATACGTATAGAGAACGCTGTTAGTGGTTAAGGGTCAGTCAGGTGGTGTACTTGGGTTGTCCCTTCTATTAGATACTTGAAAATTGTTACACGAAGACCCTTAATGATTGGTTAATGTTAGTGGCGTCAGTGATGAGTGCCCCATGTTCTGATTGGTCAACTCACGAGCCCCCCAGCCTGGGACCATCGTTGTTCCCAGCTCGCGGTGTACCTGTCATTTGCAACAATATGTAATTATGTGTTCGTGCAGACAATGCGTGGATTTGCTCATATGCCTGAGAGCAGACCATTCCCATCGCTGTAGGTGTCCATTGGGTCATTTCATTGTTGCCGCCTGTGTCTCAAACGTGGGACCCAGGCGACTTCTCCCTCCTGGGTCTGGCACCCTGTCAGGTTTGGCTTGGTCACGTGAGGAGGGACCGTGGTTGAGGCAGAATTCTGCACATTTAAAGTTGTATTCTCCACTGTATATCTGGCTTAGCTTGCAGGTGTGACCTTGGCGTCGGCTGGTGGCATGAGAGTTGCAACATCGCTACCTTGGCTGTAAGTTCTTGCTGGGCGCATTCTGCAGGGTTAGCAATTGTACTCTTGCTCGTCCAATGTTCGTGGAGGCTCTTGCTTGCGGCCTACTTGGGCCTGGTGCATAGGTGGGGATGTTTAATGCACGGTACTTTAAGTTGCGGTATCACATTGCTTCATAGGCGGGATCATGTCTTCGTTGTATTTTCATCACAATGCAAGGGTTAGGAGAAGCGTCTGCAAGCATTTAGATGAGTGCTTTGTGCGTCTTGAAAAAATAATAAAGATGCGCGTCAGTGGGTGAGTCCGTCACCTACGTCATAGCATTGAGTATGTTCTTCGTGTGGATTGGTGTGGGGGTGTCCAGTGTGCATGGTTGCACGAGTGTTCTGACAGTTGGCTAGGTCGTCATGGCATCTCTAACGATTTGTTAATTTACTGTTGAAGGGTTTAGTCGAGTCCATCCATGCCTCAGGTGTCGGCTTGAGCAGGGCAGGCTGGTGGGCAGGCTGATGGGCACTTCCGTATGTTCCTGTACCAGGGTATTTGGTCGTCTGGTAGACAGGCAAATTCATCTTGTGGCGGGTGTCTGGGTCATGATCCTCTAGGCCAGGGGCGCGAGGAGATTGGGGGGAGTCTTTTCTCCCATTCTCCCACTTCAATCCTCTGTTTGTATTATTTTAAAATTCATTACAGTGGTTATAAAATCATCAGTAGGTGTTGTGACATCAGAAAATACTCCATTCCCACATCCTTCTGTACTACACCCCACCCCTCCTTTATATGTCCTAACCATATGAAGTGACTGGTCAAAAAAAAAATAATGTCAAATAAAAATCCACATCCAAGATAAAAAAGAACAGTAACATAATGAGACCTAAATACCAACTGGAGTGTGCTGAAAACAGAACAATTAAATGGTGCTGTTTCACTGGAGAAAATAATTTTTTTATTGAACAGAGCACAATTAAGTGTAACAGAAAATAAGAATGTGTTAATAACATAGACAAACATATACATATATACACATTGAATCGACAGCTCAGCAATGTAAGTGTAGAAACCCAACTAGAACAATGAAGAAGTGGTCATATATCTTATTTCAGTTTATGTATCAGTATTTACAGAAAACACTCAGATAATATGCTCATGGAAGGAGGTGACATATGGGGCGCCTTCCAGACATCTGAAAGGTGTACCCAATAACACAGTGTAGAGGAGCGGGGGAATGCTTTCTCACTAATTCTCGCCCCACACTGCTGTCATATTGGAACAACAGATAAAGGGCTTTGGTTGGGGCCCCTTGTATAATCATTCTTCTGCATTGAGTGTATGAGAGCTGTTATGCACTCAAACAGCCATATAAAATGTAACCTTGCACTGAAAGTGTGGAAGGATGCTGCATAGAAGGATGTCAGCACACACCCATGGACATCATGGAGTGCTAAGTGAAATCTGACAAGGGCAGAGTAATGTCATGAAGACGATTTATGAACCTCTTCTGAAACTATATGAAAATACTTAAGAATGACGATGTAACTGAAGCATTAAGAGAAATATGTACCTAAAGCTAAAGTTATCATGGATATTAAGAAGAATGAAGTAACTTACTGGTCAGTAACTGTAAATATGCAGTAACGCAAGATCGATGTGACACATAGAAGCTTGCTATTGAGGAATATTTAACATGGTCAGGACGGCCATGATAGGAAAATGGACACTGGCTTACGTTGAATTTAACCAAGCTACCTCAGAGCCAGACCAAGCCTGCAGAATCAGGAGAACCTGGAAATACAAAGTGCAAAATAGTAATGAGTCGAGCTTGGCCAAGGACCAATGATACTATTTTAAGGAATGAATGCAAGGCGCAAGGGGAGTTACACGGATAAGCCCTAAATGTGAGACATTTGTCTTAGATTATGGAAGAAAAAAACATCTGCAACAGCCAAAGTATTGGGCAATAAAAAGATTATAAAGTCTATACAAGATATAGTGAGCAAGTCTCTAGTAGACAAGAGGAGCAACAACACCAAGCATAATTTAATTATATAGTAGTAAATAGAAGGTTGAAATTAATAAGTTTAGGGTCTCTTCACACGTGATTCAGAAGTCGAAGACAGTGTCTATTCACATAGAGTCTCAGATGAAGATAATGGTGTGTTCACACTCCCTCAAATGACAATGAGCAGGTTACAAAGTCAACTACAATGGGAAGTCTTTTGCTTATGGCCAACTGATGAGGGATGATGGATTAATTGGGAGAACAGGGAGCAATCTCACACAATTCAAAGCACCTAGGTTTCGTTTCTGGTACTTTCTGCTAAAGAGCTGAAAGTCCAAGGATGGTATAGTATGCCAACCAATCAGTGGATACAAGGGGCAACCTAACATTCAATGTTCCATAGACCAATCTGCTGCTATTTCGTCCACTATAATCAGTACTATACGTATTTAGAGGTAGTTCAAGGTGTGTCCTACAGATAAGGGACAGCCAATGATGTACTAATCCTTATATGTTCTATAAGTAGATATGTTCCCCTAACCAATCCTTCCCCATGATGTTTTATGATTTGCCACATAGGATGACATCAAAAATGGCATACATCAGGGTTTAAAACCCCAGAATAAACAAGTTTGTGTGGGAGAGTGCATGCATCAGTCCGATGCCTGTCAGTTCTCCCTGCTTTATTAAATGAGAATGATATATTACATTGCCATATTCCTTGAGACTGTCCGGTTATTGGGTCTGAGATATTTATATGAAATTCCATATAACACAAGAAATTCTTCAAGGTGCTAGGAAGGAGCTGGAGTGGTGGCGAGCCACACAGAATTTGGTGCAGTGCTGGTATCCTCTTCCGCTCGTCGTGGTACAATCTGTCGAGAAAGACATTTCATACACTTTGTTAACTCTGTCAGATAGGATTTAAAATCATCCCCTAAAATTGAAGCAGCCTGTGAGCATCAGGTGCGCTACACAGAGGGGATAATGGTGTGTGCATACGTCGCCCTGCCACATTCCAATGAACAGAGAGGTATTGGTCCTTGCAGGACTGAGTCCTCAAACTTAAAAGGGCCAAAGATAGACAATAGACCCGATACTTTTTTAAATGTAACACACAGCTTAGATAGCTTTGCCTTCAAGAGGCCATTTATCCCCTCAACAACACTGTTGGCCTCGGGATGGTAAATGGAGCACATTCTATGCTTAATCCCTAAAAGAGATGCTATTTCTTAAAACAGCTCATTAAAGATGTTGGTACCATTGTCACTTTTAAGAGTTTTGCACACTCCCCATCGGGGGAAACACTTTTCTAACCAAAAACATGGCTGCCGACTTGGCATCAGGATGTGAACATGGACAAGCCTCAATCCAACGGGA
Source organism: Ambystoma mexicanum (assembly GCF_040938575.1). NCBI lineage: Eukaryota > Metazoa > Chordata > Amphibia > Caudata > Ambystomatidae > Ambystoma > Ambystoma mexicanum. Next base: position 952,818,444 of record NC_090935.1, on the reverse strand, counting down.
GAAAGGTCACACCACAACTTTGAGATAGTGAAAGGTACTACATTGCTCTTCCATAACTGCAAAGTCAATGTGCAGATCCCCAAACGGGGCAGTTGGACCGGGCAGTGTGCCCTTCAATGTATTCAGGTCATTCCCAGTATTGTATGTCTGGCAAATCGCACAATTAAATGTAAACATATTGACAAGCTTCTGAATATGTGGCAAATATCAGTCCTCCTATATATAGGCAGCAATATGCTGTTCAGATACTTGTGAGGGGTAGTGCAACTGATCAAATGCTACTAAAATCAATTTTGGGAGCATGACTACTTTCCCTGTTCTAACCTGTTTCCATACTAGGTCTGCAGTAGACTGTGCACAAACCCGCTCTGCCACAATAACTTTTCACTCTGGGGAGCTTGGGCCTGCAATCCAATTACTTCAGTGATGGGTAACGCAGCATACAGAACCTGTATTTGAAGTTGTATACCGACAAGTGCTGGTGCTCAGGGATATCTGGCACTGGTAGATACGCAGCTAATTTCACATCTGTGTCAGCTGCTTCATTGTTAAGAGAAACAAAGTCCCCACCATTAGAATGGGTGGCACACTTGACGATTGCTGCAAGTGTTGGCTGCGAGAGAGAATTAATCAATCTGTCTAGGGGGCTGCTTGCTGTATTGGGAATATATAGGCTCTCCGAAACCCCCTCCTCATTCATCTTGACAATCCCAAGTGTAAGGTTGTCATTACATATACCGAGTCCAAATAAATAATTACTCAGCACCCCTGCTCTGCCTCTAGCGTTTCAATGAGAGCAATCAGTTCTGGGCCCTGGGCAGAATAATGCCCCGGCAGCCTTTACTGGACACAAACCTTGTACTCTCCAAAACCAATCAGACCATTGCTGCCCCAGTATGTCACTGGCCAGTCTCCTGATTAATAGTTGATGACCCATCAACAAAGAACACCTCTCCATCATCTAGGACAAAGTCTCATGCTTTAGGAATGTCATCGACCAGTCCAATATACATGACACAGTATAGAGTTACTGAGCACCTGATGACAATTGTGACTGACTTCTCAATATTAAAAGCAGCTGCAGCTAATGCTTGTTCCCAAGGGAAGTGCCCTTTCATGACACAATCTAACATACACTATAGTATGCCAAAGGTTTAGGGTGCATATAACTGTGCTGTGTCAATACTGCCATCATCATTTGGCCATCAGAGTGTGAGAAAAGGTAAACCTCTTTAGTATAGTCAAGAGTCGCTTAAACAGGGGAAGCAGAAATTAGATTTTTCAATTCCTGAAAACTGGTGAGCATGCTGTTAGTCCAAATGATGGTATTTTTGGTTCATTGGGCTTCTTTAAGGGCGTGCAATAGTGGCTGAGCGTTGGATCAATAGTCGTAAATCCATGCCCTGCAATAGTTAAACATCCCCAGGAATTTTAGCATATTCTTAACAGTGACTGGCTGGTGAGTGCTGCGCACCGATGTTGCTCGTTCTGGAGTAACCCTCTTATTGTTTACTGAAATCAATACAACACCTCCTGCTGGCAAGTCTGCAACTTCACTCTATCCTCCTTGTATCCTTTGTCGGCCAACAACTGCAATAATATGATGGTATTTTCCCTGCGCTGTTGCTCAGTGTCGCTACACACCAACAAGTCATCCACATATTGAATGATGATACTGGGCACTTGAATGTTACTCAAATCTTCAGAACCCTGTTAAAAATACTGGGGGACTCACAGTACCCTTGTAGGAAGCTAGTATGTTGGAACCATCTCCCAACAAACATAAATGTGGTGAGATATTAACAATCAGGATTTAACGGGACAGAGAAGAAAGCATTCTTCAGGTCCACAACAGTGAAGTTTATGGCCACCATGTATATGTTATACAATATTGTGGCCGGATTACGAACCACGGGACATTCTCCATGTACCACATTGTTAATGGAGCTTAAATCCTGAAACATTCTCCAACGTGCCCCTTTCGATTTCTTCACAGGGTAAATAGCCATGTTGCATGGGGAATTGGATGAAACTATGATGCCCTCATGTAAAATGGGCATAATTGTGTCATAAATTTCCTCCTCAGAGTCACACTGCTGGCCCTGCTCTGTGCCCCCCGCCCAGCTTCACTTACCTTATGGGGTTTTCCGTCTTGTGCTTTCTGGCGCCTCTACCTGCCCTAGTATTTCCCTTGGCTTCACTCCGCGAGGTCACAGCATTCTATGGGTGCCACATTCATGGCTCTGCGCATGTGCAGTGTTAAAGGTGATTGACAACCATGGATTGTGGTCCAAGCCACATTCTGGAGCAGGTGCTATAAGTGCTTCCTGCAGTGCTCGGCTCCTCGTGTCTTAACACGGTTTCTCCCTGTTGCGCTCTTTTTGTATTGTGTTCCTTGCTCAGTGATCCTTGCCTTGCTCTTCTGCCTTCCTTATCTTCCTGCCTTCTTCCTGACCTTGGCTGCTGGCCCCTTACAACACACTGCCCCGTGGTTCTACTTACCCTCTTTCAGTTTTCTGCTCTTTCTTCTCGGTTTCTCTTTGTATCTCCTTAATTCTTCCTGCCTTTTCTGCTTCAGCCTGTCTCTTGCTAATTCCTTCATCCAGTCCCTGAATGACCTTGCTGATTTCATCTTATTGGCTGCAGAGACTCCATTTGGACCTCACCATTCTCCAGACGTCCCTGCCAGCAGTCTATGTTCCTCTCAGAGACATTGGCCCTCATTCCGAGTATGGAGGTAATCATGGCGCTATTAGCGCCATGACTACCTCCAATACCGGTACCGAGTCCGCCCTGGTTCAATGGGGACTTACCAGTCTATTCCGACCTTTGCGGGACCGGTAAGTCCCCATTGAAAAAGCCATTCCCCATTCCCATTTGCTCCCCCATAGGGCTCAATGGGAAGGGGGAAGGCACTAATAACAGTACCGCAAATTGTGGTACCGTCATTAGCTCTAAAGTCCCTTAACGGGTCCAGTCCATAACACCTGGTAAAACCAGGCATTAAGGAAGGGACCCGCTAAGGGATCTCGGAATAGGGCACAAAGGGATTACCGGCACCAGTGTCCTTACCGGTCCCCGGTATCCATTTGCGCCCAACTCGTAATGAGGGCCATTGACTTTGGACATAAAGACACAGCTTGGCCTTTACCTGCACCTGGCTTGAATGCAAAACTCTGCAGTAGTCCTACATCATGATGGCTACACATCCATAATTTGTCAGGCACTTGAGATAAATCTTCTTGCACAAGTGAAGGGGAACTCCCTACCAATAACATCAGACATGGAACATGTCGATACTGTATCATTATTTCACACAGAACACACACTTCCAGTATTATCCCCACATCATTATCTGTGTTCTCAAAAAGGTCCTCATCAGTTATGTCTCTCAGGGACTGGGTTGGATAAATACACAACATTGTACGCCACTCTCCTGTACCCGGATCTGTGGCAATCAACACAATCCTTTCCTTCAACACCAACACTCCTTATTTGAGAAGCATGATGATAGTCCCTGTGACAAGTTCTTGGGCCTGAGAAGGTCTGAACCAAAATTCAGAGGGCACCCGCCAATACCTATTGGCCACCTGTGGTACTGCACTGATAAACACATCTGGGGCCACTTGTATTCCTCTTGCCACTGCTTCACTTCCGCGAGCATGTATGATTAACATGACCCTCACGCAACAGATAGTGTGGGTGGAACACACCACACCTCTCTCAGTGAAAGAAAGGGTCATGTTGAACTTAGTTAAGATGTTTCTACCCAACAGATTAATGGGGGTCACCGTGGAACACAACAATGGGGGCCCTATCAATCTAATTCTTTTGTAAAAGGAACTGATTGTACTTTCCCTCGAGTAGCCCTGCATGTCCATTACCTCACCTTACAAAGGGAATCCTCCCTCACAAATGCATGATTTTGTTGCACCTGTATCCACCATGAATATTAATGGTTTATTGCCTATCTCCATGCACACCAAGGGTTCCTATTCTGGGTTGGCAGTGACCGATGGAAATGAGCATGCCAAAGATCTCTGTGGGCTGTCCTTATCTGGGTATGTGTTTGTTACAGGAAAAACACATGGGTTTCCTCCAACAACCGTGGCCCTTTGGCAATGTGTCACTGTGCCATTGGGTACTGCATTACTATTATGCACTTCGGATCCCTTCTGCTAGCACAGGTGCACTGCATATGTTGGTGTGCCACCAGGGCCTGGGGCTGCCAGCTACGGAAATGATGTGAGGGGAGCAGGCAGGGATGTAGGCAATGGCACATTATATGTGACTGCTGGATGTTCTTCCATATAAGACTTGTGTGCCAGGCCGGGACTCACCATGAATATGTATATTTCTGCTGCTGCGGGTATGCAACTACGTGTCTGCTTCTACACTCCCTAGAAAAATGGCCTATAGATCCACATGTCCAAAACTGTCCAACACTTCCTCCATGTGGTCCAATTCCTCCAAAGCACCCTCATCCTCCCTGTGCCTCTGAAATCCCCCCTCTTTCTTGCTGATACCCCCCTAGTAACCTCCCTTGGTTCTGAGACTAGCACCCACCATTTCAATCATATTCACCTCCCCAACCAGGCGCCACTCGTACATCTACCTGAACCGTTCTGGGCTCTATCTGTCCTTCTGTCTGTGCCGCCATGACTGACCCTTCGAGTGCACCTTTTGCTATGATTTTCTGCACCAGTTTTGCTTCCTCTAACCGTTTCCTTCTCCTTTTAATTTTAACCATTTGCAATGGTGTGAAATAATAGACTGTCACGCATCCTTTAGCTTCAATCCCCACTATCTTATCAAGAGTCTTTTGCATTTCCTTCATGAGTCCCCTTTTCACCACGAAGTAAAAGAAAAGAATCACCCGGTCTCAAGAGTCGCCTGTCTCTGGCCTCCACATTTCCTGTATTTGCAATATATACTGTGTGGGGTCCTCATCATCCCGCACTGTCTGCTGCATTATGGATTGGAGGTCAGGCGTATCTGGATATGTGCATTGCAGCACCACCCACACTTAGGGCCTACTGTCATTAAAAGGAGCTTCACCATGGCTATCATCCCCTAGCTTCACTCCTGGATATCCCCCATTAACCCAAATGTCATCAGCCTGGTCCCCCACTATTGAAACAAACAAACTTTTCATATCTCCTATACCCTGGGTTGTACTGGCCGTCTGCGTCTCAAAGCCATATATACACTTTGCCACATCAGCAGTGAGAGATGGGAGTGCCTTTATTAAATTATCTTTGTCCATGTGGGCCCATGATATATACTGTGCCCTCCCTGGTCCCTAAGGCAATAATGGAAGCTTTGCCCCCACTGTCTTGGTCACTTTCTTCTTCCCCGCCAGCAATCGTTTCACCATTGGCATATGTTATATTATGCTATGTGGCATTTATATAGTGCTTTATATATCATTGGTATGACCTCAAAGTGCTGGTAGGTTGAACAACCTCTGGAACCATAGTTCTGGTCAGTATAGAGAGATAGTGACGTAGGGTGCATGGGTGCACCAGATATGTGTGCAGCTGCTGTAATTGCTGGTTGGTAGCTGCGTCCTAGCATTTAGCTGCGGTGCTGGAGATTTCAGTTGGATGTGTGCAGTCTGGTGGGTAGACATCCAGACTGAGCTCTGGCTGCATTTGGCCTGAGGGACGCATATGTGAACAACTATGCTGGAATCTGCTCGGCTAGCTATGTTTTATTAGGGTGAGGAGGTGTTGATGAGGTCGTATTCGTATGTGAACAGCTAGGCCGAATTAATCAGGTGTATAGCTGTGTTCTAGTTGGGTGATGGTGTATAGTAGTGAGTGAGAGTAGTGATTTGATGTGGTGGTTGTCTTTGGAGCACCCAAGACCAGGCACATGCACAGGATGATGGGAATATAGCGACAGACAGACACTTAGAGACAGGGGTGATACGGGTATATAGGGGTGCTACAAATATATAGTATAGATAGGGGGATACAGATATAGCACCAGCATTGCGAACAGGGAGCTGGGTGCACAGTGGTACAGATATATAGCAACAGCATGAGGGACAGGGGGCAGGGTGCACAGTGTTCCAGTGATACAGTGATACAGTGATACAACGTGTGGGGCAAATTCCATCAAATTCCACTCATTCCATTCTGCCCCATTCATTCCGTCCACTCCCGCCTATACCTTCTACTTCATCCATTCTAACTATTCCATCCATTTTATCTATATCATCTATTCCATCTATTCCATCCATTCTATACTTTCCATCCATTCCACCTATTCCATCCACTCTACCTATTAAATCTATTTCATCCATTCTACCCATTCATCAATTCCATCCACTCTATCCATTCATCAATTCCAGCATCTCTATCTATTCATCAATTCCATCCACTCTTATTCGTTCCATCTAGTCCATCCACATTATTCATTCCATCTATTCCATCCACACTATCCATTCTGTCAACTGCATCCATTCCATCTGTTCCATCCGCACTATCCATTCCATCCACTCCATCCATTCAATCCAATTCCATCCATTCCATCCATTCCATCCATCTATTATCTATTCCATCTACCTAATTCAATTCATCCATTCTGTCAGTCCACTCTGTCTGTTCCATCTGCTCTGTCCATTCCATTGACTCCATTCAATCCATCCACTCCATCCATTCCACCCACCACATCACACTCATCATACTCATCATACTCATCATACTCACCATACTCATTCCACTCATTCCACTCATTCCACTCCATCCACTCCATCAATTCTATCCACTCCATCCGTTCCATCCACTCCATCCATTCAATCCACTCCGTCCGTTCCATCCACTCCATCCGTTCCATCGGTTCCATCCGTCCTATCCGCTCCACCCGTTCCATCCACTCCATCCATTCAATCCGTTTCATCCACTCATCCGTTGCATCCGTTCCATCAACTCCATCCGTTCTATCCATTCAATCTGTTTGATCCACTCCATCCGTTCAGTCCACTCCATCTGTTCTATCCACTCTATCCACTCCATCCACTCCATCCACTCTATCCGTTCCATCCACTCCATCCGCTCCATCCACTCTGTCCGATTACATTATTCATTCCATCTATTCCATCCACACTATCCATTCTGTCAACTAAATCCATTCCATCTCTTCCATCCGCACTATCCATTCCATCCACTCCATCCATTCAATCCAATTCCATCCATTCCATCCATTCCATCCATCTATTATCTATTCCATCTACCTAATTCAATTCATCCATTCTGTCAGTCCACTCTGTCTGTTCCATCTGCTCTGTCCATTCCATTGACTCCATTCAATCCATCCACTCCATCCATTCCACCCACCACATCACACTCATCATACTCATCATACTCATCATACTCATCATACTCACCATACTCATTCCACTCATTCCACTCATTCCACTCCATCCACTCCATCAATTCTATCCACTCCATCCGTTCCATCCACTCCATCCATTCAATCCACTCCGTCCGTTCCATCCACTCCATCCGTTCCATCGGTTCCATCCGTCCTATCCGCTCCACCCGTTCCATCCACTCCATCCATTCAATCCGTTTCATCCACTCATCCGTTGCATCCGTTCCATCAACTCCATCCGTTCTATCCATTCAATCTGTTTGATCCACTCCATCCGTTCAGTCCACTCCATCTGTTCTATCCACTCTATCCACTCCATCCACTCCATCCACTCTATCCGTTCCATCCACTCCATCCGCTCCATCCACTCTGTCCGATTACATTATTCATTCCATCTATTCCATCCACACTATCCATTCTGTCAACTAAATCCATTCCATCTCTTCCATCCGCACTATCCATTCCATCCACTCCATCCATTCAATCCAATTCCATCCATTCCATCCATTCCATCCATCTATTATCTATTCCATCTACCTAATTCAATTCATCCATTCTGTCAGTCCACTCTGTCTGTTCCATCTGCTCTGTCCATTCCATTGACTCCATTCAATCCATCCACTCCATCCATTCCACCCACCACATCACACTCATCATACTCATCATACTCATCATACTCATCATACTCACCATACTCATTCCACTCATTCCACTCATTCCACTCCATCCACTCCATCAATTCTATCCACTCCATCCGTTCCATCCACTCCATCCATTCAATCCACTCCGTCCGTTCCATCCACTCCATCCGTTCCATCGGTTCCATCCGTCCTATCCGCTCCACCCGTTCCATCCACTCCATCCATTCAATCCGTTTCATCCACTCATCCGTTGCATCCGTTCCATCAACTCCATCCGTTCTATCCATTCAATCTGTTTGATCCACTCCATCCGTTCAGTCCACTCCATCTGTTCTATCCACTCTATCCACTCCATCCACTCCATCCACTCTATCCGTTCCATCCACTCCATCCGCTCCATCCACTCTGTCCGATTACATTATTCATTCCATCTATTCCATCCACACTATCCATTCTGTCAACTAAATCCATTCCATCTCTTCCATCCGCACTATCCATTCCATCCACTCCATCCATTCAATCCAATTCCATCCATTCCATCCATTCCATCCATCTATTATCTATTCCATCTACCTAATTCAATTAATCCATTCTGTCAGTCCACTCTGTCTGTTCCGTCTGCTCTCTCCATTCCATTGACTCCATTCAATCCATCCACTCCATCCATTCCACCCACCACATCACACTCATCATACTCATCATACTCATCATACTCACCATACTCACCATACTCATTCCACTCATTCCACTTCATCCACTCCATCCATTCTATCCACTCCATCCGTTCCATCCACTCCATCCATTCAATCCACTCCGTCCGTTCCATCCACTCCATCCGTTCCATCGGTTCTATCCGTACTATCTGCTCAATCCGTTCTATCCACTCCATCCGTTCCGTCCACTCCACCGGTTCCATCCACTCCATCCGTTCCATCCACTCCATCCATTCAATCTGTTTCATCCACTCATCCGTTGCATCCGTTCCATCAACTCCATCCGTTCTATCCATTCAATCTGTTTGATCCACTCCATCCGTTCAGTCCACTCCATCTGTTCTATCCACTCTATCCATTCCATCCACTATCCACTCCATCCACTCCATCCACTCTATCCGTTCCATCCACTCCATCCGCTCCATCCACTCTGTCCGATTGCATTCGCTCCATCTTGTTCCATCTATGTTATCCACTCCATCAACTCCATTCATTCCATCCGCTCCACCCACTCCACCTGCTCCATCAACCCCATCCACTCCATCCACTCCATCTACTTCATCAACCTCATCCACACATTCCAGTAGATCCATTCAATCCTCTCGATCTACTCAATCCTCTCAATCTACTCTGCATTCTATCCAATTCTGTGCAATTCATCTACTCCATCTACTCCATCCACATCATCCAGTTCCATCCACTCCATCCACTCCATTCGCTCCATCCGCTCCATCTACTCCATATCCTCCAACTGTTTTGTCCACTCCAACCGTTTCATCCACTTCATCCGTATCATCCACTCCACCCGTTTCATTCACTACATCCGTTTCATCCACTCCATCCGTTTCATACACTCCATCCATTTCGTCACCTCCATCCGTTTCGTCCACTCCATCTGTTTTGTCCACTCCCTCTGTTCTATCCATTCCATCGATTCTATCCATCTATTATCTATTTGCTCCACACAATTCAATTAATCTATTCTGTCAATACATCTATTCTGTCCAATTCATCCATTCTATTCAATTATTCATTATATCTAATTCATCCATTCTATCAATTCCAGTTAATTTATTCCATCCACTCCATCTATTTCATCTGTTCTTTCTGTTCCATCTGCTCCGTCCATTCCATCAGCTTTGTCCATTCCATCTGCTCTGTCCCTTCCATCCACTCCACCCACCTCATTACACTCATTACACTCATTATACTCCATCTACTCCACCTACTCAAATTACTTCATCTACACCATCCACTCCATCCGTTCCATACACGTCAAGCACTCATCCGTTCCATCCACTCCATCCATTCCATCCACTCCACCCTGTTCCATCCACTCCATCTGTTCCATCAACTCCATCCGCTCCATCCACTCCATCCGTTCCATCCATTCTTTCCGTTCCATCCACTCTATCTGTTCTGTCCATTCTATCCATTCCATCCATTCTATCCATTCCATCCACTCTTTCTGTTTTATCCACTCCATCCATTCCATCCATTCCGTCCACTCCGTCCACTCCATCCACTCCATCCAATTCCATTTGCTCCATCCTGTTCCATCCTTGTTATCCACTCCATCAAATCTGTTCATTCCATCGGTTCACCCATTCGATCTGCTCCTTCCACTACATACACCTCATCCACTCATTCCACTCAATCCAATCGATCCACTTGATCCGCTCTGTACACTTCATGTATTCTATCCAATTCCAACGAATTCCATCGACTCTATCCACTGCGTTCACATCATCCATGTAATCCAGTTCCATCCACGTCATCTAATTCCATCCACTCCATCCACTCCCTCCTCTTCATCCACTCCATCCACTTAATCCATTCCATCCACTCTATCCACTCCATCCACTCTCTCCACTCCGTCCACTCCAACCGTTTCATGCACTCAAATCGTTTCATCCACTCCATCCGTTTCGTCCACTCCATCCGTTCCATCCATTCTATCCATTCTATCCATTTTGTTCATTCTATCCGTTCTGTCCACTCTTATCCATTCCATCCACTCTATCCGTTTCATCCACCTATCCATTCCGTCCACCTTATCTGTTCTGTCCACTCCATACACTCCGTCCACTCCCTGCACTACGTCCACTCCATCTGATTCCATTCACTCCATCCTGTTCCATCCATGTTATCCACACCATACCCTCCATCAATTATATTCATTCGATCCGCTATACCCATTCAATACGCTCTATTAGCTCCATCGGCTCCATCTGCTCCCCCCATTCCACGACTCCATCCACTCCACCCACTCCACCCACCTCATCCACCTCATCCACTCATTTCACTCATTATATTCGATAATACACTCCATACACTTCATACCTTCTATCAGATTCCAGCCAATTCCATCCACTCCACCCAGTTCCATCCATTCCATCCAATTCCATCTATTATGTCCACACCATTCATTCATTCGATCCATTCCATACTCTCTATCCAATTGCACCCACTTCATCCAATTCCATTTCCATCCCCTCCTTCTACTCCATCCACTTCATCCACTTCATCCACTCAATCCACTTCATCCACTCCATCCACTCCATCCTATCCTGTGGGAAGGATTGGAGGTCTTTGAACACCATGTAGACAGTCTCATTGTGAGTTTTGTCATTGGGTTTTTGGGGGGTTCAGACATATCTTTAGGGTGGTCGTTGGTGTTATGGGAAGAACCATGTTTTTAGTAATTTGAGTAACGCCAAATAGTCTTGGGTGTGTCGGATGTGAGGTGTGTAGGGTATTTTGTGGAGATTTGGGGCCTGACGGTATTTTCTTACCGCCGAAAAATAACTTAGCAACAATCACTCCTTGTATTCAGATTGGGCCATGGACAACAATAATACAGTGGACATGCATTATTTCAGCACACAGACATGCGTATTTGGTATGCGTGGTTGGTATGCGTGGTTGGTGGTATTTTGGTGAGCATAATTCCCTTGTTTTATTTGTGGCCCCAATATCCAGAATCCCTTATTTTTGTTTAGATTTTTCGTGTAATCACTAGAGAGACCTCAGGCTTGCATTTCAGGAACACCACATTTTCATTTTTAGTGTGCCACCATGGGCAATTTCTCTCTGTCTTATCTACAGCAGTGAGCTATCATGTGGTATTTTCACTATCTTATATACGGTAGTGAACTATGTACCGGGCCTCCCTTTTTGCCGACTCATAGACCTCCGACAAACTACAACACACACAGTTAGTTATAATTGCTCATACTGAATTACATTGTGCACACGGCTGCAGCCAAATTTGATGTTTAGCTACCTTGAAAATGACAATTGCACTGTCTAAACATCTCCCCACATCATCAGCACTGTATTGGTAAATATAAAACACACCACCAAATATTTTTGTGTATTATAAAAGTTGCATTTAAACACGATCTCACTCTTTACAGAAATAAATAAAATAGCACAGTAACAGCATTATCTGTGATACACTGAAAAGAGAGTGGCGGAGACAAGAACTAAATTTGCAACATTAAACACGTGAGTAAAGCACAGGAATCTCCTTTCCTACACTGACTGAATATTCTCGTACACACTCAGCCCCCACACTTCTGTAATTACCTTATCTGTTCAGCATGAGTTTTCTCCGGCTGTTCTCTTTCTGAATTTGGCTCCCTTGAAGATTAACCCCAGTGAAAACAAGCGTCTTTCGTTCTCAAACCGGGGTTATTGCCTGGAATTCTCAGCTTTTGCAGCAGGAATGCTTCAGCCAGGAAACAGGTCCTTCTCCCAGCTCTGCCAAATCTCGATTGTCCTCCCCCTCTCCTCAAGCTTCCCCAGCAAAACTCTAATCACTGCCTCTAGCATGATACTTGCTATGACGCTGCTCCAATCAGAATCAATCATGCAATCTCCTCCCTCACTACACAATGGCTCATTTCTACAGTAACCATTTGTAACCAACTGATTTCCTGTTCCTTTGAGTCCTTTGCTTCCTGTAGTTATGTGGACAGAGCAGCAGAGAAAAAGAAAAAAAAATGAATGTGCGTTTAAAAGTTCACTTTCAGAGTAGGCCTAATTCTGCAGTGGAGACACATTTTTATTAGTGGGTTATGTTAAATGCAGTTTTATTAGTCAGGTTAGTTATTAATAAGGTTAGTTATTAATTTTCAAATGTGTCTCTTGCACCATCGGCATTTCAGGTGAAAAATAGTGTGCATTTCTGAATGTGCACGTGTGCTTTTAACTGTAAAAATAGATTTGCATCTTATATGTAAAAATCGTTTTTGACTGAATAGCCTGTCTTTACTTATATGTCCATGTCACTCTGGCAACACATATAGCAATGCACCATACCCATGTGGTGGTGCTGCATCAAAAAATAAATTGCTACCTGTGCAGTAGTGCTGTACTCTGTGCTGTAACACGCCAAATATCCTTACATACCCTCCTTTTGTTTTTAGAACTTGGCTACGATCCAAGCCAATTCCTAAAAACAACTTGTTCTTTTTTTTTCTTTTAAAATGCATGTGTATTGGGATATCTTTCTCTTCCTGACGTAGCTAGTAAAATCAGTAACATTTTCATTTTTACTGATAGCACAATCAACCATCCACCCATGATTAGCACCAGGACAGCCAAACCCACTATTGAGCTTTCCCCCCAGGTTCCCCAATTAAATCTTTCCACTTCTATTATCCCCAGATTACTAATTGTAATATTGTTTTTTCTCAAATTCATTTTTATAACATGTCTTTCTTTGTGATTCAATAAATATTCCACATCTGGATCTATTGGAAAAGTATCCCTTTGGAAGAAATCGATATTTTCCACTTGGCTTTCCCAAACATCATTTGTTACATGAAACAATGTTAACCCCCAATTGACACAATTGTATCCTTTGGAACCTGTAAATAAAAAACATTATATTTCACCTGTTTAACCACGTATGTTCCATGGTTTAAATGTACTACCGTCATGTTCTTTAAACAGGTGCTGACCAACCATTTACCTCTGACCATCTTAGCCTGTGCCATTTCTTCACTCCCCATATTGCTAATAATCACTTCACATCCTTCTGATATACTTGGGTCAGATTTCAAACCACAAATAGCATCTGTGGCATCAGGAACAAACGGTTTACCTGGACACATATAATTTTGTTCTTTAAATTTTACAAATGTTTCCAGGTTTGGTATTAAATAAACTTCAGGTTCCCATGACTGAAATGCCACCACTTCTGGAGTCTTAATCTTAATAAATGTGTCCTCTTGCCAAAATCCCACGTTGTGTACCCACTTCGTTTGATAAATAAGTTCAGGGGCTACATATGGGATGCATAGTAAAAATCTGATCTCTAGTCTTTCCAAGTCCACATATAACGGCATTGCATTACCCATTTCGAATGCAATTTTTACCTGTATTATATCAATTTCCCTCCTGGTCAATCTTTCTATCATTTGACGAATAATATCCTGCGAAACAAAATACAAGGGGATATGTCCTTGAATCAATTGTGAAACTGCAGTTTGAACTTCTCTCATATAATTCGTAAATAGTCTATCAACATGACTCATTATGTTCAATATTTCATTTAAAGTACTGTCATGCTTAAGTATTATTTTAGTCGCCCGTTGCATTACATCCGCTTGTTCATTTAGAATGATTGCAGTTTCATTTATGAATCTTACTTGTTCATCCAGTCCCCCTCTAATTCCATCTAATGTTTTTTGTATTATTTCTAGGTCAATACTCAGTTGTTGCGCTTTAGTACTCAGTGTTCCTACCGAAATAGAATTGGCTGTTGATATTGTGGTACCTATTATGGCTCCAACTATAGACATTACCAATGATATCGCGAGCATCACCGCACCTCTCTTTCCTCTCCTCTTCTTAATGTCTGCTGAATTCACAAATGTTTTTTCCAATTGCATTAATATATCTCTTATTGACTGCTTAGTGTACTCTTTTCTTATTTCCAGCCACTCTTTAGTCTGTTCAATCTTAATTCCGGTATTGTTCAAGTGTTTTTCAATCAAAATCTCAGGATTCAATGGTATGTATATATTTTGGAAAATCATCCTTCTATCACTCATGATGAATCCTGGTGCCTCTTCCACCGCGATACCAGATGCTGGTCCAGGTTCAATGACAACCTGTGCTTCTGAATTCTTGAAGATCCCTCCAAATATCATCATCATTAACCATATCATCGGTATCATCTTCAATGCTGATCGCTTTGCAGCCATGGTCTTCACCCCTCTTTGGGGCTTCCCGGAATCCGTCCACATGGGCTCCAGGACTCCATCGTCTCCCGTGGGCTCTGATCCCGGAACCTCCGACCAAATAATGTTAATTTTCTAAATCAAATAGAAAATAAACAAATTAAGTACATAGCACAATACTAACTTCACCCTTTTGCCAAAAATACAACATGCTTGGTAAAAATATTTCGTGTTTTTTTTTTTTTTTCTGAAATTAAACACAAGTTAAAAAGAAAACAAGCACATATAAAACAGCATTCAATATTTAATACATTTTCTCTCTGCACACCAACCATGAGCTTCCATTATATATATTTATTTATTTATTTATTTATTTTATATTATATATTTTACATATATTACAGTGTTTATGTGCCATTATAACAATCAACTTTTTAACTTCTTTGTCACTGCCTCCTGATTGTACCCATTTATTTTCTCTTTTTGTGTTCAAGGGACTTTATCTGTTTCTACATGCTCAAGCTGCCTGATCTCATGTCTGGTATGGCATGGTTTGATATGATTTACATGGACAAACTGCTCTATTGCCGTTTCACCTTCATTTTTCAAAATTGTATCAACAACAGGAGAGACCTTATCTATAATTCGAAATGGCCCCTGCCAGGCTGCTAGAAATTTAGAATTTTTCTGTTTACTTTTTCCAAAATGAAACTTGTACACCTGATCCCCTACACTGTATTCCTTTACTGATGTCTTTTTGTCATAATAAGACTTTGCACTGTCAACAGCTCTTTCCAGTTTTATCTGCAAAAAAGCAAATGCATGTTGCAAATGCCTCCTCAGTTCATCAATATATTCATGAACTGTGGATGCACTCACAAGTGTCTGCTCATGTGTTCTGTATAGTAGGTGTTGTGGTAACACCATTTTCCTACCTGTCAAGACCTCATGGGGGCTAACACCCGTTGCTTTGGCAGGAGTTGATCTGATTGCCATCAAAACCAACGGTAAACGTAAATCCCAGCTGGAACCTGCTTCTGCCACAAATTTCTTTAAAATATCCACAACAGACCTATTGCTTCTTTCAAATGTACCTGAAGACGCTGCCCGATATGCGATATGTAGTTTCCTTTTCACACCTAGTATTTGCCATACCTTACTCATTAGAGTACTTGTGAAATGACTTCCTCTGTCTGACTCAATTTTTGTGGCAACCCAAACCTTGAGAACACATGGTTCACCAGCAATGTGGCTGCTGTTTGCGCACTACAATCTGGTGCAGGAATGCATTCAATCCACTTCGACATCAAACATACCACACTTAAAATATAACGGTTTCCCCTGGTCGACCTTTTTAAAGGACCTACATAGTCTATTTGCAAATCTGACCATGGGAGAGTTAGGCCTCTTTTCATCAATGGTGCTCTATGCATTGGTGAGGCAGGTTTAAATTGGGCGCATACTAGACATCCTCTAGTATATAATTCCACATCTTGGGACATATGTGGCCAGTAAGCATAATCTTTTAGTACTTCTAATGTTTTTTGTGAACCTCTATGGCCTGCAGTTATGGCATCATGTGCATGGTGTAGCATTAGTCCTCTGAATGAAAGGGGTACTACCCACTGTATTTGTCCTGTTATGGACTATCTAATCATGAGTCCATCCTGTAATCTAATTCGTGGTTTGTTCTTTAATAGCACCCTCAACTCTTCTTTTCCCATACAATCATTTTCTGTTAAAGAATTTTGTTCAGGATCTATCAAATGATTATAATAGATTCCCAAAATTCGATCATTCTTTTGTGCCTCAATCAAATCTTGGTCTGGCGTTTCATGACTCCACTGCACCACCGGTTGATCTACCTCCTTTGGTGCTTTAGAACGTGTCACTGCATCAATTTGTATTTCACCCATTAAATAATCGATAGGTAGCAATTCTCCCATCACAGCCCCAATCTTAGCCAGGTGGTCTGCCTTATCATTTCCCTCCTTATCCTCTCTTGGTGTTTTTAAATGCCCACAAATTTTTCTTCAGTATATTGTTAAATTATTCTCTGACACCAATTTGTCTATGGCTTGTATCATTTTTCCATGTTTAAGTGACTTTTTGTTGTATGTAACCATGCCTCTTCCTTTCCAACCAGGCAAATACTCCACAAAGCTATTCCGTGCATAGTCAGAATCAGTCACCAGGACAATTTCACTGAACTTTTTATCAACTGCAGTAGCAATTGCTTTATAAATGGCTGCCAATTCCGCCACCTGACTGCTCCTATCTCCAATCCTCATCCCTATACTGGGGACGCCTTCACATTTCAACCAGACATTTCCTATTCCTGCCACTAACTGTTTATTACTGTCATTTTCAATGTGAAAAGCACAACCATCCACACATACAGTTGGCAAATCCTTGCATGTTTTTTCATCAAAAGCTTTGTGTGGTGATTGTTCAAATTCCTGCAAACTAGTTTCCACTTCCATTTCATTTGGTATTTGTTCAGCTGCACAGTCATGTAAGTCAGCTAACCCTTGAGCAATTGGGTTCTTTTTATTTTGTCCATATCTCACTTCTACGGGAAAACCTTGTAATGCCAGCGTCCATGAAGTGATTCTGGATTGCGCTAGATTACCTGATCTAATTCTTTTACTCTCTAAAAATTGCAAAGGTTGATGATTTGTTTCAATAATCACCTTTTCTCCCTGAACAATGGGGTGGAAATGTTGTAGCGCCCACACAGTGGTTAATAGGGCCTTTTCACATTCATTAAATTTCATTTCAACTTGGGAAAATGCCTTACTTGCATAGGCAATGGTTTTGTGATTCAAATCGTGTTTTTGTGATAACACTGCTGACATACAATGTTCAGAAAAAACCTATTTCTATAAAGAAATCCCTGTCCTTTATGGGGTATGCTAAACATGGTGCCTTTACAAGACATTCCTTTAATTTAGCCACTGCATCAGACTGCTCTTTTTCCCATTTCCAGGGAGTATTCAGTTTAAGCAGTTTAGTCAATGGTTGAGTGATTTCTGCATAATTTTCAATGAACTTTCTGTTATAGCCTGTCATCCCTAATAAACTTTTTACTCCTTTCACATTTTTAGGATCTTTTAATCTTTGTATGGCCTCTATTTTCTTCTTTTGTGGATTTAGCCCATGTTCAGTCACTTCATGCCCTAGAAAGTTCACTTTTTTCTTGCACCATTGTGCTTTTTGCAAAGATACTTTGGCGCCTGCTTTCTGCAATTGGCCACGTACATGTCTTATTTCATCAAAATGGCTTTTCAGGCTTTCATTTTTTATCAGGACATCGTCCACATAAACTATTGTTCCTCTTTCCGCTGCATCCGGCATGGCCTTTCTCAAAAATATGCCAAATTCACTCCCACTATTGATGTACCCGAACGGAGCTCTAAGCCAGGCATATTGAGTCCTGTCAAATGTAAAGGAAAATAAATGTTGTATCTCCTCTGCCAATGGCACGCACCAATATCCAGAGGTGAGATCTAATGTGGTAAATACATTTGAACCATGTACCTGAGCTAGGCCCTGATCAATGAATGGCAGTGGCCAACTAGATACTGGTACTCTTTTATTTAACTCTCTCAAGTCTGCACATAGCCGGCATTGACCATTTGGCTTTAACACACCTAAAATAGGTGTATTGGATGTGCTATGAATGGGCCTGATGATTCCCCGCGATTCCAAATTTTTAATAATCTCTGCCAATGATTCTAAACATGCCAGCGGTAGTCTATACTGGCGTACAAACACTGGATTTCTGCTACATCCTTCTGGTAGTGTGGCCACATGTAAATCAGTTAAACCACAATCATAAGCATCTTTTGCAAATACATCCTTAAACTCCATAAATATCTCCCTCAGATTGTCCCTATCCTCATTGCTTTCACACGCATTCGCTAAGGAGATCTGCTCTTCTACCATTTTGGAAAATTCTGGAAAATCTTCTGGTAAGGGAATCTCGGCGCTTTCCTCTAACTGTGTGGCTGTGTCTTTTTGTAAAGCTGCCACTTTTAAATATTTTGGCATATCAGCTTCCACTTCAATGGGCTGATTTTCTGTTTCATTTTCATTTAAATTAAATATTATGCAATCCTCTTGATGGCAGCACACTGTCTCATTTGAATCATAAGGATACACAGAATGAATTTTAAATATTCCTTTGGGCTGAGAGTCCAGGTGTTCTGGCAACTCACCCTTGGCATCTACATACTTTTCAGGGATATTTCCAATCACCATGTTATTTAAATCTGCCGTATAATGTGACTTTTGTATGGCCATTCCTAATGGGGAGTTTTCCTCTAAATGAATATCCTGACAAC
This sequence comes from Ambystoma mexicanum, assembly GCF_040938575.1. Taxonomy (NCBI): domain Eukaryota; kingdom Metazoa; phylum Chordata; class Amphibia; order Caudata; family Ambystomatidae; genus Ambystoma; species Ambystoma mexicanum. Next base: position 952,799,170 of record NC_090935.1, on the reverse strand, counting down.
CTTTATTATTTACCATAATTTTTACAGATCCTTCACCAATGTCTACCAATGGAATGTATTCTTAATACAGGCCTTGCTGTTTTATGGATTCATTCAGGCATACAAATGCATCAGAGCCTTTCATCTGCTGTCCATTTTTGCATTTCAGTGCTATTGCAAACTGTTTTGTAAATGCAGGAATAATAGTATCTTTCCTCATTTGTAATTCGATTGCATGAGGAACCAGTTGTGCACAATGATAAGCCCTTCTTTTGTCTTCAAATTCAGGTGCCGGACCACCTAGGCGTGACCATATTTTTTGATTAAGGAAATCTAACACCATACACATTCTCTGCATGATGTCATTGCCCATGTAAAATTCATTTTGTGCTCCACTCACTATCCATACATTATGGTAAATTGTTTTCTGCCCAATGCTAATTTTAAGCATGCATCTGCCTGCAATTCGGTTTTCAAAGTCTGGACTGTCCAACCCAGAAACATATTGGTTTTTAATCCTAAATTTCGGGATTTCTTCCCTCTCCATTATTTTTTGCAACAATTTCTCATTAATGAAACTCCTTTCATGTCCACGCGCTAAAGTGGCTTTTATTGTTTTAAAATAGTCATTTATACCAACATGAACCCATGGTTGCTCATCTTCCATGTGTATTTCTGCCAGAGTGGTAATGTGTTTTTCTGAATCTGTTTTAGGAGCAGTATTCTGTTTGCATGTTTTCTCTTTTAAATAAAAACATAATGTGTGCTCATCTATGGCAGTCTGCCAATTTTTCCATGGGTCCAAGTATATTTGTACAGGTAGTTTTTCATTGTCGCTCTGCATTTTGTCTTGACACATTAATATAACAGTGACACTAGGTATGCAGCTATTCTGGAGATATACCTCCACAGCATCATTTGTTTTGGAAACGGTGTGACATTCATTTATATTGCTGTTTTGTGATTTTAGTTTCTTAGGCCTCAATGGTTTTTTGGTTAAGGACCACAGCACTCCATTCACCCCATCTATGAGAGGAGACAATCTTTTCAGGCAATCTGTCCCCATCAGAAATGGAATTTCACAAATAGATGTGATCAATACCTCTTGTTTCATTCTGTGCTTTCCTATTTTTATGTCAACCTCAGTTACACCTATGATGGGCACCTCGCCCCCATTAAAGTTATGCACTGGGCCTTGATTTTCCTTCACTGTGATCTGACTCTGTGGGGGTCTCCCTTCATTGATACTCTTTACCAGCTCCTTGGACATAATTGTGGCCTGTGCGCCAGTGTCAATCATAGCAAAGGTGTGGCATTTTTCTTCTACAGTGATGGGTGCATAATATCTGTCCTCAACTTCCTCTAATACACATAAGAAATGTGAATTCTTACTGATTTCAAGGCTCACCTTTCTCAGATGTTTTTCACTTTTGGCTAAACACATTGGTAAATGGAAAGACATTTTTTCCTCCTTTTTACCCATTTCTGCGCGAGAGACTTTATTCATTTCTCCATGATCAGAGGTTTTTTGGAGTGTGGCCACTGTTCATCCATCCATCTGGGTAACATCAGAGACCACATTACAACCTTCCAACTGAACATGTGTAACAACATCATTCAGCAATTTGTCATTTTTTAATTCTGTGCATTTGTGATCATTTAGTGTGATGCCAGCCCTTTCAGCCTCTTCAAAAATATGTGGCTCAAAGAATTCTTGAGGTGATTGACTTGTACCCTCCTTTTGAGTATTTCCTTTTTCTGCCTGTGTTTGGTCATTGTTTTGCTTGCCCAGGGAAGGAGCTATAGCATCCCCACTTACTCCTTGTGCACTGGTATTCCCCATGCAAGAGTCATTTTTCTTAAATCTGTCCCTTTGTTCTTTTGGAATTCCTAATGTTTCTTTTTCATTTATACAAATCTTTACTGTTTTATTTAGCTCTAGGTTAAACCGTACCTCTTTTTTAGAAGTATTTGCACTTTCTGTCACAAGTTCATTTACTGGCACTTTCATTTTTAATCCATTAGGCATCTCAGAGTCGTTATGCAAAATTATATCAGAGCAATCTGTCATTTTGGCACTGCAGTTATCATGAGTACTTAGTCACTTTTCGGAAGCCCCCCGGTCATTGCTATGGCCATCAGCCCCCTCTTTGGAAGGTTGTTTTTGCGCTGTACAGAGCTTTCCTATTTGCTCAGCTAACATTTTCACTTGGGCCTCAAGGCACTGGAACCTTTCCATCTCTCTAGGATCCTCTTTCTGTGGCCTAGGTCAATATTGGTTGTTTTCCCCCTGATTGGATCTATTCTGATACCTCTCAGGTGATTGATGTCGGTTGGGATGGTTTCTGAACTCTTGATTCATTTGTGGAGGGGACTGGTTGCACCCATCCTTTGATTATAGTCCCCTGGTGGGGAATCATTGTACTGACGTGGATTGTAGTTCACGTTTTGCCTCATGTCCTGTCTCTCAGATTGTGGGTACTGGCCCCTAGGTTGATTTCCATTATCAGTAAATCGATCCACATATCGGGGCCTATCCTGATTACCATATATCATGGTGTTGGGATCAAATCTGCTCTGTGTCCCCAATGACTGGTAGGGACCATCATTTCTTTGATCTTGATTTTGTCTCTGGTTATTGTTCATACCTGCCATATCAGGCAGATATCCTACCCGGGGTCTGTCCCCTAAATACCTAGGGCTGATGTAGCTCTCTCTATTACTAGGATCATGTGATTGGAACATTGGTACAGGAAATGGCGATCTTTGTTGATTACCCCTTTGTTCAGGTGTCACATTATTTTTACCTTGGCTTTGAGCAGACTCAAGGGACATTTTGGCTGACCTGATTTCCATTACTGTGGCTGAGGGTTCTTTAGATTTAGGTCTAGTATCTTTCATTTTATCACTTTCTCTACCCTGACAATAGAGTACCTCATATAGTTTTGTGCTTTGATGTACAATCCATTCAAGGGACTTGTCACGGTCAAATTCACGGACCAATTGGGATATGATGTCTTTCTGTAGCCCATAGAAGTATTTAGTTTTAAACTCATTGGAATTTGAGTCAAAAGATACATCAAAGCGAGAAAATGCTCTTTTTAAGTCTTGTAAAGATTGGCGAGGGGATGTATTAGGTCCAGCAGTAATTGTGTAAGCGACTTTCTTTGCCTCCTGCAATGACTGAAAAGGAGAAAAATGACGCCTAATTTCTTTTTCAAACTCCAACCAGGTCATATTCTGCTGTTCATTGAATCCCCTTATGATGCTGGCCGTCGGGGCATCTAAAGTTAAATGAAAATATTGTCTGTACTGTTCCTTAGGTATCTGGAGTGCTTTAAAAATGTCATGCACCGCTTCTAAGTGATCCTCAATGCAGCATTCACCTCCCTTTTTAAATGGTTTGATCAGGGCTTTAATGGATTTCATTATTTTTATGGGGCTACTTGTTGCAATGCATGGAATTGCACTATTTTGTGATTCAATCCTGTTTTCAGGTGTATGAGATTGGTGGCTGCCCTCAATGGGAGTATCAAATCCCCCACGGGCGCTGCAACCAAGTTCAGTCACCGGCCCAGTCACTGGAGCACTAGCTCTTTGGGCAGAGCTAGAATTCACCTCCACTCCATTGAATGTGGTACCCTGCCGCCTCTCCTGGGACCTGGGAATGCACTTTTGCTGTTCTAAGTCCTTACACTTTTTAAGGAGTCTGTTTGCTTCATTTTGCAAATAGTTGTTTTCATCACTCATTTTATTAATCACCTCTTGCATGTCGCACATTTGCATTTGGCATTCATTGAACTCTTTATTTCTCTTGTCTCTTTCTTGAATCATTTTAATCATTTCTTGTTCTGCACTCTGGAGATCACATTCTTTTTCACAATGTTCTTTTTGTAAAATCTGCATTTCTGAAACAACCTCATCTTTATCCTGTCTAATGTGGTCCACTAAGGCTTTTAAGTGTACCAATTCTTGCTCACTATCCTCAAATTGGTTCTTGCTTTTGGATAACTGAGCATCAAAGTCTCTGCATTTTAATTGCATGTCTTTTTGGCATACATCCAATTCTGCTCTTAACATTTCCTGATTTTTACTTGCCCCATCTAATTCAGTCTTTAACCTGTTAATTAGCTGAGTATCATTCTCCTGCGTTCGCAGGGACTGATTCAAAATAAACCATATTTTGCCGCATAGCCGTATTAAACAGTCTTTCTCTGCACTTTTATCGGCTGCATTCAATAATCTTGTAAGGCAGACCTGAATTATGCTGCCTTCTGCAAAAATATTGTCTAGTTTTTCTTTCTGCACCTCACCCTGAATGCGGTCACGCCATTCTAAAATGCTGTTCGACGACCACGTCCCATGTGCAAACAACTTTGCCTCTAAATATTGCACTAGGTCTGAAAATCTGGTTTCCCTTTGTGACATTCTGAAATTCGTTTTTAGTGGCACACTGCTATTATAAAATGGGTTCCCTTTAATGTGCAAATGGCAGTGTGAGACACGCTTGCCACGCCCAGTAGGTACTCTATGATCACTTTCCCGGCCTGCAACGCACCATAAATATGTAGGGTATTTTGTGGAGATTTGGGGCCTGACGGTATTTTCTTACCGCCGAAAAATAACTTAGCAACAATCACTCCTTGTATTCAGATTGGGCCATGTACAACAATAATACAGTGGACATGCATTATTTCAGCACACAGACATGCGTATTTGGTATGCGTGGTTGGTATGCGTGGTTGGTGGTATTTTGGTGAGCATAATTCCCTTGTTTTATTTGTGGCCCCAATATCCAGAACCCCTTATTTTTGTTTAGATTTTTCGTGTAATCACTAGAGAGACCTCAGGCTTGCATTTCAGGAACACCACATTTTCATTTTTAGTGTGCCACCATGGGCAATTTCTCTCTGTCTTATCTACAGCAGCGAGCTATCATGTGGTATTTTCACTATCTTATATACGGTAGTGAACTATGTCCCGGGCCTCCCTTTTTGCCGACTCATAGACCTCCGACAAACTACAACACACACAGTTAGTTATAATTGCTCATACTGAATTACATTGTGCACACGGCTGCAGCCAAATTTGATGTTTAGCTACCTTGAAAATGACAATTGCACTGTCTAAACATCTCCCCACATCATCAGCACTGTATTGGTAAATATAAAACACACCACCCGTCTGCTTTCAAATATTTTTGTGTATTATAAAAGTTGCATTTAAACACGATCTCACTCTTTACAGAAATAAATAAAATAGCACAGTAACAGCATTATCAGTGATACACTGAAAAGAGAGTGGCGGAGACAAGAACTAAATTTGCAACATTAAACACGTGAGTAAAGCACAGGAATCTCCTTTCCTACACTGACTGAATATTCTCGTACACACTCAGCCCCCACACTTCTATAATTACCTTATCTGTTCAGCATGAATTTTCTCCGGCTGTTCTCTTTCTGAATTTGGCTCCCTTGAAGATTAACCCCAGTGAAAACAAGCGTCTTTCGTTCTCAAAACGGGGTTATTGCCTGGAATTCTCAGCTTTTGCAGCAGGAATGCTTCAGCCAGGAAACAGGTTCTTCTCCCAGCTCTGCCAAATCTCGATTTTCTTCCCCCTCTCCTCAAGCTTCCCCAGCAAAACTCTAATCACTGCCTCTAGCATGATACTTGCTATGACGCTGCTCCAATCAGAATCAATCATGCCATCTCCTCCCTCACTACACAATGGCTCATTTCTACAGTAACCATTTGTAACCAACTGATTTCCTGTTCCTTTGAGTCCTTTGCTTCCTGTAGTTATGTGGACAGAGCAGCAAAGAAAAAGAAAAAAAAATGAATGTGCATTTAAAAGTTCACTTTCAGAGTAGGCCTAATTCTGCAGTGAGGCACATTTTTATTAGTGGGTTATGTTAAATGCAGTTTTATTAGTCAGGTTAGTTATTAATAAGGTTAGTTATTAATTTTCAAATGTGTCTCTTGCACCATCGGCATTTGAGGTGAAAAATAGTGTGCATTTTTGAATGTGCACGTGTGCTTTTAACTGTAAAAATAGATTTGCATCTTATATGTAAAAATCATTTTTGACTGAATAGCCTGTCTTTACTTATATGTCCATGTCACTCTGGCAACACATATAGCAATGCACCACACCCATGTGGTGGTGCTGCATCAAAAAATAAATTGCTACCTGTGCAGTAGTGCTGTACTCTGTGCTGTAACACGCCAAATATCCTTACAGGTGGAAGCGAGTTCCTCAGAGTAGGAGCCAGGGCTGAGAAAGAGGATCCTCCAATTCTGACGGAGTTGGTGGTTGGGATCACCAAAAGGAGGGCAGAGTTTGATCTTAGGGTGCGGGTGTAAGGTTTTAGCTTGTCTTGCAGGTATAGAGGGCCAGTCTTGTGCACTGCACGGTGAGTGATGCACAGGGTCTTGAAAGTGGCCCTTCATCCAACTGGGAGTCAATGGAGGGTTCTGAGGGCTGGAGAGGTGTGGTCTCTTGGACCCAGCGGTAGTAGCATTTTGGCAGCAGCGTTTTGCGGTCTTTGCAGTTTATTAAGGTGGTATGCCGGGACTCCAAGGTAGAGGGAGTTGGCATAGTATAGTCTTGAGATTACGATGGAAAGGACAGTGGCAAGTCTGTTCGGGAAGGAGAGGTAGGGAAAAATGTGCCTATGAATTTTGAGATGGTAATGACAAGACTTAGATACGTTGTTGATTTGACGAGAGAGGGTAAGGTCAGAGTCCATAGTGCATCCAAGGTTTTTTATTGTGGTGGAGGGGTGGGCGGTTGGCCCATGGATGGGGGCCAAGGTAGTGGACGGGGGAGCAGTTCAGTGTTGCCGCACACCATGATTTTGGTTTTAGTGGGGTTTAGGAGGATGTGGTTCCTCATCATCCAACCACAGAGGCAGGCCGCGAGGTCGGGCTGAGCGTTGGAGTCTGAGTTGAGGAGTTTCAGGATGATTTGTGTATCATTGGCGTAGTTGTAGCATTGTGCGGGCAGATGATTCCAGGGAGGGAAGACATATAGAGGTTGATTAGGAGGGCTGATAGACATGCGCCTTGCTTTACCCCGGTATTAACTGGGCGAGCGGCCGAGGCAAAAGTGGAGATGAGGGTTATTTGTTTCCTGTTGTTGAGGAAGGAGCGATCCATTTAAGAGAGGTTCTAGGGATTCTTAGGGAGTGGAGGCGGTCAAGAAGGATTGAGTGATTCATTGTGCTGAAAGCGGCAGAGAGGTCTAGGAGAATTATTGCAGCGCCTCCTTCAGAGTCGGCAGTGATCTTAAGATCGTCCCAGATTGAGGCCAGAGTGGTTTGGTCTGAAGCCTGATTGAGCAGGGTCAAGGAGGTTGTTGGATTCGACAAAGGCGTTTAGTTGGGAGTATGTAGTTCAGTCTATGAGTTTTGCAAGGAATCTGGTGTTCAAGATGGGGCAGTCATTTTTGGGTTCAAGGGGGTCGAGGGATGGTTTATTTTAGAAGAGGCTTGACATGTGCACTTTTGAAGGCATCGGGGAAGATTCTAGAGCTGAGTGAGTCATTTGGGATGGTTCTTGCATACTCTCCTGTGCAGGTGGATGGGAATATTTCTTTGAGGACTGAGGTGGGGCAGAGGTCAAGGGGGGAGCCAGAGGGTGTTCGAGCAGAGAGAAGGTCGAGGAATTGGTCTCTGGAGATTGGTTTGAAAGAGTCAAAAGTGGGTAGGGTTGGTGTTGCAGCAGTGGGTGTGGGGGTGGTTGATAGGGTGGCCAGATTTTGGGGAGGGGAGAGGAGGGCCAGTTTGTTGTTAAGGGAGGTTGTTCTGTTGAGGGCGGTGGTCTAAAAGTGGGGTGGGAGAGAGTCGCAGAGTGATCATGATGAGGTAGATTGGGCAGAGGTACAGGTGGGTTTGACGAATTCAGATATGATTCTGTGGAGCTCCTTGCTGCGGTTTTCACAGTTGAGAATTCGATAGTTGTAGTGGGCCTTTTTTGCTTTTCAGATTTCAGCTTTATAGATGCGATGGTGCAAGGCAAAGGTGGATCTACTGAGATTGGTTGTTACTTTCCGCCATTTGCGTTCCAGGGATTTAATTTGTTGTTTGGCATTCCTTTGGGTAAGAGGAATTGATGAGTCATTGAACCATGAGTGGAAGGAGTCGATGGTAAGAGTTTCATCAGGGGGGATAGTTGTGGGGGTCTGTGAGGCTGAGCATCGGCTAGGTCAGGGAGGGTTTTTAGTTTGTTCCAGCATTTGCGGCAAAGGGGCGTGGCTGGTTCAGGGTTGGGGCGGAGGCAGGGAAGAGGATGGAGAAAGGGACGAGAAAGTGATCTGACCATTTGAGTGGTAAAGGGGGGCTAGATGTATCAGGTTGTGGGAGCTGAAGATAGCATATAGGGTGTGTCCTTTAGAATGAGTTGGGCCGTTCATGTGAAGGGAAATGTTAAGCGCTTCAAGGCTGTCGACCAGTGAATGGGTCATGGGGTTGGTGGGGATGTCTAACCAGATATTGAAATCTCCTAGCAGAGTCAGGGAGGGGTGGTTTACTTGGATGGAGGCTATAGAGTCATAGAGGTTTGTTGTGAAATGTCTGTCGTAGCCGGAAGGTCTGTGGATGATTAGGAAGCTGTGGGAGAACATTGGAGGCAGTGAACGTTTAACAAGAAGGGATTTGCATGCTGGAGTGCATGTCTGAGAGTCGACGAGTGAGATAGAGAAGTGAGATTTGAAAAAGGACTGCTACACCGCCTCCTCTAGAGGGTCTGTTGAGCGGGATGAGGGAGTAGTTGGGGGGAAAGCCTCATGAGCAACAGGGGCAAAGTTGTCAGAGAAACAGGTTTCTGTGATAAATACTAGGTCAGGATTGTCGGAGGAGAGGAGGTCAAAGATGCTGTGTCTGTTTTTGGCTACAGAGCAGGCATTAAAAAGGATGCATCTGACTTCAGAGTGGGGAGTTGTCTTGGAGGTTGGAGGGGTGTGGTTAGGGGAGTAGCAGGCTTGATGGAGGAGAATGGGGGAGGGCAGGGGGTGGGGCATTCAAGGTCAGTGGGTCAGGGATAGGAGGGGACAAGGGGAGGTAGGGTGACGGTGGGTTCTGGTTGGTGAGTGGTGCAGTCAGGTCAATGGAGGATGGGAAGGGTAGGCTGGTGGGGAAGGATTTGAGAGGGAGGAAGACAGAGTTGGGGAGGCGGGTGCGGGTGGGCAGTTGATCAGAGGGCAGGGAGAGATTTGGGACCGGAGATTCATGTGTGAATATCAAGGGGCTGGGAATGTCAGGTGTGGTGGGGGAGAAGTCGAGGGAGAGGGGTTGGAAGCAGGGTGAGTGTAGGGGGAGTGTGGTGATGGTGGGGTGTGAGAGATTCGGGGGTTGTGTCGAGGTACCAGAGGTGAGTAGTAGGTTGTCATTGAAGGGGATCGGGCTTGTTTTCTACTTATCAGGGCTATTAGTGCAGCCGGTGTGTGATAGAGGGTGGGGGTGTCGGAGGGTGATGGAGAAGAGGCCACTGTTCTTGACATGGCGAGACGTGTGGTTTTTAGAGAGGGGAAGGGATATGGCGGGGGGATGTTGGCTGGTGCCGATGGGGGGATAGGGGAGCGGGCGGGGGAAAGGAGGGGGTGGGTCTGAGTGGAGTGGTGGGCAGTTCAGTGATGGGATTGAGTGGGGACTCTGAGGAATTGGGGGATGTGAGGGGGAGGTAAGATCGCAGGAGGGTGGGAGGAAGGGATGGAAGAAACAGAGCCTTTTGGATGTTTGGCATGCCATCAGGCTCCTCTGGCTTAGGAGTTGGATAGGGGGTGAGGTGTCATGGCAAGGGGTACTGGGGAGTTCTTAATGGCGGATGGGGGATGGGTTGGGAGCGATGGGTTTGTTTGGGATGGGAGGGAGTTAGGAGGAGGGTGCTTGGAGGTGCACCACAGTGAAGCTCTCATTTAAGATTTGGCTGGGTGGCGGGGAGTCATGGTCGGTCATTACAACCTTGGTGCTAAGTGCACCAACTTTACCACCATGGTGTAAACTATGTTTACACCATGGTGGATGGTGGATTTACCGCCCCATTCCAAGGTGAGTGGGGCGGTAAATCCCCATTTCCCATTTTCCCTTCCCCATTTTTGCCCCATAGGGCATAATGGGAGTGGGGAATGCGCTAATTACGGCGCCGTAAATTACGGCGGCGTAATTAGCACCATGGCGGGTTAGCGCCATGGACTTTACCGCCTGCCAAAAGCAGGCGTTAAAGTGGGACTCCGGCGTTAAGGGTTAACGCCGTCGTTAACCCTTAACGCCGGGGTTGTAATGACCTCCATGGTGTGGTGCAATCGGAATCAAGATGCAGAATTCACTAGTGCAAGTTCAATGTCGCTTGACCACAATGTCTAGGAGCGTCACAGTCTTAAGATGCAGAATTCAACAGAATAAACCTTTAGTGCAATCTCAATGTCGCTTGACCACAATCTCTAGATGTAGAATTCCACACAGTAAACTTTTGGTGTAAACTCAATGTCGCTTGACCACAATGTCTAGGAGTGACACATTCTTAAGATGCAGAATTCAGCACAGTAAACTTTTAGTGAGACTCAATGTCTCTCGACCACAATATCTAGGAGTGACACAGTTTTAAGATGCATATTTCAACAGAATAAACTTATAGTGTAATCTCAAAGTCACTTGACCACAATATCTAGGAGTAGCACAGTCTTATGATGCAGAAATCAACAGAATAAACTTTTCGACATTCTAAATGACGTTTGACCATAATATCTAGGAGTGACACAGTCTTAAGAAGAGGAATTAAACTTTTAGTGCAATCTCAATGTCGCTTGACTACAATTTCTAGAACTGATACATTCTTAAAATGCAGAATTAAACTTTTAGTGCAATCTTAATGTGGTTTGACCACAATCTCTAGGAGTCATACATTCTTAAAATGCAGAATTCAACACAGTAATGTTTTAGTGAGACTCAATGCCGTTTGACCACAATATTGACCACAATATTTAGGAGTCACACAGTCTTAAGATGCAGAGTTCAACAGAATAAACTTTGGATGCTATCTCTTTGTCGCTTCACCACAATCTCTAGGAGTGATACATTCTTAGAATTCAGAATTCAATTCAGTAAGCTTCCATTGAAAACTCAATGTTGCTTGAGCGCAATATTTAGGAGTGTCCTTTCCCTTGGGGCCCTTAGCCAAAGGGGCTGCCGGGCAGAGGACTGCCCTGGGAGAGTCAGTAAAGACCAGGAGATGCTACCATTCAGGGCACATTGAGCGGGATGGGAGGCGGGAGCCAGAGGGAAAGCCCGGAAGAGAAGTACACACTGCAATGGGGACAAGATGAAAACACTGAGGCATTGGGGCCTCAAAATATGCTAAACACATGCCTGGATGGGCACATGAAGCTTCTCACTCAACTTCCTCCTTGTAGGAAAAAGAGGTGAGTGAGATTTGCACAGGCTGCTAGACCCAGCTAAATGGGACAATCAACCAATCAGGGCACAGTGGACGGGAAGGGAGGTGGGAGGGAGAGGGGAAGCCCAGAAGAGAAGTACACACTGCAATGGGGCCGAGATGAAAACACAGAGGCCTTGGGTCCTCAAAATATGCTAAACACGCACCTGGATGGGCACAATGGAGCTCCTCACTCACCTTCCTCCACGTAGAAAAAAGAAGCGAGCAAGCTCTGCACAGGCTGCTAGACCCAGCTACACAGGACAATCAACCAATCAGGGTACAGTGGGCGGGAAGGGAGGCGGGAGGGAGAGGGGAAGCCCGGAAGAGAAGTACACACTGCAATGGGGGCGAGATGAAAAGACAGAGGCCTTTGGTCCTCAAAATATGCTAAACATGCACCTGGATGGGCACAATGGAGATCCTCACTCACCTTCCTCCATGTAGGAAAAAGAGATATGCCCAAACCTATTCCTTAACCTAGGCCCCCACAAACTCTCAACCCGCAGGGAAATTATGGGCGGCTGCTCCTCCTCCACCAACTCATCCACAGTATCCCACTACTCCTCCCCTGTTCTCATGTGGTTGTACTCATCGTTAGATCATATTGTACCATAATCCAAGTTATCTGCCAGCCTTCTTCACCTGCCCTCCGTCTCCTTTTATATATGCACATCATTGATAGCAGTACTGTCTATTCAGAACAAAATGTCTCCCACCCTCCCTTCATCGGTCCCTACAGGTGCTTGTTGCCTGTCTCTTTGATCTAACCTCAACCTGGCTAGTTCCTGTTATGCTTTTCTAAATGCCTCTTCCAACTCCTTCTGTGGCTACCTATCTATTTCTTCCGTTGGGTAATTGGAAAAGTGCAAACTTTGCGTGTCATACCACTGACTGGACACGTCATCATCATCATTTCTGTCACTTTTGCAAATTGCTGCAAATACTACAATATTTATGGTAAATGGGATAGGTATTACATTTAGGTTACTTTGGTTTATTTTATGTAGAGGCAATACATTTGTGGATTTGCATGAATGCAGAAACATAACAATGAAACATTGTGACACTGAGGGCCGCTTCACACTCAGGTGAAGCAGGCGATCAATATGTGCATGTGGAGTTTTGCTGTATGAATGGCGGTCATGAGAGGAGATCATAATAGGTATAAAATACACACATAATGGTATACATGAATGGGAAGCATTTTATAAATGTATTGAAAGATATTAAACATATGAGGTGTGGTTGCTCTATGTAGCAAGGTTTTTTTTCTCGCTATCATGGCAAAGGCCCATCAATAGTCAGGGAACAGGTTTCGTCAGCTGGTCAACGAGATGGTTGCAGTCAGTTTGCAGATGGCTCAAGTGCTAGCGGTCAAAGAGAAGATATGATCCTTGGTAAACAGGAAAGTTCATTGTTGTAAGGGATAGCCATTTCTGAAAACTGCAAGGTTGTTTGATCTGATGGCTTCACCCAGGACATTTACGAAGATCAGTAGTATTACATTTCAGGAGAGCGATTGTGTTGTCAGAGAGTGGGTGGATCTCATATGAATAGTAAGGGCCAATAGACAAAACAATTGGACACCAGACAGGTTTGGGCAATGCGGTTAGCAAACACAAATAGGTCAAAGGGAATCTACATGTCTTTCTCCCATCTTCATGTGCTTAGGTATTTTTAGGGCAGGTCATTAATAGGAATTCTGTTATTTTGGAACTAAGAGGCAAGGCTGCCACCAAATATAGAGAGATTTTTGGGAAGGGATGTGTTTAAAAATGTAAACCTTGTAATGATAAGTTTTAGGGGATTGTGTCATAATGTCTGTGTCCAATGAACTGTGTGGGTTTTAGATTTATCTGTAAAGGGCAACCAATCATGTTTGGGGGATGTCTTTGTAACGGTGTCTGGGGGAGTGCATTAACTGTTTCAAACTATATATAATATGTGTTTTGTGTGTGGTTCAGGGAGACCAGGGTTAGTTTGACTGTTAGATGTCATCTAAGCCCCCTCCTAGCCGTTGTACAATGAGCTTGCTTTATGGAAAAAAGGCAAACTAATCTTATTTTAGAGGTGGCCTAATTTGGGTAGAGGGGTGGAGCTAAATGTCCACACTTAAAAGCGAGCCAGGTAGGAGCCTTAGGCTCTCCAAAAATATTGGGGTTCTCCTGTTCGTTCAGCTTGACTGTGGTCCTTCAATGCAGGGACCAGCTTGTGCTCGAAAAACAACCTGTTTTCAGGCACCAAGAGGCCCCAAGAAGCCTATCTGGTCCCTGAGGCAGAAGTGTTGCAGCCCAGCTGTGATGCAGAACTGATTGGCTGAGCACCGGTTTGGAGCGCATCAAGGTTTCGATGTCCACGTAAGTGCATCTTTGTCAGGTAAACCAAGTGTGGTGTGATAGGAGAAAAAGGAAGCAGTTTTTTTTAGGTAGGGCAAGAAATGTGTTTGTGGTATTAGAAGGGTCTTAGCAGGTTGAAGAGTTAACATGTTTAGGAAGTGTATGGATCGTTGTATGTTGTTAAAACATTTTTTATCTAGTTTGTTATTTTAAAGTTTTCTCTCAGCGCAGTGTGTTACTCATGGGGATAGGCTTGATACCCTTCTGGTTGCTTGTCTGGTTGGTTGGAGCCCTGACTTTATAGTGAGGTGGCATCTTATGGTAAGACCACCTGTAGAAACCTTTCTGAGGCATCTTGGTAAGGCTTTACTTGTACTAATTGTGCGGCTGAACCGAGAACCTCATGTTTGTTGGTTAGTCTAACATAGTCTTTGAGAAAACACTAGCAGTCACTTTTAGTGCAGTCTTCTGAGAGTTCATGACTTTGTTGGAGCAGTAAGGACATTACTAGTGTGATACAAATGTCTAAACCAGATCTGCCTTCAGCCACTCCATTTATAAGCACTGGGTGTGCCCTTCACTGAAAGCCTTTTAAAAATAATGGATTTGCAAAGCCATCCATTTTGGCTTGTGTATAAGTATTAGTCATTTGCTATGCGCTGATATTAGATGTCCAGGGGCTCTGACCATTTTGCACCTTCTACCATCAATGGTCAGTTAGTACCACTATACTCGTCAGTTAATACTACTATGGCAGTCCCTGGCAAGTGCCCTTCCCAAGTCTGCACAAAACCCCAAAGTGTTGGCATTGCCAATGATTGTTTAGCAGCTTCAGACAGATGTCATATACTATAGCTTATCAATTAATGGAGTTTTGAACTTCAAGTCTATGCACCAAACTCAGCCTATACTTTATGCTGTCACAAATGCGTAGATGTGAAAATTCAGTAAACAATTGTAGATGAACACAAATGATTGTGATTAATCATCTAGTGAAAGAATGACTAGTTACGTGTCTCCACTGAAAGGGATATAAGTTTAAATACTTCAGAAAGAACAGGGACACAGACTACCAAGATAAAAGAAAAGTTGCACTACGTCCCACATGCATCAGTAGCTCAATGAGGAACTCCATATCAAATAGGATTAACTGTCACTCACATGTGTATGGTAGCCATTGGCTACCAGTTGTAGTCCTAAACTGAGCCTTCTATTTGTAACCAATGTGGTTGCATATACGAATTAATACACACAGTCTATGGGTAGCCTCAGTTGTCTGCACCATCTGAATGTGAATAGTAATAACTATCTTCAGGTCCAACTGATTTATATAATGTAGATAATTGGCATGCGTTTAGTTTCCCTACCTACATTGTACATCTAGATATTCATTTTGATAATTGTATGACTTGATGATGTCTTGGTCATGATTTGTTGTCTTGTGCACAATCCCTAGACTAGCTCAGTGGTAGAATCGGATCGAGCCATCATCCCTTGTCACTAATATTGTGACATTTGGTTTCCTGTAGCCCAGAAATATGGGATCATCTATTGTGGGTGTGTAAGGGACCTACACAGTCTTCTACTGGGTCTCCGTAATGGCGTGTTTGTCATTCCAAAACAATCTGGCCACTGACCAAGAAAAGTAAAATGCCTTCGACATCCAAGATGGCAGCGAAAGTATTTCCAGTCCCTCCAGCTTGCTGACTCTCACAGAGGAATAAAAGAATAGATGGTAGATCATTGGAGTGTGTTGCAATGCTTTTGCATTGCTCTATTAGTCAACAGGTTTGGTCTACTTCCTGTTCTCGCCTTCCTTGTTTACGCTCTTTTTTCTGCACAACAAATACTTGACGCAAGTCCTCCTTCTTCTACTGTCATTATTTTTAAATTCACTTTTACCTTCAAATGCACCTTGAAACTACAGAACAGACCCTCATAGTATTAAGCTGCAGCAATTTAACACATCTTTTTGTCCACAACATTTTTCCTTGGATTACCTTGTGCTGCATTCCTGGAAAGACAATTGTTTGCGACAGAACTGGGTCACAGTTTACTTCCCAGCTTGAAGTGCCAAGATAAGTTCAAGGACCTGCATTAATCAAGATACTGTGGCTTTTGGACAATCTTTTATGTTCACTAATGGCATGATCTGTTTTCTATACCTATTGTTCCTTTCTTTGAACTTCACTCATAGGGTCAGATTTGTGAACATTTTTTGGCACAAGTGATGAAATGTGCTAGCCACAAAATCGAGCAGTCATTCAGAGAACCCTTTTCAGCCTTTTGCGCATTTGCAAACAGCGGGGGCATGTCTGCGCATTCAAAAGTGCATCCTGAATTCACAAAAGGTATGAAAGTGCTTTTTTTATGAGCATTTCACAGCGACAAGTCCTTTAATGGCCCATCTCTGAGAAATTTGATCACAGCAACCACAGGGTTGCTGGCAGTCTGTCGTACCTTATTGTTGGGTGTACAAGTCCAGCAATAATGTATGCAAGGGTGCTGGACAGCTCACCTATGCACTACTGTCCAGACCCTCCTGAAATGCGCAGATAACCTTTGAGAATACGGTGACCTTCAGATTTCTGGTAGTAGCACAAAAGGAATGAGTGCATTCTGGGCGTTCCGTTTATTTGTGGTGCTTTCTGAAAATCTGCCCAGTGTGTTTCACAAACATATATTCCTTCCTTTCAGGATCGCTGTAAATAACTCATGATAGCACATGTAAATGTGTCACTTACCCAATCCCAGCGCTCTTTTATTTTGGCAATATGTTTACATATGATAATAATGCATAATGTTGCTTACATATGAAATATATTTAAAACCCTCATGACGTAATACATCGTTTTGTAGTTAGAGGGCTTCTGTCACTGTAATTTGTTATACTGTGACACCAGAATGGGCACGCTCTGTTAATTGGTACAAACACATACATGGGCATTATAGACTAGTTCACTATCTCTGGCATTTCATTAATAAGTGGCATTTGAGTGGCCTTTTTCGCAGTGATGCAGTGGGCACCGCTTTGGTGGTGTGACACACATAATTATGCGCAGTTCATATATTCAGGCTCAGACTTTTCAAATGGCACATACTTAATTTGATGGATGTGAATAAATAATTAGGTGATAATCGAGTGAGTGAAGTGTTCCATTAAGTAACGGCCAATTACCTGACTTAAGGGTCCAAAGACAGTGAAGGTGCTTAGCAAAGTCATGGCAGCACTACTAAAAGCTGGGATGGCCCAGCCGTTAGGTTGTCGCAGCCATTAGAAACTGCTAAATTCTATGGGGACAAAAGTGGTCAAAAGGCACCTTAAAAAAAGAAAACCTATATATACTGCTTATTTCCCTTCACACAAAGGACTTTGAGTGGAAAGTCTATGTTCCATCCTCAGTTGGCAACCATAATAAAAACAGAAAAGGGACATGTGTGTATCTGATGGGTTAAGGAAACCAGAAGAATAGGTATGTTTTATAAAAAAAATTGATAAAGGAGGAAAATACGAAATGATATTACAAGATCTTCCACCCCTGAATGCTGGACCATACACATAGGATGCTGATGGGCTGGTAGTAGGGCTGGGCACAATTGTGAAATTCTGTTCTGCCAGCCACAGAAGTGAAATCTATAAGATTTTGATCCATTTCACAGCAATATGCCATCCAGACACCCCTGCTTATCGACAAGAGTGGTGCAAAGTTTCTCGTGTCGTCTCATGAACCAAAACATGCCAAGCTAAATTTGTCGTGCCGTTGTGCAAACCTAGCACTATTAGAACAAAAACAAAAAGCAGTGCATTGCCTCTTGTGTTGCTGCACGAACCTAGCACAAACCAGTAGCATGAAGTTTCTTGTGCCGCTGAGCGCACCTAGCACGAATTGAACAAAACAAAAAGCGGTGCATTGCCTCTTGTGTTGCTGCACGAACCTAGCACAAACCAGTAGCATGAAGTTTCTTGTGCCGCTGAGCGCACCTAGCACGAATTGAACAAAACAAAAAGCGGTGCATTGCCTCTTGTGTTGCTGCACGAACCTAGCACAAACCAGTAGCATGAAGTTTCTTGTGCCGCTGAGCGCACCTAGCACGAATTGAACAAAACAAAAAGCGGTGCATTGCTTCTTGTGGTGCTGCATGAACCTAGCACAAACCAGTAGCATGAAGTTTCTTGTGCCGCTGAGCGCACCTAGCACGAATTGAGCAAAACAAAAAGCGGTGCATTGCTTCTTGTGGTGCTGCATGAACCTAGCACAAACCAGTAGCATGAAGTTTCTTGTGCCGCTGAGCGCACCTAGCACTATTAGAACAAAAACAAAAAGCGGTGCATTGCTTCTTGTGGTGCTGCATGAACCTAGCACAAACCAGTAGCATGAAGTTTCTTGTGCCGCTGAGCGCACCTAGCACTATTAGAACAAAAACAAAAAGCGGTGCATTGCTTCTTGTGGTGCTGCATGAACCTAGCACAAACCAGTAGCATGAAGTTTCTTGTGCCGCTGAGCGCACCTAGCACGAATTGAACAAAACAAAAAGCGGTGCATTGCTTCTTGTGGTGCTGCATGAACCTAGCACAAATCAAAAAGAGCAGCATGAAGTTTCTTGTGCCATTGCGCAAATCTTGCTTAAATGAAAAAGAGCGGCAAGAGGTTTCTTGTGCCGCTGCATGAACCTAGCATGGTTGGAAAAACATTTGCAAAGCGTTTCATGCCTCAATGCAAAACTATCATCACAACCAGGATCGACTTCACATACCCTTCCGGTCACTTTTTTTTTTTTTTTTTAAACGACGTGAAGAGGCAACAAGAAATCTAAGGTCCCGAAACAAGCAGACAAACAGCTAGTGGTAAATATATCTTCCAAAGACCTTTCGAAAACCCATCTTTATTTACTAAATGTAGGATTATCCTTCACTCCAACACAGAACTTTGCACTGTTAGAGGAAACAATGTATCTATTCAGGCTTATTCGAGAAATGAGACTGGAAGTCTTCTTTGATTTGCAATCCCTACAAGAGGAAGCATCAGAGATGTTTGACTATTTAGAAATGAGGCACAAGAGTTAATTTGATCTGCAGGTTAACACCATGGCCATCAAACTGTTCAAGAAGAAGATGCTAAGCATTCTAGGCAGAATTCATTTTCAGACAACTTCACGACAAAACCTTAGGAGACACCAGAGTCATCTTATTAAAGACCTGGCCCATAACTGTACTCTGACATTGAAACCAGTGGACAAGGGTGGGGCCATAGTTGTAATGGACACAAGATTTTATGATACACAATGTATGCTCCTATTGAATGACACTAACACATACGTGACAATTGATCAGGATCCAACTGATTCAATAGCAACATTAATAAATAAAAAAAAACATCCTAGAAAACGCTCTAGAGAATGAATGGATCAACACAAAGAGCCAGACATTCTCGACAAAGAATTATCCAATCACACCAGTATTTTACGCTCTCCCCAAGATCCACAATGACACCAGAAATCCACCTCTTATACCAATCATTGCAGGGACAGAAAACATATTTGACCCCCAAACCATTTATGTGTATAAAGTACTTCAGCCAATAGCACAGAAAACTATAACTTACTTAAGGGACTCCCCACTTTTTCTTAATATACTGAAGGAAGATGGGGGTATTCAACCAGAAGACATACTTTAAGGCTTTATTACAAGTTGCTCTGCCAGGCGACTCCTTATAATCCCTTGGATCCTCTCATATGAAGTAAGTTAATATTTTCCCAAAAATATATATATGTTGATGCTGCTAGGATGTCGCAGGTCACTGGATTAAGACGGTAACAAAGCCCTAACCGTCAACCAATTGGGTAGCAAAGAAAGATAACTCCAGGACTCAGCACCATTAAGTATGCATAGGCTTGATTTTAATGGACAATCAAAAGTAAGATTCCCTATCCATGATGATTACGCGTGTTTCGGCTCGCCTGAGCCTTTATCAAATCAGGGCTATTAATATACACAAAACAAAAACAAAAATAATAATAATAATATATCACATTGACAAATTAATCCACATTGGAAATAAGAGAATAGAAAAGTTATTCATGCAAATGTAGATCAATTGAAAAATCATCACACCATCATACCCCATATTATGGCAGAGATGAAAACAATACATTAAAACACAGAAAAATGGGGGTTGGCAATGGGGAGGATTAGGAGGGATAGAGAAAACAAATCCAATAGTATTTAAGCAAGAAAAACAAAAGAGAAAAAACATAAAAATCCATGAGTTTAATTGTGTGACTGTACGGTTCTCTGTTCTATGCACTGCATTAAGTATGCATCAAAAACCTGCAGGGTCGCTTACCCGAAAATGGTATATGAAAATGGTATGATCCCCGTTTGAATGTTTTGAAAGTTTTAAATTACTCAAGACAAAGTCACCATGAAGCTAAACACATCAAGAAGAATTTGAGACTAATAGGACTAAATACCCAATTACAGACAGTTTTTCCAAAGCACCCACTTATTTCATATAATATAGGTCGAAATTTTAGAGACCAGTTAGGAAGGGCTGAGAAACTGAGACCAAACAAACAATGAACACTTCAGAAGAAAAAGAGTGGCACCTTTCGCTGCCTACATTGCAACAATTGCAATAATATCATGAGAGGCAATCTGGTGAGACATCCCCACACTGGGGCAAAAATTACATTTAAGGATTTTGTCACCTGCGATTCACAATCAGTGATCTATGGACTAAGTTGTTCATGTGGGATTTTTTACATAGGCCAGACAACAAGAAAGTGAAAGGAACGATAGAAAGAGCACAAACGCGATATTAGGACTAAGAATATACATCCCCCACTAGCAAGACACTTCACGGAACAAAGGCACATGGTGGCACAGCTTAAGGTGAATGTATTAGAAATGGTTTGGAAATCTCGGAAAGAAACTTGATCTAAGGGAGCTGTATCGGATTGACACATTGGATATATTGACACCTAAGGGGATGAAAGAGGACATTTTCTCAGGCACCTTTCTGTGAAATATATTCAGATCTGATCATCCATGTTTGAACCATAAAGGGATTGTCACTAACACACGATTGTGTCTAATTAACTGTCACACCCTTATGGAAACCATGCTTGACTTTAATTTGAGATTAAATTGGAATACTTGAAAACTTCACAAAATGCTATTAACCTGCCTACTGATGAAAAAGTGCTAAAATGGAAGCATAGAATCTATTCTTAATGTTACATCTGGATAGGTCTTTGAATTCCTAACAGGACTCAACACATAAATATATGACTCACCCTCCCACACCCTGCTATAGGTGTTGGCATACTAACTTTGTTGGATTATACAAACATTAACACCCTTACCTCACTGGAGGATTCATCATCCTCTACTTACCTGGACTTTATACCATACACTTAGAAATATGATTCTAGACAACCTTCACACATCCTTTGTTGAGTATATTTATACTAACTTGGTTGTAGTGAATCAACATAGATAGCCCAGATTGCATAGAGGATTTCTCCTCTACTTACTTAGACTTTGCATGCTATTTCTGAATTGCATTCCTTTATAAAGGGTTTTTAAACCTCCTTATACCATAATGAGCAATAGCAAGGAGAGTTTCCTAAATTGACCTAGTCTATCCTGCACTACTTAAGGAGACATTGTTTTACAATTGCCTTATATGGATTACACATTTTTTCATTCATCTTTTAATTCTTCATCCTGGGTATATATACCGGCAACAATTAGTTAGTGCAGTGGGTAAACTAGCATGACGTCATCCGTTTTTTACATGATTGCATCACGTTATAAATAGCGGCCACCTTGGATTTGCTGCAAAACCTTCGGCCTGATGTGCAGCTCATGCATGGATGCACGCAAAACAGGTAAGAGGATAGATTCATGGAAAAAATGTGGGGCCTAATTCACAGAAGCCTTTTATAATGGCAAATCCCCATTTGAAAATGCTCTGTGAATCAGGCCATTACCTTTTAGCAAGAACCCAGAAGTTCTCTGGAATTATGCTAGATTAAGAAAATAGTACCTTTGCACTTCCTGTTCTTGACTATTGAAGGACACTGATAAATTCAGTGCCATTTAGCAAAGTTTCTAATCTGTCTTTCACATTCACTTTTATAGATACATATAATTGAAGTACAAGTGAACAAATTCTGGTGGTGAAAGAGCTACTAAAGGGATACTGGCCAAGAGCCCTATGTGAATTAATATTATCTTTAAGGGTAAGATTGATATTATTAACTTGTCCTGTGTTTATATGAGAAACATGAGAACTAAACAATTGGATCAAACACACAATTTTCTCTGAGTAGTTACCCCCATATTAGAGCCACCAACATATTGCAATCATTGACCCTTGCACAGGTGGCATTAAGAAAACCTGAGGGAAGGAACTTATCCCGATGAATGCAATTAAAGGACCCAATCATTGTACAAGATCAGGCATATTCTAGCGAAGGTGAGATGGGTGTTGGAATGAATTGCAAAACATAGGCAAAATTTGGCATTTACAGAAATATGGCATGCTCCATTTTAATTTATCAGGCCACGTCGGTCCTCCAGAGGGACCTACATGCCCCAACATTCAAGAACACGTTTTCCAAAGCTTTGACTGTGCTAGCCTGACTGACACAAGGTGAATAATAATGAAAAATACCATGATAGATGTCTATCTGATGTAAATACTAAAAATGGATGCATAGACCCCATCTCACTAAAAAAAAGTGTATTCTCTATTTAAAGTTTTGTACGTATGTCTGCAGCTCGGCACACAAAACGTACGAACAATAGCTCCTGAGGAAGAGAGATTTCCCAAAACGTGTAGAACAAATGATTTATGAATTGTTTAAGGGAAAAATCTTATTACTGTTGTGTTGAAAAATAATTTTGTAAAATATATTTTATCTATCATTTAACTATATAAACAATCAACTTTTTTAAAAAAAAGCTTACGAGTGAATGTTTTGACTTCAATAGACTACATACAAGGTCTTCAAATGTTTTGAATCCATTAACTATAGGTGTGCAGGGGATTGGAGTGTTCCGCAAGTCGGTTGACCTCTGCTTTGTTTGTTTAATGGAAAACCGTGCAAAGTTTCTTGTGCCCCTGCACGAAACTACCACTAATCGAAAAAGACCTGCACTAAGATTCTCGTGCTGCTGCACAAAACGAGTACGGATCGAAAAAAGACGAACATAAAGTTTCTCGTGTCACTCTACAAGCTTATTACGAATTGAAAAACCACACAAGGTTTTTGTGTCGCTGCACGATGTCAGTGGTGGTGGAACTGTAATGCTGATTTTGTGGTACGGGTGGATTTGATTTACTGTGATTTTACCAAATGAAAAGTTAGAGAATTACATTTTAAATAATTTCAATTAACGAAAAAAAATTCTATTCTATTTTTGAGATCCACAAATCCGCAAGTTTCCCCCTGTTTAAAATTCCACCCCAATTCCTTCCCCACCAGATTTAACCGCCTACTCCACCCCATATATATTTTTCAAACAAACATTTTGTATTTTTCGGTATTTGAGATTCTTTAAAATTGCATTCTCTATTGTATATTCGGTAACATCACTGGATATTAGCGGATTCCAGTGCAGATTCTGCACTTTTCGCTTTGCAGGTGAAAATTTCACTTGCGCCTACTCCCATGATGTAATTGTGCCTTCTCACTGCAGCAGGCTGAGAAGTATTTGAATATGCTAGAAAGATGCCTTTTAGATTTGCTTGTAAAATATTAGTTAAACATTTTGGTCAAGATATGTGAAAAAGCCTGGTGTAAAATCGACCTCTTGGTACTATTGTTCATCAAAATCAACTTTTGGAAGTACCATATTATATAAATGTTGATCATTAGTCCCCACCTGTTTCAGAGGTCATCTGCCCTTACTTCTCTCCCATTAACACATGAGAGCCTTGCTGGGAAGGGCTGGTCCTTCCCCATTAGAAGCCCTAGTAGGACAAACTGCTACTGTTCCAAAGTATGCAAACTCTGGAGACAAATGTCAACCTGTCCCATTGAAAAGTGCATCTCTAGGCCAGAATGCACTGGATTCATAAACGCTATAGTGGCAGACCTTGCACTGTCCCATTACGTGTATACCTGTCTGGTGCGGATGAGTTGGTTCTCTGCCATTAAAACTACTGTATTAAAGTTCTGCTGAGAAATGCTGGTTGTGGTTCAAAACCCCCTTCTTGTTGGAGAAGTACCATCAAAAGAGGGTAAAGGAGGGGACAGCATACCGACTGCCCCTAAAATCCTTATATGATGAGACAGCCTACAGGTGACATTATCTGCACAAATAAAGTATCTGATCAAATTATAAAGGAAATGTATGGGGGATTCGGACTAGCTTTGCTGTCAGGGGCGGTGACAGTCAATGAGGGACACCATACATCCATAGGCTATAGATAGGGGCAAAATATTCACCGTCATGCAGGTGTTGTGCAGAGCCTAGTAGCTCCCTGGGTTGCATGCTTTGGTATTGCCCTACCCTCCGAGTACAATGATTCAAGGCAAAGCCTTTATATATAAAAGTAGATCGTAAAGGCAATCCAGACTCGCCAGCTCTATGGCTGCTCAGCGACGGTATACCACTATTGAATATTCAATGTATGGAAAAAGAGCAGTACACATGATCAGGATTTCGGTTGTTGGGGCAATTGCAGGGCACCCAGGTGACTGATGGGTGGGAAGATGGCACAGAGGACGACTGGCGCGTAGGGGGTCCAGTTGAGGAGGGGGTCAGAGCAAGGCCCATCAGACGGAGGAATCCGGCCTGGGTGACCTGTCCCAGCAGGCTGACGTGGTCAACGAGCCATTCGAGATGACGTGCAGTCTCTCCATGAAAAGACTGCAGGTCACCTCGCATGGCCCGTTGACGCAACGCCACACCAGCCAGGACAGGCTCAACCCGGACCTGGATAGCCACGTCCGCAGGCAGAGGAAGGCCAGTTGACGTGAGCTCATCCCCTGCCTGAAAACGGGTCTGGACGTAGGCATCCCTGCTGGTGCAAGATGATGCAGGGACAGGATCAGGGACAGGATTGCACAAAGGCACCTCCGCGGCGGCCTGTGCTGCCTCCTGTCCCTGGTCCTGCACTGCACCACTAGCACCAGTGGGATCCTCACCTCCAGACCCCGTCTCTGGTGCTTGCACGGCCTCCTCCTCCACCAAACCCCCCACCAACCTGGATGACTCTGTGCCATCTTCCCCTGTTGGGCCCTGTGGGGTCCCAGCTGCCCCTTCTGCTGCCGAGGAGTCCAACTCCAACCTCCGCCTCTTGGACCTCCACCGGCAGCTGCAGCCTGGGACGCGGCACCGGACTCCTCACTCCCCGACGAGATGACAACATGGGAGGTGAGCCGGGCCTTGCGTCTCCGGCTGGCGGTCGGATCCCCGCCACTGTGCTCCACAGCACCTTCTCCGCCCTCTTCATCAGTTGACGCTGCAGACAGGGAGAAACAAAACACAGGCATCAGGGCACTGTACAATGGACACATACACACATGACAGTTGTACATGAGTGGCATTGGCAAACCTCAGACATGTCATCACAATCCCCAACACACATGTCATTACAACTCGCACACATGAGCCATACCACAGCCATATCGCAACTGCCACCACCATCCATACACATACAACAGCATGAGCAGCCAAAGGTGAGCCAGACATCACATGCAACACAGGAAGTGCACCACACATGTACACACACCACCACACTTGCATGCATGTGTACACCTCTGCCAAGTGTTGCAGTGTTCAGACGGGCATCCATGTCACATCTGCCAATCAGGCCTCCACATACCGCTGTCACATGCATCCATGTTGCATCACTGTTGCACCCTTGTCAAATACACACACATGCACATGTACACAGTGCTGATAGATGCAGCCGAAAACAACATACATGCGTGACATCACGGACATGTCTACTTACATACACATTCATCCAAACATGTGTGCCCACACAACTGCATTTGGCATGCAAGCCTACACACACATGCACCATCCATGTCTCACACATTACAGCCCTCTCATGTGTCAGCCCCACGGCCCTGTACACCCCCACCCATACTCGACCCCATACAAACAGATGTGCAACCTGCACACTACTGAATAATCACCACACGCACTGCTCACAAATGGGATGCATGTACACTGACCGCTCGACTCCAGACGGGTCTGCTTCTCTAGGACCTGGACGTGGAGCGCTGGGGATATGCGTTCCAGGACCCTCATCTGTTCTTCCGACAAGTGGCCCCGGCGCCCCTTGGCATCCGCTGCCTTCAAGAGGCGCCGGGCCTTGTTCAGGGTCCTGGACCTGAAGTCCTCCCGGCGCTTCTTGACATGTTGTAAGTCGCGGACTGCCACCCCCTCCACGTTGATGGCAGTCACGATGTCAGTCCAGATCCGAGTCCGTCCTTCCTTGTCGGCGCGGGAACTTCCGAAGAGGGCATCATACTGCCCCAGGACTTGCTCCACCAGGACACCAACTTCGGTGGCACTGAAGCTGGTGCCCCTCTGCCTCTCTGGCCAGGGGTTGTCAGTGGTCACAGATGGTGTTTGCCCCAACATGACAACCCCAGAGGCAGGAGTGGGTGGGCAACTGGGTCCTGGGGGTGGGCTGTGGAGCGATGGAATCCCAGTCGGGAGTCTTCGGTTCCAGCAGGGGTGGTCACAGCAACAGCACCCCTGGCTGATGTGCAGGCAGCAAATGGCAGGGCACGTGGGCAGCAGGCAGTCAGGCAGCAGCAGATGGCAGGTGGGAGCGTGCTCGGGGCTCTGGGGGGCAGTAGTTCGGCCTTCTGGGCAGGAGCGTGGTCTTCCGTGTGCTTACGCGTGGCCAGCTTGATACGGAGTGATTTGGCACGTGAAAAATCTGCACGTCAGCGTGTAATTCGAGGAAAGGCCCTTAGCGCGTAAGCGCGTCTGCACGCATACGCATTATCATTGGACAGAAGGCCCCTCAAGCACAAGCGCCCCTGTGACGTGACGCGTACAGACGTGCATGGGCATTTCAGCGCGCGTGAAAAACTGCACGTCCGCGTGTAATACGAGGAAAGGGCCCATGCGCGTAAGCGCTCGTGGAAAACTGCACGTCCGCGTGTAATACGAGGAAAGGCCCTTAGCGCGTATGCACGGCAGCACGCATATGCGATTTCATTGGACCAAAGGCCCTTAGCGCGTGAGCGCGTCTGTGGCGTGACGCGCGCAGGTGTTTCCCTCATTGCACGTGATGACAGAACACACGTGGATTTCCACCAATCGCGTGTGAAAGTTTATATTTTATATTATATATTTTTTTTTTTTTTTTGAAGCGTTTTTGTTTTCCTTGCTGTTAGCGCTCCGTGCGCGTCTGTGTGCTGCCCCCTGCCCCCTCCCTCCCCCTCACTTCCTGGTCCTCCTTCTCCCCTCTCCATTCCCGCCTCCCTTCCCGCCCACCCCCCCCTGTGATTGGCTGTCCTTGCAGCCGCTCCGGGACTACGGCTCGACCGCTCACCACGCTCGCTTCATTGTTGAGCCTGAGCGGGTTGGAGCGGTCGCCGTAGCCCCGTGTGGCCTGCTGCTGAGGCTGCCTCCCGAGCCCCGTTGGGCTCCAGTTAAGCCTCCAGATATATTTATATTTTTTTTGAAGCGTTTTTGTTTTCCTTGCTGTTAGCGCTCCGTGCGCGTCTGTGTGCTGCCCCCTGCCCCCTCCCTCCCCCTCACTTCCTGGTCCTCCTTCTCCCCTCTCCATTCCCGCCTCCCTTCCCGCCCACCCCCCCCCTGTGATTGGCTGTCCTTGCAGCCGCTCCGGGACTACGGCTCGACCGCTCACCACGCTCGCTTCATTGTTGAGCCTGAGCGGGTTGGAGCGGTCGCCGTAGCCCCGTGTGGCCTGCTGCTGAGGCTGCCTCCCGAGCCCCGTTGGGCTCCAGTTAAGCCTCCAGATATATTTATATATTTTTTTTTTTTTTTGGAAGCGTTTTTGTTTTCCTTGCTGTTAGCGCTCCGTGCGCGTCTGTGTGCTGCCCCCTGCCCCCTCCCTCCCCCTCACTTCCTGGTCCTCCTTCTCCCCTCTCCATTCCCGCCTCCCTTCCCGCCCACACCCCCCCTCCCCTTCCTCTCCCCCGCTTTATATCCCACCCCCTCTGGGCAGCCCCCCTGCCCGGCAGCCCCCTAGGCCAAGGGCCCCTTAGGCCAAGGGCGGCTCCTACGACTGCGGCTCCCTGTGTGTCAGCAGGTGTCCGCAGGGGACGCCAGGCGCCAGCTCCTCTGCTCTCTGGCCCCCCCCTCCTCACCTTGCTCACCTCATCCACATGATGCCTCGCCCCCCCTATTCCAATTGTTTGGTAAACCAGGGTGTTTTTCTCCCCTCGCAGGATTCTCAAACTTAGGTGGCCCTGACCTACTACACATTACTGTTTGCTCTGCATTGTGGTAAACTAGGGTGTTTTTCTCCCCTCGCAGGATTCTCAAACTTAGGTGGCCCTGACCTACTACACATTACTGTTTGCTCTGCATTGTGGTAAACTAGGGTGTTTTTCTCCCCTCGCAGGATTCTCAAACTTAGGTGGCCCTGACCTACTACACATTACTGTTTGCTCTGCATTGTGGTAAACTAGGGTGTTTTTCTCCCCTCGCAGGATTCTCAAACTTAGGTGGCCCTGACCTACTACACATTACTGTTTGCTCTGCATTGTGGTAAACTAGTGCCCTCCACTCACTTCCTGTCCACATACTCGTGTCGTCCGCCTCCCCTCCTACTCCATGGTGCTCTCTATCTCGCCTATCTATTCTAACTGCTTCTCCATTGACTATCCTGCTCTCCTCACTAAATCCGGTAGGAAAAAGTTTAAAAAGGACATCCTGGTCTCCAACCCAGGCCTCCCTATCGCTGACACCTACACGAGCGCCTGCTCCAAGGAAACTCTCACTGACATTCTCTTTTTCGTGCCTTCACCTGACCTATGGACCCTTCACATGGTCGCTGTGCTCTCTCCTTTCTCCACCTCTCCCATTAATGGTGGCACCCGTTGGGATGTCCTCTTGGCCCCTTTCCACTCCTCTAAAGCCATCATTAATGTCTATGCTAACGGGACCGTCTTGGTCCAAGGCCCTCAGGCCAACCTTCACCTCTTCGATAGACGCTTCCCATGCCTCATCAACTTCCTCTCCGCTCCCGCTGTCCCCCCTCCTCTGTCCTCGGCTACCCTGTCTCTCCCCTCCCTCCCTGCCCCTTCTCTTGCTCCCTCTTCTACTCCTTCTCTAACACCTCCGCAGGGCGTACCTCTGATCTGTACCCCTCCCCGGAAGTTTTTCAAGGATGGCAACCTTCTCCACATTGCCACTCTAAACTCTCGCTCTGCCATCAAGCACTCCTCTGATATCTGTCGCCTTCTTGAGGAACTGGACCTCGACGTCCTCGGTCTCACTGAGACTTGGTTCACTGCCAGCTCTGCCACCAGCTTCGACACACTCCTACCTGACGGCTACAAGATCCTCTCCGTGCCCAGGCCAAACCGTTCAGGGGGTGGTGTTGCCCTTATCTTCCCAGAGTGGATTCCTGCCACTGTCACTCCTACGCAGACCTACTCCTCTTTTGAATGTCTTGTCTGCCGACTTTCTCTCTCTCCTAGCCATTCCCTTACCGTGGCTACTATCTATCGGCCACCTGGACAAATTTCCTCCTTCCTCTCTGAGTGGGCTGACCTCTCCTCCTCACTCCTGTCCTCAACCACCCAACTCCTCTTTCTCGGTGACTTCAACATCCACCTCGATGCCTCCTGTCCCCCCACTGGTCTCTTCCGCGAACTCTGCAACTCTCTCTCACTCTCTATTCTCCCGTCTGGGCCTACTCACTCTGCAGGGCACACTCTTGATGCTCTGATCTCTTCTGACCTTCCCCTCTCCCTCCCTCTCTCCACCCCTCTCTCTTGGAGCGATCACTTTCTCCTATCCTCCCACCTCTCCCTCCCTACCCCACAGGCAAAGCCACCCTCTACACTGCCACCCACCTTCTCGGTCATCCGACCCATGAAGCGCGTGTCAGCTGAGGCTTTCGCTGCTACCTTCTCAGCCCCTTCTCCCCCCTCGGCTGACTCCCACCCTGACACAGCCCTCTCCATGCTCTATTCCTCTATATCTGATACTCTCGATATCCTTGCCCCCGTCATGAGAATCCGCCTGAAGCCCAAAGCCAAATGTAACTCCTGGTATGACTCGGATCTCGTCACCCTAAAACGCAAGTGCAGGGTGGCAGAGAGGAAATGGCGTGCTTCATGCTCATCCTCTGACAAACTGGCCTGCCGCCTGCTCCAAAGGCAATACCGGCTCTCCGTTCTCACCAAGAAGAGAGCCCTTATCCAAGCCCGCATCTCTGAGGCATCTAACAACTCGGCCGAACTCTTTAAAATCTGCAAGGAGCTGGCCAACCCTGCTGCAGTCTCTACCTCTCCTGTCCCCTCCCAGGCCCTCTGCACTGCACTGGCCTCGCACTTCATCTCAAAAACTCAGGACATCCTGTCCTCTCTCTCCCCCTCTCTCCTCCCTCCCTCTCTTCCCTGCTCTTCCTCTTGCTCTCTCGCAGCCGCCCCTCCGCCCTCCTTCTCTGCTTTTCCACCTTTTTCTGCTGATGAGGTTTCCAGACAAGTCCGATCTATGAAAACCTCGTCTAAACAGGTTCACCCCTGTTCCTCCAAAACCATCAAGGACCACATCGACTCCCTGGCTCCTGCCCTAGCTGACTTTTGCAACCACTCATTCGCCTCTGGAGTCTTCCCATCCCCACTCAAGCACTCCCTTGTGCACCCCCTCCTCAAGAAACCCTCTTCCGACCCCTCCTGCCCGGCCAACTATCGCCCAATCTCCATTACTCCCTTCCTGGGCAAGCTCCTGGAGAAACTGGCCATCTCCCAGCTTAACCTCCATGCTGAATATGTTGGTAATCTTCATGACCATCAATCCGGCTTCAGAGCGGCCAGAAGCACGGAAACTGCTCTCCTGAACATCCGTGAGGACTTGCTCCTGAACCTCGATTCCAACACTCCCTGTGTTCTCATTCTGCTCGATCTCTCCTCTGCCTTTGACACTGTCAACCATGCCATCCTGCTCAACCGTCTCCGTGATAACCTGGGTATCACTGGTCAGGCTCTGGCATGGCTGACCTCTTTCCTTACCAGTCGACCCTCCCAGGTCCAAATGGGCTCCTTCCTCTCTGACATCTTTTTCTCCACCTGCGGTGTCCCCCAGGGATCCAACCTCTCTCCCTGGCTTTTCAATCAGTATCTGGCACTCCTTGCCCACCGCATCGCCGCTCTCTGCCCCCACTTTCAGTGCTATGCGGACGATACCCAGCTCATTTTCAGGCTACCCTCGGCCTCCTCCTCTCCTTCCCTCATCTCCGACTGTCTGTCTGCTATCCAGGAATGGTGTGCCGCCAATGACCTCTGCCTTAATGCCAGTAAGACTGAGATTCTACTCATCGGCACACCCACTCCCTCCTTTCCTGCAGCTCTCTGGCCGGCCTCCCTTGGCCCCCTTCCTGCCCCTACCTGCAAAGCTAAAAACCTCGGGGTCATCTTCGACTCCACACTCTCCTTCTCTCCTCATATATCTGACGTCTCTAAGAAGTCACACTACCAGCTGCACCTCCTCAGAGGTATTCTTCCCTTCCTCTCCTTCCCCCAGAAGCTCACTGTCTCCCGAGCCCTGGTTCTCTCAAGGCTGGACTACTGTAACAGCCTCTATCTTAATCTGCCTGCCTCCACTCTCCGCCCTCTTCAACTTATCCAGAACAGAACTGCGAGACTTGTCCTTGGCCTCAAGCCCAGGGACCGTATCTCTCCAGGACTGAAATCTCTTCACTGGCTCCCAGTGGCTGCGAGGATTAAGTTCAAAACCCTCTGCATTGTTCACAAGGCCTTCTGGGGCATGGGGCCAAAATACCTTCAACTCTCTCTTCCTAAATATCTGCCTTCACGAGCCCTTCGCTCATCCGTCTCCAACTCCCTCATGGTCAGCCGCTTCTCGAAGCAACGAGCTGGGGGTAGATCCCTCTCCGCAGCAGGGGCCTCCCTCTGGAACAGCCTTCCTGCCTCCCTGAAACTTGAGGAGAACCATCTCCGGTTCCGGAAGCACCTCAAAACCTTCCTCTTCGCTTCTGCCTTCTCTCTCCCTCTCCCCTGCTAAACCTGCGAAACTCCCCACTGAAGTCTGCACTAAACCTGCATCTGGGCCACTCTATGACCTCGGTCCAGGGCCCAGCCACTCTCCACTTGCACTGCCTCCCTGGCTCCCCCTGCACTGTGGGACTGTCACCGCATCCCTACAGCCCCCTTCCCAGCACTTGCTCTGCACTTAACTCGCACTTGCCACCAGCTGGCCCTTTATTATTTATTATTTTATTACGCTACTTACCTTGTACTGCACTTTCCCCCCCCACCTCCTCCCCCTGCACTTACTCCTTTTTCCCCTTACCTCTGCACTTGCGCGATCTGAATGATACCTGGCCTAGTAGGATCGTTTGTCTGTCTTCCCCCTGTTTCCCTCACTCCCTGCCTCGTCGCGCCTTGAAACACTTGTGTATAGGGGCGTTACAAATACCATATCATATCATATCATATCATATCATATCATATCATAGCATATCATATCATATCATATATCATAAAGTTCCCGGCACCCCGGAACACATGTACCCAGGCTAATCGCGTGTGGAACCTCCCGTGCACCCCGAAACACACGTACCCAGGCCAGTTGCGTGTACGCTCACTCCCCTCCGATCACACGCGATGACACTCGGACCGTATCCGAATACGGGAAACCCGCGCACGGCAAAAGACGTGCACAGGCATCAATGCGTCTGCCACACGAAGGCAGGCGATAGCGTCCCCGCGCACAGCATAAAAGTGCTCGCAAACAACAAACGCGTATATACAGCTACGATGAATGCCCCATTTGTCGCTGCACTGATCGTGGGACACCGCAGGAGGAGGAGAATAGACAGGGCACGCATTTTCGCACCACGGACAAGCCTTTTTGGGATGCCTGACGACCAGGTCTATGGCAGGTATAGGTTTCCACCCCATATCATCCTAGACCTGGTCAGGGAGTGGGAAGATGACCTCACATCCCCCACCCTTTGCTCCCAAGCATTGAGCCCCTTGGAGAAGCTGCTCAATGTCCTGCATTTTTTGGCCACTGGGTCATTTCAGCGGACCACTGCCATAGTGGGGGGGGTCCCACAGGCCACGCAGTCACGCTGCCTACACCAGGTACTGGCACTCATGACAGCGCGCCCCTCAGTCCGCAGGCACATATACATGCCCAGAACACCCGCAGAAAGGCAGGCCGTTGTCCTGGATTTTTTCAGGGTGGCACACTTCCCCAAAGTGCTCGGTGCCATAGATTGCACCCATGTGGCCCTACGTCCACCTAGGGCCATTGAGCACATCTACTGAAACTGCAAGCACTGGCATTCCATCAATGTACAGGTGGTATGTGATGCAAAGGGAATCATCACCTCTGTCTATGCAAACTACCTTGGCTCCACCCATGACAGTTTCATATACAGAATGTCCGCCCTGAGCCGGGCCCTGGATGCTGGGCAGCATGGCGACACATGGCTCCTAGGTCAGTACAAATGCCCTTGCACATGCATGCAAGTCACACACAGACAAATATCCAAACCCTAATAATCTCAACTATTATCACCTCCCCAGGGGACAGTGCCTACCCTCTGAGCAACCACATGATGACGCCAATCCGGAACCCCACCACACCACCCCAGGTAAGATACAACGCCGCCCATATTGCAACCAGGGGCATAGTGGAGCACACATTCGGAGTGCTGAAGTCACGTTTCCGCTCCCTTGACCGCTCTGGTGGGCGACTACTCTATGCACCACCAGTAGTGTGCAGGATCATTGTGGCAGCATGTGTCCTGCACAATGTTGCAACACGGCAGGGCGTCCCGGTGGACATGGTGGTGCCCCCACATCCCCAACCACAGGCACAGGCGCTGCCCATGGGAGGGGACAGGGCACGTGGCGATTAAGCCCGGACCCAGCTTGTGGCCACATTTTTCACCTAAACTCCCACCCCTGCGGAGTGCACACAGGCCTGGCACATACCAGGTGACAATCGATGATGACAAAGAGACAGTTAACTGTCACAACCCTACCACCCTGAGAAAGTTGCAATGGAAGTGCCACATCGTCTGCATCCCTAGCTACTTAAACACAAGCTATCCTGTGTGACCAAAAGGCACACATATGACATATGACATGATATGGTCCATACACAAGTATTCCAAGGCGCAATGAGGCAGGGAGGGGGGAACAAGGGAACACAGAGAACGGTACTACTAGGCCAGGTGTCATTGAGATCGTGCAAGTGCAGGGGTAGGGGGAATGGGAAAAGTGCAAGGGGAAGGGTGGGGGGGAGTCCAGTACAGGGGAAGTAGGCCAAAAAAATAATACATAGGTCGCCTGGTGGCAACTACAAAGGTAAGTGCAGACAAGTGCTGGGAAGGGAGGGCTGTAGGGATAGAGAGACAGTACTGCAGTGCAGGGGTTGCCAGGGAGGCAGTGCAAGTGGAGAGTGGCTGGGCCAGGGTCCGAGGTCGGTGAGAGTGGCCCAGTTGCAGCTCCTGTGCAGTTCCAGTGGAGAATTCTGAAAGGGAGAGGCAGACAGTAAGCAGAAGCAAAGAGGAAGGTCTTGAGGTGCTTCCAGAACTGGAGATGATTCCCCTCAAGTTCAAGTCAGGCCGGAAGTCTGTTCCAGGGGGAGGGCCCTGCTGCGGAGAGAAATCTACCCCCAGCTAGTTGCTCTGAGAAGCGGATGACCCGGACATGCAAGGTGTGCATCACACACCTGCAAAACAGGCCATGGCCATCACTGTCATGTCACTCAAACCCTCCCAAACATCAACATGACATGGCACGCAATACCCATACACCAATGCACTAACGATAAGGTACACATTGCCATGTCCTAAATGCACAGTGGCATCGGACACTGCTGCCTGACCCGGAATCAGATGAAATGACAGACCAACAACCTCCCACCCAGAATAAGTCATTTCCAAATGCATTACAACAGTCGTAGACGTAACATCACAATGAATGCCTGTCTACATGCACATTATGCATTGCAAAATCAACACTGCAGCTCATGTGTGCAGTGTCCTACTCCTGCATCACACTGCTCAGCGCACAGCACAGTGAACAGCCATTGTGTGTGATGCACACCCTGAGCATCACATCTAAGTGACAGACCACGTCAAACATCAAATTAGGCATGTACTGGATCCATGATTGGTCACAGAACATGTGCTGCCGGGACACAGTGGGCACCAGAAGGCAAACAGTGTACACGTGGATATGCAAGGGTGGGAGTACATGTAGTGCATCAGAGTGCAAGTGTGTGGTTCTGCAAGGACATGCACTCCACATATGCATGTGCACTCAAGTGACCATCAGTGTTCCCTACACATCACATGTGAACATCCACCATGTGTACACCCCAGCATGTCAAACCACAACTATCCCCTCGCACCTGAAAGGAAAACACAACACATGAACAGGCATTGATCAGCAGAAAACAACATGTACATAGGATACCACCATTACTATGTCAGAGTTCCCATCACACTGCAGGGCAAGGCAACTATCAACAACAACCCCCCCTCCCTCACAAATGACCATGACCCACTGAACAACTGCACCTGGGTCATGGAGCCTCCAAACCTCAATTCCACCTGGCCACAGGATCACCTTTACCCTTCGTCACCATCTCCCACCTTGTGTGTAAAAAGATGCCTGAACCCTCAGAATCCACACTCATTTCCAAAATCACAAAATCCAAGGCATAAAAACGAACCCGAACACCCTCCAGTAGATGACTTGACGTAGCAGTACCTCACAAAGGCCAAGTACTACCACAGTGATGCAACAACCAGGGTAGCACAGCAAAACAATGTCACGACAGGATGTGAGACATGTGTGGTACATGATATAGGATGATGCACCATGAATGGATGTGTACTGTCACAGGTCCCCTGTACAGGCGCGGGAGTGTCACGAAACAACCACCCCCACCATGTCCCGGGTGCCTGCAAGGTCAAACTCACACAGGCCCCTGAGACCCTGGTGGGGAATGAGGTTCAGGGATATGCAGTCGGGACAGGTGTTGACACACTGGATGACTGGGATGAGTGGCAGGAGAGGGGAGGAGGAATGACACATGAAACTAGGGAATGCACGTAAATGTACAACCTGCATGAACACATACACAATCCAAACAAACTTGGACATCATTGTCATGGCCTTCTGTAGTCCAGGCTCAGGAGTGGTACGAACCAACCACCCCCTCTAGGGTTTTGGCGCCTGCAAGTTCGGGGTTTACACAGGCATCCGCAACCCCAGTGGGGAAAGAGGGTCAAGGAACGTTGCTTGGATAGGCACGGGAAGCAGGAACACCGGGTAGAGGGTACAGGTTTCAAAATTGCATAGGATCACGGGTGATTAGGGAGGAAAAACATACCAAATTGAACCACACATACATCCATGCATCAGTACACTCCCCAGCAAGCCTATGCAGAGCAGTTCGTAAGAAAAACAACAAGACACTTAGCTCTGGTTTTGAGCGCTGGCCTCCTGCCTGCGCACTCTCAGGTCCGGTTACAGGAGCACTGCAATGCTGCAAAGAGAGCCACAGTCAACAACCTGTACGTGCCAATTACACAAAAACACAACACCAAACATGCCCCATAGCAACAAACTACTCTACAAACAGACAATCTGTGGTTGATGTTTCGTACCCATATATAACATCACCCCTGTGACGGGTCATACACAGTCAATGCAGTAAGGCAGCCGCTGGTGGGTGCGTGGCAAATGGAACACCAATGTGTCACAATTAACACAACATGCAATGTTCCCTGGGTAAGCAGACAGACCCATATAGCAAGCCATGACTACAGAGCAAGTTGCGTACCACCATGATCGAAACAAAGTTGGCAGTGCATTTATCATGAAGTACGTGGAAAAGACATGCACTGCACCCGAGTATGTCCCTTGCTGTATGTCCCTGTGAGCTGCCCCTTTCCATGTCTCGGAAGGCTACATGGTTGATACAAGTGGCTCAATGGACCTTGGTGTACCGGAGGGTATGTGCCACTGCCCCTGCATGTGTCCCAGACAACCCTACTATCAACAGCCATCAGTCCACAAACACATCTGTGCTGCATTGTGTGCTTCAACACCAATATTCGTCTAAGCTCACCCTCAGTGCTTTGACTAAGCCTGCATGTGCAACTCGCCTGGTGCAAGCTTTGCTGTGTCGTGGCCCCCCTGTGATGCTCACCTTGCCTGGAGTTCCTTGGAACATGTCAGCAGTTCTAGGATGTGGGTCTGCAATCACTGTGCCTCTGCTTGTGCACACATGTGCATGTGGGCACCAACAAACGGGTCCAGAATTCCATCGTCCAATGGGCCATGTCTGCTGGCAAAGGTGCTCTGGAGGCTCATCCCCCTGCAGAAAGGGCATGAAACACATGATTAATGCTTCAAAGTCATCTGTGTGTGTCTCATCAGGCATCTCATTACTTGACCATGTCAGAGAGTCACATCACAAATCACACCATCAGTCCGTCTTTCACCTCCAAAGTGTGGAACACTATCTACAGCATGAATTGCAACAGGCACATGTACAGGAAAGATATGAAACATACTACACAATGCATAGCAATCAATGTCCACATTAATCATGACACACCCCATCTAGCAAAAGCTGAACAGTGGACAATGACACCTAAATCATCCCCACTAGGGGTGTCAACACAAGTCACACAGCACCAGACATGCCACAGATATGACAGTCCAAAGCCCTTGTGTAGAATGCTGCAACACCGAACCATCCTTGCGAGCTCATGGATAAGGGAGGCAGGAGTGGCATATGTGAGTCAAGGAAACCAAGCAGCAAACACATACACAAGACAACCATGAAGGGCCCAGCTGGAACAGACAGTGGATGCCTTCAAAAGCCACAAAGCACCACACCGTCACATGAAAGCACAATAGACTAGCAATTTTAAACTAAATCAACTATTAACTAATTACACTAACTATGGAAAACCTACATTACCTATTTAAACTAACTATCAAACAGAAACTTAACTAACTAAACTAAACGAAAAATCAAAAATGGCCACATACGACCCAGGGGGAGGGGAGGCACCCAGGAGGGGGGAGGTACAGGGTGCTGCTCAACATCCACATGCGATGATGCTGAGCCAAAAACAAAATCCTCCATGGGCTCAACGCCTGCACAGCACGACCTATGTGGGAGATAGATGGTCGTCCGAGTCTGGCTCATCCTGGAAAGGAGGACGTGGCACAGTAGCCTGGCCACGCCTAGCCGCAGCTTGCCCCTCGTCGGCAGCAAGTCTGCCGGACGGGTGAGCCTGGTTCTGTGTGGCGATGTGACGTGGGTCTGCATGCAGAACCTCCCGTGATACACGTCCTTCCTCTTGCAAGGTAGCACGTGTAACACGGAGTTCCTCCTGCAAGGCCTGGCTGGAAAACCACTGCACCTCCCGGCAAGCCTGTAGCTCAGCCGAGATGGTACGCTCAAGCTGTGCAAACCTCTCCTCTGCCTGCTGCCTCTGGGATATCATAAGGACACCCAGAGTGGATCTGAGGGAAGCATACTCCTCCCTCAAGGCATCCATGTGCGCCTCTGCGTGAGCAGCAATTGCTTGACGCAGAGACGACATTTCAGCCTGGCGTGCCCTGTCTGAGGCCGCCATGCCCAGCCTGAGCGAGCGGGCCGTGGACCGTGCCGCCTGCTGCTGGAGAAGCACCTGCCTAGCAGTGGGGAGCACAGATCGGGCCACACGCTCCATGCTCTCAGCGATGTTCTCCATTGCTGCCCCCTGCCGTTCGGAATTGGCAGTCATGTCTTGCTCCCACTCAGTATACAGCGGTTGCGCGCGGCGACCGCGTTGCCGGGCTTGACCCCTGCGGGACCCAAGGACCGGGGGTCCTCGCTGTGTTGGCACCGCCTGCGGCTGCACGACTACATGCCCCCGTCGACGTGATGTCCCAGGCACATCAGTGACTGGTGTGGAGGGTGACCCTGCGTCCCGATCCACCACGGGCGGAGGAACCAAGACTGTCTGATCCCTCAGTGCAGGTGTCGCAGACAGAGGAGTGTCCACATCACAATCACTCACCCCTGACACATGGACTTGATGCTCATCCAACTCAACATGGACATCAGAGTCGTCATCAAGGCTGGACTCATAGGCAGCCAGAGACAAGATGGACTGCAGCACTTGGGGGTTTTCGTGGCCTACCACCCCATGACCCCCACTAGTGCCGGGTTGATGTGGTGTTACCAACCCTGTGTCTGGCATGACAACACCATCCTCTGCCTCCATTGCGTCATCACCTGAAAAATAGAGAGAAAAAGGTCAATACACATGTCAGAAGCACACGACACACACACACACCGACAGCAAAGGCATCCGGCAGACATGTGACACATAACATATGACCTGGCATGCATGCTGGGTCTACTTTGAATAGCTTCTGTGATCAGACCTGTTGAAAGGTGGCAGTTTCCATGGAAGTGGGTCTATGCAGTGCAGAAAATGTGTACGCCACTCACTGCCTCATGTACAAGCACTACATGGTGTGTGCCAGGAAATGTGAAGGCAGTGCAATGTCAAATTCAGACATCACGTGCATTGTGCATTCAATGTGTACCATGTCTAGAAGCCAAGCACCCCTCCACCCCAGTACCAAAGCAGGGATGCCTAGCATGGTATCAAAAGGCTGACCATACACCTGTGTATTGACAGGCAGTGTTGACTGGCATCAACAGCTTAATGTGATTCAAATTACAACACTCCAAATGATGCTGGGACAGTGGGCAGGACACATGATGGAAACTCCGGAGGCCGCCCACGTGTGAAGAAGACACAACAAGAGTTGGACAGAGTCATTGGCCATTGAACAGGCTGAGGCCTGTGAGCCACACAGATTGTCAGAGCCTAAACAAGTGTGCAACGCAGGACTGAGCCACAGTTGACATGGGAAGGCTGATGAGATGGCAGGCAATGTATGTAACCAAGGACTTATATTACAGTGATCATCCAGTAAAGGACACATAGGGGCATGCGTGCAATGCACATGGAGCATGAATGGGCACTCATGTCCCTGCGGGACATCTGACCCATGCACAGTACAAGTGAGATACCCTGCATCGAGTACTAAGGCTGTACCACACGGCATATGTCTAGCAGATTCTACGCTGGAAGTTAGCATCTACACAGGACACATGAACAAGAAAGTACACATTGGCAAGATTGAAGCAGACCAGTGCAAAGGTGGAACTGGGGTGCAGAGTGGCGGAGGAGGGGCAAGGGAGCATGCCTACATGGAGTCCCGCATGCAGGCAGAGGAGACATGCATGACGGTAGCATTGCATTACTTACACATCAGAACCATGTACACGTCACATGTAGCAGCAATCATG
Organism: Ambystoma mexicanum; assembly: GCF_040938575.1. Taxonomy (NCBI): domain Eukaryota; kingdom Metazoa; phylum Chordata; class Amphibia; order Caudata; family Ambystomatidae; genus Ambystoma; species Ambystoma mexicanum. Next base: position 952,758,859 of record NC_090935.1, on the reverse strand, counting down.
CACAACACATCCCACAAGTGAAACACACACGTCCTCAACAAACACGCATCAACACTCACTGGACTGGGCATCAAAGTCCAGCTTCTCTCCCACTCCTTCGACCAATTCAGGTGGTATGAACTCCGCAACGAGAGCCTCATGCGGAGTGAGTTCTTCCTCCTCTGGTGCAGGCCCACCGCCAGTCACCAGAGTCAAGTTGTAATTTGAGGCACGCTTGGCCTTAGTGCTGCGCTTGATGTCATTCCAACGCTTTTTGCACTCCTGCGCCGTGCGCACCTCATGGCCGAATGAACTGACATGTTCCGCAACATACTTCCAGTGGGTGTCACGTTGGGCAGCCGTAGTCTGACTATTGGCACACACTAGCATGTCACGGCTGTGGCCCCGCACGTAGTCCACGAGGAAGTCCAGTTCCTGCTTACAGAAAGGCTTCTTCCTCGACGTGCAGGAGGTCGTGGCTGTGTGTGGGGTCCCAGCCTGTGCTGCAGGTGGAACCTTCCTCCTCTTGGACTGTGGCGCAGACCCTGGCTGGCTAATGCCGCCCTGACCAGTATGGCCAGTGGGTTCGATGGATTGAGCCAAGGGAGTGGCAGGTGGAGGGATGACCAAAGGCCTGACTTGTGTCAGTGGCAGCTGGGTGCCCACTAATGGACCCTGCGCAGCAACATCAGCTGTGGCAGGGTCATTGACCGCAACGGTCCTGGTTGGCAGACTCACAACCGGGGTGCTGTTGGGTGCATCTGCCCCTGCACTTGCCAACACCCGGTGTTCGGGGCAGCAGATGACATGACTGCCCCAGGGACACGTGTCTTGGTCTGAGCAGCCCGGCCTGCCCCTATGGTTTCCCCCCTGGCCTGTTGGAGATCTACCAAGGGCTCCTCAAGTGCCAACGCAGCCTGCGCTGGCAGACCCTGAGCCTGGGTGGCGGTGTCCACAGCTGCACCTGCAGCTACCACTACCCTTGGGCCCATGGCAGTCGATGGAACGGACTGCTGGGTCATATGGGTGCCAGTGCCAGATGCAGGAACTGCATCCCCCGGAACCACAGGGGGTGGTGGCATGGCTGCACCGACACATGGCACAACATTGTGCTCAAGTGGCGCACCCCTGCCTCTTCACCCTCTGTGGCTGCCCTGGACACCCTGGAGTCCCCCTACTCCCTGGTCACCACGGCCACGTCCCCGACCACGCCCGCCATGAGGAGTATGCCCAGCTGAGGCGCCCCTCACCTTTGGTGGCCTCCCAACCATGGCACAGATGTAGTAGTGCTGGCACAGATGGAGTGGTGCCAATGGGGGGTGTACACCACAATTGACCTGGGCAATTGGGGTGAAGGGGGTGGGAAGCAAGATGTTAACAGCCCCCCTGCACCTGCAAGGCTGTATGTGACCCCGGTGATGTGGTGACGGGTCACGCAACGCTCAGGCACCCCAAAACTGCAGTAAAACCGTGCACGCAACCCTGCAGCCTACGTGCGTGGATTCAACCTCCCGCAGTACACGGTGGCACCCAGTAACACGAATAACGCGTACGCGTGGGACACGCAGGCTACTATGACATCGAAAATGGGTGCGATACACAGGGGCACCCGCAGTGGGAAAAAGAGCGTGTGCGACTCACCGTCTGACTAGCGCGATGCAGAAAAACACGCGTAGCCAATACCCCAGCCAAAAGAAGAGATACGTACTTGATAGCTGTGAAGTTGTGATGGCGCGCGAAACAACAGGAAGCAGCGACACACATCGGTCTCCACGAAAGGCAGCGAACTGCTGGGCCCGCTCACCTTTAACCCGTGCTGAGGGAAACGCACGCACACGTCACGTCACTTACGCGCATGGGGCCTTTCCTCATATTACACGCGGACGTGCAGTTTCCACGCGCGCTTACACGCATGGGCCCTTTCCTCGTATTACATGCGGACGTGCAGTTTTTCACGCGCGCTGAAATGCCCATACACGTCTGTACGCGTCACGTCACAGGGGCGATTGCGCTTGAGGGGCCTTCTGTCCAATGAAAATGCATATGCGTGCAGACGCGCTTACGCGCTAAGGGCCTTTCCTCGAATTACACGCTGACGTGCAGATTTTTCACGTGCCAAATCACTCCGTATCAAGCTGGCCACGCGTAAGCACACGGAAGACCACGCTCCTGCCCAGAAGGCCGAACTACTGCCCCCCAGAGCCCCAAGCACGCTCCCACCTGCCATCTGCTGCTGCCTGACTGCCTGCTGCCCACGTGCACTGCCATTTGCTGCCTGCACATCAGCCAGGGGTGCTGTTGCTGTGACCACCCCTGCTGGAACCGAAGACTCCCGACTGGGATTCCATCGCTCCACAGCCCAGCCCCAGGACCCAGTTGCCCACCCACTCCTGCCTCTGGGGTTGTCATGTTGGGGCAAACACCATCTGTGACCACTGACAACCCCTGGCCAGAGAGGCAGAGGGGCACCAGCTTCAGTGCCACCGAAGTTGGTGTCCTGGTGGAGCAAGTCCTGGGGCAGTATGATGCCCTCTTCGGAAGTTCCCGCGCCGACAAGGAAGGACGGACTCGGATCTGGACTGACATCGTGACTGCCATCAATGCGGAGGGGGTGGCAGTCCGCGACTTACAACATGTCAGGAATCGCTGGGAGGACTTCAGGTCCAGGACCCTGAACAAGGCCCGGCGCCTCTTGAAGGCAGCGGATGCCAAGGGGCGCCGGGGCCACTTGTCGGAAGAACAGATGAGGGTCCTGGAACGCATATCCCCAGCGCTCCAAGTCCAGGTCCTTGAGAAGCAGACCCGTCTGGAGTCGAGCGGTGAGTGTACATGCATCCTGATTGTGAGCAGTGCGTGTGGTGATTATTCAGTAGTGTGCAGGTTGCACATCTGTTTGTATGGGGGCGAGTATGGGTGGGGGTGTACAGGGCCGTGGGGCTGACACATGCGAGGGCTGTAATGTGTGAGACATGGATGGTGCTAGTGTGTGTAGGCTTGCATGCCAAATGCTGTTGTGTGGGCACACATGTTTGGATGAATGTGTATGTAAGTAGACATGTCCGTGATGTCACGCATGTATGTTGTTTTCGGCTGCATCTATCAGCACTGTGTACATGTGCATGTGTGTGTATTTGACAAGGGTGCAACAGTGATGCAACATGGATGCATGTGACAGCGGTATGTGGAAGCCTGATTGGCAGATGTGACATGGATGCCCGTCAGCCTGATTGGCAGAGGTGTACACATGCATGCAAGTGTGGTGGTGTGTGTACATGTGTGGTGCACTTCCTGTGTTGCATGTGATGTCTGGCTCACCTTTGGCTGCTCATGCTGTTGTATGTGTATGGATGGTGGTGGCAGTTGCGATATGGCTGTGGTATGGCTCATGTGTGCGAGTTGTAATGACATGTGTGTTGGGGATTGTGATGACATGTCTGAGGTTTGCCAATGCCACTCATGTACAACTGTCATGTGTGTATGTGTCCATTGTACAGTGCCCTGATGCCTGTGTTTTGTTTCTCCCTGTCTGCAGCGTCAACTGATGAAGAGGGCGGAGAAGGTGCTGTGGAGCACAGCGGCGGGGATCCGACCGCCAGCCGGAGACGCAAGGCCCGGCTCACCTCCCATGTTGTCATCTCGTCGGGGAGTGAGGAGTCCGGTGCCGCATCCCAGGCCGCAGCTGCCGGTGGGGAGGTCCAAGAGGCAGAGGTTGGAGTTGGAATCCTTGGCAGCAGAAGGGGCAGCTGGGACCCCACAGGGCCCAACAGGGGAAGATGGCACAGAGTCATCCAGGTTGGTGGGGGGTTTGGTGGAGGAGGAGGCCGTGCAAGCACCAGAGATGGGGTCTGGAGGTCGGGATCCCACTGGTGCTAGTGGTGCAGTGCAGGACCAGGGACAGGAGGCAGCACAGGCCGCCGCGGAGGTGCCTGTGTGCAATCCTGTCCCTGATCCTGTCCCTGCTTCATCTTGCACCAGCAGGGATGCCTACGTCCAGACCCATTTTCAGGCAGGAGATGAGCTCACGTCAACTGGCCTTCCTCTGCCTGCGGACGTGGCTATCCAGGTCCGGGTTGAGCCTGTCCTGGCTGGTGTGGCGTTGCGTCAACGGGCCATGCGAGGTGACCTGCAGTCTTTTCATGAAGAGACTGCAAGTCATCTCGAATGGCTCGTTGACCACGTCAGCCTGCTGGGACAGGTCACCCAGGCCGGATTCCTCCGTCTGATGGGGCTTGCTCCGACCCCCTCCTCAACTGGACCCCCTACGCGCCAGTCGTCCTCTGTGCCATCTTCCCACCCATCAGTCACCTGGGTGCCCTGTGGAGCTGCCTCTGACGGTGCGGCCAGGCTGGTGGAGGAGGCATCCCTGCCACAGTCGGGAGTCGGACGTCCAGCAGGGGTGGCCACATCAACGACTGCACCCCAGCCGGCTGAGGATGTGCATGCAGCAGGAGGCAGTGCACGGGCAGAGGCACAGGAGCAGCAGCAACGTGGTGGGAGCCATGAAGGCTCGGGGCCTTCGACATCGGAGGGGCAGGCATCGGCCGGAGGGCAGGAGGACCCAGGACAGAGGGTGTCTTCCGTGTGGCAGCGGTTGGGCCACGCCATAGATGCGGAGCGGCAGCGGGCGGAAGAGGCACGGCTCACAATGGTCAGGGCGGAGAACTCCATGCGGAGGGCCCTGAGGCGGGCCGAGTGCCTCGAGGCAATCCGCAGGGGTTTGGAGGTGGAGACGTCGGCGGCCCTGCGGACCCTCGGGGCCATGGAGGAGGACCGCCTCCGGGACATTGAGGAGGAGTTCGATGATGCCCTGGCCCGGGACATCCACAAGTGAGCCGTGAAACTAGCCCGCTGCCCTTGTACATAGTTTCTAGGTATTGTTAGGTTTCATTTTTGTTTTTATTTTATTTGGACCTTTCGGACATTGGCCACATTTTTGTATATAGTTTATTTAATTAGTTAGTGTAGTTAGATAGGTTTCCTTTATTTTGTTGGGATGATGGACCCTGGCTTGTTCCCATGTAAATAGTTAGCAGTTGGATTGTAATATTTTTTCACTTTTTTACCATGGAGCAATGGCTTTCTTTTTTATTTCCCATTGGATTTTGTTTTGTGGACATTGGGCCTCATTACACGGACGGCGGTAAGGGTTAACGGTCACCGTTAATGGCAACGGTGACCGTTAACCCTTACCGCCATACTACGAGGTCCCTTTGCGGGTTGGAGGATTTAACGCCTGCTTCTTGCGGTGCCGTAATTAGCGCCTTCCCCAGTCCCATAGAGCCTTATGGGGCAGAAATGGGAACGGGGAAGGGCAATGGCGGAAAGGGGATTTACCGCCCCTCCAACCTTGGAATGGGGCGGTAAATCCCCTTTCCGCCAAGGCGGTGCCGGTATTTTACCGGCATGAGCCATGGCGCTAATAGCGCCATGGCTCACCGCCTACCGTGTAATGAGGCCAATTGACTTTGGACAACATTACTTTGGAGTTTTATTTTTGGTTTTGCTTTTTTTAACGGACATGCTTCTTTTCATTTTTGTACATTAACGTTTCTGTTTCTTCATTTTTTATTCTATTTATGTTTCCTTTAATACATATTTTATTTGGTGAACTTCAATGTGTGGTATCTCATTGGTTTCATGCATTTCATGATATGTGTTTTGAGATTCACTGACACCCATTGGGTGCATGTGAGGGAAATGTGTTTGTTTCGGAACTTGCAATTGGTGTTCTGTGATGTAATTGCAAATTATGAGTGGGTGGATGCAATACTCGGGTGGGTGTTTTGCATTTGGAGGCTGACCATAGGGACCAGGGATCTAGATTGTGATGACATGTTGGCTGGGGAACATGAGTTGCACATGGGTGGGGGCCTGCTGGCAGGTGCCCCACAGTGCTGGGGGGTGGGGGTGGTTGGGAACATGAGTTGGACATGGGTGGGGGCCTGCTGGCAGGTGCCCCACGGTGCTGGGGGTGAGGGTGGGGGGGAACATGAGTTGGACATGGGTGGGGGCCTGCTGGCAGGTGCCCCACAGTGCTGGGGGGTGGGGGTGCTGGGAGACATGGGTGGGGGCCTGGTGGTGGGTGCCCCTGCACTGCTGGGGGGTGGGGGTGGTGGGAGACATGGGTGGGGCCTGCTGGCAGGTGCCGCACAGTGCTGGGGGGTGGGGGTTGTGGGGAACATGAGTTGGACATGGGTGGGGGCCTGCTGGCAGGTGGCCCACAGTGCTGGGGGGTGGGGGTGGTGGAGAACATGAGTTGGACATGGGTGTGGGCCTGCTGGCAGGTGCCCCACAGTGCTGGGGGGTGGGGGTGGTGGGGAACATGGTTGGACATGGGTGGGGGCCTGCTGGCAGGTGACCCACAGTGCTGGGGGGTGGGGGTAGTGGGGAACATGAGTTGGACATGGGTGGGGGCCTGCTGGCAGGTGCCCCACAGTGCTGGGGGGTGGGGGTGGTGGGAGACATGGGTGGGGGCCTGGTGGAGGCTGCCCCTGCACTGCTGGGGGGTGGTGGGAGACATGGGTGGGGGCCTGGTGGTGGCTGCCCCTGGTGACTGGGGGGGTGGGGGTGGTGGTAAACATGGGTGGGGGCCTGGTGGAGGCTGCCCCTGCACTGCTGGGGGGTGGGGGCCTGGTGGAGGCTGCCCCTGCACTGCCGGGGGGTGGGGGTGGTGGGAGACATGGGTGGGGGCCTGGTGGAGGCTGCCCCTGGTGGCTGGGGGGTGGGGGTGGTGGGAGACATGGGTGGGGCCTGCTGGCAGTTGCCCCACAGTGCTGGGGGGTGGGGGTGGTGGGGAACCTGAGTTGGACATGGGTGGGGGCCTGCTGGCAGGTGCCACACAGTGCTGGGTGGTGGGGGTGCTGGGAGACATGGGTGGGGGCCTGGTGGAGGCTGCCCCTGAACTGCTGGGGGGTGGGGGTGGTGGGAGACATGGGTGGGGGCCTGGTGGTGGGTGCCCCTGCACTGCTGGGGGGTGGGGGTGCTGGGAGACATGGGTGGGGGCCTGGTGGTGGGTGCCCCTGCACTGCTGGGGGGTGGGGGTGGTGGGAGACATGGGTGGGGCCTGCTGGCAGGTGCCGCACAGTGCTGGGGGGTGGGGGTTGTGGGGAACATGAGTTGGACATGGGTGGGGGCCTGCTGGCAGGTGGCCCACAGTGCTGGGGGGTGGGGGTGCTGGAGAACATGAGTTGGACATGGGTGTGGGCCTGCTGGCAGGTGCCCCACAGTGCTGGGGGGTGGGGGTGGTGGGGAACATGGTTGGACATGGGTGGGGGCCTGCTGGCAGGTGACCCACAGTGCTGGGGGGTGGGGGTAGTGGGGAACAGGAGTTGGACATGGGTGGGAGCCTGCTGGCAGGTGCCCCACAGTGCTGGGGGGTGGGGGTGGTGGGAGACATGGGTGGGGGCCTGGTGGAGGCTGCCCCTGCACTGCTGGGGGGTGGTGGGAGACATGGGTGGGGGCCTGGTGGTGGCTGCCCCTGGTGACTGGGGGGGTGGGGGTGGTGGGAAACATGGGTGGGGGCCTGGTGGAGGCTGCCCCTGCACTGCTGGGGGGTGGGGGCCTGGTGGAGGCTGCCCCTGCACTGCCGGGGGGTGGGGGTGGTGGGAGACATGGGTGGGGGCCTGGTGGAGGCTGCCCCTGGTGGCTGGGGGGTGGGGGTGGTGGGAGACATGGGTGGGGCCTGCCGGCAGTTGCCCCACAGTGCTGGGGGGTGGGGGTGGTGGGGAACCTGAGTTGGACATGGGTGGGGGCCTGCTGGCAGGTGCCCCACAGTGCTGGGTGGTGGGGGTGCTGGGAGACATGGGTGGGGGCCTGGTGGAGGCTGCCCCTGCACTGCTGGGGGGTGGGGGTGGTGGGAGACATGGGTGGGGGCCTGGTGGTGGGTGCCCCTGCACTGCTGGGGGGTGGGGGTGGTGGGCGACATGGGTGGGGCCTGCTGGCAGGTGCCCCACAGTGCTGGGGGGTGGGGGTGGTGGGGAACATGAGTTGGACATGGGTGGGGGCCTGCTGGCAGGTGCCCCACGGTGCTGGGGGGTGGGGGTGGTGGGGAACATGAGTTGGACATGGGTGGGGGCCTGCTGGCAGGTGCCCCACAGTGCTGGGGGGTGGGGGTGGTGGGAGACATGGGTGGGGGCCTGGTGGAGGCTGCCCCTGGTGGCTGGGGGGTGGGGGTGGTGTGAGACATGGGTGGGGGCCTGGTGGAGGCTGTCCCTGCACTGCTGGGGGGTGGGGATGGTGGGAGACATGGGTGGGGGCCTGGTGGTGGGTGCCCCTGGTGGCTGGGCTCGTGGGGGTGGTGGGAGACATGGGTGGGGGCCTGGTGGTGGGTGCCCCTGCACTGCTGGGGGGTGGGGGTGCTGGGAGACATGGGTGGGGCCTGGTGGGGGGTGCCCCTGGTGCCTGAGGGTGCAGGGGGACATGCGTTGGTGGGCAGTAGTGCAAGTTGACATGTGGGTTGGCTGGGGGTCATGGCCATGGTGGATGGTGTGCCTGCAGGACATGTGCAGGGTAGGCCCCTGTGGTGTGAGCCACCTGCAGGGGCCGTGGAGGGTGTAGAGGGAACACCTGGGAGGACCCACACGTGCAATTCACGTGTGGTGCTCCCCGCGCACACCTGTAATACACGTTCCCTGATGGAATCGCGTGTGAGACTTCCCCAGCACCCCGAAATACACGTACCCTGATGGAATCGCGTGTGGAACTTCCCGCGCACCCCTGAGATACGCATACCCTGCTCGCACGGGCCCAATCGCGTGTGGAAATTCCCGCGCACCCCTGAAATACACGTACCCTGCTGACATCGCGTGTGTAACTACCCCTGCACCCTGAAATACACGTACCCTGCTGATGTCGCGTGTGGAACTTCACGCGCACCCCTGAAATACACGTACCCTGCGGGAATCGCGTGTGTAACTTCCCCTGCACCCTGAAATACACGTACCCTGCTGATATCGCGTGTGGAACTTCACGCGCACCCCGAAATACACGTACCCTGATGGAATCGCGTGTGGAACTTCCCGCGCACCCCTGAGATACGCGTACCCTGCTCGCACGGGCCCAATTGCGTGTGGAAATTCCCGCGCACCCCTGTAATACACGTACCCTGATGGAATCGCATGTGGAACTTCACGCGCACCCCTGAAATACACGTACCCTGCGGAAATCGCGTGTGTAACTTCCCCTGCACCCTGAAATACACGTACCCTGCTGATATCGCGTGTGGAACTTCACGCGCACCCCGAAATACACGTACCCTGATGCAATCACTTGTGGAACTTCCCGCGCACCCCTGAGATAAGCGTACCCTGCTCGCACGGGCCCAATCGCGTGTGGAAATTCCCGCGCACCCCTAAAATACGTGTACCCTGCTGACATTGCGTGTGTAACTTCCCCTGCACCCTGAAATACACGTACCCTGCTGATATCGCGTGTGGAACTTCACGCGCACCCCGAAATACACGTACCCTGATGGAATCGCGTGTGGAACTTCCCGCGCACCCCTGAGATACGCGTACCCTGCTCGCACGGGCCCATTCGCATGTGGAAATTCCCGCGCACCCCTGAAATACACGTACCATGATGAAATCGCTTGTGGAACTTCCCGCGCACCCCTGAAATACGCGTATCCTGCTCGCACGGGGCCAATCGCGTGAGGTACTTCCCGCGCACCCCAGTGATACACGTAGCCTGCTTGCTGTGCTGGTACAGGGTTAGCGCAGCCCTTTGCGCTGGATTGGGTATATTGATGGCTTTTCCCTGCGCGAGAGGCGTTCTTGGGGGCGTAACTGGCGCTGCTGCAGGGTCGCTGCGCCACTGTGCGCCATGGCTGGTTTTGGTGGCTGGAATCCATGAATACGCTGTGCGCGGAAATGGATTTTAGCGCACGCGGCTGGCGCAGGGATTCGCACGCGCACACTGTGCGCCAGCCGCGTGAGCCACTTGTGCGCTGAATTCTATGAATTACCCCCTTAGTTTTTCTGAACTTGGCAGTGTCTCCTTCCAAACCTTTAGTGATGCTGACAGGCAGGATCCGCACACATCCAATTGCATCAAGGGTTCTTCAGGTGAGTTCCACTGATGCTTTTCAGCACAGATACTTTATGTGAATTTTCCTTCCTGAATGTCTTTTTTTACAACACCATGGTGCAGACATACTCATCTTGAAGTTAGCCTTTTCAAAGATTCCTAGCAATGAACACAACTCTTGAGGAAACTCATGAAGCAAGAACGGGCCGCAGGACTTCTGCCATCAAGAGACAAGAACGCACAGCCACGCGCCTTCAAGGGCAAGACATGGCTCCTAGTGGGGTGCATGATAATCTTCAAGGTCATGTCTCCTCAACCACAGGACTAACTGGAAGCCTGGCCCCCCAAGACATGATGCCCCTCGCTTCTTCAAATGGCATGTATACCACACTAGAGTCGCCCATCATGTACCTAATTAGGGCAGGTTCCTATAAGAAGATCCATATCGGTGGCCCATTGCTGTCAGCAATGCCCCCCAACATATGGAATGAGCGCCTGCAGACCTTGAAAATTCTGGGCATCACCTCAGACCACTCAAAAGGTTCCACGCAGCCTCCAGGAAGGCGACCACGCCTGGCTAATATCTGAACCCCCCCCACCCTTGCAGTCCCCTTATCTTCGGGAACAGAGGCAGTGCTTTCCAGGGATGTAATGCATCGGATGCCACCTAGTTGGTAGATGGTCGTCCCTGTGAGGCTGATCCTACAGTATTTAACTGCTGACGTGTCCTTCAGTTTTGTGTTATCCAAGTCGAATGTCCTATGCGTGCTTAGGCTTAATATTATTCTTAACACGGGTGGGCTGGCCTATAGGGAACTCTGGAGATTTCCCAGTAGGCCTCTGCACCCTGGGCCTCTCTTGTGTGGTTTTTCTAAATGTTCCCATAGGAAAAGGGGTGGGCTTGCTGAAAATGTGTACTATGCGGCCACATTGAACATTATTTCCAGGGCCTCTTTTGCTTCCCAGTCCACCCCTGATTCTTAAAGGTTATCACTGTGCTACATATTATGAATGATCTTAGGTTTTCAGAAAGGCAGCTGGGCTTATGCTACGATTGGAAACCACTGCCCTGAAGCGGACTCTCATGCATTGCAGTACAAAATGAAACCCACTAAACAGATGACTCAGAGTAAACACTCGAGGCCGACTGCACTTCCTTTATATGGCAGGCACAGGTTTTATTGAGATGTCACCATTTTATTTCTGGAAATGCCAACTCATTGTAAATAGAATGCAAACTAAAATGTGCACCTGGTTTGCAAGACATGACCCTTAGGACTCAGAGGGCTATTTTGAAGGACAGTGCAAGTCATCTACAGATAGGATCTCTGCTACCATAACCAGATCCACTTCACTAGAGCTGTATGTTCTATATGGCCCAGGTGTCAGGGGAGTTGCTAGGTCTGGAAAAGACCCGGGGCTAAGCTGCTGTCGGAACTGTTGGGACTGGGGGCTAGCTGGTCTTTTAGCTGTAGCTCCTGAGATTCTATCCGGGGCTACAACCAAAAGATCAGGGGCTATAGCCCCCTTAGCCCCCCCCCTAGCAACGCCCCTGCCAGGTGTACTAGGGAAATAATGTCCGTTCACTTTCTGCCAGCTGGCAATCGCATCGTTGGTGGACAATGAAAATGAGCTTCATTGTATTGTGTGAAAGACAGCAAGAGACTGTACCAAGCGGGAACATGAGGAACACGCGTTATCGGGGAATTGGGAACACGTTCCTCAATCTCTTTGTTATAACATGGCATGGCAAATTCATTTGTATAGCCCTGGCTCACTGGGGCACCCTGGAGCATCTTTCAGCTGTCACTGTGAGGCCATCTGCCCGTTACCTCACTGCCTTTCTGCAGCTTCTGTAGAATAGAAAATCAGCCTGAGCCCTATGTGGCGAGGCCCTGGGGTAGATGGGGTCTTTCTACAGTGCGTTTTACTCCAGAGTATACACAGCAAGATGGCATCTAAATCTTGCTGAGTAGCACAGCATAAGCAGCCCAGAGACTGCCAGATCCAGCTCTAAGTGCAGGCATGTGTAAAGTGTACATGACAGGCCACATTTGGCAGTCGTTCAGAATTCGTGTTTCACTTCCAGCTTCGGAAGATGGGAGGCTACAGCTGTTAATGGGTCGGACGGGCAGGGGCGCAAAATAGATCAAAAAAGATAATTGAACGGCTACAGAACTGAAACATGCTCCAGACAGAGAGCACCACCGACACCAGCATCCTCTGAGTAAAAAGAAAAAAAAATGCTACCGGATCCGACCCCTTCATTTCGTGGACACTGGGTTGCTCTCAAAGGGTGCTTTATTTTCCCCAGCACCTGCTTTGTGAGAGTCTGTGATGAAAGATCCTTGCTGATCTTTCAACGTTATCTCTCACAATAGTGCGGGCCTAATGTGCACAGAGCTTTGTGTGTATGACGTGTATGAAGTGCACGACTCTACACGATTCTCAAGTCCCTGTCACCATGTTCATAAAGGCGGCCTGCACATTGCTTGGCAGCTGTGTGCTAGCACAAATGATGTGAAGTTTGCCCTTTTCAATACACTGGTACCCGGCACCCATGTTAAACACTAACGTGTTCTATGGTATGACCGCTAACCTAGGTGCTGTGAGTGTGTTTCACTCTACGATACTGTGAAGAAAAAAAAACTGTCATCCTGAAATGTATAAATAGTGTGTCTATGCCTACTAAAGGTACATTAATGCATGTAGGCCAGCATTGGGTCACTACTAGATGGTTCCACAAGGACTAGCTTACAACACTCACAGACTGGTATGGAAGGGCTAGCTTGAGTAACAACAAAGCTAGAACTCTAGAGACTGACTATCGTGATATATGGATGGAGAAGTGAGGAACAGCCTTGTGTCATGCTGAAACAAGATCACTCTGAGGAAGAAATTCATCTAAACCCTGGAAGACACACAAAACGTGTGTGCATCTCTTCAGACAACAATGCTAATAACCAAGCCTACTAAAACCTCCCGCCTCCGCATACAACTTTCAAACTCTAACTAAACACAACCATACCTCTAAAACCACAGCAACGCTCACACACTTCACTACATTGCAACAACAAACAAACCACACATAACCCTACGCAACAGCACACGACGGATACCGACCGGATACCACACCAAAAAGCTCAGCGAACGGTGTTAACCGAACTGGAGCTGCGAACAGCACATCACAGCTCGCTTGCTCTTTCTCCAAACTTTGTCCTACTAAAGTACCCCAACCGACTCCCTTTTTTTCAGATCACCCCGAGTGCCAGTAGGCCACTCCAGGGGTGATAGTGGGCTGTATAAATATCCTTTAACATTAACACATAAGTGAATGGAGTTGTGTGAAAGAATTATGTGTGATTCAGTCCGCTTTTCTTAGAGACCACGTGCCTCCTTACGCCATGAAACCCAACTGTACCATATTCATGCATCATTTTAAAGGCTATTCAGTTGTGAGCTTAGTATAACAACCCTTGCAATGTATACTCCATGCATTTATACCTTTCATATCCTCACTATAAAAAATGATATCCCATATATCACAAACCATGCATATGTACCTTTCATATCCTCACTATAAAAAATGATATCCCATATATCACAAACTTTGAAAACCTCTTCCATTATGTAAAGCACCCTGTGAGCCGGCCTCATCTGTACATACACAGCTCCTCTGTTAAGGTTCCGCAACTTGGCATACTCAGTTTCCCCATTATCTGCAGACATTGGAATACTTCATCATTAAAAGTGGGAAACCTTTTGCTGACACTACCTCGACGCCACTTAGCAGCTTCCAACTAGCGACATTTAAAACACCCTCACATTAAGACATACTCCAACGTTCCTTTTTTTAGTCTTATCATCAACCTCGACAGTCAGCACAGAAACACAAATACTCACCCCCCTTCCTTATTTCATCTCTAAAGAATTAGAAAGCTGCAAATTCTTAATATCAGGATTGTCTTTGAGTGGCCATTCTTTTAACAAGAAAAAGAATGACCTCTTTCAAAATTCCTTGCATGAGTACCACCGTTACGTTCTCTAGCCCAGTGTCCTTCAGCCGCAGTCAAGAAAAAGACCTCCGAATGATTTCTGATCCCCATTTACAGCCTAAACCCAAAAGAATATTCCAGGAGTCTCATGATACAGGACACAGGAGAACACCTGGCACAGTCGATTGTCAATGAAAACAGACTGTGAAGGTTTGCTGTCAGTATTAACTGAAAACTTTGATCGACAAAATAGTTCTCGTTGACAACATCAATATTAGGGCATTCCTCCCAATAAGCAATTACAATAACTTTACTCACACCAGAATCCAAGAAAGAAAAAAACAGACACTCTTTACCACGTTGTCCCTAGGAAAGTCCCTCATTTCCGTCAGGCTTTAATCTGTGGCTACAATGCATCTTGTTTTTACTCTAAAGAGTTATTTTCCAAATTTCTCTGTCTAATAAAACTCGGTTCCATTTTGTAACCCTTTCATGTCTCACCTCTTATTATAAAACTGAAACTTCTGCCAGAGTCATTGATTGTTCTGAAAACCAACAATGGTTGGGGCTCTCAAAGACAGAACTTGAACAAACCTGGGTTAGAACATGCTCCCCCAAGGTTTCCGTAAATCCGTTTAATTGAGCCTATTTATCTTCCATGCTTTCTTTCAATGCAAGCAAAGTAAACCTTGCTGTAAGGAACACTGCAGAATGACAAAATGACACTACTTTACCTGAATGTAGAACACCAACAATCCTGATGTTGGCAACACTCTAGCTGTATTAGTGATACTGATTTATTTACAAATTCTGAAATGGGGCTATTTGACAATCAAGCATGTTAAGGCCTCTTGTATGCACACACTGGACATGTATTCCTGATGGCTTCCTATTCAGCCCTGTCAGTCTGAACGTGACCGTTAATCCAAACTGTTCCCTAAGCACCTCAATATACTGATTGACAGTATGCTCCTTGTCTCCACTCTCACTGTCCGCCAACACTTCTTCAGGGTTTTTAGCATTCAGAATTCATGTCAAATTTTTTGGTGAAGCCATTCTTAAGAGTAAACACCTTTCCTCATCAAATACTTGCGCCCCAAGCCCTTCCTATCCAATATGCACATTGATCACTACCTTACATTTTTCAGAAGGCAACCACTTAAAATTGACATACCAAAATGGCTTACATCAACAACGAATAAGATGACTCAAGTACATCAAAATGTTAATGAGTCTGCCATTTAATATCAGCACGGCCAGGAGTTTGGGGATCTGTTCCTGAATGATTCTCTGAATTCCCACAGGACAGGACCCAACAGGTGTGCATGAATCCCAATGGGGACCTTGAGAGTTAATTCCTGTTCCCATTAAAGTGCAATGTATATCTGAGGCAACTGGGCTAGACCATTTGGAGGCATCACCTGCAGTTCCAGCAGTATGCTGATGAGAGCCCCATTGATGATTAATGGAAAGCATAGTGAAGACAGACCTTGACTGAAATGTTTCAAGGCTACCATCTGGATGGAGATGAGTTAGAAGAAGCTAAACCCAAAGGAGATCAGAATAATAGTTGTGGGTTTGAAAAGACAACAAGGCAAATGAGATTAGGCCAGAGAACTGTCACTGGCAAATAGTATGTGAAATAACCCTGTTATGCAAGTACAAAAACCCTCTCTGCTGATGTATAAATAACCTGCACATGTAAGCACACAATGGCTCTGTTGTTAAGTGTGGTTATTTTTATGTCAGCAGAGTAAGAGGTTTGTGTCACCTTGCGTGATTGTCAGACCTCCAATATTTGGTCTATGCTTTTATGATTACACATTTTAAATATGGTAGTATAGTCAATACAAAGCTCCTTAGGATCCTAATTTAAAAGGTACTGATATTTCCGAACATGGCTGCAAGGTATTTCACGGCTCACGGATATAACGCACATCTTGGTCGGTCTGCACTAATACCAAAGTTAGAAGAATGGGAAGTGTGTAATTGCGTACCCAGTGTGTTTAAAGAGACAGTGGGTTGTCTCAAAGTTTACATTCACAAGATTACAATTAAAGGTGGTGTGATACCCACTGTGGCAAAGGACAGTTAAGGAGAGGGTAATTGAACACATGGCTGCATGGGAATGGGTTAGTCCCATTGTTGCAGTGAGAAAAAGCAGTGGAGCAGTTAGAATCTGTGTTGACTTGAGAGAAGTCTATAAGAATCTTGTGACAGAGAGGTTTCCTCTCCCAAAAATTGATGATCTTGCTGGTTTCAGGGTGTACTTTCTTCTTGATTGCAGTTCGGCATAGCATAAAATGTGTTTACATCTGGATTAATCCACTCTCTAGGCTGGACTACTGCAACAGCTTCTTTCTAAATCTGCCTACTTCTACTCTCTGCCCTCTGTAACTCATCCAGAACAGGACTGCAAGACTTGTCCTTGGCCTCAAAACCAGGGATTGTATCTCTCCAGCATGGACATCTCTGCATTGGCTCTCAGTGGATGCAAGGATTAAGTTCAACAAGGCCTTCTGGTGCCTGAGGCCTCAATACCTCCAACTCTCTCTTCGTAAATACCTTCCTACTGGAGCTCTTCGCTCCTCCATATCCAACTCCCTCAGGGTCAGTTGCTTCTCCAAGCAATGCCTTGTTGGTAGATCATTTTCTTCAGCTGTGTCCTCCCTTTGGAACAGCCTCCCTGCCCCTCTGAAACTCGAGGACAGCCATCTCCGTTTTGAAAGTACCGCAAGACCTTCCTCTTTACTTCTGCCTTCTCTCTTCCTTTCCCCAGCTGATTTCCTGTCTGATACTGCACTGGTCACCTGGCTACGCTATGATTTCGGGCCTAGATCCCTACCCGCCCAGTTACACACCTGCACTGCCTCCCATCAACCCTTGCACTTGGATCTGTAGCTGTAAACCTACAGTCCCCATTCCTGCAGTTTTGGACACCTGCTGTCTGTACTTCCCCTTGCACCTGACGGCCACCCTTCTGGTTATTGTTTTGATCCCATGTACAACAGTGCCCCTCCCCTTCCCCCTGGCACTTTTTCCCTCCCCCTCCCCTACACTTGTGCAATCTCAATGTCACTTGGCCTAGTAAGATCGTTTTCTCTGTCCTCCTTCCTTGCCTTATCACACCTTGAAACACTTGTGTATAGGCGCGTTACAAATGCCATATCATATCATCACATATCATTGGACATCCTCACATTTATAACACATGTTGGCATATTCAAATGTGCTAGCGGTACAGTAAGTAAAGGATACGCACACAGGTGGGAAAGGAGAGGTTGTCCTTTATTTGAGTCCCCAGTGAGTCGCTCAGTAAGCTTTTGTCTTTTCTTCTGCTCTGACCATCCTCTCTGGAACCCCCTCTGGATTCCAGAACCAGACACAAGAAAAGAATAGAAACAACATTACAATATGGCATCAAAACATCTCCCCTTATACACAAAGAAAAAATAACAAACAGAAAAAAAGGTGAAAAGGCAGAAACTAACAGTAAAACAGACAGAACAAAACAACAACAACATACAGTTCATCTACAAAGATGAAAGTGTTACTTCCACTGGTGACTTATCAATAATATATAAATTCATCTTTGGATCACAGTGCCACTTTCCTGGACCTCCTGGGCATGCTCTTGCTGTTCCCCAGATCCAGAAAATGTTCTTATTCACGCACACCTCCACATGTCCTGATGGGAGCATGTACAATATCATCAAACAACCATTGTGTTGCCCCTTGCAAAGTTATACTTTTCTTCCCCACACTTTCCACCTTTTGTTGTTCTCCATACTTGGATAAACCCTCTTTAACCTTGCAGGGATTCTTCACTCGGATCCAATCTCCTCTGCAGTGGTTGGTGTTTGAGGTCACTTTAGTATTGTCATAATACTCTTTGAATTTGATTTGCTTATCCTTCACCTTTTTCAGAATGTCTTCAATGTCTACATTTTTGCACATTTCCTTATTGACCATGAAGGATTCAACTAATTGCAAGCCGCCCTCCCCCTCATCATCACAAAAGGTTCTATCCCTATGGTCGAATGAGGAGTTTCTCTGTACACATTCAAAATATCCTTTAACATGTCCCTCAACGGCAGAGAATTTGCTAGTGCCAGTTGAATGGTGCCTTGAGGAATCCATTCACATTACTTGACCAAGCCATTTTCCATTGGTTGGTACAAAATTGTGTTTGTGTCTTATTCCTTGATCCCTTAGCTACATTTCTTTTGATGCAAATTGCACCCCATTGTCTGTGACAATATCTTCTAGCTCTCCTTCTCTGCTGAAGACAGTCTCTAAAAGCCTAATTAGATTCCGGGTGGTAACCATGTCTTGTAGTATCCTTCACTCCACCCACTTAGATGTATAGTCAATGAGGACAATAATCTATACTTTGTAACTCTCCAATGTTTCAAACAGCCCCACAATGTCCATTGCCAGTTTACTCCACACACAGGTGAACAGGCTGTACCAGGTTTTCTCAACTTGTCACAGATGGCGCAGGCTTGACACTCTCTTACCACATCATCTGCCTCACTCATCATCCCTGGCAACCAATATCTTCCTCTCAACTGCCTTTTGTGAGGTTCTTTCCCAAGTGGCCCTCGTGAGCCAAGTGGAGAATTTTATTTAGCAGGCACATCAGTGGTATTAAGCATTCACATCTTAATAAACAAACTGATCTCTCCCCAAATTTCTCACATATTTGCACATATTCTGAAAATGTATCCTTCTCTCCCCTCCATCCATCCAGAATCATTTGTCATAACCAATTAATTCCAATGTCTTCTCTTGATGCTTCAAGCTCCTCTGCTCCTTCTTTACTATCCTTCCTTGCTCATACACTTTCCCAAGGTAGTCCTGAAAAACAGTCTGCTACCACATTTCCTTTCCCAAGGTTATAAACTGCCTTGATCTCATACTGCATGATGTCTACTAGCCATCTATGGATCTTGGGTGAAGTTGAAACTGACTCAGTGGAGCATATGATGTTGACTAGTGGGCTTTGGTCTGTTTTAATGACCCCATATAAGTGTCCTGAAAAGCCTGAAAGCCTAATGTACCCCAAGCCATCTTTTTCAATAGTGCAGCAATTATATTCTGATTTGTTAAGGACACTGGAAGCAAATTCAATGGTAATATCTCTGCCCTCCTGAATCTGTTTAAGCAATGCTCCTAGATCCACATTGCTAGTGTTGACAGCTATCACGCTGACCACCGTAAGCGTGAACATTTTAAGAGTGGGTGCTATCATGACAAACTCTTTGACCTCTTCAAATTCCTTTTGACACCCTGACCATATGAATGGTACACTCCTCTTCAGGAGGCCTCTCATTCTTTGTGGCTTGTTCATGAAGTGTGGGGTAAACTTCGAGTAATAGTCTGCCACCTCTAGGGAGGAACATAGCTGCTCTTTGTTGGCTGGGGAGTGCACACCTAAAACAGTTTTGACCAGTTCTTCTTTTATTTTTATTCCATCACCGTTGATGACATGACTCAGGTATGCTACCTCTGGTACCATAATCTTGCACTTCTCTAATTTTAGGGTATAGCCCCTCTCTAGGATCATTTGTAAGACACCTAGCAGTTTGGCATCATGTTCTTCTTCAGTCATTGGCAATATCAGTATATCATCTTGGAAGTACAATACACAATCTAGCCCCCTGAACAGCTGTTGTATTAACCTTTGGAAAACTGCGGCCACGGATGCAAGGCCAAATGGCATGCTTTTAAACCTAATCACCCCCAAAGATGTCATAAATGATGTTAGGTGTTTCAACTCCTCATCCAAGACAACCTAGTGGTAAGGTGACAACAAGTCTAGGGTCATGAAGGATTTTGCTGGTTTCTTGGTTTTCAACATTTCATTGATGCTAAGTAATGGATCTCTATCAACCCATATGTTAGCATTCAAGTCTCTCAGATCCACACACATCCCAATGACATTGTCTGACTTGCGGACTATTAATATTGGGACAAGCCACTCTGATGATTCTGTAGAGGAGCAGCTGCATGCATCTGCAGGAAACCCCGCCCCCTACCTCCCATATGTTGGAAGCCTTAGATCATGCCATGTTTGACACCAGCAGTTGTGCCAATATGGCAACGTATGTTCGAAAGAAGATAACCATTGAGACAACCATATCGAATGTATCCCCAAAGGGACGACAATATGAGGTAGGAACTCCCTGAAGGAATATGAGAAGGAGCAAAGAAAAGAAGCCTGTGATGTAATAAAAGAGCATGAATGACGTCGCGGGATAATGGCTGATGAGTTTGTATAGCTCCTAAAGAGACTAATGACGAAGTAAAGAATCAAGTGAACTTTTAAAATACGAAAAGAAGATTACACGTGCACAAAGTGCTGTAGAGAATCAACAGTTCAATAATTGTACAGATGCTGAAACGCAAGTAGACTAAGGGGGTCGTTACGAGTTTGGAGGTAGCCATGGCTCTATTAGCGCCATGGCTGCATCCAAACCTGTGTGCGGGTAGTTGGAATGGGGACTTACCGGGTCATTCCAACCTTGGAGGACCCGGTAAGTCCCCATTCTGAAAACCATTCCCCATTCCCATTCGAGCCCCCCTAGGGCTCAATGGGAATGGGGAAGGAGCTAATAATAGCTCACTGGTCCCTTACCAGCCGCCTTAGCGTGACCCGCTACGGGACCTCGGAATGTGGCAGTAGGGGGTTAACGGCACCGGCATCCTTGCCGGTGCCGTTAACCCACTACTGCCATACTCGTAATGAGGCTCTAAGTCATTGAAGAAGCTGGCTATATGTAGTAAATAAAATGCAGGCAAGGCCACCATTGTATAGAAGCTGGACATCAGTATAAATAATTTTAGTAATCCAGGAACCAAGAAGAGGGAAGAGAAAACTATGTGGCAGCAAGAATAATCTGAATTGTGGAGCTGCAGGGCGAGTCTGTCTGGCTTGGAGTCAAGACTGAAGCAACCAAGGTCAACTTTCTATTCTGGAAAGGAGCAAACATACGTACGAAGGATGAATCATCTTTTGTTAAGGTGCAAAGAAGGAACACCAAGAGTGTAAGTTTAATTCATTTAAGACATTTAAAAGCTGCAAAATTGACCAAATCATGGTTCCCTTCCACTTGAGCCAAGGATGAAAATAGAGTTCGAACTTGGAGTCCTAGAACACAATAGCGAGTTCCTTCACTCGTGTATTCTCAGAGACAAGGATACTTTGTAAGGCCAAGTTCAAAGACAATCTTCATGGCAAAAGGCATGGGCAATGAGAGATGTTGGGCTATTTGGGTGGGGATGTAGAGTCAGGCCCATCTCCTAGCACCTGGTTCTGGGCTTACTTTCTGCTAAGTGAACCAAATGTTCCAGACTGGCATAAGCGTGCCAACCAATTGTAGTGGTCCATATAACAAAGGACCTTATAGTTTAAAAACCAATGAGAAACTGTGTATCTAATGTTTCTGAAGATACATGTTTTATAGGTAGGCATATGTAGTCCACCTTACAGTGGCCAGCCAATCATACTCCTAGTTCCTATATATACTATACTTAGATGTTCCTCTTAAGCCAATCCCGATCCCTAGTAGGTTTTTCATTATTTGCCACGCAGTATTATGTCACCACTGACGTATTTATTTATATATAACCTCTGTTTTGTGAAAAGATCGTTGAGAGAAATCAATCGTACATCCGTTGATGTTCTTTGTAACTCCCTGTTTTAGATAATTGTTAATAAAACAGTACTTTACCATCTTCCTGAGTTGGTTTGGGGAGTTATTCTGTGTGATCGCATCTATTACATGCACGTTCCTAAAGGGCCCTAAACTCATTTCAATGGGACCAATAATATCAACCTTGCACAATTTGTCCAGCTCTTCCTGTAGGGCATCCTTTGGGCATTCTTTGTGCATTGTAGCCTTGTCCCCCATGTTGAAGACAGTCTGATGTTTGAATCCCTTGATTTTCCCTATCTTGTTATTAAAGATGTTTGGAAATAATTTTGCCAGACCTTCGTTGGATGATAAATCCTGTATAGCACACAATATTGGGCTCACTTCTCCTGGATGTATCCTAATTTGTTGGGCTGACTGTTCCCCCAAGCCAACTATGGCCAACCCATGTTTAGCAACAAACAACTTGCAGTAGGTGGACCTGCCTTTGAACATTAAGTCAACCCATTTGTAATCCATTAGAAAGTTTGGGCAGACAACGGGACTCTAGTGCACACAAATGCCCTTTTTGTTTATTTTTCTTTGTACTGTTTTTTTTGTAGGGTTGTGGAACTCTACTTCCTCCTCGCTGTGCTTTTTTTTCCCTTTCCTGCCCTGGGCATCACAATCACTCTGAGCAGTGACATCACAAGCAGGGTCACCCAGCAGGCAGTGCATGGTCCCGTGTGGTACAGAGCCACACAACAGGGGAAGAGGACAGCTCCTGGAGTCCCAATGCATCTGCAACAGTCATCGCCAATTATGTTGTGGCGGGACAGTAAGTGAAGGACATGCACACACGTGGGTAAGGAGAGGGTGTCCTTTATTTGGGACCCCAGCAAGCCGCTCAGTAAGCTGCTGCCTCTTTCTCGGCTCGAACCGTTCTCTCTGGAACCCCCTCGGGATTCCAGAACTGGACACAATAACAGAACAGAAACCACATTAAAACATGACATTATAACATAGTAAAAGTCAACACAAAGCTCCCTAATATCCTAGTTTAAAGGGTACAGATATTGCAGAACATAGCTGCCATGTATGTCACCCCTCAAGGATATAACCCACATCTTGGACGATCTGCACTGACCAGAAACATATTTCCTTGGGGAATGCAAGCTTCTCACCATGTCCTTCAAAGCTGGGCCACTGTATCTGCAGGCATGTGTGGTGCACCAGACCATGAGCACAGGATACCTATGATCCTCAGATGGGCTGTGTCTGATCATGACAAGGGCGCTTCATTTGATGCTGGTGTGCCTCCCCTTCTTGAAGGGCGCTCCAGCCAAATACAATCATCAGCTCCTGCTCTAAGATTAATACAAATGCTGTCGCTGTTAAGGAAGTTCCGCAAAATCCACCTTTTTTGTCAGGCCTTTCCTGTTTAATGCTGTTTTCAGGAATTTGTGCGATGTGTGCAATGGTCAATTACCTTAAGTTAGGAGTGTTAACCCAACTTGCTGCTTTACTTTCTTCGTCATTGGCCGCTAAAGCATTGGCTGCTGAGATTTACAATGTTGTACAGTTCCTTGTTTGATGTTGTCCCTATTACTCTTTTCTTGCCCTGTCCTCCTGCATCTGCTTGTTCCCTCAGGTGCACTCTGGCAATCCAGTACCTGCACTTACAACAGTATCCCTTTCCAATTCTCCTGAGTCAATTATTTGACAACATGTACTGGCCTGTGGAAGATCTGTACTACAGTTAGAGAATCTGAGAGTGCATTTCTACAATGAACCTTACATCGCTACAACACCTGTAAATAATTGCATCAACATGATTCCTGATCAAATCAGTCACATATTCTCTTATGACAATATCAGCCAAATTAGTATATTGGGCCCAATTATTTCAAAACCATCATAAACCACCACAAATTCAAAAGAGTCCTCCTCCCCATTCCCCAGTTCCTGCATGATGAAATTGTGCCTTTCAAACACACCGTCATTCTTTCTATGAAATGTTTAATTTCTGCCTAGGTATGCAGCACCACCTCTGCACCTTCAACATCCAACTCGACATACATCAAGTGGACTCAAATACGCGCCCTGTGTTGCTCCAAATAATGAAGCAACAGTGATTTCCAGGATCAAATCCCTTTCCCGCGGTTGGAGGCAGACTCCGTGATATAAGAAGCCAATTTAATTAGATTTATTTTTTAAAATTTCAAAGCACATGGTACTATGGTTTTAAGTAATTGGGCCTCATTACGAGGTGGGAGGTAAGGGATTACCGGCACCGGTAAGTGCACCGCCGCTGGTAATCCCTTACCTCCCTACTACGAGTTCCCTTTGCGGGTCCCTTCCTTAATGCCTGGTTTTTGCAGGCATTATGGACGGTACCCGCAAAGGGACTCTGGAGCTAATAACGGTACCGCAATTTGCGGTACCGTTATTAGCGCCTTCCCCATTCCCATTGAGCCCTATAGGGGCTCAAATGGGAATGGGGAATGGCCCTGGTGAATGGGGAATTACTGGTCCCTCCGATCTCGGAATGGACCGGTAATTGCTCCATTCACCAGGGCGGAGTCGGAAGGGTTTTGGAGGCAGCCATGGAGCTAATAGATCCATGGCTACCTCCAACCTCGTAATGAGGCCCATTATTTCGAATGTCCATTTAATAAGAAATGATTATATTTGCCCCTCATTTCGTTTCCCTTTTTTTGAGGATTCTTTCGTTGCTCTTTTTTAAAATAATGTCTGCCTGCTCCTTCAACACCCCTTCCATTCTTCTCCTTGTATACCACTCACCATCTTTTTTCCACCCTGTATTAATGTGTTATGCCCCATATGTCACCCCTTTGGCAGGATTATTGTTCTCAACGGTGGGCCAGGAATCCTAATGAAATGTTCGAGCTGGTGACTGTGCACAGACTGACATTCCACCTTCACAGCTGTCTGTCACTCTCTATAATGCACTCTGGGTGTGACTGAATCAGAACATCCCCTCCCCCCCCCTTACCTAGGGAGACCTACTGAACAGTCTAGGCGATGAAGGGTGGAACTGAGGCACGTGGAACACTCAGGAACTGCACACCACGCTGGCCGTCAAATGTGAAACACTGATGCCTGCTGAGCACAATCAAATACACCCACGCGCAACTCTTCCCCACGAGCCACGAAAATAACGCCGCAGAGTCAATGGGCACCAAGAGCGCACGCTTTTAAATTGGAATTGTGCAAGAAGGAAACGATAACAATAAAACCACCAGAGAAGCTGATAGGAAAATAGCGCAATACTTAGAGGGGAAAAGCAAAGGGGAATTGTGATTGCAGAAGGCCCTGCAGTGCTTAAGAACCGTGCTGAGTCCCATTGACCGGTATTTACTCCCAGCTGCCGCTTCCCTTCCTCGAGAAGAAATGACCTGGCTGAAGATTTCTCCTTCCACTTTTAACTCTCTAACTTAATAATACACGCAACCGAGAAATGGCTGACTGCTACCACATTTTACAGATCTCAGTAAGGTTTCCTCCTTGCAGGATTGCTTGTTACTTCGCTTTTTGTAAAAAGACAACCTCTGCCTTTTATATCAATTTACATACAGAATCAAAGATATATCTTACACCAAACACATCTTAAACTAGCATGCTGTACTTTGTTCGAGCATGCAGTTTCGGTTTATCCGTTTCATGCAGTTTTTTTACTTAATTGTTTTTTTTTTTAATAATGTGCTTAAAACCATACTTGAGTATGGTTTCTAAGCGCTGACCCGGGATTCGGACCGCTGCTACTCTGTGCAGTCTTGCTTCCAGGACCAGTGCGTTGCCCCTGTGCTATTCTCCGTTGACTGCTTCAATGCTCGTCTGTGAGAGAGTCAAGAGGGAAACAGTTTTGAAGTCATTTATTCTAACATACTCGTCACTTGCAATAATGAGAAAAAAATCACAGTCGAATTAATGGCCATGCATGTTTCCTTGTTCTCTTGCACTGTGCACGGAATGGATGTACCCGACCACCTTGCAATACATCAGGTTTCTTGTTATTTGGTAGATTCACGTGGATGTACACTCTCACAAAGCTAACGACAAACTTGTGAAAGGCATGCATCCTAGGCAGTACTTTCGAATTGATGTGTCATTGATAGTTAACGGTTTTGGGCTTGAATTCCAATCTTCTATTTGCGGATCCAGGTCAAGCTCCTGGCGGCAATCTGGCATCTGCATAAACATGTCTCTTGGCAATAGATCAGCATTAGCACGGGGAGATGCATGACATTTCAATCTCGACAATTCAAAGGACAGACATTTACAGTCAGGGAATTCAGATTGGAGGCTATAAAGAAACCGTCCAGAGTTTTATCTTTAAACACTTACAATCCTATTTCACATCAAAGCCCATCGGTGCAGACAGTGTCACACTGACTGCATTCAGTACTAACAGTTAAACCTCCACAGGCCTGTGGACGAAATTTCAACTTCGACATTTCAATAATGGACAGACAAGGGCACGTTACACTGGATAGTAATTCCCAGGAAGCGATAAAATTCGAGGCTTCGGGGCTTGTCATCTTTGTATTTTCAAGTGAAGACATTCTCTTTTCTTCAAAAGAAAAAAAAACTGTTTTAGAAATATCAGCTGTCATGTCGCGCATTGGGAGGAGCCTGAAAAGGCTATTGAGATGGAGCAAGTAACTTTAGGCTGCCCATTATTAGATGACAGGAAGTACTTCAGAGTCGAGAAGAGGGCAGGAGAAGGAGGTGGATGAATACAGCAATTTCATCTTAAAGTGCTGCATTTTAAACACAGCACTGGGAATGATAACGCATCTAAAGAGGGAATGAAAGAGAGATTCTTAAGTCAGAATGCATTCTATGGCTATTCTGATATGATATGGCATTGATAATGCACCTGTACACAAGTGTTTCTAGGCGCTACAAGACAAGGAGGGGGAAACAGAGGGAGGAGAAAACAACGTTCTTACTAGGCCTTGTGTCATTCAGGTTTCGCACGTGCAGGGAAGTGGAAGGTGAGTAGTGCTGAGGGGGACGGAGAAGTGCAGGTAACTCAATAAGTGCAGCCAGCTCATAAGTGCAGAGAGAAGTGAGTGCAGGGTTGCAGATACAGACTATATGTGCCAGGGGAGCCCGGAGATAGTGCAAGGGCAACTGGACATGCAGGAGCCTGGGCCCCTGTTCAGGGGATAGCCAGGTCACCAGTGCATAGAGCAGTCAGGACTTCAGCAGGGGAGAGGAAGAGAGAAGGCGGAAGCGAAAAGGGAGGTCTTGAGTTGGGTCCAGAACTGGGGGTGGTTGTGCTCAGTTTGAGAGAGGCAGGGAGGCTGTTCCAGAGGGAGAACCCAGCAGAAGAGAGAGGTCTGCCCACAACTCTCTGCTTGGAAAAGCGCCTGAACCATAGAGAGATGGAAGGGGATGAGAGGAGAGCTCGAGAAGGCAGAAGTTTAGGAAGAGAGAGTTGGAGATAGTGTGGTCCCAGGCCCCAGAAAGCCTTGTGGACGACACAAAGGGTCTTGAACTTGATCCTTGCCACCAGAGGGAGCCAGTGAATAGATTTTACAGCTGGAGAGATATGATCCATTGGCTTGAGGTCAAGGACAAGTCTCATAGTCCTGTTCTGGATAAGTTGTAGAGGTTGGAGAGTAAAGGCAGGCAGGTTTAGAAAGAGGCTGTTGCAGTAGAGAGACTAGAGAGGACTAGAGCTCTGGGGGCAGTGAGCTTCTGGGGGAAAGTGAGGAAAGGAAGAATACCTTTGAGGAGGTGCAGCTGATAGTTTGACTTCTTAGAGACATCAGGGATGTGAGCAGAGAAGCACAGGGTGGAGTCGAAGATGACACCAAGGATTTTAGCCTGACAGGTAGGTGCAGGAAGAGGGCCCAGAATGGGCAGCCAGAGAGAGAAAGGAAAGGAGGGAGCTGCTGTTCCGATGAGGAGGATCTCGTCCTTACTGGTGATCATTCCTGTACAATGAATCCAATTTACAAAAGAACCTCTTTGCCAAGAAGCTAAAAGGATTAAGGTTGTGCTTTCACCACCATAGGTGACCACGTATGGAGCCTGCCCTTTGTCACAATGCCATGGTTGACCCTCAAACATCTTATATGAGTATCCATAATGGTTTGCAAGTTTGTAGGACCTAAAACCCTATGAAACTCAGCTGGTTCTGGTACTCCCCAAACTGGTTTATCCAGTACTAACTGTGAGCAACTATCAGTTACTTATATAGAGAGACTATTCACATCACAAAGAAATGACTAGTAGCAACTCTGACTTACCCTTGACATACTTTTCTCTTTACAGGGGTAAGCCAGAAGTATTCACAAATTCTCCTGCTAACCTCTTTGGATTAAGTGAAGAATAATTCTGAGGGTGTCCAGTCATTAATTCGAAAACAAAAGGATCGAATGCCTTTTTTTGTAATGTGTTTTCTTCTTTTTTGGGTTTTGGTATAGGTAAAAGGTATGGTTTTCGGGGGGCACCCCCCTGACCCCCCCAAAAAAAGAAAAAAAAACAAAAAAAACATCGGTCTTTATTTTTTTGGTCCTTTTGACTCGAATGTATTGCATTCGATCCTCTTGTTTTCGAATCTTTAACCTACAACCATTCAGAGGTATCTCTGTAGGTAACTTCTTTGTGAATAAACGTCTAGGAATCTAATTTCTGGTGTACCTTACCTTAGGTGCAAGGCACTAATTTGTTTGTTTAAATCTGAAAATAGTAGCTAAGAAATCATATGTAACATTAATTCTCAGAAAATGCAGGTGTGTGGCACCTGATTAAATAAGCTATTCACCCAAGAACTAGGAGCACAACTTCAGTATACATTAACTCTTGAGATTTTTGAGATAGTTGGTGGGGTGCAATGGGAGATTAACCAAACATGACACTGGGTGGTGTCAACAATGGGAAACCAGCAGATGTCCACAATCTTGTGGAACCCTCCTGTCCCTCGCACACCCAACATGTGATGAAAAACAACCAATGAATTTTCCATTTACTGTAAAGCAATGTCCTTATAACCATGTTCCTGATTAAAAAAGGCCAATTTACATGCAACATCATAAATAATGTTGTTACATACATTATTTCTGTCACCCTAAAATATTGTTCCACCCTATATCCTTTCTCTCTTCACACATCCCACACATTTACATGTACTTTCAATCAAGAATGTTTAGGTGACACTCAAGTGTGTCAGCGTAAGTTTCTAAGTCACCTTAGAAGTTTCGATAAAACATGTAAAGTTATACTTTTGTGGGTGTGTACACTTCCCCAATCAGAAACCGCTGGATGCACCCACAACTCTTAAAAACAGTCCTGGGAATGCCAAATTCAGCTTTTCTTGGTGTAAGTTAAGGGTGTGCATGTTATATTCTTGTGCGTAACTGCTCCAATGCACCAATAGAAAAGTTGCAAATCCTTTTGTAAACCACTCACGCAGACCACTGTTCTGCCGGTTTGAAATAATTCAATCATGACTAAGTAACTATATTTTCAAGAATAAGTCACATCTATTATTGTAAACCACTTTGTGAATCAGCTCCGATTTAATATATTGAGAAAGTGGGGGGGGTGGGTTCAGAGGAGTGCAGTCTACTTTTAATTAAAGTGATATACATTTGCCTTGGGCCATAAATTGGGGTAGGGTCATTAGCCCAAGTGATAATGACCCCTGACAAGGTCTATAAGGCTATTAGCACATGTGGTGCAAGCAATACCTGTTTTTGAGTTTTTGTGATGAAATCAAAAAGGGTGTTTTAATAGTGAGTAAACAGAGTTATTAAATTAAATGGGATTAAAATAACGCAATGGTCTTCATAAGTGATGCATTTTAATTGAATCATTAGTTGAACTTTAATGGATTTAACATGAGCATGCTTTAGATGTGAAAGTAAATTGCTTCTCACTGTGAATGTGAAAAACATTTTCCATGCTTTCACCCTCTTTAGTTTTATCAAACTTATTGTGGAAGTAAATAGAAGATACTCCCAGAGAGAGAGTGGGGGTCATTACGAGTTTGGAGGTAGCCATGGTGCAAATAGTACCATGGCTGCCTCCAAACCTGTGTCCGGGTCCGGGTTCATTGAATGGGGATTTACCGGGTCATTCCAACCTTGAAGGACCCGGTAAATCCCCATTCAGAAAACTATTTGCCATTCCCATTCGAGCCCCCATAGCGCTCGAATGGGAATGGGGAAGGAGCTAATAACGGGTCCTGCTAAAACAGGCTGGTAAAACCAGCCGGTCCTGGTGGGACCCGCTCAGGGACCTCGTAATAGGGTGGTAGGGGGTTAACGGCACCGGCATCCTTACCGGTGCCGTTAACCCCCTACCGCCAGGGTCGTAATGACCCCCAGTGTCTTGTTTAAACATCTGTTATCTGTCAGTAGCGCTATGATGCCCCTTTTGGGGGTGAACATCCACTCTACAAATGCACCTGTTATGTTATGTTATGTTAAATCTTGATTGAATGAAAATTGCCTTGTTGTTTCTCGATTTGATTTTGCACTCAGCATGTTCAGAATTCAGCCAACACCAGTAGATATTGACAGCACTTCGAACATTCTGATTGCTGAGAGGAGGTGAACAATGATCTCCACGTACTAATATAGCCTTATAGACTGATGGAGGGGACATTATCAAGGATTAATGACCCACCACCCAAGTGATAATGACCCCTCCCAACGTCTAAAATGCTATTTGCACATAGTGATCACATTGAATCATGTTTTTTTAATTTTGGTGGGGAAGCAAAAACATTAGTTTGATAATGAGAAAGTAAAACGCCAAATGCAGTACATTAAAAGTGGTTTCATATTGTTGTAACTGAATAACTAGTTTGCCTTCATAATGTAATCCTTTCTGTTACAAACTTGTTATTTTTTTTATTGCATTTAGCTGAAATAAATCAACTTTCAATTGTATATAATACAATCATAAACAAAATATCTTTACATTGCATTATTTGCAAAAGAGGGAAAAAGAAGAAAAAATTACAAAAGAAAAATCAAATATATTAATACAGATTTCCATAATCCAATTTGAAATCACAGGTATAACTGATATTGTCCTTAGAAAAGAAAAAAAGAATAGAAAGTCAGCAATCATCTTTTTTTTTTTCTTCCACCTGGAGCTTTAGAGCATTTACAAATTGTATCACTGCAATCTGTAATGGCACATGGGTTGTAGCTGTAGCATAATCCCAACACGATGTATTGTCCAACAAACTCAAATAATGGAAATATTTCACAAAATGAATCGATCTTAATTCTCTTAAAGCTAAAGAGTTCACAGCCAAATGCTCTGTAGTTTCTGGGATTTCACGATTCCCACAGAATCTGCAGAAATTATCTAACAAGGGTAACTGTTGTCGTATGTATGATATATTATTACAAACTTGGTTAAACTGAACAGGGTTTACAATGAGCGAGTATTGAGCATCATTTCAAAGTAAACTATGTCTCAATATTTATTTATTTACTTATGTATTGTGCATTTGTAAGGTCCTTATACATCAAGTAAATTGTGTTTCAAAGAAAGTTAATGCATTTTCCCATGTTTTAGCTTTCTCTTTGGAATGTTAAATAGGGTTTTGCAGTGAAAAAATAGGAACTCCTAGTAAGGAAGTGTCTTGTTGAATGATATCTTGCCTGCAAATTGCATTATTGTTTCCCTGTCTGCTTTTGAAGTCAGGATGTTTGGAATGCAGTCAATACCAGCAGTCATTGACTGCACTCTGAACATTCTGATTGATTGGTAGGAGATTAATAACAATCTCCGTGTGCATATACATTACACATTTCAACAAAACAAAGAGGGGAAGATGTTATCACGAGCTGCACCGTTTCATAACATTTTCATGTGATTTTGAAATGTGGTAAATTTTGAATGCAAGCTGTTGAATTTCCAATCAGAGACATATATTTATCTATTTGTAATGAGTAAGGTGCAACGACTAAAACCTAGTATTTTCCGTGGTACTTCAGCCCAATGCGAGAAAACGTGAGCACTCTGAACACTGGCATAGTGGGGCCGCCGCCATACCATGTCATGGGGAAGAGTCCAGCCTCCAGAGACTTCTGAGAGAAATGATTCTTTCAGAAGTCAGAACTCGACTGATGAAAGAAATACTTTCTTTCAGAACGAAATGTTCCTGTAACATCCCAGGATGAAAGGTCCATTCACGCTGTGCAACCAGAAAGTTTATTTTTAATTGAGGCGACCCTTTTTGCGCATGACAAGAACAAGGAAGCAGGCAGTGGATAGCCCTGCTTCCTGTGGTTCCTGTTGGCGTGGCGCAGCTCAAGGAGCTGGATCCTCGCCTTGTAGAGGAGTCCTTCGTGCTGGCTGGAAGTATATAAATAATAAGTCATTTTTTTAAAGTGTATGTGCGTGAGAGAGTGTTTTCATGTGAATGGAGTAAATGAGAGACCAAAGGTTGTGTGAATTGGTGTCCATGTGTGGTGTGTGTAGTGAAACCCCTTGAACCCTTGTGCATTCTCTTGCACCCCAACTGCCACCCCCATCTCATCTGACTCTCCTTTTGGTGTCACCTTGCCCTTTGCCTGTCTGTCTTCCCGCCTCCATCTTACTATGTCCCTAACACCAAACTGTCCTTGGCATTCATTTTTTTTTTTATTTTCCTTAGTCCTGCTCTTTCACAACGTCATCCCTTTTTCCCTTGGCATTCCATGAGGGTGTGCACTGGCACTGCCCCCCCCTCCCACCAGCTTTCAGTTTACTGTTATGACCTTTGCCTCAATCGGCCAACAATGCTGCCTGTACACCTTCTGAAGGAGGCCTTCCCTCTGTATTCTCCCAAAATTATCTGTTTTCCTGATGCGCCTTCAAAAAGCAATGGTGGAGGCCACCAGGGAGCGCACAGGCGATGGCAGCCTGAATGCATAGTTCCCGAATCCACTGGCCTTCAAGGGATCAGAGCCCCCCTAACAGGCCCCCCGCTGATAATTGATTGCTGGACCGGACGTGGGAACATATGCTGATCATAGAGGAATGTTGCCCAGCTCTGAGGCCCCCTGTGAAGGGTAGAATCAGGCAAGGCCAAGGAGCGACATGCGGAGGAGGAGCCTCCTCCCCAGGGATTGAATGCTGCGGTCTTGGGCCATAGACGGAATGACGTGTGTTTGGGGCGAGGGGTACTCCACCCCCGCACTTGAAGATTTGCAGTGGTACGCCCCCCCTCCACCAACCCACACACTTGGAGGGCCCCAGAGGGGTAGACACCAGTGGAGTGAAGCTGTGCGCCTTGAGGGCAGATGAGAGAGTGACAGAGTCCCGGCGAGGCCAGTGCAGCAGAAAAGGTATTGTGCTGCAGGGGAGCTTGATGGTGTCGCCGTAGATGTCCAGCCTGGGGACTTCACTAGACCGCAGGATACCATGCACTGTAGGTGGTGCACCGCTGGGGCACAGAGGAAAGTGAATACAACGCCCCAGAAAGTGAGGAATGGCGAACAAAAGCGGAACAGGTGAGGAGGAGCTCTCTAGGAGGGGTTGAAGAGGGAATTAGCCTTGCTCCCCGTGTGGGCTTCCCCCCTCCCAGTAGTTGTAGCCCCTGAGCCGGTGGGTCCCATTGGATACACACAATGTGGCAGGGGAGGACCACATGGAGCGTGTGTCATGGGGAAGTTCAGGCGAATCGACCCGGCCCCTTCGGGACAATAGCAGCAAGCAAGGCCACCAGGAAGGCTTGGGGGGTAGACAGGAATATCCGCATTGAAAGCTCAGGGTCTGATTGGACTGGTCAGGTCTCCCCCTCCACCAACACACCCTCTCTGTGCCCTCCCTGAATACTAAAACTGAGCACCCCAGGGTCTGCACCATATGGTGAACTGGAAATAATGCTCCAAGGGAAAGGAACCACCACTCTGACCATGAACATTTGGTGATTGGTTCTGGGGTGTGCAACGGGGACCTGCCTGTCTGCAAACAAGGAGTAGATGCCACACAGGTGGAGGGGGGTCTTGAACGCAGCGGAACAAGGAGGGGAAAAGAGGGTATCCCTCTTTGAAGGGGCAATTGCTCACCCCACTGGGAAGATTGAGAGGAATGAGAGGCAGAGGAAGTTGTCCCGGACTTGGTGGACGTCCGGACTGGGGTGGCTCTGTCAGTGAGGGGAGACAAACAGGTTGCGTGGTGAAGTGACAAGGGCTGAACTGCCCCTCCCCTGGACACGAGGAATGGGGCAAGCTCAGACTTTGAATGGCCGGGGCCCATCTCAGACTGGAAGGACAAGGGAGTCGTGGAGGAAGAAGAGGCCCCATAGTGTGCTGACACTGGGACCCGGTTGGCAAGAGGGGAAATAGTGATCCCGGTTCTGGGAGGTGTGGGCCCTTGATCTCTGAGACCGCAGGGATGCCCCCCTCTACTTGGAAGAACCAGGAACATGGAAGCAAAGGAGGGGGCACGCACAGCAAACACCTGCAGGCCAGGAAGGGGGTTTTCCCCACAGCATATGAGTAAGAGATGGTGGGTTCTCCCCCTTAACGCAATGACTGAAAGAAAAAGGAGTAAGGTATAGGTGGGCGTTCCTGTTCTTCATCTCCTTTCAATTTGATTTCTGCAAATACAGGTTGATGACCAGAAAACGATATTCAGAAAGCCACAGGAGAGCTACTTGGATAAATGGGTGCTTTGTGAGTTGTAAGAGGATTCAATTCAGCACTACAGCCAAGTCAACGCCTAGTCTAGGATACTGAATGAAAACCCTTATTGATATATCTTTATGTCCAGTTCATGCGTTCTGGATGACTACCCCTATATAACACCCCTCTCTCAGAATCCCCCTGACCCCGCTGAGCCAAGAAGTAGTTCTGTTTTGCAAATTAAAAGGTTTATTTGAGAAGTAAAGCAATATATATCTATCACACTTTATAATAAATTAATAATTGAATATCACACTTAATCTGATATGCTAAAGATTAACAACGGAGAATCTGACACTAGCACACTTCTTGATAATCACTAAGGAGTTGACATGAAATGGATAAGATAGCACAATACTTTTATGGTTTCAAATGGATGCAATGTGGAATGAAATGCAGTAAAGAAAATAACTTGATAGGATTTCAGCAAAGACAATGTAATCACTTTCTTGTACAATTCACCCCCCCCCCTTTTATGCAATGCAAGGAAATGGAAGGAAGGCACACAATTCTCAAAAATGCAATTCAAATGTAATTCAGTTCACCCCAGCAAGCTTAGACTACAGAAGTTGAAAACACAGGCAAAAGTGCTTTGATATGGGCTGGCAATGAAGAAAAAATATGCTAAAATGCTTTTAATTCCCTCTAGAGGTTCAGGGTGAGTGGTATCTAGTTAATATTAGTCAAGGCTCACACTAGCAATGATGCAGGGATGGTTTTTATGAGGCAAACGAATTTCTTTCAGAGGAAAGCAAAAGCAGCTATCTTTTTGCAAGTGGAGAAATTTGCAAATCGCGGTAAAATTCGCGAATGCGTCTGGTGCGATTACAGAGGAACTACAAGGGCTAGCAATATCGTTTTGGGGTCCTAGGAAAGCCTAGGATCTCAGCTTCCAGATGAAAGTTACTGCAAGTCTCTAGCACAGACGGTCACGGAGATATGAGCGATTAACTAAAGGTCGTTTTTCAGATTTGAAATTTTAAAGTTCAAAAAGACAAGTGCAGCTTGCAACTAGAAAATGACAGGTGACAGCTTTGCAAATGACAGGTGACAGTTAAGAGACAGTTCTACTTAGATTAAAATAGGATTGAATTATATTATTTTAACTAAGAGATTGGTTCTGCACAGTTTTCTAGGTACTCACACTATATTCTTGAATGAAATGGGCCACGCCACGGATCTGGTCAGGTTTTAGACTCGCCTCTGGTCTCTGCACTTCACAGTGATCTGGGTCAGCTCTCTCTGGTTCTGCTAACAGGTCAGCTCTACTCTGCTGGTCTGGTCTGGGTCTCTGGTTCTGGATAGATTGAAGTCTCTAGTTTGGCTCTCTGGAGGTTTGATGGAGGCAAGGTATGGATTTTCCCGGCAGAGCTTCCAGCTGCAAATGGATTTGAAGGTCCCTATCTGTCCTGTCTCTCTGCTTTTATGTGTTTTGAAAAAGGGTGTGTGTGAGCAGCATCCCTAGCCAGCCCCTCTCCACTTGTCATTGGCCACTTCATCCGCTTCCACTTGATTGGGGGAATGAAATGAAGTGTCATCATGATGAGGTCTGTTTATGATACAGAGAACCCACCCCTGTCAACTTTACACACAATCTATATTTGCTCAAAAAAACATATTTGCACAGGTACACATTTGTTTAAAATTACATGCATCCTTCACATATCACAGGAGGTATACCCTGTCCAAATCTGCTCTTCCTGGGGGCTTGCATTCAAAAATGGCACATATTTCACTTTTTAACTGGTTTCGCAATTTCGGACATTAACCCAAATTTACACACATGTGCGCAAGGAGTATGGACATTAGTTGATGAAGTGTCAGATTTTTCACATGCACACATTTTGAGTAATATCCTCTTTTCTGCTAAAACCCCCCTGAACATGCCACCGGTTCTAAAAACCTCTTAAAATGTGGGCAGAAAAATCACAAGAATTATGGTGTCATTTATAAAATTTTCACATGTCCGCTCTATGAGTTATTCATCTTTTTAGAGTTATGTTCTGGCCCCAAAGGGGTGTGGTTTTCCTCCAGCACAAGGTTGAATTTCTGGTTTTTCCAGTTCTGCCAAGCCAGCTTGCTCTCACAGGCAGTGCCCCTCCCCTTTGCTTCAGGAGGAAGCTACTTTTACGATATCTGCAATAAACCATCTGCCTGAGTCAGGAGAGGGCTTTGTTCAGAGCTCCTGTATTCTGTGGGGGCTTCCCTTAATTCAATTATCAGAGAGATGGCATATCCTTAGTGTGGCCAGCAAAAGGCAGATAGGCCTGGGAACACAGCTGTGACTCAAGTTTCACTCCTGATGGGGGTAGTTGCCAGGAAGAATTCAGTTCCTTAAGCCAAGTTTCAGATAAAATGTCACTTTTTGTTCCCCAGTTTCTGCATTCAAATAAAACTAAACATTTTCACATATGCAGCTAGAATGCTGATTCTAAGTTTAAAACTATGACATTTAAACAATTGCAACCTATGTGACACTCAAAAGTAGGTCACTCATTTCTTTTGAACATTGAGATTTTTAGTGTCTTTCAGTCCACATTTACTTAAACTGCTGAAATCCACAGCTCAGCCAGTCTTGTTATAAACCTTCAAGTCACTTCAGAATATAACTTTACATTGTATCCACCTCTCAGTAAGTCTTTCTTTGGCCTGTTTTGGGTTCATTTATTCAGTTTTCTACAAAAAAGTAAAATCTGGTGGTTTTAAAACGCCGGCTTTCTGATAGTGGTGAGTACTGGTACTGCACCCCTTTTTGGGATTTAAGAAAATGAATTCCCAACAGTTATGGGTTTGCTTTTGGCAATCAGCATTGCCACTCCCAATGGTTTCAGACTACTGTGTGGGTAGTCCAATGGTGGTTTTAGGCAGTTTCCTTCTGTGCCCATAACATCGGCAAAAATGAGTGGCAGCCTATTCTTCATGCATTTCCCTGTGCATTTTCTGGGAAGCTCTGGCCATCATGATGTTTTCCATGTCAGTACTGCACAGTTTTGAGGTAGGGCTCGGATGCATGGGTAAATACATCCCACAAGCCCCCCTTCTTGCGGTGGCCATCTGATCCTTCACTGGTGGGACCCGCAAGATCTGGGATGTAGTTCTCATCTTCTTCCGGTAGATGGCACAGTTCAGCATCTTTTCCTCCATCCGGTACTGATCGATCGGTTCTCCTCGCCGGTCCTGATGGGAATATTGGGCGGTACACTGGGCCCGTTGCGTCTCTGCTCCCGGTCTCCGGATCATCCTCCTTGGCCCGTCTCCAGGTTTTCTTTCTCCTAGGATGACAAAGGAAGAGCGGCAATACCTATTCATAGACATTTTTCCACCACTGTTGAGATAGTGGGGCAGCATATGCATTTCATCATAACGAAACATTACATTCTTATTTTGAAAAAAAAACAGTATAACTAAGAGACAGTTTCATGCAAATCACAATATTTTAGAGACTAGATGTGGTATGTTTTATGGTTGGAACTGAATTAGTCTGAGACAGTACCCGCTAGGATTCCAGAGGATTCCTCCAGTTGTTGCAGAGCGTGCCTGGGATGGCAACACTTCAACTGGTTTATGTGGACCCACTTGTCTTCCCCCGCTGCCAAAGGACCTTTGGGGATGTGGATTTTGTAGGCCACAGGGGAGATCTTGTCGATGATCTCAAAGGGTCCCTTCCACGTAGGCAAAAATTTCCGCTGTTTTGCCTGGTTTCTTTGGAAGTTGTATAGATAGACCCGGTCCCCCACCTGATATTCCTTCCTGGAAGTCTTCAGGTCATAGTGGGTCTTCATGCTATCAGCCGATCTTTCTAGGAGGTGTTTCCTTAAATTCTCCACATACTCATGAGTTGTGGAGGCATTTATTAGTGTCTGCTCTTGGGTCCTGTAGAGCAAATGCTGCGGAAGCACCATCTTGCGCCCAGTCATCAATTCAAATGGTGACATTTTGGTTGCAGATGAAGGGGTAGATCTGATGGCCATTAGGACCAGAGGTAATCGGATATCCCAACTTGGCCCAGAATCTGCCACAAACTTCTTTAACATGCTCACAATGGTTCGGTTATATCTCTCTACTGCCCCAGAAGAAGCTGGCCTGTAAGCAATATGCAACTTCCTTTTGACCCCCAGTATCTCCCACATCTTTGTCATTACTTCACTGGTGAAGTGGCTACCCCTGTCTGACTCAATCCTTTGAGGTAGACCAAAACGAGAAAAGATGTGGTTAATCATCAAGGCAGCTGCCGTTTCTGCCTTGCAATTTGGGGCTGGGAGACATTCCACCCACTTGGTAAACAAGCATGTCACAGTCAACATGTACTTATTCCCCCTAGCAGAGCGAATCACGGGGCCTACAAAGTCGATTTGTAAATCTGACCATGGCAGTGTCATCCCTCTCTTTTGGAGAGGCGCACGGTGCGTGAGGGATGATGGCTGAAATTGTGCACACACAAGACACCCCTTTAAGTATTGGTCAAGGTCCTGCCCCATGTGTGGCCAGTATGCAACCTCTCTTAAGATTTCCAATGTTGTGTGAAACCCCCTATGACCGGCGGTGGCCGCATCATGGGCGTGACTTAACATCAGGCTTCGGAATGAGGTAGGAACCACCCACTGATCGTGGCCAGCTTTGGATTTCCTTACCAGCAAACCGTCTTGGATTCGGAAAATTTTTGGACATTTCATCAACACTCTTAGGTCCTCTTTCCCAATGTAATCGGTATCCGTCAGGGGAAAGTTCTCAGGGTCCTCAAGGTGTTGGTAAAATTTACCAATAAGTGGATCCCCCTTCTGAGCTGTAATCAAATCAGCATCAGGGGTCTCCTTACTCCATTGTGCAATTGAAAGGTCGTTGTGAGCATTTGTCTGGGACCTAGTGATAGCAGTGACCTGGATTTCCCCCAACAGGGACTCAATCTCAATTAGATCCCCTTGGATGGCCCCGGTTTTGGCCAGCTGATCAGCTAAGTCATTTCCAGTTTTGTCTGGTCCCTCTACTTTGGAATGACCCTTGATCTTTTTCCAATAGATGGTCATTTCATTCGAGGTGACCAGATCATCAATGTTTTGGATCAACTTCCCATGTTTCAAGGGTTTGTTGTTAGCACATAACATGCCTCTGGTTTTCCAATTAACCAGGTGCTCCACGAACCCGTTCCGTACATAATCCGAATCTGTGATTATGACCAGTTTGTGGAGTTGATGCTGGACAGCAGTGAGGATGGCCTGATGCACAGCCATCAATTCTGCCACCTGACTACTTCGGGGACCAATTTTGTATCCAGCGGAGGGTTCTGGGGACTCATTCACCCATGCATTCCCTACGCCAGCCACCAGTTCTTTCTCCCCGTCGTTGTCAACATGGTAAGAGCATCCATCCACATAGACAGTGGGCATTCCCTCACACTTGTCCTCTTCAAAGACTTTGTGTGGGGAATTAAGGTATGCCTCCATGTTGTCCTTGATTTTTAGACTTTCGTCCTCGAGACAGTTTTCTCTGGCACAATCATGCAAGTCAGCCAGACCTTGCGCGAGGTGACTCTTCTTGTTTTGGCCATATCTGACCTCCACAGGAAAGCCTTGCATTGACAGAATCCAGGAAGTAATTCGGGAATTACTCACATTTCCGGCCCGGATTCTGTCACTTTGGAGATATTGCAGAGGCTGGTGTGGAGTCTCCACTATGATGTGTTCCCCCTGGATAAACGGGCGGTAATTCTTCAATGCCCACACCGTTGCCAGGAGTGCCTTCTCACAATCGTTGAATTTTTCCTCCACAGAGGATAAAGTTTTACTCGCATAGGAGATTACTTTATTGACCTTGTCATGCTTTTGGTCTAATACTGCCGTCAAGCACGTATTAGAGAACCCCGTCTCCAGGAAGAACTCCTTGTTTCTGACAGGGTAAGCTAGGCAAGGCGCTTGTGAGAGGCTTCTCTTGAGTTGTCTTACTGCCTCGGCTTGTTCTGGACCCCATTCCCACTTGACCCCCCCTTTCAGGAGATGAATCAGGGGTCTGGTGATCTCTGCGTAGCCCTCAATGAACTTTCTGCTGTAATTAGTCAGTCCAAGGAGGCTCCTTAGTTCCCGCAGAGTTGTGGGGTCTTTCAGTTTCTGAAGTGCTTCCACTTTCTTTTCCTGGGGACAGAGACCCTGAGGAGTAATCTCATGCCCCAAGAAATTAACACGGGTTCTACACCACTGTGCTTTCTGAAAGGAAAGTTTTGCTCCGGCGGCCCT
Organism: Ambystoma mexicanum; assembly: GCF_040938575.1. Taxonomy (NCBI): domain Eukaryota; kingdom Metazoa; phylum Chordata; class Amphibia; order Caudata; family Ambystomatidae; genus Ambystoma; species Ambystoma mexicanum. The sequence continues at coordinate 952,718,324 of NC_090935.1, read as the reverse complement.
CAACTGCGTCAGAACATAACGGATCTCCGCTATGTGTTCCTCCACAGATGAACTTTTGATGAGGACATCATCTACATAAGCCAGGTTACCCCTCGTACCCAGGTCGGGCATGGCCTTATATAGGAAAATGTTGAATTCATTGCCGGAGTTGAGGTATCCGAAGGGAGTCCGGGTCCAGGTGTACTGCTGGCCCCCAAAGGTAAAAGCCAATTTGTATTGGTCCTCCCTACTGACAGGCACGGTCCAGTACCCATTGGTCAGGTCTATTGCAGTGAATACCTGTGACCCCTGGATCTGGGCCAGCCCTTGGTCAATGTAGGGCAGAGGCCATCGGGAAGTATGGACCCGTTTGTTGAGCTCCCTAAGGTCAGCACAGAGTCTCCACTGGCCGTTTGGCTTCAATATTCCCAGCACCGGATTATTGAAGGTGCTGTGGACTGGACGGATTATTCCCCGGGACTCAAGGTTCTTAATTATTTCAGTAAGGGACTCCATGGATGCGAGAGGCAAGCGATATTGCTTCACAAACACTGGAGTCATGCCAGGGTCCGTGGGGATTGTTGTTGTGTGGATGTCAGTGCGACCACAGTCATATGAGTCTACCGCAAAGAGATCTTGGAAATCCAAGAAAACTTGTTTCAACTTTTGCTTTTGTTCCAGAGTCACACAGGCATCAGCTAGGTTGACTCTCTCTTCCACCATCTGCCTGAAGCCTGGAAAGACTTCTGGTTTGGCTATCTCCGCGGCCTCCTCCAGCTGGGTGGAGAAGTCCCTGGTCAGAGTGCTGATTTGGACCGGAGGCTTCAGGTGGGAAAGGCAGCCCTCATGGACCTGGAAAATCACCTCATCCCTCCTGAAGTCACAAGTCACATCTTCCTTACCATAAGGGCAAGAAGTGTACACCAGGAAGTTCCCCCCATGCCGGGTAAAGATCCTGTCTGGTGTTGCGTTGTCATCCCTGTCACTGTCAAAACAGTCCTTGGGGATTGGTCCTAACAGTTCATTTCCAAGGTCAATGGAGAAATGTCGGTCATCAACCGCCATTCCAATAATGGTGCCTGCGGCTAGAGTAATACTCTTTAAGTCGCTGTTATCCACCTCTATTAGAATGGTGTCATGTTTTATGTTGACTAATGGTGTTGGGTTTACCCCTAACCCTTGCAGTTGGAGAGAAGCATTTAGATGTATGTAAGCATCAGGGTTTTTCAAATGTTGTCCTCTTTTAACTTTCACTTCCAGGGAGAATTGTCGGGTCCTTTCTGGGATGGTGACCTCCTCTTTAATCTGGATTTCAACTGCATAAGGTAGCAATTGAGCTGACCTAAATGCTTTTTCTGGATCATCAAAGCCCATGGGATTATCCGCTAATCGGGGCCAAGCTTTGAAGTTTATTAGGTCCAAACTAATGGCAAAGCGATTGAGAATGTCACTGCCTAAGTAAAAGGAGGCAGGGACGTCTCGCACGACCCAACAATTGTGGACTATGCTCTTGTTGCCAATGGAGATTTTGAGCATACACCTGCTTGGCAGGAGATGTTTGGAATTAGGCGCTTCCAGGTCCATTTCCCATTTGTCTATCAGTTTGAATGTGGGAATGGCTGGATCTTTTGGGAGTTGGCGGAACATGGCTTCGCTGATGAAGCTCTTACCGTTGTTCACACACACTCGAGCGAGAACAGAGTCCTTCCCATCATTTAACTGAACAGGGATGAACAACTGCTCTCCAATTTGCTGTATATCAGCCAGGCTCTGAGCTGATTTCACATCTTTCTGGACTATTGGAGTGGGAGTTTCTGATTGTGGATTAGTATAGAATCTCAGAGTGTTTCCTTCCAGCGTGGAGTACCACTTTAGACTGGAAGGCAGGTTGATTTTCAGAAATAGAGAGGACCCCCCATCACCAGTCTGTTGCCCTACTGCTATTACTGTCACGTCTGGAATTTGGCTATTCTGGAAGTGAAATTCTACTTGGTCAGATTTTTGTTCAACCATGTGGCAGGTGCCGTTTAAACTAACATGGTTGACACTCTGTTTTAATTTTATGGGTCGGCTAGTCTGGGTCCAGAGGACCTTGTTTACACAATCTATTAGGGGTGACAACCTTCTCAGGAGGTCATTCCCTAGTAAACAAGGGGTGCCCTCTGGAGTCACAATTATGACCGGGTGTTTCAACTTGTGTCGCCCGATTTTAATGTCCAAATCTGCCGTCCCCTCGACGGGAATTTCCTTCCCGTCAAAGTTCTGGAGTTGTCCAGGAAGGGAGGTGAGAGGAATTTGGTAATTCTCTCCCCTTCCTGCATTCAGTTCGTCAAAGGCCCTTCTGGACAGAAGGGTAGCTTGAGAGAGATCCAGTGTCCACCAGTGCCAAAATCGTACCCTGTCCCTGTACTTGTACCGGAGCATAGTATCTTCCCTCCTTCTCCTCAAGGGGGCACAGATAATGCACATTTTTGGACAACTGGTGGGCTAATTTTCTGGTTTTGGACATTGCTAGCGACGAGATTTGGGCAGAATTCTGTGGAGAGTCTTGGGAATCTGAAAGAAAAAGTTGGCAACTGGAGATCAGAGCCATTGGGGGTTCCCCTGGCTCCGGTTCCGGGCCGACCCCCCCCTTTTTGGAGGCAGTCACCAGGATGGGTTTGAACCAGGGGATTTTCTTGCTGTTGGTTCTGGGATGAGACGGTGGGCGGCGGTAGCTCAGTCTCCACATCTCCCCAGTCTGGATTTGCATCCCTAGGGACCCATTTTTCTTTGGGAGGAGTTCCCCCCTCTCTGAAGGAGAAAATCCTTTTCCCAGGATCCTCTGAGGATCCCTCTCCCTCAAATTGGAAGATCTGTACCTCCTCCTCAAACTGAGTCTGTTTGGGTCTTTTGTTTCTCCTACCCCCCCTCTGCTCCTTAGGAGGCAGATTTTCAGGGGCAGGAGATTTTGTTTCCGGTTCCTGGGTTTCCAGGGGCTGTTTACAAGTGAGGAAGGAAGCTTCCTCCAAGGCTTTACACCCCCCTTCCCCTTGTGCCTCCTCCCTGGGAACCGGTGTGTTAACGGGGTGCTGCCCCCGTCATTGTTCTGGGGCACCAGGTCCAGAGTTGGGTGCGTGCTGCGCCGGCATGCCGATATGAGGGTTCTGCTGAGCCCTCAGTATGTGACCCAGATCCCGCGCCATGTTTTGAACCTGGCGCTCTAACCGGGAAACCCGCTCAGGCTGATATGGGGCCCTGTTTTCTCCCCTGGGCTGATCCCGGGAAGGGTAGCTGTCCCTCCTCTGGTAATACCCCGGGTTGTGAAGATTTGGGTACCCCTCCACCCTTGGCCTCCCCTCTCCCGGATTAGGTTGTCTGGGCTCAGGGAATTGGGGAAAGAAGGATGGATGATTTTGGGGTTGGAAATTGGGTGGATACCTGGGGAAAAAGTTCTGCCCAGGATTTGGAGAATTTCTGCCCTCCTGTGGGAAGTTGGGAGGGAAGTTCCCTGGGTTAGGTGCTTGGCTGGATCCCCCTCCTTGGGCTGGAGGAGTCCACACATAACCCAGGATGGGTCGATTTCCCTTGTAACGGGGACTTACATAATCAGGAGAGCGAGGGACCCCATTTGTGGGGCTGCCTCCCTGGCTCCCTGTCTGTGACTGACCCGAGGACCTCCTGGGCCTAGCATTATTAGGTGCAGGTAGGTTTTTAGGCCCCCCCATCTCCAAATCTAAAACGGTGGTGACCTTTACCTCTGCCACCTTGGCAGCAGCAGGGGTGTTGTTGGCTTTGGGGTTTTTCTGGGCATTACTTTTGCTATCTACCGGTTTCTGCACCTCATAGATCCGGGTAGCCTGTTCAATGACCCAGTCTAAAGATCTTTTCTCATGAAAATCCCTCACGAGCTGGGTCATTATATATTTGGGCAAGGCATGAAAAAATGTATTAATGAATTCTCTACTGTCTGTGCGCACCCTTCTGGTGGTCTGCGCAAAAGCACGTTTCAGTTCTTGCACAAATTCTTGTGGGGCCTGATCCTCCCCACATTGCAAATTGTAGGCTGCCTTGCGAGCCTCTTGAGGATTTCTATGAATGGAAAAATGTTTCAAGATGGCCGCCTTATATGTGGACCATCTTAAATGATTTTGGTCCTCCAGCCCCGCAAAGAAACTGGACTATTCCGGGGAGAAGGTCCACTTTACATATTGAATACAGCTTTGGCTGTCCTTCAAATGGAAAGTCTCCATCATTTGCTCAAACAACTCTAAGTGCTCCCAAACAGAATACTTAGCGTTCTTATGGTAAGGCGTGATGACGCTCCTGATCGCCTTAATCTGCTTTAAGGGGTCCTTAAGCAAGGCCCTTTTTGCCTTATTGGCCTTTTTGGTTCGGGTAACCCTTGTCCATTCATCCTCTGACTCAGAGGCACTGCTCCCAGAGGTTCCTGTCTGTTCTTCCAGGTTTTCCCGGATTCTGCGAGCCTGGGAATGGCTGGCAGAATGTGGGGACCTGGTCTCCTGTGTCCTGCGCAGTTCAGAGGAGTCTTCAGATTCCTCCTTGCTGCCAGGATTTGATGGGTACCCCCTCCACTGACCTAACTGGGCAGAGGTTTTCAGGATGCCCTTAATGGGCCTACTCTCCTGGGGTTCCCCACTAAATTGCACTGCGCTTGGGTGCCCATACCCGGATGCCCGCCCCTCCATTCCTGGGTGGTACTGGCCTATGAGCCCCATGCTTCTGGCTGGATAGTAATCTGCCATCCCTGTGGCCCTGTGCTCATGTGCGCCAGGGGACATGGGGGTGGTAGAGTCCAGGGACAGGGGGAGATGAAGGCCCCTGGTGTTAGGGCTCCTGGTTATGGTCAGGAATCTCTCTTTCCCAGCGGACCTCATCTCTATCCGCCCCTGCTCCCTGTTGCAATGCAAGAGCCTGCATTTGTGCTTTCAGTTCCTCTGTTAAGGCCTTACTCGACTCTATCAGTTTCTCCTGCATCGCTACCTGTTGCTGGAGCCTCTCATTGTGCTGGCAGAGAGCCTCATTTTCCCTCCGTGCTTCCTGGTTGGTCCTGGAGAACTGGGCCAGTCTTTGCTGCAGGAGGGTTACCTCCTGAGCTGTGACCCTATTGGCCTGCTCCTTTCTTGCTAGAGCATCCGCCACCCTCCTGGTGTGCTCTAGCAAGTTCTGGTGTTCTTTTTGGAGGTCACCCAGTCCCTGGTGGGCCAGGTGATTTTCTTCCATTTTTCTTTTTAAGTGGCAGACTTCCTGGCCTAAGGTGTCCCTTTCCTGACTAAGAGTCTGCATCTGTACCGTCTAGTCGTCCCTTTGCCTTTGGAAGGCACCAGCTTTCTGGCGCTCCTGAACAAACTCTGCCTGGGTATCCAGGTCTTTCAGAATCAGTTTATTGCTCTCTGCCTTCTCCCTATCTAGGTGGCTTTGCAGGGTGACTACCTGCTCAGCACATGCCCTATTGAAGTCTAGCTGTTGCTCCAGCTTTTTCTGGCTTTGCAGTAGGGAGTCCAAACCTTCTTGGTGTTCCTTCTGCAAGGCCAGAAATCTGGTATCCTGTTCTGACTTTTCCTTTTGCAGCACATCCATATCCTCCTTTATTTTAGTGATGTACTGTCAGGTCTCATTTTCTGACTCCTGGCTTCTGTGCAGCCTTTGCTCAGAAGAGTCCAGATCAGATTGGGCCTTCTCTAACGCCATCTGTTGCCTTTTTGCCAGATCATGGCCTTCAGCACATTTATTCTGTATGGCTCCCATATATAAATATAAATATGCCGCTATCCTAACGATCTTGTCGTGTTCATCTTTGGCCTTAGGAGCCATATATAGTTCACTCAGGGCCACATGTAATGGACCCTGATCTCTCCATAAGTCTGACCCTGTTTCAGTGACCTGTCGCGTGATGGCCTACAACCAGGCATCCTGGCCCTGTTCAGTCCATTCACCTCTCACAAATAGTTTATGTAAGAGGTGCTCTCTGGCTATTTTCATGTCTACTAAGGTCGTCATTCTAGAGATTGGTCTCTGTCCTGACTTACAGAAATTTGTATTTTATTTTTGCAAAACAGAACTTTTTCTTAGAGCGTTCCTATGAGGAGTGCTTTACAGCGTAACACAGCGTGGTGATCCGACCGGATATGTGTATCTGGTCAGCTGGCACGCTGTATTAATCTGCACAAATGGTAGATCTAACCCAAACATCCCGGACGAGCCCCCAATTTGTAAGAGGATTCAATTCAGCACTACAGCCAAGTCAACGCCTAGTCTAGAATACTGAATGAAAACCCTTATTGATATATCTTTATGTCCAGTTCATGCGTTCTGGATGACTACCCCTATATAACACCCCTCTCTCAGAATCCCCCTGACCCCGCTGAGCCAAGAAGTAGTTCTGTTTTGCAAATTAAAAGGTTTATTTGAGAAGTAAAGCAATATATATCTATCACACTTTATAATAAATTAATTGTTGAATATCACACTTAATCTGATATGCTAAAGATTAACAACGGAGAATCTGACACTAGCACACTTCTTGATAATCACTAAGGAGTTGACATGAAATGGATAAGATAGCAACAATACTTTTATGGTTTCAAATGGATGCAATGTGGAATGAAATGCAGTAAAGAAAATAACTTGATAGGATTTCAGCAAAGACAATGTAATCACTTTCTTGTAAAATTCACCCCCCCTTTTATGCAATGCAAGGAAATGGAAGGAAGGCACACAATTCTCAAAAATGCAATTCAAATGTAATTCAGTTCACCCCAGCAAGCTTAGACTACAGAAGTTGAAAACACAGGCAAAAGTGCTTTGATATGGGCTGGCAATGAAGAAAAAATATGCTAAAATGCTTTTAATTCCCTCTAGAGGTTCAGGGTGAGTGGTATCTAGTTAATATTAGTCAAGGCTCACACTAGCAATGATGCAGGGATGGTTTTTATGAGGCAAACGAATTTCTTTCAGAGGAAAGCAAAAGCAGCTATCTTTTTGCAAGTGGAGAAATTTGCAAATCGCGGTAAAATTCGCGAATGCGTCTGGTGCGATTACAGAGGAACTACAAGGGCTAGCAATATCGTTTTGGGGTCCTAGGAAAGCCTTGGATCTCAGCTTCCAGATGAAAGTTACTGCAAGTCTCTAGCACAGACGGTCACGGAGATATGAGCGATTAAATAAAGGTCGTTTTTCAGATTTGAAATTTTAAAGTTCAAAAAGACAAGTGCAGCTTGCAACTAGAAAATGACAGGTGACAGTTTTGCAAATGACAGGTGACAGTTAAGAGACAGTTCTACTTAGATTAAAATAGGATTGAATTATATTATTTTAACTAAGAGATTGGTTCTGCACAGTTTTCTAGGTACTCACACTATATTCTTGAATGAAATGGGCCACGCCACGGATCTGGTCAGGTTTTAGACTTGCATCTGGTCTCTGCACTTCACAGTGATCTGGGTCAGCTCTCTCTGGTTCTGCTAACAGGTCAGCTCTACTCTGCTGGTCTGGTCTGGGTCTCTGGTTCTGGATAGATTGAAGTCTCTAGTTTGGCTCTCTGGAGGTTTGATGGAGGCAAGGTATGGATTTTCCCGGCAGAGCTTCCAGCTGCAAATGGATTTGAAGGTCCCCATCTGTCCTGTCTCTCTGCTTTTATGTGTTTTGAAAATGGGTGTGTGTAAGCAGCATCCCTAGCCAGCCCCTCTCCACTTGTCATTGGCCACTTCATCCGCTTCCACTTGATTGGGGGAATGAAATGAAGTGTCATCATGATGAGGTCTGTTTATGATACAGAGAACCCACCCCTGTCAACTTTACACACAATCTATATTTGCTCAAAAAAACATATTTGCACAGGTACACATTTGTTTAAAATTACATGCACCCTTCACATATCACAGGAGGTATACCCTGTCCAAATCTGCTCTTCCTGGGGGCTTGCATTCAAAAATGGTACATATTTCACTTTTTAACTGGTTTTGCAATTTCGGACATTAACCCAAATTTACACACATGTGCGCAAGGAGTATGGACATTAGTTGATGAAGTGTCAGATTTTTCACATGCACACATTTTGAGTAATATCCTCTTTTCTGCTAAAACCCCCCTGAACATGCCACCGGTTCTAAAAACCTCTTAAAATGTGGGCAGAAAAATCACAAGAATTATGGTGTCATTTATAAAATTTTCACATGTCCGCTCTATGAGTTATTCATCTTTTTAGAGTTATGTTCTGGCCCCAAAGGGGTGTGGTTTTCCTCCAACACAAGGTTGAATTTCTGGTTTTTCCAGTTCTGCCAAGCCGGCTTGCTCTCACAGGCAGTGCCCCTCCCCTTTGCTTCAGGAGGAAGCTACTTTTACGATATCTGCAATAAACCATCTGCCTGAGTCAGGAGAGGGCTTTGTTCAGAGCTCCTGTATTCTGTGGGGGCTTCCCTTAATTCAATTATCAGAGAGATGGCATATCCTTAGTGTGGCCAGCAAAAGGCAGATAGGCCTGGGAACACAGCTGTGACTCAAGTTTCACTCCTGATGGGGGTAGTTGCCAGGCAGAATTCAGTTCTTTAAGCCAAGTTTCAGATAAAATGTCACTTTTTGTTCCCCAGTTTCTGCATTCAAATAAAACTAAACATTTTCACATATGCAGCTAGAATGCTGATTCTAAGTTTAAAACTATGACATTTAAACAATTGCAACCTATGTGACACTCAAAAGTAGGTCACTCATTTCTTTTGAACATTGAGATTTTTAGTGTCTCACAGTCCACATTTACTTAAACTGCTGAAATCCACAGCTCAGCCAGTCTTGTTATAAACCTTCAAGTCACTTCAGAATATAACTTTACATTGTATCCACCTCTCAGTAAGTCTTTCTTTGGCCTGTTTTGGGTTCATTTATTCAGTTTTCTACAAAAAAGTAAAATCTGGTGGTTTTAAAACGCCGGCTTTCTGATAGTGGTGAGTACTGGTACTGCACCCCTTTTTGGGATTTAAGAAAATGAATTCCCAACAGTTATGGGTTTGCTTTTGGCAATCAGCATTGCCACTCCCAATGGTTTCAGACTACTGTGTGGGTAGTCCAATGGTGGTTTTAGGTAGTTTCCTTCTGTGCCCATAACATCGGCAAAAATGAGTGGCAGCCTATTCTTCATGCATTTCCCTGTGCATTTTCTGGGAAGCTCTGGCCATCATGATGTTTTCCATGTCAGTACTGCACAGTTTTGAGGTAGGGCTCGGATGCATGGGTAAATACATCCCACAGAGTCAAGAAGACAAGATGGCAGGTGACCAGCAGTGGTTGATAAAGGGTCCAAGGAGAAGACAGATTCCGGCCTCCAGGAAATACAGAAAGCTGAACACGTCCCCCATGACCGACATGTCACCCGGACAGAGGAACGCATCATCCTGAGACTCGGGACCAGGGGGTATCATAGTAGGATTGAATAGAGTGATGTAAGGTCAAGCATGGGGGTAATGTGATGTGGAAGAGAGATACAGGAGGGGGCTTGATGTATATTAGGATAGATGTGCATGGGACCGGAAGGGAGCTAGTTCCAACTGGTGGTCTGACCTATCTCTGGTGATGCTAAGCAGGGGAGTTCGGGCACCGAATAGGGGTAAGAAGGAGGGGAGGGAGGTCAATTCAGAAAGGAGTAATACAAGGATCTTCACAAATAAGTGTTTACCGGTTGTTGGGGGATGGATCTTTAAGCATAGCCCCCCCAGAGTGCCAAAAGGTTGGAAGAAGATAATGATAGGAGGATGGCTATAGTTCGTGAAAACAAGGAAGAGGGGCTCCTGAGGTTAGGGACATTGAATGTTAAGGGGATGAACTCGCCTACAAAGCGGTCACTGGTGGCGAGGGAATTTCATAGAGTGGGTTTTGATGTGTTGTCCCTTCAAGAAACTAAATATGCCAGAGTGGAAGAAAGGAGGGTTCTGGGTAGGGCACTGGGGCAGGAATATTAGGGATCCAGCCCCTTAGAAAAGCGGGAGTCGGAATCCTGATAGCTAAAGGACTAAGGATGGAGGTCACAAAGGTCTGGGCAGAGGAGGAATAGAGGGCTCTCCTGATCTTTGGGTCTATAAACAAGGTTGTGTTCACATTTGTGAAAATATACTGGCCAAACCAGGGGCACCAGAGGTATCTCCTGGAGACCCTCACAAAAATAATGCTTGAAGCGACAGGCCATATAATTCTGGGAGGTGACTTTAATATATGGGCAGATTTTAGGACTGACAAACAAATCCGGGAGGATGGGACAGAAGAAGGACCCGGGCCTGTGCGATAGGAGGTTCTGGAAAAGCTGAAGGTTTAAGTGCTACGTGTCAGGAATCAGGGGTTGTGGTGTAAGAGGAAGCGGGTACGGCCTAGATAGACTACAATTCCCAGCAGGCATGGGGAATTGGTGTAGCTTCCTGTGCCCACCGGTAACCAGCTGCAGGCATTTTGCACTTAGAGGATGTGCTCTTAACGGCCGCCCGCCCTTGCTCAGTTGCTGATGATTAATGTTGGAGAGCACGGGCGGCGGCGGCAGCAGCAGCGGAGCAGCAACATGTGAGGCGAAGGCACGAGTGAGCTGAATAACGAACGCCGACTATGCACCAAGGCGTTTGCATTCCCTGTGCCGCGGCGGTGAACGCTTGCTACCTGCTCAATTACTTGAGGTCCGGGGCAGCCGCAGGAGGCGCCTGGACCATCAGTTAAGTGTTCATGTGTGTTTGGTATTCTACCGGGCAGCGGCGGTGACTTGCATCGAAAGAAAACGCTTCACCCATTAATGTCCGGACGTAATAAGGGAACGTCCGGACGATGAGTTAAGTGTGCCCTCGTAATGCTATCATGGGTGCTTCTATCTGTTTATATCTAATATGATTATGAGGTTTGGCAACTAAACGCCGGTTATTTCACAGGCACATGGCTTTATTCACCTAGTTGTGATTTCTTCACTAATGGAAAGCTCTGTTCTAAGTACAGAGGCAAAAAACCTGCTAAATCTGCATGTTCCAGTCATATTGTTTTCTCCACATGGGGAAAAGCACCGTTCTATGTACAGTGGTTTTGTGTCAATCCATGTTTTGAGGCATGTGGGTGTCTCAGTGTTCTCTGCTTGCTATCTGTTTGTTGTGGCTTTAAGTCATGGTTACTAACATGCAAAAGGTCATGTATAATGCTTCGTGTACTGTATGAAAATTATGTTATGTTCTACTAATTTCTGAAGTAAGAGTCAGGTCAGGTCAGGTTGCAGGAGTATTACACTACCAAGTCAGGAATTGTAGGGGTCGTGTTTGCTGTTTATGTCTTGTTGTCCTCCTTTCCTTCCCTTTATTCGTCCATCCCCTTTCCCAAACTCCTTCTTGCCCCCATTGGCTGCCACGTGGCTACCTGTACTTCGAACATCCAGGTGCCCGTGCCAACTACGGTGGGAGGGGTCAATCCATTCGGCTTCTGTGGTTCGGGAGAGGGGATTGAAATCCTCCTCCCTTAAATTCATTTGTGACACTACGTGACATCTGTCGGCACTTGGACTCACAGGACAGGGGATATACCTGTTACTCGGCCCCAGATGGCACTTTTACCAGAATTGATTACATCTATATCTCAAGGGGTTTATGGGAGGAGGCGTTGAGGTCAGAGATCTCCCCGATTTCGAGGTCGAATCATGACCTGGTCTTACTCGACCTTAACTGGCTAGGAAAGGTAATCAGGGGGACTAAATGGAGAAGTAATTATTCCCCATGGAAAGACCCGGTGTTCCATGAAGAATTGGCTTAAGAGATTGTGCAATACTTCAAAACAAATAACACAGGAGAGGTCTCTAGGAGAATGGTCTTGGAAGAGGGGAAGGCGACATGGAGGGGGATCCTGATCAGGGACGGGGTCTGGAAAAAAAGAGAGTGGGGATTAATTGAGAACAAGCTACAGACCGAAATTGCCCAACTAGACACCAGGGTTATGCATGTCGTAGATGGAAGAGAAGAATATGTCTGGGAGGTGAAGAGGAAATGGGAAGAACTGCGACTCCTGGAGAAAGGCCAGATGGAAGCTGCAGTTCCTAATGCAAAAGTTCTATAAGAAGGGAGACAATGCAGATGCTTTGCTAACAGCATGACTCAGGGGACAGCAAGCTGACTGGTGTGTTCACTCCATAGAGGGGGTGGGGAGAATGGATGATCAAGGGGGGGAAGGAATTCGAGAGGCGTTAGAGTCATTCTATGAGAAGCTCTATAAAACAGGTGTCGACCCAGATGCAGGGGGGACACCCCAGTACTTAGAGTGGGTTCGGATAGCTAGGCTCTCCTGGGGCAAGGCCAAGGCATTGGAAGCACCAATAATGGTTGAAGAAATAAGGAGGGCAGTGTCCCGGGTTCCCACGGGGAAGGCCCCGGCAAGGATGGTTTCTCTGCAAGCTTTTATAAGTCCTTTCTTACCCCCTTCTCCCTTTTTTGTTTAAATTGTTCAATGGTATCCTGGAGATGGGGGAAAAACCGGACTCATTCTCCTGATCACGCTCATACGGAAGTAGGCTAGGGACCCCCAAAGATGCTGGTCATGCCGTCCCATTTCACTCCTAAATATTGATGCCAAAATGTACACACGGGTTCTTGCAACAAGACCAGAGACATGCATGCCCAAATTGATTCACTCAGACCAAGTGGGATTTCTAAGGGGACCCAAGGGTGGTGGCATATTCCGGAAAAACTTTTGATTCATGAAACAAAGGACATGGCGGGGACCCCGTTCTTCTATCCATGGACGTGGAAAAAGCTTTTGACAGGGTTGAGTGGGGCTATCTCAGGGAAGTACTGGGGAAAGTAGGGCTGTGTCCAAGGTTTAGATGGGGAATAATGGCAGTCTATGGGTCCCCCCAGGCATGTGTGGTGGTCAATGGAGGCTTTTCCCGATGGTTTGCTTTGAGTAGGTACACAGTAGGGCTTCCCTCTCTCCTCGATATTATTTGCGCTCTCTTTAGAACCTCTAGCACAAATGTTAGGAAAGATTTCATGATTGTAGGTAATTTTCCTTCCATGTGGCAACCCCCAAACTTTTTGCTGTTGTTTTACACCCTGATCTAGACTTTGCCGGAGAAGCACAACCTTCCGCCGCACATGCCCTTAAAACAGTCAGTACCGGGAGACTTTGTTTCCCTTAGTTCTTTCCTCATGTTGCAGCTTTTGAGCAACATGAAACAAGAGTGCACCGTAACTTACATTACTGCGCTCTTGGGTCTCTAGTCATTCCAATGGCCCTAGAAACTCTCTCTGGACTTATCATGAAATGTGCAAGTGTGTCACGAACGGGACTGGTGGCAGCTATCGTTTCTTTGTGTTTTGAACCCCTTTTTGCCATGTTAACCACGCTTCCCACGTTTGGCCCAAATGGGTGGCCTGGCCTCCAAAATGGCCATGCCACGAGGTTCTTTGTCCTGTCCGCTGACCGTCTTGCCCCTTCACCTTCCCCCAGGTCGAGCCGACCCGGGGCAGTCCTTATTTGGCCATGCACTTTCCCGTGAAACACAACGCTTTCGCTGGCTTCTGTATGCCGTGTGTGTGCCTCCAGGATGTGGGCTGGGATGTCTGTTCCCAATAAACATCCTGGGTGCCAAAGAGTCTAGAGTGTCTTGAATGCCTGGGACGACTGTGGTCTGTGATAGGTCCACGTATGGTGTAAGTGTTTTGTGAGCAGATCACCCATTGGATCCTCTCCGTTTTGGCACGAAGGGAACTCTGGATAAGAGGAAGCTGGAAACACCACTACCATGTCGATCTCCTGAGTTCTCACCAACAAAGGATAAGGAGCCAGGTATCCTGCAACTAAGAAGCTGAGTCGAGGAATCGCTGGTGACCCGCTGAAGGTTTGGCACCCTGCACTGCTGTCATCCTGTGAGACCCCTCTGCCTCTGATCGAACGAGAAGGCCTGTACTGGCAATTGGACCCTTTAGAATAGTGGGAACAACTATTCTCGGCATCTTCACCAAATCCTGTACGTAAGCCTTCGGAAGCATCCCTGGGCCATCCAGTGGACTGACCAGCCTACACAGGATCCTTGCTCTGTCACCGCCGTCTGGCTTACTGCTAATCCCACGTCCTCGGCACTCTCACATGATTCGTACACTTGGCATTCCCAGGTCTGAAGTGAGACGTGTGCTTTGGGACCGGAATACATGCGGTTGCCGAGTTGCCCTGCTGTGGTAACAAACCTGTGCGTGTTCGCTGCATTTGGGACACCCTCGACCCTGACTCCTGCTGTCGCAGAATCTAAACGGCGTCGAGACATCCTGCTGATCGCATCTGAACCTGCCAGTGCCAAAACGGAACCAGAGAATCCTGGGTCTGCCTGCATCGGGGACCGGTGAGTAGTCAATACCCTAACCGGTCGCCCTCCCGCAGGAGCCTCTGGCTCTCCACCGCTGTCATAAACAGCAACCCTTTTCCGCACTCGTGCCCTGCTTCTGCCCACAAGTGGAGGCCGTGCTTGAGTAGCGGGGAACTGTTCATCATCGTTTTGTTCACCTCTCTGAACTGCCTGATCTCCCTGAAGAGACTCTCCTTTGCCCGTTGGCACCCGCATGTGCAGGTACTTTTGAGCACAAGGCTCCACTCTTCGTAGGGCTCGGACTTCCTTCTAGTTAGGTGGCCTCTGATGTCAAACTGGGTATTGCTTGTGATGTGTTGGTTTATTGGAGTTTTACCGTGATTCTTTACTATGGTCGATGTTACAAAGGCCTTGTAATAAATGTGTCTATATTTTTAATATAACACCTGTCTGGAGTAATTTGTAAGCGTCCTTGCTTTGTGTGCTCATTGCGGGCTTTCAGTCACCCTCACCCCTCTTGAGACCTAGTTTTGACCGCCGCCATCGCTACCCTGATTGGTCTGGCTTGTCCAGAGGTTACCCTGTTCCAAGAAACTGGGCTGGCCTTCTGAACCTCTACCCCTCCAGGACAGAATTCAGAAATCCATCTTAACAACAAAGAATTAGGAATGATGCATTCCCCATTCCGCCATGGCAGACTCCGGCATGGACCATGGTGCTAATAGCACCATGGTTTAGCACCGGAGTCCTAATGAGGCCCAATGTCCCATTTA
This sequence comes from Ambystoma mexicanum, assembly GCF_040938575.1. Classification (NCBI taxonomy): domain Eukaryota; kingdom Metazoa; phylum Chordata; class Amphibia; order Caudata; family Ambystomatidae; genus Ambystoma; species Ambystoma mexicanum. The sequence continues at coordinate 952,703,273 of NC_090935.1, read as the reverse complement.
TCAGCAAATTGCTACAAGTGTGCGTGTATAAGTAGCAGAAATACATATGGTGTAAAATCACATTTTCTGCCGTTTCTTCTCAGAACATGTCACAGAATTTTGGCGCCTTTTCACCCGTGCATCCAGAAATTACATTAACAATGCTGTTATTTCTATATTTTGCACAATTTTACATAGTAAGTGATCAGTCTTTTTAAAATGTGTCTTTTGCCCTTGTCAAGCAACAAATGTTTGTTTAGCTCCACCCCTTTGGTCTCTCCCTGGGACCCAGGAGAATCTCCTCCCTGTTTCTCCTGGGCAGAGGCCATTTATGGCCCTTCACACTTCGCATTTCCTTTAGCTGGAGGATGTGCATTGTTTAGTCCTGGGCTCACCAGCAATTTGCACCTCCCCATGAGTTTCAGCTATGGGGAAGTGTCCTTCTTTTGTGAGGAAAGCTGTTATTCCAGTTTCGGTGGTTTTAGCCAGGCTTAAATTTAAATGTTAATTCTTTTGCATTTTTCCTTAACTTAAAAAAAACTTGTGATTTCAAACTAGCAACTAAAACACTTATTTCAGATTTAAAACCATGGGCTCAAACAATTACAACACAGATTACTCTCAGTAACAGGCCACTTTGATTTCAAACATTTGATTTCAGTTTATATATATATGTTTTAAAGTTTATCATGCAGGCTTCTGACAGCTGTCATTCAGGCGGCCGAGGGTACTGCACCCAAATTTTGACAGATTCCACAGGAAGGCAACTTTTGCTGTGGATGTTTCTTTGATGCTTACAGCTTTTCAGGATATTGTAAGTTCACAATGATTTCTTGAACTAAGTGAATTGTAGCATCCAGCAAGAATTTTGGATGTTTGAGGGTGTTTTGTACCAGCATTCTGCTGTTTCACCAACAAAGACAAAGGATTTAAAACAAGATTTTGGATTTCTTGTAATAGAGCACTGCTTTTCTCCCTGTGCTCCATCTTCACATGTTGTGGAACCCAGTCACATATTTCAGGAGTGAGAGCTCTGTTCCACCACTGACAACATGCGTGGTAGATTGGGCAGCCATCTTTTTGTGCTTTGCAAAGTGCAATTTTCAGAGGTTCGGTGCGCACAAGGGTTTTGCAGCCATTTTGATATTTCTGGCACCTATAGAAACAAATGCTACTTGTCTGCTGCACCCACTACCCTTGGGTAGTGAAAGTGATTGGCAAGTGGTAAATAAACGGCAGGGGAAACTATACACAGAATATTTCAGCCATTTAAACATCTGAACCACTGGGACCGAAAGGATCCCAAATTGGCTTCAATTTTGGTCTGAGGATAGTTTTTCAAGATAGGCTGCCTTGGCTCTTCTGTGCTACACTGGCTGATATCAATAGACCCTGGTATTTTGCGCTTCATGACACCACCTCAAGTTATGATGGCAGTTTCTTTATCCTTAGATACCCCCTTCTGATGAACAGAAATCATGCTGGTTCTTGCTGGATTACTTCTGTCCCTCAGCAGTGACTTTTCCTATTTCTCCTCTGAGAGCTCTGCATTCATTACGCTGTTGTCACTTTCAATGGTGCCGTCCTCCCACAGACTGAAATCATCATTATTCAAAGTTAACTTTGTAGATGAAATGCCCTCACCCTTGGTAGTAGTGCTCTCATGCTTCCGTTTAATGGATGCAGATGTAGAAAAAAGAAAAAAAATCTTCAATATCCATTGTTGGCTGTTTTCTTTCAATGCTCTAGAGATGAAAAACTGAAGAAAAATACTGTATTACGTATGGACTAGTGGAGGAAAAGTGTTCAGCATGACAAACATGTGTGGGTTCCTCTTTTGCTGCTTGTTCTAACTTTTAAATGCAAGGCAGTTTTATTTTTGATTATTGTACATCAAAAAATGGTTAGTGCAATTAGTCCACAATCATGCAGCTAGATTCAACCTGTTTGAAAACATGGGTCCACACATTTTGCCTCCTAATCTGCACAACCCGGCTATCCGCCTCTCGATTTCTCATCCCAGTTAAACATGTGTAAAATGATCTCCCACTATAAACCATTTCAGAGATCTGTGTGTTATCTGTAGGTTGAGGCTTAAATCCCAGCAAGGCCACTTACACCCTTCATTATTTTAAGGTCGAAAGATTAATACCAACTTTGACTGGGTAATAATGAATGTCCATACCGATATTCTATGCTTAGCTCTATATAAAGAAGAAGTTATTATAATATCAATGTAGGATACATTTACCAGGATGGAATATCAGCAACTCTCTTCCAGTCCCTTTGTTTTTCATTTTCATGCAACCTACTGAAGGAAAGAAATTTGCTGGTAAATCAGGGTCTGGGAATTAAAAGTTCTTTCTACCATAATTACATGTTGCCAAGGATCTCTTTGTATACATCAATGTCAAAGCTCCATATGCTACTTGGATAAGATTGGGCTGACTACCTATTGCAAATCTAGAAGAGACAAGGTTTCTTTAAAATCGGTTCCTTCGTGCACTTTAGATTTACGAAATGGAGGTACTGGCCATCTTTTTTAGTCCCACCCTCTGAGACTGGAGGAGGACCTGCAAGAAAGACTTGGGTATTATATTTAATACGTGCATAATAATCGTCGTCCTAACTATGCACAGGGCTTTTAATGGTCTGCAGTACCAATCATCAACAATTTAAAAATAAAATAAAATCTTCAGCCAAATATGGTGCAGGACACAAAGAGGGTGTGGGGGGATTATGAGCTCCAGCTTGTATCCTACATAAATGTCGCAGGCATGAATTACAATTACCGCCTGTAATATTCTAGATTGCTACATTTATGATTGTTTCAATGCCGGAGAAGTGAAGCTGAAAATTTGCTAATTCTGAAACCCCATGTTGATAAAAAAAACACTTTTTCATCGGTTTGTGTGAAGGAATTGTGGTTGGAAATAGGAACACTTGTAATTCACACAGCTGCCATCCCTTGTTGAAAAATACAGTGAATGGTCATTGAAAGATGTAATAAAGTGAGAGCCGCAAGAGCAGGACTCTTCTCATTAGACCTAATTTTATAACCAAACCCCAGAGTTGTCGAACTATGTGCAAAGCTCCAATATTGATTAGGGAATTTACATGACCAGGGAAACTGCCATGGACCCGCAACCTCTTTGTTCCTTCCCCACAATGGCATGTCCTACTATGCATGGCAGATTTGAACACTGGACTGTAGCTGGGAACCATGTCGAATTATTGGACCGCAAGGCTGTGACACAAGGTTGCTTGGTGTTCCCGAAGCTTTACAGTGGCACCTAGGAAAGGAAGGGGCAGGTATGGACTGTTGTGTATTCTGGACACATTTTCAAGTAAGTATGTCAAAAGGATGCATGGGCACTGGCGCAAGGAAAGTGCCCACTCTCTTGCTCGGAGTTTTACAGTATTCTATCCCCAGATTAAATCCCTCATCCTTCAGCTCTCTTGTCCTCTTTTTCTCTCCCCAACTCTTATCTACTGCATCTCTTCTCCCTTTTCCTGCCCACGTCTTATGTCGCTTCCCCACTTCCACTTTTTTGTCTTTTTTAGTTTGGGCTATTAGGTGTTGCTTGTGGCACCTACAAACTATTGAATTAGAGTACAGATAGAGAAACATGGCATATCAGGAGGGACACACAGCTTGCAGGTGTTTTGTGGTTAGTTGCCCACCCATTTGCTGCCTGTGGCTGTGCTAATCTCTATGGCCATTCCACTCCACTTCCTGACACTCACCACCCACAACACCTTCTTATGGAACCTCTTTGAGCTTATTTAAATCAAGCCTTCCCATCAAACATTGCACTCAAAGTACCTGCCAGTGTTTTTTCAAAGCAGTCTTCTGAGAGTTAATGGGCCTCATTACAACTCAGGCGGTAAGGGTTTTACGGCGCCGTAAACAGCGCCGACCCTTACCGCCTGAGTACGAGGTCCCTTAGCGCCATGGCGGATTTAACACCTGCTTTTAGCAGGTGTTAAAATCCATGGCGCTAAGGGACCATGGAGTTAATTACGCCACCGTAATTTACGGTGGCGTAATTAACGCCTTCCCCACTCCCATTGTGCCCTATGGGGCAAAAATGGGAATGGGGAAGGGTAAATGGGGATTGGGGACTTACTGCCCCGCCAAGGTCGGAATGGGGCGGTAAGTCCGCCAACCACCATGGCGTAAACGTAGTTTACGCCATGGTGGTAAAGTCACGGCCCAGGCGTAACTTACCGCCTGGGTCGTAATGAGGGCCAATGACTTAATTGGAGTTGTACGCCCACTACTTGTATGCTAAACATTCTTAACTTAATTTATAAGCACTATACCTGTCTTTCACTGAAGTCTTGTTAAAGACAAGCATTGGCAAATACAACAGTGTTTTATGTCGTAGGCATTTGCCAGGTACTAATATTAGATACCCATCTACTCACATCATTTTGCAGCTGCTACCCTCAACGGCCAGTTATAAAAACTATGGCTCTGTGCCTGGCAAGTGCCTTTCACATGCCTGCAACAAAGCCTACACTGTTGGCAATGAACATGCTTGTTTCCATTGTGTCTTATCTCTCTCATCTGCTCTCTTGCCTCTCTTTGCCTCTTTGTTCCATAATCCAAGTGTCTCCCTATCTATCTTGCCTCTTTGCGGATTTGAAGACTCGTCCCTTTGTAGAATGCGTCTTGCCAATCCTCTTCTCTTCTCACCTTCTTCTCTTCCACCCCACTCCTGCTACTACCTCCCCATCCCTTCTCTCTAGTTGTCCTACCTTCCTTAACTCCTCCACTTTGCAGCCACAGTTTCTTGCCACATCCCAGTCCTTCTAAGTTTGTTTCCTGGACTGGTGCCTGGTCGTACTTGTTATGTTCTAGCTGTTCAATTGTAGCATGATGGCGGACATGCTTTATCACACGAAGGAAATAAAACTCAACACCAATGCACAAGTGCTGGAAGTCTGCACCACACCATGCATAACACATTGAGACTTTGTTTTCTCATTATATTGTTTAAACACTTGGGCACTGAAAGAAGAATCCAGACATACCGCAGGTGCGCGCCCACGTTCAGGATGTTTCTTTAACTGCATAACACTGGCGATGAACTGGTGTGGTTGCAGCGAAGTGCCTTGAGACGGTTCCCTTTACAGCACTATTAAGTGTTAACAGTGCAGGGTGGCTGTCAAAAACCATTGAAATTCGCCAGTCATGGTAAGCTAAGCAACCATAACTCGCTCCACCAGAGTGCACTGCTAATACTAACAACAGGACATTAAAGATGACATGACACATGTCATTCCTTAAGGTCCGCTCAAAATCAGGGTTGGTGCCCCTTTTTTCCCTTCCATCCCTTCCCTCCCCCACCTTATGTTATCTGTTCTGGAAAAAAACACACAAATTCCCCCAAAAAATACCAAACCAAACCAAACAAATAAGAAACGGTTTCTTTAGGAGCCACCTTTCCCAGTTAAAACATATTGGGCCTCATTACAAATGGCCCGGTATGGAAACAACGGTGGTGGTAAACCCGCCGCCACTGTTGTTTCCATGCCAGGAGATCACAACTCCTGCAGGCGGGAGGTGATGTTCCCGCCAGGTCTGACCTGGCAGGTTTAACACCGCCCGCCTGCAGGCGGACGAGGAAACACCGGCAGCATTACAAGATGCTGCTGGTGTTTCCATGATCCCAATTCCCACTGAGTCCCATAGGACTCAATGGGAATGGGGATTAACACCATTCCGCCTCCGTGATTCCCGGGAAACCGGGGTTGTAATGCCCGGAATCACGGAGGCGGAAAGGTAATACGAGTCCGGCGGTAACCAGGCGGTTTTACCGCTGCGGTTACCGCCAAACTCATAATGAGGCCCATTGTGTGGTAACCCCCATGCACATAAAAGGCAATACGCTGGACTGGATAACAGGATACAGTATTACCCCAGCTGATCAAATTATATGTCCTGGCCCGATCACTTCTTCAAAAGCAAAGAAAGGGCACTTGGCTAGGCCAATGCCCCTGTGGGTACATAATAATATTTCACAAATAATCAGGATGAGAGATCACATATGAGGTCCTTTGATGTATTATTCCACACTAGTAAAACAAACAACAGAATTCTTGAACTATTGGGGCAACCAAATATTGAACCCTTAATTGTTTATTTAACAAAACAATGTCTTCATATTTTACAAGACAAACCCAAAATCTGACATTTCAGTCAATTCTTTATCGCATCAATGTTCTTGCCAATATTTCTTGATTCTCATTGTTCAAATGAATGGGCTTGCATGGGTCAGTAACTTAATATAATACTAGGCCGAAGAGACCAGGCTACTGACTTGTGCTTTCATAATCAAGTTGTGATCAAAGTAAACCCCAAGAGTCTTGACTTTATTTTTTGTTTTAATCATGCATCAGTTGATCTGTAGCTGAGCATATTCCAACTCTGTCTTATGGGTTTTAGCTTCCGTATCAACCAGCATCAGCTCAGTTTTACTGGTGTTAAGTGAGAGGCCATTGTTACACATCCAATTATGTATCTGACCATATATCTTGTTGATATTGGACTCACCCTCTGCAAAATTGCCAGACAGTGGGATGACACATTGGGGCCGATTCATGGAACAAATGTGCACTGAAAATATATGCGCAAGCTGGCGTAAGCGTCAAAAAGCAAGTGTGGCGTGCGCGTGCGATTCAAGGAAGGGCCTGTGCGTGTTCTCCCTTGGATGTACGCCAAATCCGTGCGTGGCGCACATGGGCGCACGCGTCATTGCAACATCCCGAACGCTGTGCGCGATGTGCACAGGGAAAGCGCACAACATTGGCACACACACCAAAAAGGGGGTGGGACACAGGGCGTAACACGTGGAATGGGGAAAAACGCATGAAATAGAAGGCGTAACTGGGGAAGTACTGCAGGGAAATAGACGGAACGCCCACACGCACGCGAACAACACATATTCATGGAATCGAATACGGGAAACCCGCGCATGATAAAAGACGTGCACAGGCATCAACACGTCCGCTACAGGAAGGCAGTCGTAAGCGTCCCCGCGCACAGTATAAAAGTGCACGCAAACAACACACACGTATATACAGCTACGATGAATGCTCCATTTGTCGCAGCACTGATCATGGGACACCGCAGGAGGAGGAAAATAGCCAGGGCCCACATTTTTACCCCCCAGACTAGCCTTTTTAGGATGCCTGACGACCAGGTCTATGGCAGCTATAGGTTTCCACCTCGTATCATCCTAGACCTTACATCCCCCACCCTGTGCTCCCAAGCATTGAGCCCCTTGGAGAAGGTGCTCAATGTCCTGCATTTTTTGGCCACTGGGTCATTTCAGCAAACTACTGCCATAGTGGGGGCAGGGGTGTCACAGGCCACGCAGTCACGCTGCCTACACCAGGTGTTGGCAATCATGACTGCGCACCCCTCAGTCCGCAGGCACATATACATGCCCAAACACCCACAGAAAGGCAGGCTGTGGTCCAGGACTTTTACAGGGTGGCACACTTCCCAAAAGTGCTTGGTGCCATAGATTGCACCCATGTGGCCCTACGTCCAACTAGGGCCACTGAGCACATCTATCGAAACCGCAAGCACTGGCATTCCATCCATGTGCAGGTCGTATGCGATGCAAAGGGAATCATAACCACTGTCTATGCAAACTACCCTGTCTCCACCCATGACAGTTTCATATACAGAATGTCCGCCCTGAGCCGTGCCCTGGAAGCTGGGCAGCATGGCAACACATGGCTCCTAGGTGAGTACAAATGCCCGTGCACATGCATGCATGTCACACACAGATAAATACACAAACCCTAATAATCAGAACCATTATCACCTCCCCAGGGGCCAGTGCCTACCCTCTGAGCAACCACATGATGACGCCGATCCGGAACCCCACCACACCACCCCAGGTAAGATACAACGCTGCCCATATTGAAACCAGGGGCATAGTGGAGCGCACATTCAAATGAATGGGCTTGTGCATGGAGCCACACGCTCCACTATGGAGCGTGTGGCTCCACTATGGAGCTACACGCTCCATAGTGGAGCAAGAGTGCTCAAGTCACGCTTCCGCTACCTTGACCGCTCTGGCGGACAGCTACTCTATGCACCCCCAGTAGTGTGCAGGATCATTGTGGCAGCATGTGTCCTGCACAATGTTGCAACATGGCAGGGTGTACCGGTGGACATGGTTGTGCCCCCACATCCCCAACCACATCACAGGCGCTGCCCATGGGAGGGGATAGGGCACGTGGCGAGGCAGCCCGGACCCAGCTTTTGGCCACATTTTTCACCTAAATTCCCACCCCTGCGGATTGCACACAGGCCTGGCACATACCAGGTGTCAATCGATGATGACAAAGAGACAGTCAAATGTCACAACCTTACCACCCTGAGAATGTTGCCATGGAAGTGCTACATTGTGTGCATCCCTAGCTACTTAAACCTAACCAATCCTGTGTGACCAAAAGGAACACATGCAAGGTGGGTATCACACCCCCCCCCCAGCAAAACAGGCCACGACAATCCCAGGTTTGTCACCCAAACCCTCCCAACCCCCATCACCCTTGTCTGCCACAACATGACATGGCAAGCAATAGCAAAAGCCCAACACATGACCAATAAGATACGAAGTGACATGTGATAAATGGAAAGTGGCTTGAGACAATGACGCCTGACATGGAATCAGATGAAATGACTGACCAAGAACCTCCACACATACCAAGTCATACAGAAATGCTTACCACCAGTTGTAGCATGAACATAACACTGAATGCCTGTTCACATGCATATTGGGCAAGGCAAAATCCCTTCTCCCGAACCCGTGTGCTGTGTGTATCTCCTGCAACACACTCCTCAGCACACAGCATAGTGACCAGCCATTGTGTTGCAGATACACCTTGAGCATCACATGAAAAGGACTAATTAAATAAATAACCAATTGACACATCTACAGGATCCCCAAATGGTCATAGATCATGTGCTGCAGGGACACAGCGGGCCCCAGAAGGCAATCTGTGTGCACCTGTGGCCATGGAAGGGTGGTTGTACATGTGGTGGATCATTGTGCAACTGTTTGTGTCAGTAGGGACATGCATGTGAAATCAAGTGACCCTCAGTGTCCTATACACATCACATGTGAACATTGCCCATGTGTACACCCCAACATGTCAAACCACACCAATCCCCTCACACCTGAAATGTAAAGACAACACAAGAACAGGCATTGACCAGCATAACACATCATGTACATAGTACCCCACAATTACAATGTCAGAGTGCCCAAAACACTGTAGCCCAAGCCAACTGTCTAACAACAAAAGTCCCTCCCTCATTCACACATCACCATGACCTACTGAACAACTGTGTCTGGGGTATGTAGCCTTCTTCCTTCAAGTCTACAGGGCCACAGGATCACCCTACCCCTTGATCTCCATATTCCACCTTGCATGTAAATAGGGTCCACCCCCGTCAGAGGCCACCTTGTCTGGCAAAAATACCAAATCGCAGAGAACTCCAAGAAGCCAAACCCACAAATCAGGGAAAAAGCCTGTAGGCACCTAAAAACCCTGGAAGAGTCTCCAGTAGATGACTTGAAGTAGCAGAAAATGTCCAAGCACATGTCCAAGCACAATGATAGAACAACCAAGGTAGCACACTTTAACAATGCACCAACAGTATGGGTACCATGTTCTGTACATAATATACAATGATGATGCAACAACTGATGGGTAGTGTCACAGCTCCGGTGTCCAGGCACAGGAGTGGCACGAACCAACCACCCCCTCCGTGGTCTGGGCACCTGCAAGGTCAAACTTACACAGGCCTCTCAGACCACGGTGGGGAAGGAGGGTCAGGGTGTATGGACAGGCATTGGTATTCAGGATAACCGGAAAGAGGGGCAGGAGAGGGGAGTAGGATTGTCAAGGGAAAGTAGGCAAAATACAAAAAACAACTATTCACAATAACACATACTCAATCAGACAAAACATGTTCATCATGCACATTGTACCAAATGCAAGCCAAAGAGAGACTTATCTCTGGGATGAGTGCTGGCCTCCTGCCTGCGTACTCTCAGGTCCGGTAACAGGAGCAGTTCAATGCTGCAAAGAGAGTGTGAGTTACTAATCTGTGTGTCTACAACACACACACACACAACACCATTCATGCCCCAAAGTAAGTGACTCCTCCACAAACAAACACTTTTGTCTGCTGCTTTGTACCCATACGTTAGCTTGACCCCGTGTTGGTTCATACACTGTCAATACAGTAAGGCAGGTGCACGTGGGCGCGCGGGAAATGGAAGACCAATGCGTCAAGAATCACACAGCATACAATGGTCCCTGGGTGAGCAGCTAGACGCGTATAGCGAGGTGCGACTTCAGTAAAAGCTGTGTTCTGGCATCCACAGATTTCAATAGGTAGTGCACGTGTCAATTTGCACATGCAAATGATATGCACTGCACACGAGTCTGTGCCTCACTGGGTGTCCCTGTGCGCTGCATCAGTTTCTGGCTCGTAATGCTACTGCGCTAATAACTCTGCTTCTATGGAGCAGAAGGGACCCGAGGATATGTGCGACAGCCCCTGCGTGGGCCCCTGACAACTTGGAAAGCAACTTGCCATTTGTCCCCCAACGCATCTTAGCTGTACTGTGCGCTTCATCAACAATATCTGTCCAAGCTCCCCATCAGTGGCGCTCCTTAGCATGCATGTGCAAGTGGCCTGTTGGAAGGTTGGCTGCGGTGTGGCCCCCTTGTGCTGCTCACCTTGCTTGGAGCTCCTGGAAAAACGTCTGCTTCTGTTGGACGTCTGAGCACAAGGCATGTGGCACTGCATGCGCACACGTGCGCATGTCTGCCCCACCGAACGTGGCCAGCTGTCTGTCATACTATGCCCAATGTCTGCTGGCAAAGGTGGTCTGGAGGCTCATTCTCCTGCAGATAGTGCACAAAAAATATAATTAACGCTGGAAAGTTCCCTGTGTGTGTGTCTCTTCATGCTGGTTGTGACTGGGCCATGTCAGAGACCTACATCAGAATTCCTCCCAACATCAGTGTGACTTTGACAGGCATAGGGTGCCGGCCACTGTCTACAGCATGAAGTGCATCAAGCACATGTACAGGAAAGAAAATAAACATACATCACAATGTATATCAATTAATGGACACATCAATCATGAACCCACCCACATCTAATACAGACATGCCGTGGATAAAACCCCCACAATCTCCACTAGGGGTGTTAACACAAGTAGTACAGCAGCAGACAGGCCACAGATATGACAGTCCAAAGCCCTTGTGTAAATGACTGTAACACCGAACCATCCTTGCGAGCCCATGGATAAGGGAAGCAGGAGTGGCCTATGTGAGTCAGGACCCCAAGCTGCAAACACATACACGAGACAAGCTTGAAGGGCCCAGCCGGAACAGACAGTGGATGCTTCAAAAGCCACAAAGCACCACATCGTCACATGAATGCACAATAGACAAGCAATTTTAAACTATATTAACTAATTAAACTAACTATAAAAAACCTACATTTCCTAATTAAACTAACTATCAAAAACAATTTTAACTAACTAAACTAAAACGAAATATCAAAAATGGCCACATGCGACCCGGGGGGGAGGGAGGCACCCCCCAGGAGGGGGGAGGTACATGGTGCACCTCAACACCCACATGCGATGATGTTGAGAAATAAAAAACCATGGGCTCAACACCTGCACAACCCGACCTGTGTGGGAGATATCTCGTCGTCCGAGTAGCCTCTTCCTGAAAAGGTAGACATGGCACAGGAGCCTGACCATGCCTAGGCGCAGCTTGCCCCTCGTCGACAGTAAGTCTGCCGGACAGGTGAGCCTGGTTCTGTGCGGCGATGACACGTAGGTCAGCATGCAGAACCTCTCGTGATACGCGTGCTTCCTCTTGCAAGGTAACACGTGTAACACAGAGTGGCCTGGCTGGACAACTGATGCACCTCCCGGCAAGCACATAGCTCAGCCGAGATGGTACGCTCAAACTGCACAAACCTCTCCTCTGACCGCTCCCTCTGGGACATCAAGAGCACACCCAGAATGGATCTGAGGGATCATACTCAACCCTCAGGGCCTCCATGTGTGCCTCTGCGTGAGAAGCAATTGCTTGACGCAAAGACACCATTTAAGATCAGCGTGCCCTGTCTGAGGCCACCATGCCCAGCCTGCTGCTGGAGTTCCACATGCCTAGTAGAGGGTAGCAAGGATTGGGCCACACACTCCATGCTCTCAGCGATGTTATTGATTGCTGCCCCCTGGTGTTCTGAATTGGCAACCATGGCTTGCTCCCACTCAGTCTACCCCAGTGGCGCGCAGCCACCGCATTGCTGGGCTTGACACCTGTGGGGCCCAAGGCGCCGACGTCCTTGTTGGGTTGGCACTGCCCGCGGCTGCAGGACTACATTCCACCGTTGACGTGATGCCCCAGGCACATCAGAAACTGGTGTGGAGGGTGACCCTGCATCCTGATCCACCACAGGCAGAGGTCCCACCACTGTCTGGCCCCTCAGTGCAGGTGTCGCAGACAGAGGAGCGTCCACATCAGAATCACCCACCCCTGACAAATGGACCCGATGCACATCCAACTCGACATTGTCGTCAGAGTGATCATCCGGGCTTGACTCATTGCCAGCCACAGACAAGATAGTCTCTAACACATGTGGGTTCTTGTGGTCTACCACCCCACAGCCCCCACTTTTGCCAGGTTGCTGGTGTGATAGCAAACCTGTGCCTGGCACGACAACACCATCCTCTGACTCCATTGCGTCACCATCTGGAAAGTGGAGAAAAATGTACATTAGTACACATGTCAGAAGCACATAACACACACACACATAGACATCCCACAGAAAGCCAACACATAAGGCAGACATGTCACACACAAATGTGAACCTTGCATGCATGCCAGGTCACTTTGACATAGCATCAGGGAGTAGGCATGTAGAACGGTGTAACACGGATCTGAAGTCGGTTGATGCAGTACAGAACATGTGTATGTTATCCACTATCTACATGAACAAGTACATCATGATGTGTATCAATTAACTTGAAGGCAGTGCAATGGCAAGTGCAGGCATCACGTGCAATGTGCATGCAATGTGTTGCATGGCTACAAGCAAACCACCCCCCCAAGTGAAAATGCAGTGATGCATTGCATTGCAGCGAAAAGGCGACCAGAGATCTGTGCATTGGCAGACAGTGGTGGCTAGCATCAATTGCATCATCTGAGTCAACTGACGACTCAGCAGATGATGATGGCACAGAAAGCAGGACACATGATGACCCCTCAGTAGTACAGCCATGTGTGCAGAAGCCGCTACACCAGTCGAATAGAGTCAGTGGGCCTGCAACGGGGGGAGGCCGGTGCCCTGCACAGACTGTGACACCCTAAACATGTGTGTGATGCAGGACTGAGCCAGAGTGGGCATGGAATGGATGATCTCATGTCCCTGCGGAGCATCTGCGATCTGCACAGTCCAAGTGAGACACCCTGCATGAAGTGCAGAGGATGTACCCCACTGCATGTGTGTGGCAGTGGCAGGTTGGCTGGTGGAAGTTTGCATGTACACAGGAGTCTTGAACAGGCCATTGCAGTACACCGACATGATGCACACCTGTGCAATGTTGAAATTGGGGTGAAGAGGTGGTGGAGGGGCAAGGGAGCATGCCTCCATGGAGTACCCGCATGCATGCAAAGGACACATGCACGTCAGTCATGCAATGACATAGTCCTAGTGCTGAGAGGAAACACACCTCATGCTACATGCAGAAGGGCCTTTGAGCTGGAACATGGACTGTAGGGGCAGCTGGGTGACTAGCATGTCAGTAGAGTGTAAGTGTGAGGGTGAGGACAATCCCTGTCAGCTCTACATGTCCACTATCCTGCACAGCAGGCACACATCAGTGAAGCATTGCATGACTTGCACATGAGAACCATGTAGACATGACATGAAGTGGCAGTCAAGCACAACACATCACACAAGCAAAACACACATGTCCTCGACGAACAGGCGACAACACTCACTGGACGGGGCATCAAAGTCCGGCATCTGGCCCACTCCTTCGACCATTCCTGTTGGTATGAACTCCGCAACGAGTGACTCGTGCAGAGTGAGTTCTTCCTCCTCAGGTGGTGGCCCACTGCCAGTCACCAGAGTCATGTTGTAATTAGAGGCGGCTTCGCCCTAGTGCTGCATTTGAGGTCATTCCAATGCATTTTGCACTCTTGCGCTGTGTGCACCTCATGGCCGAATGCACTCACATGATCAGCAACTTGCTTCCAGTAGGTATCATGATGGGCAGCCATAGTTTGACAATTCAGCCCCACTAGCATGTCACGGTTGTGTTCCCTCATGTAGTCCATGAATAAGTCCAGTGTTACGCTCACCTGGCTCCCACAGAGGCATCGATCTGAACTGGACAGCTGCGGTCTCCACCAATGTGACGCGTAAGGCCGAAATGACAGACTGGACTGGCCCACCTAACTTCGTTTGCTTGGCCCATAGAAATATTCTTTTGCAAATGGAGAAAGAGAATTAACCACCCGTGGAGTTGAGCGTAAATCCCTCCACCCCCGCTGTTCTCCCCACTGATCACCTTTGATGTCCCCTCTTACAGTCTCACCTGATGGTTTGAAAAGATGAGCTCTCCATCCTGCATTGAGTGTAGGGGCGCGTAAATAACCAGTTGCTTCACTGGCTCGAAGGAATTGGTGAGTTCCAGAACAATATTGACTACGAGATTCCCAGCAAGACGCCGTAAGTATGTAGTTCGTAAGAGTTCAAATGCCTGACTTTCACTCTTGTCCGATTCCTTGCAGGTTGCAGCTTGAACCTAGTGAAGAGTTCCTCGTGGCAACCGGTAATATTCTGGTAAGGATTTGTATTATCCAACACAGTTCGATAAAATAATGTCAATATGTAACCTGTTGCTTTCTCCCTTATTCAGGCGCTGAAAGAAAGTATGAAGTCTCTGGGAATAATACCTCCGGTGGTAAAATCAGGTAAGTCTATTGTGGTGAGGAGGGTTCCCCTTGTTAGTCCCTTTGTTTCACCTTGCTGTGCTTTTGTTTACCCTTAGGGGCCGGGGTTCGGCGATGATGCAGTGGAAGCTGCGCCGACCCGTGAAGTGGAATAGTACCCCCGGTGGTAAAATCAGGTAAGTCTATGGGGGGTAACTAATATTCCTCTGTGTATTCCCTTGGCTCACCTTGCTGTTCTTGTCTTCTGCCGGAGTGCAGCGGGAACATGCAGGAGGATGCGGTGGAATGTGAAGAAGTTGCGAAGGCCGGTGAGTTCAGCGCGGCGCTGCAGCAGGCAAGGCGACGTGCATAAAATAACTTCTTTCTTCCGGCTCGAAAGCGCGATGGATCGGGAATTCAGGTAAGGATCAAAGGTATTGCTCTTGTTCTAACCTTTTCTCCTTCTTTCTCCCTTTTTCTAGGAGCTCCAAATTCGAGGCGGGCGTGGCAGAAGGCTGGATGCAGACTTGCAGGCACGGTGAGCGTTACGCTGCTGGATGCAGAATAACGCAAAGCATGTGCTGCTCTTTGGGCAAGGTTTAAATAGCCTCCAAAGTAGTCCCAGGTAAGTATTCCTCCCCAGCCCCACCTGAGTAAAAAAATAGTCCCTAGGTAAAGTAGTCCCTTCCAAGCCTCCTAAGTTTGCAGCATGGTCAGCATCAGTTAAGTGTTAATCTATGAGCCTGGCGCCTATGGTGCCAGGACTGACTCTCCATATGAGCCTGGTGCCATAGGCGCCAGGACTGCACCCAAATAGCCCCTAGCAGGGGTTGTTGGGCTTGCTTGGGATAACTTGATGCCTGCTTCCGGGGTTGCCGGCTTTGGTCTGGGTCCCCGGGGGTAGGCATCATGACAGCACTCCCCCCCAAGGCCCCTCCTAAAGTCGTTCTTCCCTGTGGTTTCGGTTTGTCTGGGAAATTTTGGTGGAATTTCTTCACCAATCGGGGTGCATGAACATGATCACTAGGTTTCCATGACCTTTCCTGTCGTCCGTAACCTTTCCAGTCGATTAAATAAAAAAGTTTTGACTTTATCAGCTTGGAGTCCAGGATGTTCTTAACTTCAAATTCGGGTTCTCCGTCTACAAGGATGGGGTCTGGTGGCTTGGTCAGTCTTGTGCCTGGTTGCACTGGCTTCAAAAGTGACACATGAAAGACGGGGTGAATTTGCATATTAGCAGGTAAGTTCAACTTGACAGCCACCGGGTTGATAATAGCCTTAATAGAGTAAGGTCCCAAATATCTGGGGTTAGAGGTCCGTGTTCCCTTTAGAGGTATATGTTTTGTGGCTAACCATACTTGATCCCCTATCTGGTGTTGTGGAGTATCACTTCTATCCCGATCAGCATCTTTCTTGTATTTTTCTTTCACCTGTTTTAAATGTGTAGTTGCTTCCTTAAAGGCTTGTGTAATTGTAGCGTGCAGATGGTCCACTGCGGTCATTTCTAAGTGTTGGGGTGAGTCAAGGTCTGAGGTTCGAGGATGGTGCCCATATAAGGTATAAAAGGGGCTTTGTCCAGTTCCAGAGTGTACTGAATTATTGTATGCATATTCGGCGATCCAAAGAATGTCTTTCCAATTACTCTCAGTCTGATGTAACATACAACGCAGGTATTGTTCGAGAGTCTGGTTGGTCCTCTCCATTTGACCATCAGTCGGGGGTGGTGACTGGTCGATAACCTCACATCGATTTGCGCCAATTGACAGCATTTTTTTCAAAAATGTGAAATGAATTGACTGCCCCTGTCAGAGATCAATACGGGCGGAAATTCGTGTATGCGAACAATGTTTTCGAGGAACTCCTTGGCCAGTATTGAAGCTGAAGGTAATCCCTTTAAAGAAATAAAGTGGGCCATCTTGGAAAAAAGATCCACAATAACTAGAATGGTGTTAAATGCATTGCATGAGGGTAGATCAGTAATAAAGTCTAACAATAAGCTGTGCCATAGTGTAGGCGGAATGTCTAAAGGTTGTAAGAGTCCAGCTGTTTTTTTCTTTTGACTTTTGTTTTGGGCGCAAATGCCACAAGACATCACAAATGATTTAATATCCTTTCACCAGGTGGGCCACCAGAATTGTCTTTTAATTTTAGCTTCGGTTTTTGCAATACCTGGGTGCCCCTCCATTAGGGTATCATGATAACGGGAAATGACTAGCTCTTGTAGTTCCTTGTGTGGCAGAAATAGCCGCCCTTGGTAATAAGGCAGATCATTGGTGACAGAGTAGTCCGGGCCATTCTTTACCCAGTCCTGCAGGCCTGTAGGATCAAAGAGTTGCTGGATCTTTACCTGAATGTCCTCTAGTGTCTGTAGAGTAGTCATGCCAAGAATCCTTTGTTCAGAAAATTATAGGTACTGGTTCTGGGTTCACTTCTGCCTCTCCCATCCCCTATGCGGGATAAGGCGTCTGCCTTACCATTCTTACAACCTGGTCGATAGGTTATCACGAAATCGAACTCGACAAAGAACAATGCCCATCGGAGTTGACGTGACGATTGGGCCTTGGCTGTCTTTAAATACTGTATGTTCCGGTGATCGGTGATCACAGTAATGGTATGCCTGGCACTGAGAAGATAGTGCCGGCAAGCCTTGAAGGCGGATTTAATGGTTAATAACTCGTTGTCGGTAACCGCATAGTTTAACTCGGCTGCCGAGAACTTTCTGGACCAATATGCTACTGGGTGAAGCTGGCCAGTTTCGGGGTCCTTTTGAGACAGGACAGCTCCCATGGCTATACTGGATGCATCAGTTTCCACTATGTATGGAAGTTCAGGGCGCAGGTTCTTTAATACAGGTGCAGACATGAATTTCGCTTTCAGCTCTTGAAAGACATTTTCAGCTTCTTCAGTCCACATATATGTTTTCGCAAAAGTGCTGTGATGGGATCTACAACATGTGAAAAACCCGGGATGAATCTACGGTAGAAATTGGCAAAGCCAAGCATGCTTTGTACTCCTTTAACTGAACTTGGTGATGGCCACTTAAGGATTGCGTCCACCTTTCGTGAGTCCATTCGGACTCCCTTTGGGGTCAGGATAAACCCAAGGAATTCAACTTCTGTGGCATGAAAAAGGCATTTTTCCAGCTTTGCATATAGTTTGTGCTGGCGCAATTTCTCAAGGACTGCTCGGACGTGCTTCACACGGTCAGATTCTGAAGAGGAGTATACTAGAATATCAGCGATATATACGACAACACAAACGTCAATGAGTTCAAGAAGGACAAGTTCATGAAGTATTGGAAGGCTGCTGGTGCATTGCACAACCCGAAAGGCATCACCTGGTATTTGATTAACCCATACTTAGTGCGGAAAGCAGTCTTCCATTCGTCGCCCTCTTTTACACGTACCAGATGGTATGCCCCCCGGAGATCTAATTTAGTGTACATGCAAGCGTCCTTCACTTGGTCTAGTAGTTCAGGGATCAGAGGCAATGGGTATCGGTTCTTAACAGTTATCTGGTTCAATGCGCGGTAGTCTATGCACGTTCTGATTTCACCTTCCTTTTTGGGCACGAAGAACAAAGCTGAAGATGCGGACTTGGATGGGCGAATAAAGCCATTGGCTTTACTGGTCTAAGTATTGTCGTAGGTGAAGGTTCTCTGGTTCCGTAAGGGCATAGATCCTGCTACAAGGGGGTTGTGCACGGGTATGAGATCGATTTGACAATCGTACGATCTGTGAGGAGGTAAGGTGTTTGCCTGTTCTTTTTGGAAGACATCCTGGAATTCTTTGTATTCAGGAGGTAGTTTTAATGACTGCTGTGGTTACTGTGGCCAGGCCTGCGTTCAGATTTTTCGTTGGGTAACAGGTTTGTGCACAACCCGGGAAGGTTATTCTCTTCTCTCGCCAATCAATACAAGGATTATGTGTTTCCAACCAAGGTATCCCCAGTATTATTTGGAAATGTGGGGCTTTGATTAGATCAAACACAACAGTCTCTTGATGCCCATCCTGACCCAATAGTGTCATCTCTGCGGTGGAATGAGTTACAGGCCCAGAGGCAATTTCAGTTCCATCGACTGTGCTGATGACATCTGTTGTGTTTTTTCGGCAGAGAGGTAGATTCATCCTGAAAGCCAATTCGTAGTCCACATAGTTTCCTATGGCCCCGCTATCAATGTATGCCCTTACTGCGTGCATACGCGATGGCTGCCCTGGATCTATGAGGACCATTGGTATGATGAAATGCGAGGTCTGAGTATCCTTCTTCAAGCTTGGCAAGCAGACATCTACTCTTGTCGGGCGTGGTCGTTTCCCGAGTCTCATTCCATATGGCTTTTATCAGCAGCTCCTACCACCTTCTTGGGTGGTTTTACAGGGCAATCCCATAAAAAAAAATGCCCAGAAGTTCCACAATATAGACACAATTGCATTTGCCGTCTTCTTTCTCTTTCCTTCTGGGTTAAGGGTCCTTTAACCCCTCCAATTTGATGGGTTCTGAAGCATCTGCTCCTTTGGGGTTAGCGTGGGTTTTGACCAACACCCGATTCTCAAACTTGGCTCGATCAGCCTTTCTGTTCTGAAGTCTGTGATTGTCATGATGCCTACTCCCGGAGAACCAGTCCAGGACCAGCGTCCCCCTGAAGCAGATATCATGTTCCCGGGGAAAAGGCCAGCAACCCCTAGTAGGGGCCCACTCGGACACTGTCCTGGTGCCAGGCTCATTTTGGACCTCAGTCCTGGCGCCATAGGCGCCAGGCTCATAAAGGGAGTGTTTATGTGAACTTACCTGATGCAGACCGTGCTGCCAGATCCAGACCTCTTTGAGGCCTGAAAGGGACTATTTTACCTGTGGGACTATTTTGCCACTCGGGCGTGGCCGGGGAAGAATACGTACCTGGAACTAACTAGCAGCTGGACGCTCACCGTGTCTGCTCCTGCATCCTTACTCCAGTCACGCCCGCCTCCATCCTGGAACACCTGAAAGGAAAGAAGAGAAGGGAAAAGGTTAACAGAAGAACATTACCTGCTTCTACCCGGAGTCCGGAGTCATCGCGCCGGCGATCCTAAGGGAAGACATTTATTTTAAAGACGCATCGCGTTGCTCGCTGCAGCGCCGCGTTCCACTCACCTGTTCACAAGGCATCTCCGTGCTCCTTAGCGACCATCTCCATGATCCGTCGCATACCTGCGCCTAAGGGGGAAGAGAACAAAAGGTGAGCAAAAGGAACATATTGAGGAAAGCCAGATTTTCGCCATAAGACTTACCTGATTATTGTTGGGAGAATCTTTCCTCATCTCGGGGCGGCGCCGCTTCTTTGGCATTACCGTACCCCGGCCCCTATGGGGAACAAAGACACACGCATTAGTGGGTGAATATAAGGACATTAAAGGAACCACCCATCATAAACTCACCTGAGTTTACCTTCTGCGAATTGTTTCCTCTACACGAAATCTTCACTCAGCACCTGTGATAAAAGGGATAAGAGACGGACTACTGAATATAAAGGCAAATAGACAAGGAGGCCAACTCTTGAACTTTAACAACAGTATACTTACGGCACCTTACCAGGAAAGTCAAGTAAGCTTGGATCCTCACCAATCCGAACACCAGTGAAGTATCTGGATATAATCGCACCCCTGCACCAGAAGCAGGATGGAGAGCTTGTCCTTTCAAACCTTAAGGTGAGAGTTAACGGGGAATTTCAGAGGTGGTCTGAGGAGAGTGAAAGAGGGAAGTGGGAGGCCGACGCGCTAGTCCGCAGGTAGTTAATCCCCTTTCTCTATCTGCAGAAGGATTCTCCTGCGAGTCAGACAAGCGAGATTTGGGGGTCCTGTCCAGTCGGTCTTCCGAGTTCTGCGCATCACCTTAGAAGAGGCCGCAGCATTCCAGACCTGGTCAGCGTCTCCGTGGAAGTCATGTGAGCATTACAGAACGTGAAGCCTTCCTACAATTTCCCACCCAGGCGCTATGGGGACTTCTGAGACTGATCAGTTGGCCCACCTATTGGGGAAATTATGGGCCGAAGTGCATTCCGCTCGTCAGGAGACTAACGCTCTCAGGAGAGAACTAATTGTATCTAAGGAACGAACTGATGACCTTGCCAGGCAGCTATTGCAAGGTCAGGCTGGACAAACTCCCCTACCAGGTTCAGGGGGTATTCCCGCCCCAGTGGTTTCAAGTAACCCAGTGCAAATTAATCTACCCGGAAATATGCCGTTGGCCCCACCTGAACGTTTGGCGGGGACCCCAAAAGATTTGCCGTATTCATGAATCAATGACGATTGCACTCCCTCTGCAGACCTGGGGCCTTTCCTAACGACCAAACCAAGGTTGCTTTTGTATTATCATATCTCAGCGGCTGTGCTGCCGATTGGTCAGTTCCACTGGTTACTCAAGATGACCCAATACTCCGGGATTTTCAAGGCTTTCAGACTAGCATGCAAAGATTATTTGCTCGGCACTCTCAGGGACAGGCCCTGGACAACGAACTTCTGTCCCTACGACAGGATAACCAGGATCTCTTAGCCTATATCGCAACCTTCAATAGGTTGGTTGTGGAGACTGGGTGGCCAGAGGATAAAAGAATCACGTTATTTCATCGAGGTCTACGTGGAGAACTTAAGGATGTCCTGGCCCAAGTTGTAAATCAGCCCCAAGACTGCATGGAATATATAGACTTAGTGGTCCACTTAGATCACAGGCTTCAAAACAGAAAAGCAGATCGGTCCAAGTTTGAGACACGGGTGTTGGTCAAGACTCACGTTAACCCCAAGGGTGCCGATGTTTCAGAACCTATGCAAATTGGAGGGGTTAAAGGACCTTTAACTCAAAAAGAACGTGAAAGAAGATGGCAGATGCGATTATGTCTTTATTGTGGGGCTTCTGGACACTTTTTACGAGATTGCCCAGTAAAACCGCCCAAGAAGGCGGTAGGAGCCGCGGATAAGAACCATATGGAACCTGATTCGGGAAACGACCACGCCTGACAAGCGTAGGGGTCCGCTTGCCGAGCCTGAAAACTAATTCTCATACCTCGCACTTCATCATGCCAATGGTCCTCGTAGATCCGGAACAGCCTGGGCGGTTGCATGCAATAAAGGCATACATCGATAGTGGGGCTATAGGAAACTATGTGGATCGTGAATTGGCTTCCAGGATCAACCTCCCTCTTCGTCCTAAAACCAGTAAAGAGGTCATCACCACAGTAGATGGAACCGAAATCGCCTTTGGCCCGGTAACACATTCCACTGCAGAGGTGACACTAGTGGGTCAGGACGGGCATCGGGAGGCTGTTGTGTTTGACGTAATCAAGACTCCACAGTTTCAGGTAATTCTAGGAATCCCTTGGTTAGAAACACATAATCCTCGAATTGACTGGCGAGCGAAGAGGATAACCTTTCCGGATTGTGCACAAACCTGTTATCCAGGAAGTCCAAATATAGGCCTGGCTACAGTAACCCCTGCCACTTTGCAAATACCGCCAGAATACCAAGAATTTCAAGACGTCTTCCAAAAGGAACAGGCCAACACGTTACCCCCTCACAGGCCGTACGATTGCCAAATCGATCTGATGCCCGGTGCACAACCCCCTTGTAGCAGGATCTATGCTCTTACTGAACCTGTGAATCTTCATTTGCGACAATATTTAGATCAGTACCTAGCCAATGGTTTCATTCGCCCGTCAAAGTCTCCTGCATCCTCGGCTTTGTTCTTCGTGCCAAAAAAAGAAGGCGACCTCAGAACTTGTATCGACTACCGCGCATTGAACCAGATAACTGTTAAAAACCGTTACCCTTTACCTCTGATCCCTGAACTTCTTGACCAGGTGAAGGATGCCTGCATATACACCAAGTTAGATCTCCGGGGGGCTTACCATCTGGTGCGAGTAAAGGAAGGCGACAAATGGAAAACTGCCTTCCGCACCAAATATGGACTATTTGAGTACCAGGTGATGCCTTTCGGATTGTGCAATGCACCTGCTGCCTTCCAAAACTTCATGAACGATGTCCTTCGGGAACTCATCGATGTTTGTGTTGTCGTATATATCGATGACATTCTTGTGTACTCCTCTTCGGAATCTGATCACAAAAAGCACGTCAGGGCAGTTCTTGAGAAATTGCGCCAACACAAACTGTTTGCAAAACTTGAAAAGTGTGTTTTCCATACCACAGAAGTCGAGTTTCTTGGTTTCATCCTGACACGTAAAGGAGTCCGAATGGACTCGCGAAAAGTGGATGCCATCCTCAAATGGCCATCGCCTAGCTCTGTGAAAGGCGTTCAAAGCATGCTTGGCTTTGCCAATTTCTATCGCAGATTTATCCGGGAATTTTCACGTATTGTACAACCCATCACTGCACTGTTGAGGAAAAATAAACGCTTCGAATGGTCTGAGGAAGCCGAACAGGCCTTTCCGGAATTAAAAGCTAAATTTACCTCCGCACCTGTACTGAAACACCCGCGTCCAGATCTCCCATACATAGTCAAAACTGACGCATCCAGCTTAGCCATGGGAGCTGTCCTGTCTCAAAGAGATCCCGAAACTAACCAACTGCACCCCGTAGCATTTTGGTCCAGAAAATTCTCGGCACCTGAGGTCAATTATGCACTCACCGACAAAGAGTTATTAGCCATTAAGTCTGCTTTTAAGGCTTGGAGGCATTATCTTCTTGGCGCTAGGCATACCATGACGGTGATCACTGACCACCGGAACTTACAATATTTGAAAACTGCCAAAGCTCAATCATCACGTCAGCTCCGATGGGCTTTGTTTTTTACTGAATTCGATTTTGTAATTACCTACCGTCCTGGCAGCAAGAATGGCAAAGCGGACGCTCTATCCTGAATAGGAATAAGAAAAACTGACACAAACTCAGAACCTGTACCGATAATTCCCGAACAAAGAATTCTGGGCATGACCTCTTTACAAACACTGGAAGACATTCAAGCTAGAGTTAAACAACTCCTGGACCCTACAGCCTTGCAGGATTGGATTCAAAAGGGGTCTTACTTTACTGTCAATGATGATCTACCTTACTTCCAAGGGCGCTTATTTCTACCACACAAAGAATTACAAGAACTGGTTATTTCTCGTTATCATGATACTCTAATAGAGGGGCACCCAGGTATTGCCAAGACAGAAGAAAAGGTTAAACAACAGTTCTGGTGGCCCTCTTGGCGAAAGGACATTAAATCCTTTGTGATGTCCTGTGGTGTCTGTGCCCAAAATAAAGGTAAAAGAAAAAAAGACCAGCTGGCCTTCTTCAACCCTTAGACATTCCACCGGCACCTTGGCACACCTTGTCACTGGATTTTATTACGGACCAGCCTCTTTGTTATGGATATAACACTATTCTTGTTATTGTGGATTTATTTTCCAAAATGGCCCACTTCATTCCATTAAAAGGTTTACCTGCAGCTTCTGTCCTAGCCAAGGAATTCCTTGAAAGTATTGTTTGTTTACATGGATTCCCGTCCATACTAGTCTTTGACCGGGGAAGCCAATTCATTTCCCATTTTTGGAGAAAGTGTTGTCAGCTGGCACAAATCGACGTAAGATTATCAACCAGCCACCACCCTCAGACCGATGGTCAAACAGAGAGGAATAACCAGACCCTTGAACAATATTTACAGTGTATGTTGCATCAATCTGAAAGTAATTGGAAGGATATTCTTTGGATTGCTGAATATGCATACAATAATTCGGTACATTCTGGAACTGAGCAAAGTCCTTTTTATACCTTATATGGGCATCACCGTCGAACCTCAGATCTTGACTCGCCTCAAAGCCTCGAAATGCCCGCAGTAGACCATCTGCATTCTACAATAACTCAAGCTTTCAAAGAAGCAACTACACATTTACAGCAAGCCAAGAGAAAATACAAGAAGAATGCTGATCTCCATCGAAGTGAGGCACCTCTATACCAAATAGGAGACCAAGTATGGCTGGCTACCAGACACTTATCGCTCAAAGGACCTCGAAATTGAACCCAAAATATTTGGGGCCTTACTCAATTATGGCCATAATCAACCCGGTGGCCGTCAAACTCGACCTACCAGCTAATATGCGGATTCACCCTGTTTTTCATGTATCACTTTTGAAACCAGTACAACTTGGAACCCGATTAATCAAGCCACCAGAACCTATCCAAATAAATGGAGAACCTGAATTCGAGGTGAAGAACATTTTAGATTCCAAGGTGTCAAAGTCAAAACTTTTCTATCTAATAGATTGGAAAGGATACGGGCCTCAGGAAGGGTCTTGGGAACCTAGTGACCATGTACATGCACCTCGGTTAATAAAAAAATTCCACCGGAATTTCCCAAACAAACCGAAACCCCCGGAGAGAACAATCTTGGGAGGGGCCTTGGGGGGGGGGAGTGCTGTCATGATGCCTACTCCCGGAGAACCAGTCCAGGACCAGCGTCCCCGGAAGCAGACATCATGTTCCCGGGGAAAAGGCCAGCAACCCCTAGTGGGGGCCCTTTGGACACTGTCCTGGCGCCTTTGGCGCCAGGCTCATTTTGGACCTCAGTCCTGGCGCCATAGACGCTAGGCTCATAAAGGGAGTGTTTATGTGAACTTTCCTGATGCAGACCGTGCTGCCAGATCCAGACCTCTTTGAGGCCTGAAAGGGACTATTTTACCTGTGGGACTATTTTGCCACTCGGGCGTGGCCGGGGAAGAATACGTACCTGGAACTACCTTGGGGGGCTATTTAAGCCACGCCCAGACAGCAGCTCACGCTTCGCGTGCTGGACGCTCACCGTGTGTGCTCCTGTATCCTGGCTCCATCCACGCCCGCCTCCATCCTGGAACACCTGAAAGGAAAGAAGAGAAGGGAAAAGGTTAACAGAAGAACATTACCTGCTTCTACCCGGAGTCCGGAGTCATCACGCCGGCGATCCTAAGGGAAGACATTTATTTTTTTAAAGGCGCATTGCGTTGTTCGCTGATGCGCTGCGTTCCACTCACCTGTTCACGAGGCATCTCCGTGCTCCTTAGTGACCATCTCCACGATCAGCCGCATACCTGCGCCTAAGGGGGAAGAGAAGAACAAAAGGTGAGCAAAAGGAACATATTGAGGAAAGCCAGATTTTCGCCATAAGACTTACCTGATTATTGTTGGGAGAATCTTTCCTCATCTCGGGTCGGCGCTGCTTCTTCGGCTGTACCCTACCCCGGCCCCTATGGGGAAAAAAGACACACGCATTAGTGGGTGAATATAAGGACATTAAAGGAACCACCCATCATAAACTCACCTGAATTTACCTTCGGCAAATTGTTTCCTCTACGCGAAATCTTCACTCAGCACTTGTGATAAAAGGGATAAGAGACGGACTACTGAATATAAAGGCAAATAGAAAAGGAGGCCAACTCTTGAACTTTAACAACAGTATACTGACGGCACCTTGCCAGGAAAGTCAAGTAAGCTTGGATCCTCACCAATCCGAACACCAGTGAAGTAACTGGATATAATCGCACCCTGCACCAAAAGCAGGATGGAGAGCTCGTCCTTTCAAACCTTAAGGTGAGAGTTAACGGGGAATTTCGGAGGTGGTCTGAGGAGAGTGAAAGAGGGAAGTGGGAGGCTGACGCGTTACTCCGCAGGTAGTTAATCCCCTTTCCCTATCTGCAGAAGGATTCTTCTGCGAGTCAGACAAGCGAAATTTGGGGGATCCTGTCCAGTCGGTCTTCCGAGTTCTGCGCATCACCTTAGAAGAGGCCGCAGCAGTCCAGACCTGGTCAGCGTCTCTGTGGGAGTCAGGTGAGCGTTACAGTGATCTAACTGGACCACTAAGTCTATATATTCAGCGCAGTCTTGAGGTAGGGTCACGACTTGAGCCAAGACATCCTTGAGTTCTCCTCGAAGCCGTCGATGAAATAACATGATTCGTTTTACCTCAGGCTATCCAGTTTCCACTATCAACCTATTGAAGGTCACGATGTAGGATAGAAGGTCCTGGTTACCTGTCGTAGGGACAAAAGTTCGTTATCCAGGGCCTGTCCTTGGGAGTGCCGGGCAAATAGTCTTTCCATGCTCGTTTGAAAGCCCTGAAAATCCCGAAGAATTGGTCATCCTGAGTAACATGTGGAATTGACCAATCAGCTGCACTACCGCTGAGATATGACAATACAAAGGCTAGCTTGGCTTGATCGTTTGGGAAGGCTCCAGGTCTGCATAAAAAGTGCAAGCGGCATTGGTTCATAAACACGGCCAACCTTTTGGGATCTCCGGCAAAGCGTTCGGGTGGAGCTAATGGAATATTTCCTGGTAGGTTTATTTGCACAGGGTTACTTGATAACACAGGAGCTGGATATCCCCCGGAACCAGGCAGGGGTGCTTGTCCAGCCTGGCTTTGCACTAGTTGCCTAGCAAGGTCATCAGTTCGCTCCTTTGACAAAATCAGTTCTCTCCGAAGAGCATTGGTTTCTTGGCGGGCGGAATGCACGTCAGCCCTTAGTTCCCCTAGTAATTGGGCCAATTGGTCAGTTTCTGAGGTATCCATAACGCCCGGGTGGGAATTTTTAGGTAGGCTTTGCGTTCTGTTACGCTCACCTGGCTCCCACAGAGGCATCGATCTGAACTGGACAGCTGTGGTCTCCACCAATGTGACGCGTAGGGCCGAGATGACAGACTGGACTGGCCCACCTAACTTCGTTTGCTTGGCCCGTAGGAATATTCTTTTGCAAATGGAGAAAAGGAATTAACCACCCGTAGAGTTGAGCGTAAATCCCCCCACCTCCGCTGTTCTCCCCACTGATCACCTTTGATGTCCCCTCTTATAGTTTCACCTGATGGTTTGAAAAGATGAGCTCTCCATCCTGCATTGAGCGCAGGGGCGCGTAGATAACCAGTTGCTTCACTGGTTTGAAGGAATTGGTGAGTTCCAGAACAATATTGACTCCGAGATTCCCAGCAAGACGCCGTAAGTATGTAGTTCGTAAGAGTTCAAATGCCTGACTTTCACTCTTGTCCGATTCCTTGCAGGTTGCAGTTTGTCCCTAGTGAAGGGTTCCTCGTGGCAACCAGTAATATTCTGGTAAGGATTTGTATTATCCAACACAGTTCGATAAAATAATTTCAGTATGTAACCTGTTGCTTTCTCCCTTATTCAGGCGCTGAGAGAAAGTATGAAGTCTCGGGGAATAATACATCCGGCGGTAAAATCAGGTAAGTCTATTGTGGTGAGGAGGGTTCCCCTTGTTAGTCCCTTTGTTTCACCTTGCTGTCCTCTTGTTTCCCCTTAGGGGCCGGGGTTCGGCGATGATGCAGTGGAAGCTGCGCCGTCCCGTGAAGAGTAATAGTACCCCTGGTGGTAAAATCAGGTAAGTCTATGGGGGGTAACTAATATTCCTCTCTGTATTCCCTTGGCTCACCTTGCTGTTCTTGTCTTCTCCTTAGGTGCCGGAGTGCGGCAGGAGGATGCGGTGGAATGTGAAGATGTTGCAAAGGCCGGTGAGTTCAGCGCAGCGCTGCAGCAGGCGAGGCGACGCGCATAAAATAACTTCTTTCTTCCAGCTCAAAGGCGCGATGGATCAGGAATTCAGGTAGGGATCAAAGGTATTGATCTTGTTCTAACCTTTTCTCCTTCTTTCTCCCTTTTTCTAGGAGCTTCAAATTCGAGGCGGGCGTGGCAGAAGGCTGGATGCAAACTTGCAGGCACGGTGAGCGTTACGCTGCTGGATGCAGAATTACGTGAAGCGTGTGCTGCTCTTCGGGCTTGGTTTAAATAGCCTCCAAAGTTTTCCCTGGTAAGTATTCCTCCCCAGGCCCACCCAACTAAAAAATAGTCCATAGGTAAAGTAGTCCCTTCCAAGCCTCTTTTGGCTTGGAGCTCTTGCAGCATGGTCTGCATCAGGTAAGTTTGCAGCATGGTCTGCATCAGGTAAGTTTGCAGCATGGTCTGCATCAGGTAAGTTTTAATCTATGAGCCTGGCGCCCATGGTGCCAGGACTGACTCTCCATATGAGCCTGGCGCCATAGGCGCCAGGACTGCACCCAAATAGCCTCTAGCAGGGGTTGTTGGGCTTGCTTGGGATAACTTGATGCCTGCTTCCGGGGTTGCTGGACTTGGTCTGGGTACCGGGGATAGGCATCATGACATCCAGTTCCTGCTTGTAGAAAGGCTTCTTCCTCGACGTGCTGGAGGCCGTAGCTGCGTCTGGGGACCCAGCCTCTACTGCAGGTACAACCTTCCTCCTCTTGGACGCTGGTCCAGACCCTGGCAGGAAAATGCCGCCCTGATCAGCATGGGCAGTGGCGCTGGTGGAATGAGCGAGGGAGTGGCAGGTGGAACATGGAGTGAAACCCTGACTTGCATCAGTGGCTGCTGGGTGCCCTGGAATGGACCCTGTGCAGCAAAATCTGCTGTGCCAGGGTCATTGACCGGGACTGTCCTGGTTGGTAGACTCGCAACCGGGGTGGTGTCGGCTGCATCTGCCCCTGCACTTGCCAACACCCAGCTGGTCGGGGCAGCAGGTGACATTACTGCCCTAGGGACACGTGCCTCGGTCAGGGCAGCCCTGCGTGCACCTACAGTGTGCCTCCTGACCTCCTGGAAATCTTCCATGGACTCTTCAAGTGCCAACGCAGCCTGCGCTGGCAGACCCTGAGCCTGGGTGGTGGTGTCCACGGCTACACCTGCAGCTACCACTACCCTTGGGCCCGTGGCAGTCGATGAAACAGACTGCCGGGTCACATGGGCGCCAGTGCCAGATGCAAGAAATGCATCTGCTGGAGCCGCAGGGGGTAGTGGCATGACTGCACCAACATGTGGCACAACATTGTGCCGAGCTGGCGCACCCCTGCCTCTTCCCCCTCTGCAGCCACCATGTACACCCTGGAGTCCCCCTACTCCCTGGTCACCCCGCCCATGTCCCTGACCATGCCCGCCACGGGGAGTACGCCCAGCTGAGGCACCCCTCACCTTTTGTGGCCTCCCAGCCATGGCACAGATGGAGTAGTGCCGGCACAGATGTAGTAGTGCCAATGGGAGGTGTACACGTCAATTGTCCTGGACAATTGGGGTGAAGGGGGTGGGATACAAGATGTTAACAGCACCCCTGCACCTGCAAGGCTGTATGTGACCACAGTGATTATGTGACGGGTCACGCAATGCTCAGGCACTCCAAAACTGCTGTAAAACTGTGCACACAAACCCCGGTAGCCAACGTGTGTGGAATTAACCTCCCACAGTACGCGGTGGCACCCAGGGACATGAAAAACACGTACGCGTGGGACACACAGGCTACTATGACCTCGAAAATGGTACGCAATACACGGGGGGGCCCGCAGTGGGAAAAATAGCGTGCGCAACTCACCGTCTGACTAGTGTGATAATGAAAAACACGTGTAGCCAATACCCCCACCAAAAGAAGAGATACGTCCTTGATCCGCTGTGAAGTAGTGATGGCACGCTAAACAACACGAAGTAGCAACACACACGTTGGTCTCCATGAAAGGCATGTACAGCGAACTGCTGGCCCTGCTCACCTTTAACCCGTGCTGAGGGAAATGCCTGCGCGCATCACGTCACTTACGCGCTTAGGCCCTTTCCTCAGATTACACCCATTAACATGGGCACATGCATGTTTTTCACGTGCTGATTCACTATGCACCTGTGACGAAGGAAATGCCTGCGCACGTAATGTCACAGACGCGCTTACGCGATAAGGGCCTTTCCTTGAATTACAGTTTTTTCACATTCCAAATCACTCTGTATAAAGCTGGCCACGCGACAACACACGGAAGACCACGCTCCTGCCCAGAAGGTCATTTGCCTGCCCCCCAGAGCCCCGAGCAGCCTCCCACAAGCCATCTGCTGCTTCTTGCCTGCATGCTGCCACCGTGCCCTGCCATTTGGTGCCTGCACATCTGCCATCTGCAGGTGTCCAGTTGCAGTGATCACCCCTGCTGGAACAGAAGACTCCCGACTGGTGTTCCATCGCTCCACAGCCCAGCCCCAGGACCCAGTTGCCCACCCACACCTGCCTCGGGGGCTGCCATGTCCGACACAACACCTTCCGGCACCAGTGGCAACCCCCAGCCAGAGAGGCAGAGGGCTGCCAGCTTCACTTCCGAAGAAGTTGGCATCCTGGTGGAGCAAGTCCTGGGGCAGTATGATGCCCTCTTCTCACCATCGCACGCCGACAAGGAAGGACGGAGGAGGATCTGGACGGACATTGTGGGTGCCATCAACGCGGAAGGGGTGGCACCCCGCGACATGAAACACGTCCAGAAGTGCTGGGAGGACTACAAGTCCATGACCCTCAAGATGGCCCGGCACCTCTTAGAGGCAGAGGATGCAGTGGGGTGCCGGGGCCAGCTTACCAACCAGCAGATGAGGGTCCTGGAGCGCATTCGCCCAGTGCTTCGCCACCAGATCCTCAGGATGCAGGCCCGTCTGGAGTCGAGCGGTAAGTGGCCATGCATTGCTATGCGAAACAGGGCATGTTGCAGTGTGCTGGTAGTCAGCTACTTGCCTGTATGTGTGACATAGGCCATGTATGGATGTGTGTGTGCAGAGACATCATAGTGCTGCATGTGAGAGCAGTCATGCGTGAACCACATGGATGGTGCATGTGTTACAATGCAACATGCGGAGCAACATGCGTAATGCACACATGAATGCATGCCTGTCTCTGTTGTTGGACATGGATGGGGTGTGAGAGATGGGTGCTGCTGTCAAGGACATGTATGGTGTACATGTCTATGTGTCTGAGTAGCGTGTGTGTGACTTGTATACACCATGGATGCATGACACATGTCCGTGACAATGTTCTGATTCACTGATGCAGCCTAGTCATCCTTGTCTCCACTGTGTCTTGGGTGTACGAGGCCAGATGGATGAAACTACGGTGATGTGTGTGCATGTGATCAGTATGACCCATGATGCATGTGAGTTTCAAACCACCATCATATGTTTCAACAGTTCCTTGGACACGTATGCAAATGTTCTTCGCATGCGCCATGCCTGTTTATGCATGTGTGTTGCCTGCACTGACCCATGTGTTGTGGAGGTACATGATGGAAGTGACGTTTGACAGTGCCACTCATGTGCTATTGCTTCCTGTCTAGGGGACTATTGTACAAGTATTGTTCAAGTGAGCTGTTATCATAGCAAAAAAATCATACCTGGATGATCGCATATAAAAAACACACTCCCAACCTAGGGAACTTTTTCTAGAGTTAAAAAATCCTAAGCATGTTAACAAATATGTAGTCACTAAAGAGGCTGACTGGTGCAATCTAACACAAGAGCGTATGGAATCTAAATTAAAGAGCATTAATGATATGATTGTCCTATCCAAAAATGCGACCATTCTTAAAGACCTCGATATTTCAAACCCTACACGTAGAACTTGGAAATCAGAAGAATAATTCACCTTTACACCTATAAGTGAATCTGAATTTGCTTTGATTATTGAAAAATTAAAACCCACAAAATGTAAAGGGGATATTTGTCCGGCCTTGGCCATTAAGGCATGTTCCTCTGCATTTATCTTGACACTATTTAGATGTGTTAATGCTTCATTTTGGGATAGCTGTGTCCCTAAAAGTTTTAAGAACACACGGATTACCCCCTTGCTAAAAAGAAACTGATCTCGTTCACTGGATCCACTGAAATACCATCCTATTTCTAATTCCCCCTTTCTTGTCAAAATCCTAAACCGAGTGGCGTACTTGCAAGTCCTGATCCATCTAAGATCTAATAACATTTTGAATAGATGGCAGTCTGGATTTAGAGAGAACCACGGGACAGAGACAGCGTTGCTGGGCCTCAAGTCTAGGCTACTTCATCACATGGGCCAAGGACAAATGGTCATGCTTCTGCTCCTTTCTATCCGCTGCCTTCGGCTTGGTGGACCACGCATTACTGGTGACCAGGTTGGAGGTGGTGGCAGGATTTTCTTCATCACTACTGCAGTCGGTCAAATCCTTTTTAAGCAAACGCCAATGTAGGGTTAGTAGTGTTTTGGCGGATGCTAGACCCATTGAGCTTTTACAAGGAGTGCCACAGGGGGCCTGCTTGTCTCTGATTTTTTATAACATCTTTACTGTCCCTTTCCTCGATTTCCTGGAAAATAATAAAATCGAGATTACCAACTATGCTGATGACACACAATGTGTCACCCCACTGTCTGGCAATTTTGCAGAGGGTGAGTCCAATATCAACAGGATATATAGTCAGATACAAAATTGGATGTGAAACAATGGCCTCTCACGTAAAACCAGTAAAACTGAGCTGATGCTAGTTGATATGGAAGCTAAAACCCGTAAGACAGAGTTGGAACATGCTCAGCTACAGATCAACTGATGCATGATTAAAACAAAAAATAAAATCAAGACTCTTGGGGTTTACTTTGATCACAACTTGATTATGAAAGCACAAGTCAGTAGCTTGGTCTTTTCTGCCTAGTATTATATTAAGTTACTGACCCATGCAAGCCCATTCATTTGAACAATGAGAATCGACAAATATTGGCAAGAACATTGATGGGATAAAGAATTGACTGCTGCAGTAGTCTTTTAATTGGCCTATCAGAAACAGAGGTCAATCGACTACAAGTTGTGCAAAATAATGCAGTCAGAGTTGTTATGTACCGCAAGAAAAGGGACCATATATCTGAAGCCAGAAGAAGTATACATTGGCCTCCGATAAAAGACAGAATTATCTTCTGTCTCATGCTGATCACTCATAAATGTGTGAGAAGTGCAGCCCCAGCTTATTTGAAGGTAGAACTGGCTGTAAAGCCCAGCGTGCGCAATCTCAGATCTAATCATTCTACTCAACTGAACATTCCGGCCTGAGGATTGTCGCAGGTTAAGAAAGAAGCTTTTCATGCAGCAGCTCCGGCAACCTGGAACTGCCTTCCGTTGAGTCTTAAAGAGGAACCCTCAATTATGGT
This sequence comes from Ambystoma mexicanum, assembly GCF_040938575.1. Classification (NCBI taxonomy): domain Eukaryota; kingdom Metazoa; phylum Chordata; class Amphibia; order Caudata; family Ambystomatidae; genus Ambystoma; species Ambystoma mexicanum. The sequence continues at coordinate 952,669,375 of NC_090935.1, read as the reverse complement.
CTTCAGAAAGAAACTTAAGACATTTCTGTTCAGCTAGTTTGACTCACACCTTACAGGCATTGGGCCTCATTAAGACCCAGACGGAAAACCATGGTGCTAATAGCACCATGGTCCATGCCGTTAACTTACCGACTCCGCCATGGAGAAAGCGGGAATTACCACCCCATTACAAGATTGGCGGGGCGGTGATTCCCCCTTCCTCCATGGCCCTTCCCCATTCCCATTTTTGCCCCATAGGGCTTAATGGGAATGGGGAAGGCGCTAAGTACGGTACCGCAAATTGCAGTACCGTACTTAGCACCAAGGTCCCTTTGCGGGTCCCTACTTTAACGGCTGGCGTAGACCAGCCATTAGGGTTGGGTCCCGCAAAGGGACCTCGTAATCAGGTGCTAATGGGTTAACGGCGCTGCAGCCTTTTACGGCGCCGTTAACCCAATAGTTCCAGGGTCGTAATGAGGCCCATTGTGTTATCCTTATGGCTGCTGGACCCATGTTTTTTAAGTTCTTAACATCTATGTTTAAGTTATTTTGTTCTGTCTGTTTTACTCTTCTGAGCGCCCTTCAGCCTCCGGGTAAGTGATTGCACTATATACATTTAATAAAGTAAAATTAAAGAAGTGATCAAAAAAAGTCTACAAAGATATAAACATAGATGAAAACTTAAAAGAAATGACCCACATAATTCAAGATTCACCAGCAACTGGCCATTTTGAATGTGCAGATCCTGTTACTGCACCCAACATTTTAGACCACTATACAACTCACCCAATTCACTCCAAAGATACCATTGAAAATGTATTACAACCATATCAAATGCATCAAGCCAAAGGATTCCCAATGGGAAAAAAGTGGAGAAGCATGTTCTTTTCCTTTACTCTTTCATACAGAAAAGGAGGAAGATATGACAAAGGTCCACCAAGTTAGTTTGTCACAATATTGCTCTTTATGACTTTTCCACCTCCTCTTTGAAAATGAACTAGCAACTCTATGTTATGGAGGTATACCGTCCTTTCTTCGCGGGACTTTTCATCGCGGTTTTTTTACAGCGAATTTTGTTTATAAAAAAAAACTCATCGATTTTTTGGGGGGGTTAAAAAATTATACAAATGGGTGTGGGTGTAAGGGAATACAAAAATAAAATGCAACGGGCGGTTTGGAAAAATGGATGGTTTTGTTTTCCAAAAATAATCTGCAGTAAAAATCCCTGCAATGAAATAACGTAGAACCGTTATGGAGTGGCACACAAATTATAAACAGGCTCTCATTTTTTAAACATCTCTGCTACCCAACTACTTCAAAAAATAAAAAAACAAAGATGTTGTTTTGCAGTCAAGTATCAGAAATCTATTGGCAAACACACGTGGTACAAAGGAATACTGGTTCTGACCTCATGCTGATGTACGTTGTATGGTAAGAAACCAAGGCCCACCCACATGGTTTGTTACTTTAAGCTGTGCAGAATATGCATGGGTTGACTTGCACAACTTCTTACACACTGCAAACCAAAATAGAGATGGAATAGATATTAAAACACCAGGGAAACTCTGTTCTCTTGACCCTATCAATGTATCAAGGTACTTTCACTGATGCTTCCTTGCCATGCTGCACTTCATTTGCAATAAAACTACCTGTCTGCTCGTAGAAGTGCAGCACTTCTTTTGGAGAAAAGAATATTAATCCAGAGGAGCACCACACATCCACATGCTTTTGTCGAAAAAAGATGCTCCCAAATTTGGCCATGACAGTGACACCACTGTTTTACAGTTTATTGAAAAATACATAACCTGTGACATCCCTTCAGAAAGCACCGGAATCTCCTACAGCTAGGAGAACAGATGTTGCAAGTAACCATCCTGTCCTTGAGTCCTCGAGTGAGCCTCACAGCAACCGGAGGGCCAGACCAGCTGAAGCTCCCTCTTCTATCGAACTGAACCAGTCATTCCGTGTTCTCTGCAACTTGAACAAGTGGGAAGGTGCCAGAGCTGCTTTTTACAGCCCTTTACAAATTTGAAGTCTTGCTTGCCCTTCGGGCCAGCTTGCCTCTGCATCGTGCCATAGCTAAGCCATCACCCGATTGGCCCAAATCAACTGCTTGGCGTCGGGACCAAATCAAAATCACTGGTGAGTCACACGGCAACTCAGACAGGGGATTACATCGTCTTGATACAGCTGTCGAACTGCTGTCTCATCGACCTGCACATTGATGCACCCAAGATCACCACTTTGATGACCATCCCGGATGGGTGCACATCCTATTCGTTCTATTGGAGATGGTGTTTTTGATTAAAGTATATCTATTTATAGATTTGGTTTGTAGACTTGTGGGGGGTCAGGGGGGCATTTTACCCCTACTCATCCTTTTACTTGCCAGAGCCACACCACGTCACTAGGCTACTAGCTCTGAAAACACAGTACCTGACTGGAGCCATGGATCTGACACTAGAATGTGCACAGTAGGCCTAGTCAGCCGTCAACAATGACCACAAAGAGAGATCATTGAACAAAAGTCATACCATTCTTAACCCAGGTGGGTGAGACGTTCTGACACTGGCAGCTGGCACTGGCCAGCAAACACATGACGTGTATTTGCAGATATGGGGACATTGTGAGGGTCATGATGCCTTGAACGCAGCACATATTTGCCAAGTGGGAAAGCGAGCATGGGCTGGTCCTCTGGGATACAATGAATACACTCTTAACATGAATGCTCAAACGGCCTGACTTGTGCACAACTCTCAGATCCGAGTACACCGATCCTGCACATGGTGTATTTTTATAGCAATAACAGGACAAGTCAGTACTGCACCTTTACTTGTACCACATCTCTGACCATGTGCAAAAGAAACAATGTATCCAGATCAGAATCAGAAAACCATGAACATTCTGTGCCTGATTCAAGGAAGCATTTCATAATGGTGCAATCCCATAGGAAAATGCTCCATGAATCAGGCTGTCTGGCTGGACGAGTAAATCTGATATATGACTGTTGTATTATACAAGTTAAAGCGTATACCTTGATCGAGGTATCCAAACGTAAAATGTACAGCCTGCCGTTGCAATACAGAATATATTTAAATAATTTGAACTGTTCGCCAGCACTTCAATCCTGCAATAATCATCTTCAGCCCTTCTCCTTGAATTCCCGGATGTTTCGCTCCCGCCTCAGTCCGTAGTGCGCCCTCTCCTCTCCCAAGTCAGCATAAGCTTTGCCCAGCCAATGGCAAAGGATTGAGCACACTTAAGGAAATAGACAGATGTCAAGGCAAGGAAGTTGTAATTACAGGGCCAGACAGCAGACCTCAATAACACAGCTCTGAGGATCCGATGGAATAAAGATTACCCCTGCTAGCTGCGCAGGGAGTATTAATTCTATTAAAGACTAGGAGGCGAGCATTATGCTTCAACTTCTTTAATTTACTACTCTTCACAGCAGTTTCAACAAACTCAAAACTATAACAAAACACTGAAAACAGTCTGAACAGACTTTTTCCTCCTTGAACTACAATCCCCATAGTCTCTGTAGTCCATCATACTCCAGCTCAGCTATGACCATATCCTGTCCCTGAGCTCCTCCTCTCTTTTACTCGCTCTGAAAGTCACAGTGAAAACTCCACACTTAGTCCTGCAACCGGCAATAACTTGAACCACTCCAAACGAATGTCGCACTCCTTCTACTCAGCCAATGACTTCTACTAGTCTCTCACTTCAATTGTTCTTCTGCTCCTCTCCTAGAAATAATAGAAAGCAGAAAATCAGGGAGGTGTCCATGTATTGCTGCAAGCCTCATATTATTACCACATACGATCATTCAATAATATGCACAATACATCTCTCGGGTGGGAATTTAATGCTCGCCTCCTAGTCTTTAATAGAATTAATACTCCCTGCGCAGCTAGCAGGGGTAATCTTTATTCTATGACAAGACTGGAGGCGAGCATTATGCTTGTTCAAAGCTGTCCCAACACTGCACTCGCCATACTCTCCGTTGGTTTAAAATAAAATTCTCTAAATGTGCGATCATTCGCCCAGTCTGCTGCTGCCATAATATCTTGCAAGGGAACCCCCGTCCTATATGCTTTGGACGCCATGGCCCCCCTCACTGAATGCGCACCGAATTGCTGTAAATCAATCCCTGCTGCTAGCATTACTTCTCTGACCCATCTCGCTATGGTAGCTGTCTTTACCGCCTGAAAGGGCTTCCTACGCGCTATCAACAACTGACTAGTACTACTCGCTCTATTGTCTGGCGTCCTGGCCTCATATTCCTTGATGCAACTAGCTACGCACCATTTGACATTATTGGGGAAATAGGGATAGTGCGCTGTGGATGTACTTGATTTCGTCCTTTGCACCACTACGAAGGTCACTCCTTCTCGTCCGAACGTCCTTCTATTAATTTCTAGGGCTCTAACATCTGACACTCTCTTACAGGATATGAGACATAACAGCATCGCCAATTTGCCTGACAACTGCTTGAGAGACAAGAATCTATTCACCGGCCAGCTCTCTAATAATTTCAAAACTCTTGTAACGTCCCATAGCACTGTATATCTGGGAACCGGTGGCGCTTTAAACTTAGCTCCTCGAATGAGCCTACAGACTGCTGGATGTTCACCTGCTGGCGCCCCTTCAATCGGCACGTGACCCGCGGAAATCGCTGATCTGTACACTCCAATAGTGCGGAAAGCTTTCCCATCTTGCAGCAGTTGTGCTAGAAAATTCAATATGGCCACTATAGGTGCAGAAATGGGATGAAAACCTCTCCCGCTACACCAACTCGTCCACCTGGCCCAAGCCGCGTCGTAGCTCCTCCGAGTCGATGGAGCCCAGGATTCGGCAATAAGTTCTGCTGCTTGCATCGAAATGCCTGGCAGTTCCCATCGTCTCCTGATATCCTGCACGCGATGGGCGGGAGTGTCTTCTTCATTCTCAGAGGATGATACTGCTCAGCTGGGTCCGTGAGCAAATGTTCCCCTTCCGGGAGGATCCTTGGCAGATCTATTAACCGCTCTATCAGCGTCGGGAACCACACCTGGGCTTTCCACAACAGTGCTATCAGCACTAGCTCTGCTCTCTCCCTCCGACACTTCGCCAGCACTCTGCTCAGCATCATGAACGGAGGGAAGGCGTAATGAGTGCCGCCTGCCCAATCTTGCAAGAATGCGTCCGTACCTCTCGCGTCTGGGTCTAGTCTCCAGCTGAAGTAGCTGGATATCTGGGCGTTGAGCCGAGACGCAAATAGATCCGTGTGTAATGGGCCCCATTTCTGAACCAGCATCTGAAACACTGCTGGATCTAGCTTCCAATCGCTGGAGTCTGTGAGGTACCGGGAGTTCCAATCTGCTATCACATTCAGTGCTCCGGGTAAGTACTCCGCTGTCACTGATGTCCCCGTCCTCAGGCAATAATGCCAAAAATCCTTCGCTAGCTCGGCCAGCAACTTGGACTTCGTCCCTCCTAAGTGGTTTATGTAACGCACTGCTGATATGTTGTCCATCTTTAGTAGGACGCAGGACTTCACTCTGTCTCTCGTGAATGTCTTTATCGCGAAGGAGCCTGCTAGGAGCTCTAAGCAGTTTATGTGCAGGTTCAGCTCCTCTGCGCTCCATCTCCCTCCAGTTTGCAACTCTCCGCATCGCGCTCCCCATCCTATACGGCTGGCGTCTGACTCTATCACGAGGTCCGGCCGGTCCCCGAATATGGCACGCCCATTCCAGGCGTCCATATTCTGCAACCACCATTCCAGTTCCGTGACCGATTCCTGATCTAGCGGTATCGATTGATGATATCTCAACCCCGTTGCAGGTGTCTGATCTTCAATCTTTGTAAAGCTCGATAGTGTAAGGGACCTGGAAAAATAGCTTGTATTGAGGCTGCCAGGAGGCCCACAATCCTCGCTAGGACCCTCAGAGATATAACTCTCTTCCCTAGGCATGCTCTGATCTCTCTCTTGATATCTCGGATCTTCCTTGCCGGAAGTTCCAGGGTGGCTTTCTTCGTGTCCAGGATGAAGCCGAGAAAGTCCAGCCTCTGCGCCGGCTTCGTATCTGACTTCTCTGTGTTCACTAGGAACCCTAGTGACTGTAAGAGGTCTAGAACCCACTGCGTCTGATATTCCAGTGCCTTTTGATCTTCCGCTAGAAGCAATAGATCGTCCAAGTATATGATCAGCCGAATTCCCTTTTCTCGGATGGCTGCGGCTACTGGTTTCATCAACTTCGTGAACGCCCAAGGCGCTGACGCAAGCCCGAATGGCATAGTCCTGAATTGCCAAAATTGTCCCTTCCAGCGAAAGGCCAGGAATCTCCTGAACCGCTTCTGTACTGGGACCGTAAGGTAGGCATCCTTTAGGTCTAACCTGGTTAGCCAGTCTCCTTCTCTCAGGGAGTCTCTGAGCTGATGGATTCCTTCCATCTTGAAATGATGGTAAACTATCCATCCGTTCAGTTCCTTCAAATTTATTACTGGGCGTACTTTCTCCTTCCTGTGAACGAGAAACATGTTGCTGAGAAAACTTGGGACCCCGGGGCATCTTTCTATGGCTCTCTTTCTCACTAAGAGCTCCAATTCGGTATTGAGGGCTGCTTGCTCCTCTTTTGCTAGCTGCTGGCGATGGGGTGCTCTTGTCTGCACTGGGTCTTGGATGAACTCTAGCTGTAGACCTCTGACGGTTTGCAAAATCCAGGCATCGCTGGAAAGCGCGCGCCAGCTTCCCCAGAACATCTTTGTTCTCCCTCCCACTGGAGGGTAGGTTATCGCTCTTACCTGGTGTGAACCCCTGACCTCGTCCGAAGCCTCTTCCTCGTCGCCCTCTGGTATTACGGCCTCTGGCCGGGAAGAACGTGTCCTGTTGCCTGTTCTCCGAGTACTGGGCCCTGTGATTCGGGGGTCTTCTTCCTCCTTGTTGGCGACCGGTCGAGCGACCCCTGTAACGACCAGTCCCGGCAAAAACTCTCTGCGGGAAGATCTTACGGATGGATGCTTGCGCTTTCTCCAGTGACGTGTATGTGCCTACAAATCGGCCCATCTCCTTCCCGAAAGTCTCACCAAACAAGAGACCTTGTGCTGTCTCCCCGGCTTCATAGGAAGCTAGGTCACTGAGCTTCGAGTCTATCTTCAGAAGCAATCCTCTTCTCCTCTCGGAGGCTATCGCGCATTTCGCATTACCTAGGAGGCAAACCGCCCTTTGTGCCCATCCAGCTAGGGCCTCTGGATCCACCTCCTCGCCTGTATCCTTCGCTCTTTCAGCCAAGTCCATGATCTTAGCGAGCGGACCGGCTAAGTCCAGGACCTTCTCCTGGCAACTCTTCCATGACCTATCAATCCCTTTACGGGGGTCCTTATTGGTTTTCGAAACAAAAGTGAGCATCTTTGGATCCAATTCGGGGGCTTCCGCCACCTTCCCCGGTAAGTCTGGCCTGGGGCATTCCGCTCGAAGTCGCTGGCGGACTTCCTTATCCAAAGCTTTTCTGAGCCTTGCTGTCATATACTGAGCCACTCTTGGAGAAGGCTGCCAGTCGGAAGATCTCGGATTTCTGATGGCGTCCGGATCGAACATATCATCTTGCTCCTCATTGTGGTGCTTCTCTTTGCGGGCTTTCTTTCCCCCGCTGGGCGTTGCCCACTCCTCCTCGACTGGTTCCTCTGGCTCTTGAGGGGACAAGTCCTCTTCCTCTGGCTCTTCTTCCGAGCCTGGGTCATCATCTCCTTCATTATCTTCCCCAGGAGAGGGGGTCATGAGGTCCGGCACGGCCTGACGCTGCAAATATGCTCTCTTAAGCTTCGCGAAGGCGTCGGCGACCTCCGGGGCCTTGTCTCCTGCCCCATCCGTTGGGCCCTGGGGGTCTGCAGAGGCTTTCCTCTTGCGGGCCTGAATACTCCCCTTAGACCCTGCTCCAGAGGGTTCCATGGGCAAGCTGCGAGTCGTCTTGGTGCTTTCCTTAGGCTGATGAAGCATCGCTTCCAGTGTCTCTAGCCTCTCCTGTAAGGGTCTCACCCCTTGAGCCACCGCATCTATCAGGGAATTCCCCAGCACCTCCTTGAAACTTGCAGCCAAGTCTAGGGGCTGCTCCTCCTCACTCCACTCATATTCAGACATGATAAGGGGTGCTGCGTGCCTTAATACCTGCGTGCAGGTGTCTTTTGCTGCCCACTTCCTGATAGATGCTCCTCCGAGACCCTTTCCAAGTCTCCAGATATTACTCTTATACTTAATTTTTTTTTTTTTTTTTTTTTTTTTTTTTATGTGGCTGCACCGGACTCTTCTAATGTACCATGCCTGTGGTGGCTTGTGAGTCTTTAGGTTCTATAAGCCAGCTGTAGGTAGCTTGGTGGCACTGTCCACTTCAATCAAAATGTTTTTTTTTTTTTTTTCAATTATTCCGGGAAGTTCTCGCTCCTGCTGCCTCTTCTGAGGTTATGCAGGCCCACGCTCGCTGGGCGCTTCACGCGCGCGAGGGGAAGTCAGGGTTCTCAGCCCACGGAGCCTCGTAACGCACCGATCGTGCGAGCTCTTCCTGCTGCAGCTCCCGTCGCGTAGTGAAAGCGACACGGCTCAGCGCTTTGCAAGCTCCGCCCCCCCAAGGGTGGGGGGAATCCTCCTGGCCCTCTGCGAGGGCTCGTAGTGCTCGACACTCGGCTCCTCCTCCACAAGGGAGGGGGCCCGCTGCAGCGTGTCCGCTCCCCGCTGGGGTGAAGGGAGGCTCGGGGAGCTCCAGGGCCCGGCGGACACCCCTCGAGTGCCAGTAGTGCGGCACGGGGCTGGTGGTCGCCGGAGCTCCCAATGCTGCTACGAAGCAGCTGATAAGGTCGCTCTACAAAGTCACGCGAATGCGGCGTTCCTGACCTGAAATGAAGTTCAGCCTAACACATCTTACCACGTATTAAAACCCTGCAATTACTGTCACTAAACCCTACACACTCAGTGTAAACTTGTCGTGGAGGCACCTGAAACCCCTCATATAACCTAAATCCTACGCTAATGCTAATCAAATCCACATTAGCTAAGAGGTAAACAGAAAGTCACTTATCTGCTTGAAGAGCAGTAAAAGAAGAGGAGGAGCTCAGGGACAGGATATGGTCATAGCTGAGCTGGAGTATGATGGACTACAGAGACTATGGGGATTGTAGTTCAAGGAGGAAAAAGTCTGTTCAGACTGTTTTCAGTGTTTTGTTATAGTTTTGAGTTTGTTGAAACTGCTGTGAAGAGTAGTAAATTAAAGAAGTTGAAGCATAATGCTCGCCTCCAGTCTTGTCATAGAATTTACAGTGAAAGGACTATACTGAGGGCCAGTGGCTAAGGGCCAGGTGGAGTTGCCAGTTGCGAAGGGTATCTACAGGAATCAGGCTCAATTGCAACATGTTTCTTTTTGTTTTACCCATAAAGGTCAAGTGCTAAAAAAAAGGAATTCCATTGGTTAAAAAAAGACACCAGCCACGAGTTCCAAGACCACACTAGCATCATCAACAACGTGGGTGATCTCCATAACAGATCAGTGGATGTCCAAACATATATGAGCCACCAACTGGATCCAGTAGACCCATTTGTAAATGATGAACTGGATTGTGTGTCAGAAAGAGGCGCATGTTTCTGACCCCCGTCAGAAAAGTGAGCAGCCGAGGTCTCACTTTCACAGACCCACAGGGCTCCAAGACTCGGGTGTATTCCTCTCTTCGCAGCAAGAGTCGTCCGAGCAGAAAAGTCATGCCAAGCAGGTCCAACGGATTACTAGCATTCAAGTGATTTCTATCACACACCTTCAGTTCCCGTTGCTGCATAGGTTAGCTCAGTTAGTTAATACTACTGTGGAGAACAATGTGCAGCCTGGATGGCACGGGATCAAATGTAAACAGATCCGAATCATCTTTTTATTATCCTGTATTTCTGAGTTCAATAAAGCAAGTACTTTTCAAGTTGGGTAAGAGAGACACTGGCCATTTGCCGGGCAGCAGAGTTGCATGTCGGTGGGTGTTGGCGCTGGATGCTGACACTTGCTATTTTGGAATGTTTCATGAGGTTGACCCTCTCAATGACATAGTAACCCGATGTTGTACATGCCACCTCTACATTGTGAAACGCCCATGCACCCTGCAGACATAATACTTATTATTAATACGCGTGCTCTATGGGGGGTGGGAATGTGACAGTTTACACCATACCTCTTTGCCTCTTTGTTCCCGAGGTTCGAATGGTCTCAGAATGTTTTTTTGTTTTTTGTTTAAAATGCAGAAATTCGGCTGTTTTCCTAGAAAAATCCATTTTGTTGGCCAACTCCTTGTTAGCGGCTTTGGAAGAGGAGCGCATCGCCCCCCGCCCATCCATCGCGGACCTGTGCAGTGCACTCAGTTTTGTTTTGGACACCACACTTTCTGTGGGAGCCATGTGTCCAAACGGCCCAGTTGTTGTGTTTCCAGCTTTGACGTCTCAGCAAAACAAAGCCTTTCATAAGTGCAGAGGCGTTTCGTTCCATGGCTCGTGCACTTGTTTCATCTCTTGCAGGCAGAAGCAATGCACATTTAATGAGAGTCTTTAAAGCGGTGTTGCAACACCTTGAGTCAGCTTTTTCCTCGGCAGCCCGCCGACGCACGCACAACACTTGAATCATATAGCACCACTTCAATACTGCCCCTTCAATGATTACCTTGTGTGTCCAAGATTAGTTTTAAATGAGGCTGTCTGGTGTTCAAGACATTGGCCCTTTGCCTTCCTAGCTGTCTGCCCTTAAACTTCAACTCTTGGGTGAGGACTGGGCTCATTAAGATCGAGCGAAGGCACATCCTATATAACAGGTCTTTCCATGGCAGTTTTCTGCTTCAGGAGCTTGCCACACTTAACTCTGAAAGTGGCCCCCTCTCCGACCCCCTCTCCTTAAGCATTTCATTGAATACTCCAGACATTTTGTTTTTTCTTTTCTGATTTGCCTGATTTTTCTTGTATAGAGTTTTTTCGTGTTCATTCATTGAATTGTAAATTGCTGTCATACTCCAATGAATGTGTTTTATTCTTCATGTATTCTTTAAATAGTTCTTTAAAACAGTTCCTTAAGAATGAGGAGCTCATTTTGCCAATTCATAAATAGCACAGATAGAAGCACTTAAGCGCATGCGTGCATTTAATTAGTCCTCTCTGTACTATATTGATTGTTTCCATGCATTGGTGATAATGCAGCATGGAAATCTGGGCGGATACGGGTTTCTATGGCGTTTTACACCCAGCAATTAAAATAAGCATAAATGTCAACGTCCGGGGCGTAGGAGAACCATCAAATTTGGGGGGAGGGGGGCAGGGGACACCTTGGGACTTTTCTTTTCTTATTTATTTATTGTTTTTTAGTGAAAGAACTCGACTTTCGCAAAATTAAAAATCAGTACGTATTAAATCGTTATATCATTACTGTAGGCTTTTAACCCACAGCGCTTTACATTCTGCTACACAAGTGTTACATTTCCCGTTATAAGTATTGAACTACAGGTCCCAGCATGCAAAGTGATGTGGGCAAAAAAGCCAGGGCCCGGGTAAGGTGGCTGGCCGGTGACAAAAGGAGCTAATTGATAACTAGTTTAGGAGGGCAAGCTGAGAACTCCAGCCTACCTGCACTGATTTTCAAGCAAACTCCAGGTTCCGCCTTTTAAAATACAGCATATATTTCAGACAAACACAATGCAGTAATGACGATGGCTGAAATGACAGTGTGAAAAAATGAAAGAATTCCAACCACATCGGTAGTACAGATTCAAAATACCTTAAGAGTGTGCGCGTGTATTTGTTGTAGCACAAATGGGCGGAGGGAAAGGTGCCCACCCACGACGTCTTACTCTGTTACACCACAACCGTATACTATCAAGGCTTAGGGCCGGAGTAAAGCACTTATCAATAGCATCAATCAGTTTCTGCAATCTTCAATCATAAATGACAGGTCCTTCTAAGCACAACATCAATAAACCTCCCAGCAGGAGCAAGGCGAATACAAACTGTAATGATTGAATAAATACTTTGATATTTAATAATGTAGTATATAAGATTGGTAACAAAATATAATGGTGTCTACTTTTGATTTTTCCTTGCTACTCATAGTCACCGGAAATCATAGCTCCTTGAAGGCAATGCTTTAAAAGCTACCTTTAGCTTCAGGAGGATTCAACTCACCAAATGCTGTGCGCCCCTCCTCTGTGGCTCTCGGTATCCACACCCCTCACCCCACAGGAGCTGCTACTTCCATGTCCCTGTCAGTGGCATTCAGTTCAACGTATGGCAGGAAGGACCTAGCAGTCTTTTGCTCTCTCTAAGGTAAAAACCGCTCTATGGACTGTGAATGCACCTGAAAGAGCTCCCCCGCGGCATTGAGAAGATGTGGGCCAAGGCCAAGGGCGAAGGGACTTTTCATATTCAGGCTGGAGAAGAGGGGCCTCCGCATCCCTTGGTATATGCGCTTTCCTCTCCACTACTGCAATCCTAGCTTTGCACGCCCCCCTGGGTGCATCCATCAACGAAACAAAATGTTGTGCACCGAAAAAACAGCACTAGTCTGTGCCTGTGCACCCACAGCAGACCTCACGGAAAAATAACCTTATTGGACCTGGTCACAGTAGTCTCTATATGCACTTGGGTTTCAGCCACTTTGATGGACTTCTGCCCTTTGAGCTGGGCATCTCCTGGTCCACATGTATTTTGCATTTCTTGTCTCTTGCTCTTGCCTCCTCCTTGTCCCCCCCCCGGGCTTATTTGTTCTCCTCTGTGGCTTAAAATGATCTGCTCCTTTCCTCCTCCCCTCTTGGCTTGCCTTCTCCCCGCCTCATTTCCAGTCTGCTTGCAACCCCAACAGTTCTGCTACTGTCCTTGAGGTTCTTGCCACCACCTTTCTGGCCTTACCGTGACCTGTTTAGCTTTTATCGCCACCTCCTCCGTATCTCTCATTGACCCCCTACACCTTTGTTGGTCTTTCCTCCTCCTTCTTCTGATAGTTCCATTCACTCTCCGCTTCACCACTCCTTTTCTTCTTTCCCATGTCCTTTGCCTCACTTCTTCTCTTTTCCGACTCCGCCTTACTTCTCGTCTCTGCCCCTTCACACCGACGAAACTCCTCCTTCTCTGCCACTACATCTGTAACCTGCTCACTGCACTGGCACAATTAGTCTGCTCACTATGCCTCCATCACTATGCTCCCACACCAATCCCAGCCAACATTGTGTTATTTTTTATAACCCAGCGGGCTGTTCTGTTGCTTTCTTGAGTGCATGATTACTTTAATTTGGGCTGCACGTTGGGCAAGCACTGTGTAAGAGGATTCAATTCAACACTACAGCTAAGTCAATGCCTAGTCTGGGATAATGAATGGAAACCCTTATTGATATATCTTTACGTCCAGTTCATGAGTTCTGGATGACTACCCCTATATAACACCCCTCTCTTGGAATCCCCCTGACCCCACTGAGCCAAGAAGTAGTTCTGTTTTGCAAGTTTAAACGGTTTATTTGATAATTTAAACAATATATATATATATATATATATATATATATATATATATATCACACTTTATAATAAATTAATAATTGAATATCACACTTAATCTGAGCAGTAATCAATAATGGATAGTCCGGCACTAGAACACTTCTTTATAATCAATGATGAGTGGCTATAGGATGGATACGATAGCAACAATACTTTTATGGTTTCAAATGGATGCAATGTGGAATGAAATGCAGTACAGAAAATAACTTGATAGGATTTCAGCAAAAGACAATGTAATCACTTTCTTGGACAATTCACCCCCCACCCCCCTTAATGCAATGTAAGGAGATGAATAGAATGGGACTCAGTTCTTAGGAATGCAATCAAATAGAATTCAGTTCAATTCCCCCCCAGCAGCTTATACAACAGATAGGAGTTTTGAAACACAGACCGAAGTGCTTTGAATATGGTGACAATGCAGTGAGAAATATGCTTAAAATGCTTTTAATTCCCTTCAGGAGGTTCAGGGTGAGTGGTATCTAGTTAATATTAGTTCAGGCTCACTTTAGCAATGATTCAGAGTAGCTAGCAGGTTAAACGAATTTTTGGCAAAGGAAAGCAAGGAAGCTGCTGTTTTCACACGTGGCTGGATTTTTAACCAAATCGCAAATCGCGGTAAAATTCGCGAGTGCGAGAATCGTGATTACGGCCAAAGTATAAGGAGTGGGAAGTCGGTTCTAGGCTCGTTGAAAAGCTGAGATTCTATGCTTTCAGAGGAACGGACGATTAAATAAAGGTAGTTTTTCGGATTTGAAATTTTAGAAGTTCAAAGCGACAGGTTACAGCTTGCAGCTAGAAAATGACAGGTGACAGCTTTGCAAATGACAAGTGACAACTTCTAGGAGGCAGTTCTGGTTAGATTAAAATAGATTGAATTATATTATTTTAACTAAGAGATTGGTTCGGTACAGTTCTGCTAGGTACTCACAATATATTTTTGAATAAGGCCTCGCCACGGATCTGGTCAGGTTTTGGACTGGACTCCGGTTCTGGTCTCGGCACTTCACAGTGATCTGGGTCAGCTCTCTGGTTCTGCTAACAGCGTTCTGGGTCACTCTGGATCTCTGGCCTCTGGTTCTGGATACTGCTTTGCTTTCTCTGGGTACAGCACTGCTTCTGGATCTTTCTGCACAGCTTTCTCTGGACCCAGCGCTGATCTGCACGGCTCCTGGATGCTGCTACCGCTGTTAGGTTTGCTGGATGCTGAGGCCTACTGAGAAGAGTTCTCAGTTTGTGGGTTTAGGCCCTTGCTTTGAGTTCTGAATCAAGTTCTTTGGAGTTTTAAAGTCTAAGTGTTGGATCTAGTATCTTCTGGATGTTGTGTGGTCCGGCAGAGCGCAGAGCGCGTTGCAGCAAATGGATTTTAATGTCCTCTCTAGCTTCCAGTGGCTCTTTTTATGTCTTTTGAAAGTGGGTGTGTGTGCAGCATCACTAGCCAGCCCCTCTTTCAACTTGTCATTGGCCCAATTCTCCCCTCTCCCATGATTGGGGAAGGAACTGTGAGTCAGAGTGATGCTGTAGGTTTTATGGGTCAGAGGATCCTCCACTGGTCAGTTTGCCCACAAATCTATATTTGATCAAAATACACATTTCTCAAATACATAGTGGTTTGTCATTGCATGTACATATTACCTATCACATGAGGTAGTCTCTGTCCCAAATCTGCTCTTCCTGAGGGCTTGCATTCAGAAACGGCAACATTTTCGATTTTAGTGGGTTATGCAACCTTGGTTCTTCATTAAAAATTATACACAAATACACGGCCTGTCCATACATACTCCAGTAAATTCCCATGTCTCCCGCTTAAACACAGAGTCTGTAGTATCCATAAATAGCGGGGTTTTGCCCCAGAACATCACACAAATTCCCAACGCGTCTTCAAATGTGCACAGAAAAATCACAAGAATTATGGTATCATTTAAATAATTTTGACAAGTCCGCACCATGAGTTATACATCTTTCTTAGAATCATATTTTGGCCAACAGGGGTGTGTCTTTTCAGGTCACGTGGTGTAGAAACCAGTTTATCCAGTTTCTGCCAAGCTCAGAGACCCTGCCCCTCCGAGCTTCTGCCAAGTGGAAGCTATTTTACGGCCACCCTAATAAACCATCTGCCTGGGCCCAGGACAGGCCTTTGTTCAACTCCCTGTAGCTGCTCCACCCCTAATCTAATCAGAGAGGTGACAACTCCTTTTGGCAAGGGGAAGAGTGGCTGAGCAGGTTTTAACTCCTGTGGGGGTAGATATCAGGCAGAATTCAGTTTCATTAAGCCAGGTTTCAGATAAAATGTCACTTTTTTTCCCCAGTTTAAGTCAAGACAATGTTTACATATGCAGCTAGAATGCTGATTCTAAGTTCAAAACTATGACATTTCAACAGTGACAAACTATGTGACACTCAAAGTAGGTCACTCAGTTAATTTAAACATTTTCTATTTTTGGTAGTTTTAAATCCAGTTTCAGTTAGGCTGCTGCAGACCTGCAGAGCTCAGCCAGTCTTGTTATGAACATTGTTTTGGGGCTCTTCAACTTCCCAGATTTAGTATGCACACATACTTCATCCTGCCAGATGTCCGCTGGTGTTCAGTGAGATTTTTGGATATGTTGCAATGTTTGAAAATAGGCATTTTGAGCTGGCATTCAGGGAAACAAAAGGTGATTTTAAAGTGCGGTTTTTCCTTTGGCACACATTTCACTCATGGCACCCCGGCCCATCCTGCTCGCACTGGTGGGTGGCAAGTTAGGCAACCATTTTAGTGTGCACTAACTGCGTGGCTCTCCTTGATTCTGGCGCACATGTGGGCTTTTTGGCCATCTTGGATTTTCTAAGCCCACAGCACCAAATGTTGCAGCATGATAGCTCAAACGTGGGTCAATGACACCCAACAAAGCCCCCCCACGTCACTGCCCTTTGAATTTGAGTCGATGGGGAGTCAGGTGCACAAGGGTTTTGACCCATGCACTGGTCTGTCTGCATAATCTTCTTCCAATTCTGCAAATGGCACAGTTCAGCATCTTTTCCTCCATCCGGTACTGATCGATCGGTTCTCCTCGCCGGTCCTGATGGGAATATTGGGCGGTACCCTGGGCCCCTCGGATCGTCCTCCCAGTCTCCGGATCGTCCTCCTTGGCCAGTCTCCAGGTTTTCTTTCTCCTAGGACGACAAAGGAAGAGCGGCAA
Organism: Ambystoma mexicanum; assembly: GCF_040938575.1. Taxonomy (NCBI): domain Eukaryota; kingdom Metazoa; phylum Chordata; class Amphibia; order Caudata; family Ambystomatidae; genus Ambystoma; species Ambystoma mexicanum. Next base: position 952,652,689 of record NC_090935.1, on the reverse strand, counting down.
TACCTATTCATAGACATTTTTCCCCCACCATTGATATAGTGGGGTGGCATATATATTTTAGAACTCAACAGATATGAACATGCACATTTTTTTAAATGAAGAGACAGGAACACATAAACTTGAGAAACACAGAATTTGATAGGCTATATGTAGGATCTTTTAAGTTAGGAATTGAATTACTCTGGAGCGGTACCCTCTGGGATTGCAGAGGACTCCTCCAGTTGCTGCAAAGTGTGCCTGGGATGGCAACACTTCAACTGGTTTATGTGGACCCACTTGTCTTCCCCCTCTGCCAAACCGCCTTTGGGGATGCGGATCTTGCAGGCCACAGGGGAGATTTTGTCTATAATTTCAAACGGTCCCTTCCATGTAGGCAAAAATGTTCGCTGTTTGGCCTGGTTCCTTTAGAAATTGTATAAATAGACCCGGTCCCCCACCTGATATTCCTTCCTGGAAGTTTTCAGGTCATAGTGGGTCTTCATACTCTCGTCTGATCTTTCTAGATTCCGCTGAGCATAGGCAAAAGCATGTTGAAGGTGTTTCCTTAAATTCTCCACATACTCATGAGTAGTGGAGGCACTTATTAGTGTCTGCTCTTGGGTCCTATAGAGCAAATGCTGCGGAAGCACCATCTTGCGTCCAGTCATCAACTCGAATGGTGACATTTTGGTTGCAGATGAAGGGGTAGATCTGATGGCCATTAGGACCAGAGGTAATCGGATATCCCAACTTGACCCAGAATCTGCCACAAACTTCTTTAATATGCTCACAATGGTTTGGTTATATCTCTCTACTGCCCCAGAAGAAGCTGGACTGTAAGCAATGTGTAGCTTTCTCTTGACCCCCAGTATCTCCCACATCTTTGTCATTACTTCACTGGTGAAGTGGCTACCCCTGTCTGACTCAATCCTTTGAGGTAGACCAAAACGGGAAAAGATGTGGTTAATCATCAGGGCAGCTGCTGTTTCTGCCTTGCAGTTTGGGGCTGGGAGACATTCAACCCACTTGGTAAACAAGCATGTAACGGTCAACATGTACTTGTTTCCTCTAGTCGAGCGAATCACAGGGCCTACAAAGTTGATTTGCAAATCTGACCATGGCAGTGTCATCCCCCTCTTTTGGAGGGGTGCACGGTGCGTGAGGGATGATGGCTGAAATTGTGCACACACAAGACACCCCTTCAAGTATTGGTCAAGGTCCTGCCCCATGTGTGGCCAGTATGCAACCTCTCTTAAGATTTCCAGTGTTGTGTGAAACCCCCTATGACCGGCGGTGGCCGCATCATGGGCGTGACTTAGCATCAGGCTTCGGAATGAGGTAGGAACCACCCACTGATTGTGGCCAGCTTTGGATTTCCTTACCAGCAAACCGTCTTGGATTCGGAACATTTTTGGACATTTCATCAACACTCTTAGGTCCTCTTTCCCAATGTAATCGGTATCCGTCAGGGGAAAGTTCTCAGGGTCCTCAAGGTGCTGGTAAAATTGACCAATTATTGGATCCCCCTTCTGAGCGGTAATCAAATCAGCATCAGGGGTCTCCTTACTCCATTGTGCAATTGAAAGATCATTGTGAGCATTTGTCTGGGACCTAGTGATAGCAGTGACCTGGATTTCCCCCAACAGGGACTCAATCTCAATTAGATCCCCTTGGATGGCCCCGGTTTTGGCCAGCTGATCAGCTAAGTCATTTCCAGTTTTGTCTGGTCCCTCTATTTTGGAATGTCCCTTGATCTTCTTCCAATAGATGGTCATCCCCTTCGAGGTGACCAGATCATCAATGTTTTGGATGAACTTCCCATGTTTCAAGGGTTTGTTGTTAGCACATAACATGCCTCTGGTTTTCCAATTAACCAGGTGCTCCACGAACCCGTTCCGTACATAATCCGAATCCATGATTATGACCAGTTCGTGGAGTTGATGCTGGACAGCAGTGAGGATGGCCTGATGCACAGACATCAATTCTGCCACCTTACTACTTCGGGGACCAATTTTGTATCCAGCGGAGGGTTCTGGGTACTCATTCACCAATGCATTCCCGACGCCGGCCACCAGTTCTTTCTCCCCGTTGTTGTCAACATGGTAAGAGCATCCATCCACATAGACAGTGGGCATTCTCTCACACTTGTCCTCTTCAAAGACTTTGTGTGGGGAATTAAGGTATGCCTCCATGTTGTCCTTGATTTTTAGACTTTCGTCCTCGAGACAGTTTTCTCTGGCACAATCATGCAAGTCAGCCAGACCTTGCGCGAGGGGGCTCTTCTTGTTTTGGCCATATCGGACCTCCACAGGAAAGCCTTGCATTGACAGAATCCAGGAAGTAATTCGGGAATAACTCACATTTCAGGCCCGGTTTCTGTCACTTTGGAGATATTGCAGAGGCTGGTGTGGAGTCTCCACTATGATGTGTTCCCCCTGGATAAACGGGCGGTAATTCTTCAATGCCCACACCATTGCCAGGAGTGCCTTCTCACAATCGTTGAATTTTTCCTCCACAGAGGATAAAGTTTTGCTCGCATAGGAGATTACTTTATTGACCTTGTCATGCTTTTGGTATAATACTGCCGTCAAGCACGTATTAGAGAACCCCGTCTCCAGGAAGAACTCCTTGTTTCTGACAGGGTAAGCTAGGCAAGGCGCTTGTGAGAGGCTTCTTTTGAGTTGTTTTACCGCCTCGGCTTGTTCTGGACCCCATTCCCACTTGACCCTCCCCCCTTCAGGAGATGAATCAGGGGTCTGGTGATCTCTGCGTAGCCCTCAATGAACTTTCTGCTGTAATTAGTCAGTCCAAGGAGGCTCCTTAGTTCCCGCAGAGTTGTGGGGTCTTTCAGTTTCTGAAGTGCTTCCACTTTCTTTTCCTGGGGACAGAGACCCTGAGGAGTAATCTCATGCCCCAAGAAATTAACACGGGTTCTACACCAATGTGCTTTCTGAAATGAAAGTTTTGCTCCGGCGGCCCTCAACTGGGTCAGAACATAACGGATCTCCGCTATGTGTTCCTCCACAGATGAACTTTTGATGAGGACATCATCTAGATAAGCCAGGTTACCCCTCGCACCCAGGTCGGGCATGGCCTTATGTAGGAAAATGTTGAATTCATTGGCGGAGTTGAGGTATCCGAAGGGAGTCCGGGTCCATGTGTACTGCTGGCCCCCAAAGGTAAAAGCCAGCTTGTATTGGTCCTCCCTACTGACAGGCACAGTCCAGTATCTATTGGTCAGGTCTATTGCAGTGAATACCTGTGACCCCTGGATCTGGGCCAGCCCTTGGTCAATGTCGGGCAGAGGCCATCAGGAAGTATGAACCCGTTTGTTGAGCTCCCTAAGGTCAGCACAGAGTCTCCACTGGCCGTTTGGCTTCAATATTCCCAGCACCGGATTATTGAAGGTGCTGTGGACTGGACGGATTATTCCCCGGGACTCAAGGTTCTTAATTATTTCAGTAAGGGACTCCATTGATGCGAGAGGCAAACAATATTGCTTCACAAACACAGGAGTCATGCCAGGGTCCGTGGGGATTGTTGTTGTGTGGATGTCAGTGCGACCACAGTCATATGAGTCTACCGCAAAGAGATCTTGGAAATCCAAGAAAACTTGTTTCAACTTTTGCTTTTGTTCCAGAGTCACACAGGCATCAGCTAGGTTGACTCTCTCTTCCACCATCTGCCTGAAGCCTAGAAAGACTTCTGGTTTGGCTATCTCAGCGGCCTCCTCCAGCTGGGTGGAGAAGTCCCTGGTCAGAGTGCTGATTTGGACTGGAGGCCTCAGGTGGGAAAGGCAACCCTCATGGACCTGGAAAATCACCTCATCCCTCCTGAAGTCACAAGTCACATCTTCCTTACATAGGGGCAGGAAGTGTACACCAGGAAGTTCCCCCCATGCCGGGTAAAAATCCTGTCTGGTGTTGTATTGTCATCACTGTCAAAACAGTCCTTGGGGATTGGTCCTAACAGTTCCTTTCCTAAATCGATGGAAAAATGTCGGTCATCAACCGCCATTCCAATAATGGTGCCTGCGGCTAGAGTAATACTCTTTAAGTCGCTGTTATCCACCTCTATTGGAATGGTGTCATGTTCTATGTTGACTAATGGTGTTGGGTTTACCCCCAACCCTTGCTGTTGGAGAAAAGCATTTAGATGTATATAAGCATCAGGGTTTTGCAATTTTTGTCCTCTTTTAACTTTGACTTCCAGGGAGAATTGTCGGGCCCTTTCTGGGATGGTGACGTCCTCTTTAATCTGAATTTCAACTGCATAAGGTAGCAATTGAGCTGACCTAAATGCTTTTTCTGAATCATCAAAGCCCATGGGATTATCCGTTAATCGGGACCAAGCTTTGAAGTTTATTAGGTCCAAACTAATGGCAAAGCGATTGGGAATGTCACTGCCTAAGTAAAAGGCGGCAGTGACGTCTCGCACGACCCAACAATTATGGACTATGCTCTTGTTGCCAATGGAGATTTTGAACATACACCTGCTTGGCAGGAGATGTTTGGAGTTAGGTGCTTCCAGGTCCATTTCCCATTTGTCTATCAGTTTGAATGTGGGAATGGCTGGATCTTTTGGGAGTTGGCGGAACATGGCTTCGTTGATGAAGCTCTTACCGTTGTTCACACACACTCGAGCGAGAACAGAGTCCTTCCCATCATTTAACTGAACAGGGAGGAACAACTGCTCACCAACTTGCTGAATATCAGCCAGGCTCTGAGCTGATTTCACATCTTTCTGGACTATAGGAGTGGGAGTTTCTGATTGTGGATTAGTAAAGAATTTCAGGGTGTTTCCTTCCAGTGTGGAATACCACCTTAAACTGGAAGGAAGGTTGATTTTCAGAAATAGAGAGGACGGGAGTTTGATTGTTCTGGAAGTGAAATTCTACTTGGTCAGATTTTTGTTCAACCATGTGGCAGGTGCCGTTTAAACTAACATGGTTGACACTCTGTTTTAATGTTATTGGTCGGCTAGTCTGGGTCCAGAGGACCTTATTTACACAATCTATTAGGGGTGACAACCTTCTCAGGAGGTCATTCCCTAGTAAACAAGGGGTGCCCTCTGGAGTCACTACTATGACCGGGTGTTTCACCTTGTGTCGCCCAATCTTAATGTCCAAGACTGCAGTCCCCTCAACGGGAATTTCCTTCCCGTCAAAGTTCTGCAGTTGTCCAGGAAGAGAGGTGAGAGAAATTTGGTAATTCTCCCCCCTTCCTGCATTTAGTTCCTCAAAGGCCCTTTTGGCAGAAGGGTAGCTTGGGATCCAGTGTCCACCAGTGCCAAAATTATACCCTGCCCCTGTACTTGTACCGGGGCATAGTATCTTCCCTCCTTCTCCTCAAGGGGGCACAGATAATGCACATTTTTGGACAACTGGTGGGCTAACTTTCTGGTTTTGGACATTGCTAGCGAAGAGATTTGGGCAGAATTCTGTGGAGAGCCTTGGGAATCTGAAAGAAAAAGTTGGCAACTGGAGATCAGAGCCATTGTGGGTTCCCCTGGTTCCGGTTCTGGGCCGCCCCCCCCTTTTTGGAGGCAGTCACCAGGATGGGTTTGAACCAGGGGATTTCGGTATTGTGGGATCTGGAATGAGATGATGGGCGGCGGTAGCTGAGTCTCCATATCTCCCCAGTCTGAATTGACATCCCTTGGGACCCATTTTTCTTTGGGAGGAGTTCCCCCATCTCTGAAGGAGAAGATCCTTTTCCCAGGATCTTCTGAGGATCCCTCTCCCTCAAATTGGAAGACCTGTACTTCCTCCACAAAGTGGGTCTGTTTGGGTCCTTTGTTTCTCCTACCCCCCCTCTGCTCCTTGGGTGGCAGACTTTCAGGGGTAGGAGATTTTGTTTCCGGTTCCTGGTTTTCCAGGGGCTGTTTACAAGTTGGGAAGGAAGCTTCCTCCAAGGTTTTACACCCCCCTTCCCCTTGTGCCTCCTCCCTGGGAGCCGGTGTGTTATCGGGGTGCTGCTCCCGTCATTGTTCTGGAGCACCAGGTCCAGAGTTTGGGGCATTCTGCGGTGGCACGCTCATCTGAGGGTTCTGTTGAGCCCTCAGTATGTGACCCAGATCCCGTGCCATATTTTGGACCTGGCGCTCTAACTGGGAAACCCGCTCAGGCTGATACGGGGCTCTATTTTCTCCCCTGGGCTGATCCCGGGAAGGGTAGCTATCCCTTCTCTGGTAGTACCCCTGGTTGGGAAGATTTTGGTACCCCTCCACCCTTGGCCTCCCCTCTCCCGGATTAGGTTGTCTGGGCTCAGGGAATTGGGGAAAGAAGGATGGATGATTTTGGGGCTGGAAATTGGGTGGATACCTGGGGAAAAAGTTCTGCCCAGGATTTGGAGAATTTCTGCCCTCCTGTGGGAAGTTGGGAGGGATGTTCCCCGGGTCAGGTACTTGGCTGGATCCCCCCCTTGGGCTGGAGGAGTCCACACATAACCCAGGATTGGTCTGTTTCCCTTGTAGCGAGGACTTACATAGTCAGGGGAGCGGGAGACCCCATTTGTGGGACTACCTCCTCGACTCCCTGTCTGTGACTGGCCCGAGGGCCTTCTGGGCTGTGAATTATTAGGTGCAGGTAGGTTTTTAGGCCCCCCCATCTCCAAATCCAAAATGGGGGTGACCTTTACCTCTGCCACCTTGGCAGCAGCAGGGGTGCTGTTGGTTTTGGGATTTTTCTGGGTATTGCTTTTATTTTCTATGGGTTTCTGCACCTCATAGATCCGGGTAGCCTGTTCAATGACCCAGTCTAAAGATCTTTTCTCATGAAAATCTCTCACGAGCTGGGTCATTATATATTTGGGCAAGGCATGGAAAAATGTATTGGCAAATTTTCTGCTGTCTGTGCGCACCCTTCTGGTGGTCTGCGCAAAGGCACGTTTCAGTTCTTGCACGAATTCTTGTGGGGCCTGATCCTCCCCACATTGCAAATTGTAGGCTGCCTTGCGAGCCTCTTGAGGATTTCTGTGAACAGAAAAATGTTTCAAGATGGCCGCCTTATAGGTGGACCATCTTAAATGATTTTGGTCCTCCAGCCCCGCAAAGAAACTGGAGTATTCTGGGGAGAATGTCCATTTCACGTACTGGATGCAGCTACTGCTGTCCTTCAAATGGAAAGTCTCCATCATTTGCTCATAGAGCTCCAAGTGTTCCCATACGGAATACTTGGCGTTCTTATGATAAGGCGTGATAAAACTCCTTATTGCCTTTATTTGCTTCAATGGGTCCTTAAGCAAGGCCCTTTTTGCCTTATTGGCCTTTTTGGTTTGGGTAACCCTGGTCCATTCATCCTCTGACTCAGAGGCACTGCTCCCAGAGGTTCCTGTCTGATCTTCCAGGTTTTCCTGGATTCTGCGAGCCTGGGAGTGGCTGGCAGAATGTGGGGACCTGGTCTCCTGTGTCCTGTACCGCTCAGGGGAGTCTTCAGATCCCTCCTCGCTGCCAGGATTTGATGGGTACCCCCCCACTGACCTAACTGGGCAGAGGTTTTCAGGATGCCCTTAATGGGCCTACTCTCCTGGGGTTCCCCACTAAATTGCACTGTGCTTGGGTGCCCATACCCAGATGCCCGCCCCTCCATACCTGGGTGGTACTGGCCTATGAGCCCCATGCTTCTGGCTGGATAGTAATCTGCCATCCCTGTGGCCCGGTGCTCATGTGCGCCAGGGGACATGGGGGTGGCAGAGTCCAGGGACTGAGAGAGATAAAGGCCTCTGGTACTAGGGCGCCTGAGGTTATGCTCAGGAGTTTCCCTTTCCCAGCGAACCTGGTCTCTATCCGCCTCTGCTCCCTGTGGCAATGCAAGAGCCTGCGCTTTCAGTTCCTCAGTTAAGGCCTTACTAGACTCTATCAGTCGCTCCTGCATCGCTACCTGTTGTTGGAGCCTATCATTGTGCTGACAGAGAGCCTTATTTTCTCTCTGTGCCTCCTGATTGGTCCTGGAGTACTGGGCCAGTCTCTGCTGCAGGAGGGTTACCTCCTGAGCTGTGTCCCTATTGGCCTGCTCCTTTCTTGCCAGAGCATCCTCCACCCTCCTGGTGTGCTCTAACAAGTTCTGGTGTTCTTTTTGGAGGTCACCCAGTCCCTGGAGGGCCAGGTGATTTTCTTCCATTTTCCTTTTTAAGTGGCAGACTTCCTGGCCTAAGGTGTCCCTTTCCTGACCAAGAGCTTGAATTTGTGACGCCAGGTCGTCCCTTTGCCTTTGGAAGGCACCAGCTTTCTGGCACTCCTGATCAAACTCTGCCTGGGTATCCAGGTCTTTCAGGATCAGTTTATTGCTCTCCTCTTTCTCTCTGTCTAGTTGGATTTGCAGGGTGGCTACCTGCTCTGTGCATGCCCTGTTGAAATTGATCTGTTGCTCCAGCTTTTTCTGGCTCTGCAGTAGGGAGTCCAAACTGTCTTGGCGTTCCTTCTGCAAAGCCAGAATTCTGGTATCCTGGTCAGCCTTTTCCTGTTGCGGGATATCCATATCCTTCTTTATTTTAATGATGTGCTGTCTGCTCTCATTTTCGGACTCCTGGCTTCTCTGCAGCCTCTGCTCAGAAGAGTCCAGATCAGATTGGGCCTTCTGTAATGCCATCAGTTGCCTACTCGCCAGATCTTGGCCTTCAGCACATTTGTCCTGCATGGCTCCCATATGTAAATATAAATATGCCGCTACCCTGGCAATCTTGTGGTGCTCATCCTTGGCCTTAGGGGCATATATAGTTCACTCAGGGCCACATGTAGGGGACCCTGATCTCCCCATATATCTGACCCTGTTTCAGTGACTTGTTGCGCGATTGCCTGCAACCAGACCGTTTGGTCCTGATGAGTCCACTCACCTCTCACAAATAGCTTATGTAAGAAGTGTTCTCTGGCTATTTTCATATCTACCAAGGTCGTCATTCTGGAATTTGAGTTCCTTCCTGACTTACAGAAGTTTATATTTTATTTTTGCAAAACAGACCTTTTCCTTAGAGCGTTCCTTTGAGGAGTACTTTACAGCGTAACACAGCAGGGTGATCCGACCGGATATGTGTATCTGGTCAGCTGGCACACTGTATTAATCTGCACAAGTGATAGATCTAACCCAAACGTCCGGCTCGAGCCCCCAATTTGTAAGAGGATTCAATTCAACGCTACAGCTAAGTCAATGCCTAGTCTGGGATACTGAATGGAAACCCTTATTGATATATCTTTACGTCCAGTTCATGAGTTCTGGATGACTACCCCTTTATAACACCCCTCTCTTGGAATCCCCCTGACCCCACTGAGCCAAGAAGTAGTTCTGTTTTGCAAGTTTAAACGGTTTATTTGATAATTTAAACAATATATATATATATATATATATATATATATATATATATCACACTTTATAATAAATTAATAATTGAATATCACACTTAATCTGAGCAGTAATCAATAATGGATAGTCCGGCACTAGCACACTTCTTTATAATCAATGATGAGTGGCTATAGGATGGATACGATAGCAACAATACTTTTATGGTTTCAAATGGATGCAATGTGGAATGAAATGCAGTACAGAAAATAACTTGATAGGATTTCAGCAAAAGACAGTGTAATCACTTTCTTGGACAATTCACCCCCACCCTTAATGCAATGTAAGGAGATGAATAGAATGGGATTCAGTTCTTAGGAATGCAATCAAATAGAATTCAGTTCAATTCCCCCCCAGCAGCTTATACAACAGATAGGAGTTTTGAAACACAGACCCAAGTGCTTTGAATATGGTGACAATGCAGTGAGAAATATGCTGAAAATGCTTTTAATTCCCTTCAGGAGGTTCAGGGTAAGTGGTATCTAGTTAATATTAGTTCAGGCTCACTTTAGCAATGATTCAGAGTAACTAGCAGGTTAAACAAATTTTTGGCAAAGGAAAGCAAGGAAGCTGCTGTTTTCACACGTGGCTGGATTTTTAACCAAATCGCAAATCGTGGTAAAATTCGCGAGTGCGAGAATCGGGATTACGGCCAAAGTATAAGGAGTAGGAAGTCGGTTCTAGGCTAGTTGAAAAGCTGAGATTCTAAAGTTAAACCAAGTTCCTAGCCCAAACGGTTCCAGAGATATGGACGATTAAGTAAAGGTAGTTTTTCGGATTTGAAATTTTAAAAGTTCAAAGCGACAGGTTACAGCTTGCAGCTAGAAAATGACAGGTGACAGCTTTGAAAATGACAAGTGACAACTTCCAGGAGGCAGTTCTGGTTAGATTAAAATAGATTGAATTATATTATTTTAACTAAGAGATTGGTTCGGCACAGTTCTGCTAGGTACTCACAATATATTTTTGAATTAGGCCTCGCCACGGATCTGGTCAGGTTTTGGACTGGACTCCGGTTCTGGTCTCGGCACTTCACAGTGATCTGGGTCAGCTCTCTGGTTCTGCTAACAGCGGTCTGGGTCACTCTGGATCTCTGGCCTCTGGTTCTGGATACTGCTTTGCTTTCTCTGGGTACAGCACTGCTTCTGGATCTTTCTGCACAGCTTTCTCTGGACCCAGCGCTGATCTGCACGGCTCCTGGATGCTGCTACCGCTGTTAGGTTTGCTGGATGCTGAGGCCTACTGAGAAGAGTTCTCAGTTTGTGGGTTTAGGCCCTTGCTTTGAGTTCTGAATCAAGTTCTTTGGAGTTTTAAAGTCTAAGTGTTGGATCTAGTATCTTCTGGATGTTGTGTGGTCCGGCAGAGCGCGTTGCAGCAAATGGATTTTAATGTCCTCTCTAGCTTCCAGTGGCTCTTTTTATGTCTTTTGAAAGTGGGTGTGTGTGCAGCATCACTAGCCAGCCCCTCTTTCAACTTGTCATTGGCCCAATTCTCCCCTCTCCCATGATTGGGGAAGGAACTGTGAGTCAGAGTGATGCTGTAGGTTTTATGGGTCAGAGGATCCTCCACTGGTCAGTTTGCCCACAAATCTATATTTGATCAAAATACACATTTCTCAAATACATAGTGGTTTGTCATTGCATGTACATATTACCTATCACATGAGGTAGTCTCTGTCCCAAATCTGCTCTTCCTGAGGGCTTGCATTCAGAAACGGCAACATTTTCGATTTTAGTGGGTTATGCAACCTTGGTTCTTCATTAAAAATTATACACAAATACACGGCCCGTCCATACATACTCCAGTAAATTCCCATGTCTCCCGCTTAAACACAGAGTCTGTAGTATCCATAAATAGCAGGGTTTTGCCCCAGAACATCACACAAATTCCCAACGCGTCTTCAAATGTGCACAGAAAAATCACAAGAATTATGGTATCATTTAAATAATTTTGACAAGTCCGCACCATGAGTTATACATCTTTCTTAGAATCATATTTTGGCCAACAGGGGTGTGTCTTTTCAGGTCACATGGTGTAGAAACCAGTTTATCCAGTTTCTGCCAAGCTCAGAGACCCTGCCCCTCCGAGCTTCTGCCAAGTGGAAGCTATTTTACGGCCACCCTAATAAACCATCTGCCTGGGCCCAGGACAGGCCTTTGTTCAACTCCCTGTAGCTGCTCCACCTCTAATCTAATCAGAGAGGTGACAACTCCTTTTGGCATGGGGAAGAGTGGCTGAGCAGGTTTTAACTCCTGTGGGGGTAGATATCAGGCAGAATTCAGTTTCATTAAGCCAGGTTTCAGATAAAATGTCACTTTTTGTTCCCCAGTTTAAGTCAAGACAATTTTTACATATGCAGCTAGAATGCTGATTCTAAGTTCAAAACTATGACATTTCAACAGTGACAAACTATGTGACACTCAAAGTAGGTCACTCAGTTAATTTAAACATTTTCGATTTTTGGTAGTTTTAAATCCAGTTTCAGTTAGGCTGCTGCAGACCTGCAGAGCTCAGCCAGTCTTGTTATGAACATTGTTTTGGGGCTCTTCAACTTCCCAGATTTAGTATGCACACATACTTCATCCTGCCAGATGTCCGCTGGTGTTCAGTGAGATTTTTGGATATGTTGCAATGTTTGAAAATAGGCATTTTGAGCTGGCATTCAGGGAAACAAAAGGTGATTTTAAAGTGCGTTTTTTCCTTTGGCACACATTTCACTCATGGCACCCCGGCCCATCCTGCTCGCACTGGTGGGTGGCAAGTTAGGCAACCATTTTAGTGTGCACAAACTGCGTGGCTCTCCTGGATTCTGGCGCACATGTGGGCTTTTTGGCCATCTTGGATTTTCTAAGCCCACAGCACCAAATGTTGCAGCATGATAGCTCAAACGTGGGTCAGGACACCCAAAAACTGTGACTGTGTGTTTTTGCACCTGGAATGTGCAACCCAAAATCCAAAAAGTGTGCTCAATCTGGGGGTGCACCGTGCGGCGGCCGTGTGGCCCGAAAATATACAGCGTTAAAAACACTTTCTAAACATAGAGTAGGTTGCCACAGATATATTCAGTGCCTTTTCATTGGATAATAAATACGCATTGGGGAAGCACTAAGACAAGACATTAAGGGCCACATGACACGAGGATACTGCTATCACCTAAATATCTCAGAGGCCACCACAATCAAGTAGCTGGCACAGGGCAGGGCACACGTGTCTCAAATGGATTTTCTTTTCTTACAGTCGATCACAACTAACACTATTATCGGGTTAACAACATAACATTTGTGCAGCACTTACTACCAAATATTTGCACTATACAGGACCCAAGGGAAGGTAGTTGCTAAGCTGCGTATATTCCCAACTGAATGGACCCTATTTTAACAAGCTAAGAGGTTTGGCAGGATGAGTTTATGTTCCTGGATTTCAACCCATGACTGTAGATTGCAGACACATCTCAGCATCCAGTGATGAACTCGCCAAGCTATCTCATCACTTATGATCACGAAGAGCAGAGGGTCAATTTTCCCTTGAATAAAGTATTATTGAAACACAGTTGTTTTATTGATTTGGGGATTTGGGACAATTCAGCGATGTGTAAATGGAGGCTTTGTAGAGAGCATTTCCAAGTTATGAACCTAGTTTTGACCATCTGTTATGGTTTAAGTGCAACCCACAAGCTCTGGGAATTACATTTCTGTCACGAGTAAACATATTTCAATGAAAACCATAAGTAAAAGACATGTTCACAGAGACATACAACCGAATTATTGTATTATTACCTCCTCCGGGGCCCATTTCAACCCGATGCGCGGCGCTGCGCCCCACCAGCAATGGGCAACTACTTTGACTTACCTTGTAAGAGGTCTCGCCATCGAGTCTCTGCCTCTCAGGGGTCGAGTCGGTCGAGTGACAGCATCACAGGAGCAGTGTCAGAGAAAATGAGTCACACTGTCAGCATGCATCAGTGCCTGCCTTCTGGAAGGTGAGGGGGAGGTGGAGGCTGCGCAGCGGTGCACTGCACACTCTGGGCTGGGCTGGAACGTGCTGTATGTTCCCCGGGCCAGCCTGGGCAGATGTGACGATGCTCCAAAGTGCAGGCGCCGTGGGGGGGGGAGGGAGGCAGGAGTTCTTGTTATTGTCTTGTTACAAGAATCTCCAATACTCGGGGCAGGGGGGACGCAGTAGTTCTTGTTGTTGTCTTGTTACAAGAATCTTCAATACCCGGGGAAACGGGGACGCAGGAGTTCTTGATGTTGTCTTGTTACAAGAATCTTCAAAACCCACGGGAGTGGGATGGGGGGGATGCACAAGTTCTTGTTTTTGTTCAATACCCATGACCCCGGCTGCTGAAGCGGCTGAACTGCTTGCAAAGTAAGTCTTAGTCAAGTTTGCACGCAGACGCAGAAATCACTCTGCACATGCTGCACTCCAGAGACACACACACGGGGGAAACTGGGGGGATAAATGCCATTGTATCCCCCCACTTACAATTGTGGTGGGATTCCCCCCCCCCCCAGTCCCACCCATGTCCTACGCACATGTCAACGTCCATGCCCAGGCAGGCTGGATGATATTTAATTTTTAATGTGAAGTTTGTAATAGATTCAGCCTACATTTTGTTGGTACAAAACCCAGGCACACATATAGATTTAAGAATTTTTGCATTTTTGAACATTCACTGCAGGTGGAGATGTATGTGAAGTTAATTCACAGGCTGGATAGGGAGGATGATACATATTGTATGCACTGCCCCCGAGACCTCTGCCCAACACGCTCCATATGTGAACTACAAAAAAATTGCATGGAGAGTAATTTACAGACCATATCTAGACCAGTAGATTATACCACACCTGTATCCCAATCAAAATGTTCGCTTGAGTATTTTTGCAATTCCACTCATTGATAGGCTTTATATTTTGTTACCTCTGGACTAAAGGGGTAATTTTATCATAACTGGTAATAGCATGCAGGAGAATGTCAACATTAGTGCTTACGTGCTGTTGGGTCAGGGACGTCATTTCACCAAAATGCCAGGGGTAGTGGACTTGACATCAGATGACCCTTGACCTCTGATGACATCACAAGAAGTGATGTCATTTGACTCCAGCCCGAAGTGACATCACAGGAAGCTATGAAACATGACCTTTCAACCCTTGACAAAAGAGGAAGTGGCAGCAGATAGCATTGTTCCTAAGTACACTATGAGAAATATGGTTATGATATCAATATAATGTGATATACATTTCGTACAAGTCTGGATTACCATCTGTATCACTAATATCAGTGTGCATAGGCCCATACTACCAAATCACTTTGAATGCAAATATACATACAATATCACCCAACCTGTGTTGATACGTATTTATTGACTTCAGAAGGATTAAAGGCTTGGTTGAGGTGTTTAAGAAAATACTAAATCAGTGACTCACTCCATGAAGTGTGCCTGAAATAAACCATTAAGAGTCTAGCAATTATTGCATAGAATTCCAGAAAGACAAATTATTTGTTATCCCTGTTCTTTCTTATTTAGAGTCGCTGCTGAAAGTATTACACCTGTTTGCCCCCTGTTATTTTTAAGAGGCCTGAACAAGAAAGCTAATCACTCCAGAAACAAAGAGCAACATGGAGCTGGCCATATCCCAAAAGCTTAAATAAAACAAATAATATATTGTTTAATTTTTTAGGGGTAGCAAGGGAGACCACAGGAGAAGGAAAGGAGACCTCAGGGGTCTTAACTGCGACCCCCCGCAACCCCTAAATGATGTCCATGGTTGGGTCCTCTGCAAACAAAATGAAACATTTGCTAAACAGAGTGTGCAAGTGAAAAGTAAAACCAGGTGAAATTGTATTTACTCTTCAGCTTTATTTTTAATCATCGTTGTTTTGTAAAACAGTGTAAATGGTGCCTGCACGTTATGCTTTTCAGTCTGCATTTACAGCAGATTCCTTTAGAATCTTCCTGCTTTTTGCAGGTGCTAAATGAAGTTGTATACCAAATGTTTTTGTTTTGCACCTGTATAAAAATGTCATGCAGGCATAAAATGTAATCTACTTTGAAGACGGAGGACACAAACAGGGGGGAAAAGTCATTCCGCACCATGCCCCTTCTCTGGGGCTAATTTTCGAGTTCCTAGTAAATTCGGAGACAGGGTCATGTATGTAAGGGTGAGTGGAATTTTCACCTGAGAAGTGAATAATGTGGACTCCAAACTGGATTCTGCTTCCGCCCGATCCGTGAAATCAGCATTACTTTTCCGCTGCCCCTGAAATTTCACCCGGTTCTGTGAAGTTTCTCGAAGAGCATGGTGTTTCGTTCCCATTCTAAGTTTCGTGCAGCGACACGAGAAACTTTGTGCAAGTCTTTTATCGATCCGTGCTAGGTTTGCGACACAAGAAACTTTGCGTGGGTCTTTTATCGATCTGCACCAGTTTCGTGCAGCGGCCTGAGACATATTGGATGTTTTTTTTCCAATCCGTGCTAGTTTTGTTCAGCGAGACATGAACATTTGTACAGGCTTATTTTAGATCCATACTAGTTTTCCGTTGCATTACAGGAAACTTTGTGCTGCTTTTTTTTATTAGTGCTAGATTTGCGCAGTGACACAAGAAGCATTGCATGTTTTTTTCAAACTGTGCTAGGTTTGCGCAGCAGCAAAAGAAACTTTGCGCAGCTTTTTTGTTCAATTTTGGTAGGGTTACACAGCTGCAGGAGAAACTTTGCTGCACTCTTTTCGGTTCATTCTAGGTTCGCACAGCAGCATGAAAACCTTTGTGCCTCGCTTTTCGATTGGTGCTAGGTTCACACAGAGGCACAATAATGTTTGCGTGGCTTGCTTCAGGTCGCAAAATGGGACAGGAAACTTCACACCAGGCTTTTCAATACACAGGGGTTGCAGGGGGATTTTGGTTAGATGAATAGAAATCTTTCAGATTTCGCTTCCGCAGCAGGCAGAATGGAATTCAACAATTTTGCCCAGTCCTACCTGTATGACTGCACTATGGAGTGCACAGGTCCCCACTGAGGACTTTTCAACATTTGCACAGAAAAGTGAAAAGTTCTAGCGCAAAAGGCGGTGTACACATGTGGAAGCTGCCTTTTGCCCTGTACTTTTGCACTCTACTGTGCAAAGTGAGTAGGGCAGCGTTTACCTATGAGCAGCACTTGTAATGCTTGCATGGCAATCGGTGCTCGCTCACAATTACAATTATAATTGTAAACACCTGCCATGTGAGCAATGGATCCCTATGGTGCCCCCCTGCTTTACACATTGTTTTGTGGTTGACTGTGAGCTTGCATTTATCTTCTTTCTGAGAGTGTCTACGTGTGTAGGATTTCTGTGTGGACATGCAATGTGAGTATGCCTCCATTGTTTGTGTTTCTGCTCTGAAGACATTGCATGTACATATTGTGTGTTGTATATTATGGCATATTTATCCTTTCTGATTCCCTAGGCCCAAATAAGTGCATGTGCCCCCCAACATTACTACACCTCTGCTAGACTTTGTACCTTCACCAGATTCCACCCCTTCAAATAACTCTGTCTGCATTGTGCAAACTACGCCGTTTACCCCGTTTTATCCCAAGTTTGTCTCAATGACATTATAAGGACGTTTTTAAGGTTGCAGGGATTAGAAAGTTATTGCTTCCTCTCTAATAATTCAAGCCTGTTATCTTCTATGTCATGTTAGTTGAAAGAGTGTTTTCAGATTTCTGCTGCCCAAGATTTGGAGGAAGACAGTGTGTTCTACAGTTCAGTGCACTAGAAGTAATTGTTACGGCCAATTGTCTGCATTTGGTTAGGTCAGAAAACAATCTTTTCGAATAAGCGATCAGAATATAGGCTGTCTGCCAACTGGACACAATTGAAAGAAGGCTGTAACAATGAATGTCGGTTTCAATGCTAATATCTGGTTTCTCTCACAAATTGTCTGCCGTCACTTTGAGAAGCACCTAAACTGATATATTATATGGATCCAACATAACTACATTTCTGCTTCCAGTATTACCCCGTGGTAAAGTTTAAATATGCAATATATGCAAGCAGTACATGTACATGTTATATAAATGCGGAATAAAAAGAACGCTGCCACCTTCTTATTGTTACAGCTCTGGTGTTAGCAGGGGGCAAAATGAAAATAAAGCAAGTCACCTGCTGGAGCCAAAGTACCGCCAATCACTTGGACTGGAACACTATTATATTATGGCAAAATCTCCAGTGAAGTTTGTAAATACTGGCAGGGCATGAAAACCTCAGTAGGGTTAAGATAGTTGGAGAAGGTTCTTGGAATCTTTGGCTGTCAATTCTCATGGTGGAGTAATGGATAATGGTGACCCTAAACATTCATGTGTGGGAAGCAACAGCATACCTGTTAGCTGCACAAAGCAGGCACTGTTTATAACACATTTAGTGGTACATGCTGTTTAAATCATTGCTGTTTGTGCCATTGTCCAACATACCCAACACTCCGAGAGTAAAAGTGAGCAATGGATTGGGCATTCCAGCAGAATATTACATTTGTGGGTGTGGTTAGGCTATGAGTCTTACCAGCTTGCGCTTAAGGTAATTTAAAATGTTTGCTAAATCCGTACAGTTGGCTGAACTGAACAATGAATAGGAACATTTTGAGATGTGGGTATAGATGCAGATGTCCTGCTGTCGTTCGAAGTACTGTATCGCAGAAAAAGTTGTTCCTTGTATTTAAAATATAATTCATGTAAAGATTACTTATAAACATCACAGTTATGCATTCTGTGACATACTTTGCAGTTGGTTCTCCTGGTAGGACTTGGCGTGCAGAAGAATGTCATCACTGAACTTGATAGGTTTTTTGTAGCGCAACTTAACCATAACATCCCTTTAACAAAGTTTTTTCACTGAATTTCACAGCTTTTTACCAAGATACCCTTAATTTATATAGCTATCCTATACAACATACTGAACCCCCTGGACCAATGCTGATGGCTACAGTGTCCACAGACTATGAGACTGTCAGCAGACCTTGGGTAGCAGCCACACTGCCCAAAAGTTCAGGGGTTATCTTACATTGTTGTACCATGCAATAAAGACACTCAACATGTTGAAAGAGCAGCATGTAAGTGAATTACAAACAAAAATAAAGTAGGTCTAAAAACTCTATCCTTAAACAACCAACAGTGCAATTCCATAGGGCATGCAACATGATGGAATGCAGCAATAACAAAAATAACCTATGCCTCCAGCAGAATTACCACACTGCTGCTTTATACAGAAACTGCAAACCAACTGTCAACAGCACACCTGCAAAGCACCAACAGCACAACTAAAGGACAAACTGGTAAGTGCAGTACATTGATTCCTATAACAACACAGTTTTTTCCGTATGCTACATTAAAAAATAATTTCTCTTTTTTTACACAGAAATGGCTAGCACCCTGGAGCGGCTTGAAGAAAATGTTCCTCGGGATGAAATGAGGAAAGACAGTGATACTATTTGTACATAGTGCAGTTTGCAATGTAAGCCAATTAATACACATTGTTTCCCATGTACATGACACATTTTAATTTTTTTAACAGTGCATACAGAAAATAATGCAATGCCCCAGAAACAGTACATCAACAAACTAATGCTGTGAAAAATCATCTTGTGCAGTTGGAAGACAAAATTGATCAATTAATGAAATCTTTTGCTGATTTAAAAGACTTTGTACAAAGACATATCATAGAGAATATTAAATATCACTTCCCCACCTGCACCTGTACCCCGTCTCCCTGACCAAGCCAACCTCCCAGAAATTGCCCATCAAAAAAACATTACTGTGTGACCTCAATCCCTTCCCCCCCAATACCAAACCTCTAGAAAACCCCAATTCCCCTGTATATGTCTCAATTTCTGCTTCCCCCTCTCTTTCATAATTTGTATATTTATGTGTGTAAATAAAGTTATATGTATACTGTTGCTGTTTGTGTCTGCGTTTTATTTTTTTTAAACCCTGTTAGGAGTTTTCAGACAGCGCACCTGTCCGGAATGTCTGTAATCAATCAAAATGTAGGTGTCCTATAGACATTGCACCTGTCCGGACTGTCCGCAATCAAAATGGAGGTGCCCGTAGAACACCCAGCCTGTCTGCAT
Source organism: Ambystoma mexicanum (assembly GCF_040938575.1). Classification (NCBI taxonomy): domain Eukaryota; kingdom Metazoa; phylum Chordata; class Amphibia; order Caudata; family Ambystomatidae; genus Ambystoma; species Ambystoma mexicanum. Next base: position 952,633,272 of record NC_090935.1, on the reverse strand, counting down.
GTCAGCAAAGTTGTGATGCACCTTCAATTGGTTCAGGGACCTTAGCCCTGTCCGGCGGACACCTGGACACATGTTCATCCAACCTTCAACATGCTACGAACAAGGAGACTATGTGGAAAGTCCGGAATTAATTCAATGGAGATGTCCTACGGACACTGCATCTGTCCGCGCCATCCACAATCAAAATGCAGGTGCCTGTAGAACACTGCGCCTGTCCGCATGCCTGCAAAGTTTTGACACACCTTTAATTAGATTGTGGACCCTAGCCCTGTCAGTTGGACACCTGGACACATGCGCATCTCACATTCGACATCCTACAAACAAGGAGACTGTCCGGAAAGTCTGAAATTATTTAAAGTGGAGGTGTCCTACAGACACTGCACCTGTCCGGGCTGTTGCCAATCAAAACAAGGGTGACCGTAGAACACCACACCTGTCCGCATGTCAGCAAAATTGTGATGCTAAGATTGCTTTTCCTGCTGGGCTGAACTACTTTTGGACAACTATTCCAGATCAGATGGCAACCATGGCTATTCCTGCTGCTGCTTCAGCACCACCTCCACCCCCTCCATCACCACCACCTTTCCAAGGGCTTGGGGAGGGGAACATCAGTGGAGATGTAGAGAGGGATTAAGCGAGGGATCAAGAGGAAGATGAGGGTGAGGTAGTGAAAGTCCCCACTACTGCCGGCCAGCTTGAGTCTTGGGTGTGGAGGCTCTTTACCATTGGTGGAGGTACGTGCAGACAAGGTGCGCTGCACTGAGTGCAAAACAGTGCTCATTTACAGCAAGCCTGGCCTGTATAGCTACGGGACCGCCTGCATGCAGTGACACCTGAGGTCGAACCACAAGGCGGAAGTTCGGAGGGTCGTCCCTTTTGAACAAAGTAGGAGGTTCAGTCCCCTACAACATCCCCCGTATCTGCTCCTGCCACCACAAGAGACACAAGAGGGGCAGCCAATCCCTGAACAAGCCTCGCAGGCCATACATGATGCAGCAGACCCTTACCTTTCGAGGGTCACTGTATTGTGCATGTATTGCAATGCGGTATTCTGCAGGGAGGAGCAATTCTGAAGTGCTTTTGAGGCTTTGGTCCGGGAGCATGAGAAAGAGTGCCCCCTACCTAAGTGAGGCCCACACAACATCTTCCTCTCTCCACTTGCCTTTTCTTATCCCTGTGGTTGGTGCCCCTTCCCTACCCTCCATTCTCTTAGTTTCCTTATGTGTCATGTATAAAAAATAAAATAAAAATACAACACAACAAAAATAAAAAAAAGGCTAGTTTCACAGCCACCTTTCACAGTTCAAAAATAGAAGTGCCAATGAAATGGAACATGGCCATGGGCATTCGGAGAAGTCCGCGGACAGTGAGGAAGCCTGCACAAAAATGTTGGGGGTGTCCCTTTCAAAAACGTTGCATTCTTTTACAGGGAAACTGAGCACAGTTTTGCACTCAGTGCAGCGCACCTTGTCTGCACGTACCTCCAACAGTGGTAAAGAGCCTCCAAACCCAAGTCTCATGCTGGCCGGCAGTAGTGGGGACTTCCACTACCTCACCCTCATCTTCCACTTGATCCCTCTCTTAATCCCTCTCTACATCTCCACTCATGATCCCCTCCCCAAGCTCTTGGAAAGGTGGTGATGATGAAGGGGATGGAGGTGGTGCTGAAGCAGCAGCAGCAGCAGCAGGAGTAGCCATTGTTGCCATCTGATCTGGAAGAGTTTTCCAAAAGTAGTTCAGCCCAGCAGGAAAAACAATCTTAACGTCACAATTTTGCGGACATGCAGACAGGTGTGGTGTTCTACGGATACCTTTATTTTGATTGCCAACAGCCCGGACAGGTGCAGTGTCTGTAGGACACCTCCATTTTAAATAATTGCAGACTTTCCGGACAGTCTCCTGGTTTGTAGCATGTCCAATGTGGGATGCACGTGTGTCCAGGTGTCCACCGGACAGGGATAGGGTCGCTGAACTAATTAAACGGTACGTCAAAACTTTGCTGGCATGCGGACAGGCGCAGTGTTCTACAGACACCTCCATTTTTTTTGTGGATAGCGTGGACAGAAGCAGTGTCCGTAATTAATTCCGGACTTTCCACACAGTCTCCTTGTTCGTAGCATGTTGAAGGTTGGATGCACATGTGTCCAGGTGTCCGCCGGACAGGGCTAAGGTCCCTGAACCAATTAAAGGTGCATCACAACTTTGCAGACATACAGACAAGCTGTGTGTTCTACGGGCACCTCCATTTTGATTGCGGACAGTCCGAACAGGTGCAATGTCTATAGGACACCTGCATTTTGATTGATTACAGACATTCCGGACAGGTGCGCTGTCCGAAAACTCCTAACAGGGTTTAAAAAAAAAAAAACGCAAACACAAACAGCAACAGTATACATATAACTTTATTTACACACATAAATATACAAATTATGAAAGAGAGGGGGAAGCAGACATTGAGACATATACAGGGGAATTGGGGTTTTCCAGAGGTTGGGTATTAGGGGAGGAAGGAATTGAGGTCTCACCGTAATGTTTTTGCAGATGGGGAATTTGAGGGATGGTTGGCTCGGGCAAGGAGAAGGGGTACAGGTGCAGGTGGGGAAGTGATATTTAATATTCTCCATGATATGTTTTTGTACAAAGTCTTTTAAATCAGCAAAAGATTTCATTAATTGATCATTTTTTTCTTCCAAATGCACACGATGATTTCTCACAGCATTAGTTTGTTGTTCCATATGCTCTTCAAGTTGTACATGATGCACTGTTTCTGGGGCATTGCATTATTTTCTGTATGTACTGTTGAAAAAATTAAAATGTGTCATGTACATGGGAAACAATTTGTATTAATTGGCTTACTTTGCAAACTGCACTATGTACCAATAGTATCAACGTCTTCCCTCATTTCATCCCGAGGAACATTTTCTTCAAGCCACTCCAGGGTGCTAGCCATTTCTGTGTAAAAAAAAGAGAAATTATTTTTTAGTGTAGCATACGGAACAAACTGCGTTGTTATAGGAATCAATGTACTGCACTTACCAGTTTGTCCTTCAGTTTGTGCTGTTGGTGCTTTGCAGGCGTGCTGTTGACAGTTGGTTCTGTATAAAGCAGCAGTGTGGTAATTCTGCTGGAGGCATAGGTTATTTTTGTTATTGCTGCATTCCATCATGTTGCATGCCCTATGGAATTGCACTGTTGGTTGTTTAAGGATAGAGTTTTTAGACCTACTTTATTTTTGTTTGTAATTCACTTACATGCTGCTCTTTCAACATGTTGAGTGTCTTTATTGCATGGTACAACAATGTAAGATAACCCCTGAACTTTTGGGCAGTGTGGCTGCTACCCAAGGTCTGCTGACAGTCTCATAGTCTGTGGACACTGTAGCCATCAGCATTGGTCCAGGGGGTTCAGTATGTTGTATAGGATAGCTATATAAATTAAGGGTATCTTGGTAAAAAGCTGTGAAATTCAGTGAAAAAACTTTGTTAAAGGGATGTTATGGTTAAGTTGCGCTACAAAAAACCTATCAAGTTCAGTGATGACATTCTTCTGCACGCCAAGTCCTACCAGGAGAACCAACTGCAAAGTATGTCACAGAATGCATAACTGTGATGTTTATAAGTAATCTTTACATGAATTATATTTTAAATACAAGGAACAACTTTTTCTGCGATACAGTACTTCGAACGACAGCAGGACATCTGCATCTATACCCACATCTCAAAATGTTCCTATTCATTGTTCAGTTCAGCCAACTGTACGGATTTAGCAAACATTTTAAATTACCTTAAGCGCAAGCTGGTAAGACTCATAGCCTAACCACACCCACAAATGTAATATTCTGCTGGAATGCCCAATCCATTGCTCACTTTTACTCTCGGAGTGTTGGGTATGTTGGACAATGGCACAAACAGCAATGATTTAAACAGCATGTACCACTAAATTTGTGATAAACAGTGCCTGCTTTGTGCAGCTAACAGGAATGCTGTTGCTTCCCACACATGAATGTTTAGGGTCACCATTATCCATTACTCCACCATGAGAATTGACAGCCAAAGATTCCAAGAACCTTCTCCAACTATCTTAACCCTACTGAGGTTTTCATGCCCTGCCAGTATTTACAAACTTCACTGCAGATTTTGCCATAATATAATAGTGTTCCAGTCCAATTGATTGGCAGTAAATTGGCTCCAGCTGGTGACTTGCTTTATTTTCAATTTGCCCCCTGCTACCACCAGAGCTGTAACAATAAGAAGGTGGCAGCGTTCTTTTTATTCCGCATTTTTATAACATGTACATGTACTGCTTGCATATATTGCATATTTAAACTTTACCACGGGGTAATACTGGAAGCAGAAATGTTGTTATGTTGTATCCATATAATATACCAGTTAGGTGCTTCTCAAAGTGACGGCATACAATTTGTGAGAGAAACCAGATATTAGCATTGAAACCGACATTCATTGTTACAGCCTTCTTTCAATTGTGTCCAGTTGGCAGACAGCCTATATTCTGATCGCTTATTCGAAAAGATTGTTTTCTGACCTAACCAAATGCAGACAATTGGCCGTAACAATTACTTCTAGTGCACTGAACTGTAGAACACACTGTCTTCCTCCAAATCTTGGGCAGCAGAAATCTGAAAACACTCTTTCAACTAACATGACATAGAAGATAACAGGCTTGAATTATTCGAGAGGTAGCAATAACTTTCTAATCCCTGCAACCTTAAAAACGTCCTTATAATCTCACTGAGACAAACTTGGGATAAAACGGGGTAAACGGGCATAGTTTGCACAATGCAGACAGAGTTATTTGAAGGGGTGGAATCTGGTGAAGGTACAGAGTCTAGCAGAGGTGTAGTAATGTTGGGGGGCACATGCACTTATTTGGGCCTAGGGAATCAGAAAGGATAAATATGCCATAATATACAACACACAATATGTACATGCAATTTCTTCAGAGCAGAAACACAAACAATGGAGGCATACTCACATTGCATGTCCACACAGAAATCCTACACACGTAGACACTCTCAGAAAGAAGATAAATGCAAGCTCACAGTCAACCACAAAACAATGTATAAAGCAGGGGGGCACCATAGGGATCCATTGCTCACATGGCAGGTGTTTACAATTATAATTGTAATTGTGAGCGAGCACCGATTGCCATGCAAGCATTACAAGTGCTGCTCATAGGTAAACGCTGCCCTACTCACTTTGCACAGTAGAGTGCAAAAGTACAGGGCAAAAGGCAGCTCCCACATGTGTACACCGCCTTTTGTGATAGAACTTTGCACTTTTCTGTGCAAATGTTGAAAACTCCTCAGTGGGGACCTGTGCACTCCATAGTGCAGTCATACAGGTAGGACTGGGCAAAATTGTTGAATTCCATTCTGCCTGCTGCGGAAGCAAAATCTGAAATATTTCTATTAATTTCACCAAAATCCCCCTGCCACCCCTGTGTATTGAAAAGCATGGTGTGAAGTTTCCTGTGCCATTTCGCGACCTGAAGCAAGCCACGCAAACATTATTCTGCCTCTGTGTGAACCTTGCACAAATCGAAAAGAGTGCCACAGAGGTTGTCATGCTGCTGTGCAAACCTAGAATGAACCAAAAATAGTGCAGCAAAGTTTCTCCTGCAGCTGTGTAAACCTACCAAAATTGAAACAAAAAAGCTGCGCAAAGTTTCTTTTGCTGCTGCGCAAACCTAGCACAGTTTGAAAAAAACATGGAATGCTTCTTGTGTCACTGCGCAAATCTAGCACTAATGAAAAAAAGAAGCAAAATGTATCCTGTAATAAATGGAAATCTAGTATGGATCTAAAATAAGCCTGTGCAAATGTTCACGTGTCGTTGAACATAATTAGCATGGATTGGAAAAAACCCATCGAATATTTCTCATGCAGCTGCACGAAAGTGGTGCAGATCGATAAAAGACCCACGGAAAGTTTCTCGTGTCGCAAACCTAGCACGGATCGATAATAGACTTGCACAAAGTTTCTTGTGTCGCTGCACGAAACTAGAATGGATCGGAAAAAAACTGCAGAGTTTCTGGTTGCGCTTCACGAAACTAACATGGGAACGAAACACCATGCTCTTCGAGAAACTTCACAGAACCGGGTGAAATTACAGTGGCAGCGGAAAAGTAATGCTGATTTCGCGGATCGGGCAGAAGCAGAATCCAGTTTGGGGTCCACATTATTCACTTTGCAGGTGAAAATTGCACCCACCCTTACATACATGACCCCGTCTCCGAATTTACTAGGAATTCGAAAATTTGCCCCAGAGAAGGGGCATGGTCCGGAATAACTTTTCCCGCCTGCTTGTGTGCTCCGTGTTCAAAGTAGATTACATTTTATGCCTGCATGACATTTTTATACTGGTGCAAAACAAAAAGATTTCTATGGTATACGACTTCATTTAGCACCTACAAAAAGCAGGAAGATTCTATAGTAATCTGCTGTAAATGTAGACAGAAAAGCATAATGTGCAGGCAGCATTTACACTGTTTTACAAAACAACAATGATTAAAAATAAAGCTGAAGAGTAAAGACAATTTCACCTGGTTTTACTTTTCACTTGCACACTCTGTTTTGGAAATGTTTCATTTTGTTTGCAGAGGACCCAACCATGGACATCATTTTTGAGTTGCGGGGTGTCGCAGTTAAGACCCATGAGGTCTCCCTTGCTTCCCCTGTGGTCTCCATTGCTACTCCTAAAAAATAAAAAATATTTATTATTTGCCTTATTTAAGCTGTTGGGCTGTGGCCAGCTCCATGTTGCTCTTTGTTTCTGGAGTGATTGGCTTTCTTGTTCAGGCCTCTTAAAAATAACAGGGGGCAAACAGGTGTAACACTTTCAGCAGCGACCCTAAATAAGAAAGAACAGGGATAACAAATAATTTGTCTTTCTGGAATTCTATGCAATAATTGCTAGACTCATTAAAGGTTTAGTTCAGGCACACTTCATGGAGTGAGTCTCTGATTTAGTATTTTCTTAAACACCTCAACTAAGCCTTTAATCCTTCTGAGGTCAATAAATAAGTACCAACACAGGTTGGGTGATATTGTATGTATATTTGCATTCACATTGATTTGGTAATATGGGCCTATACACACTGATATTAGTAATACAGATGGTAATCCATTCTTGTACGAAATGTATATCACATTATATTGATATCGTAACCATATTTCTCGTAATGCACTTAGGAACAATGCTATGTGATGCCACTTCCTCTTTTGCCAAGGGTTGAAAGGTCATGTTCCATAGCTTCCTGTGTTGTCACTTCGCTCTGGGGTCAAATGACATCACTTCTTGTGATGTCATCAGAGGTCAGTGGTCATCTGATGTCAAGTCCGCTACCCCTGGCATTTTGGTGAAATGACGTCCCTGGCCATAAGCACTAATGTTGACATTCTCTTGCATGCAATTACCAGTTATGATAAAATTACCCCTTTAGTCCAAAGGTAACACAATGTAAAGCCTATCAATGACTGGAATTGCAAAAATACTCAAGCAAACATTTTGATTGGGTTACAGGTGTGGTATAATCTACTGGTCTAGATATGGTCTGTAAATTACGCTCCATGCAATTTTTTGTAATTCACATATGGAGCGTGTTGGGCGGAGGGCTCGGGGGCAATGCATACAATATGTATTATCCTCCTATCCAGCCTGTGAATTAACTTCACATACATCTCCACCTGCAGTGAATGTTCAAAAGCGCAAAAATGCTTAAATCTATATGTGTGCCTGGGTTTTGTACCAACAAAATGTGGGCTGAATCTATTACAAACTTCACATTAAATATCATCCACCCTGCCTGGGCATGGATGTTGACATTGGCGTAGGACATGGGTGGGACGGGGGGGACAAATCCTCCCACAATTTTAAGTGGGGGGATACAATGGCATTTATCCCCCCAGTTCCCCCCGTGTGTGTGTCTCTGGAGTGCAGTATGTGCAGAGTGATGCCTGTGTCTGCATGCAAACTTGACTAAGACTTACTTTGCACGCAGTTCAGCTGCTTCAGAAGCTGTCATGATGCCTGCTCCCGGGGAGCCGGTTCAAGCCCTGCGTCCCCGAAAACGGACATCCAGTCCCCAAGGAAGGACCCAGCAACCCCATATAGGGGCCCTTTGGACAGTGTCCTGGCGCCTATGGCGCAAGGCTCATAAAAGACATCAGTCCTGGCGCCAATTATGGAAGTGCACTTACCTGATGCAGACCATGCTGCAGGATCCCGGCCTCCTTGAGGCCTGAAAGGAACTACTTTACCTGTGGGACTAATTTACCATCCGGGCGTGGTCGGGGAAGGATACATACCTGATTGGAGGAAGGATACATACCTGGAACTTCTTCCAAGGCTATTTAAACCCCACCCGAACAGCCACACGTGCTTTGCGTTGTTCTGCATCTAGCAGCTGGACGCTCACCGTGTCTGCTCCTGCATCCTGACTTCTGCCACGCCTGCCAGCATCCTGGATCACCTACAAAGGAAGAGAAGAAGAGAACAGAAGAAGGAAAAGTCCTTACCTGCTAAAACCGCATCCCGGAGACATCTCGCCGACAATCCTGAAAAGGAAGACTTTTATTTAAAGGCTCATCGCGTCGATCGCTGCAGCGCTGCATTCCACTCACCTTTACAGGGCGCCTCCATGTTCAGCAGCGATCATCCGGATTCGCAGTCACGCCCCAGCGCCTAGGGAGAAAAAGACCAGAACAAAAGGTGAGAGAGAGAAGGGAATAAGGAAAGCTAAATCTCCATGTTAAGACTTACCTGTTGATTCATTCCCTCTTCATTTCGGGTCCACGCCGCATCCTGGCATTTCCGGACCCCGGCCCCTAAGGGGAAAAAGAGACATCAGCGTTAATGAGCGAATGAAAAGACGCTATGAGGAATCAGAGAAGGGTTTCGAGGAGGGTGAGAGGGGAAAGTGGGAGGCTGATTGCATTACCCCGCAGACAGTTAATCCCCTATTTTCGCCTACAGAAGGATACTTCTGCGAGCCAGACAAACCAGATTTTGGGGCCCGGTCCAGTCCGTCTTCCGAACCCTGCGCATCACCTTAGAAGAGTTCACAGCAGCGCGAACCAGGCCAGCGCCTCCGTGGGAGTCAGAACGCAAAGCCTTCCTACAAATTCCCACCCAGGCGCTATGGAAAGTTCTGAGACTGATCAGTTGGCCCAATTACTGGGGGAATTACGGGCCGAAGTACATGCCCCTCGTCAAGAGACTACTGCCCTCAGGAGGGAATTAATAATATCAAAGGAAGGAACTGATGACCTGGACAGACAGCTTTTGCAAGGTCAAGCTGGGCAAACCCCTCTACCCGGTTCCGGAGGGAACCCCGCTCCTGTGGTTTCCAGTAACCCTGTGCAGATTAATGTACCTGGAAACATGCCGCTGGCCCCACCCGAACGCTTTGCTGGGGACCCCAAATGATTCGCCGTATTCATGAATCAGTGTCGTTTGCACTTCCTATGCAGACCTGGGGCCTTCCCTAATGATCAGACCAAGGTAGCCTTTGTATTGTCATATCTCAGCGGCTGCGCTGCCGATTGGTCAGTTCCACTGGTTACTCAAGATGACCCGATTCTCCGTGATTTTCAAAGGTTTCAAGCAAGCATGGAAAGATTATTTGCTCGACACTCTCAGGGGCGGGCCCTGGATGACGAACTTCTATCCCTGCGACAGGGCAATCAGGACCGCCTATCGTATATTGCAACCTTTAATAGACTAATTGTGGAAACGGGATGGCCAGAGGATAAAAGAGTCACGTTGTTTTATCGTGGCCTACGCGGAGAACTTAAAGATGTCTTGGCCCAAGTTGTAAATCCGCCCCAAGAATGCACAGAGTATATAGACTTAGTGGTCCAATTGGATCACAGACTTCAAAACAGAAAAGCAGATCGGTCCAGGTTTGAGACCCGGGTGTTGGTCAAGACCCATGTTAATCCCAAGGGAGTTGATGTCTCTGAGCCTATGCAAATTGCAGGGGTTAAAGGACCCTTAACTCAAAAGGAACGTGAAAGGAGGCGGCAGTTAAAATTATGTCTCTATTGTGGGAATTCTGGACACTTTCTACGAGATTGCCCGGCAAAACCGCCCCGAAAGGCGGTAGGAGCCGCTGATAAAAACCATGAAGACTCTGTTTCGGGAAACAACTCTGCCCGACAAGTGTAGGGGTCCGCTTGCTGAGCTTGAAAACTAACTCTCAGACCTCGCATTTCATTGTGCCAATGGTTCTCGTAGATCCAGAACAGCCTAAGCGGTTTCATGCAATAAAGGCATACATCGATAGTGGGGCTATTGGAAACTATGTGGATCGTGAATTGGTCTCTAGGATTAACCTCCCTCTCCGTCCTAAAACCAGCAAAGATGTCATCACCACAGTCGATGGAACTGAAATTGCCTCCGGACCGGTAACACATTCTACTACTGAGTTGACTCTTATTGGTCCCGACGGCCATCGGGAGGGTGTTGTGTTTGATGTAATCAAGGCTCCATAGTTTCAGGTTATTCTTGGAATCCCTTGGTTAGAGACACATAATCCTCGAATTGATTGGCGAGCTAAGAGAATAACCTTCCCGGATTGTACACAAACCTGCTACCCAGAAAACCTGAAGATTAATCTAGCATCTGTAACCTCTGCCTCCATGCAACTACCTCCGGAATACCAAGACTTTCAGGACGTCTTCCAAAAGGAACAGGCCAACACGTTACCTCCTCACAGATCATACGATTGCCAAATCGATCTGGTGCCCGGTGCACAACCCCCTTGTAGCAGGATTTATGCCCTTACCGAACCTGAGAATCTGCATTTGAGACAATATTTGGATCAATACCTAGCTAATGGTTTTATTTGCCCGTCAAAGTCCCCGGCATCCTCGGCTTTGTTCTTCGTGCCCAAAAAAGAAGGTGACCTTAGAACTTGTATCGATTACCCCGCATTGAACCAGATAACGGTTAAAAACCGTTATCCTCTGCTTCTGATCCCTGAACTCCTTGACCAGGTGAAGGACTCTTGCATATACACCAAGTTAGATCTCCGGGGGGCTTATCATCTGGTACGAGTTAAAGAAGGCGACGAATGGAAAAGTGCCTTCTGTACTAAATACGGATTATTTGAGTACCAGGTGATGCCTTTCGGATTGTGTAACGCGCCGGCTGCCTTCCAATACTACATGAATGATGTCCTTCGGGAACTCATCGATGTTTCTGTTGTTGTATATATCGATGACATTCTGGTGTACTCCTCTTCGGAATCTGATCACAGAAAACACGTCAGGGCAGTACTTGAAAAACTGCGCCAACACAAACTATTTGCTAAATTGGAGAAATGTGTTTTCCATACCACAGAAGTCGAGTTTCTAGGTTTCATCCTGACACCCAAAGGAGTCCGAATGGACTCAAGAAAAGTGGATGCCATCCTCAAAAGGCCATCACCTAGCTCTGTAAAAGGGGTTCAAAGCATGCTCGGCTTTGCCAATTTCTATCGCAGGTTTATCCCGGAATTTTCACACATGGTACAACCCATTACTGCACTCTTGAGGAAATAAAAGTTTTGAATGGTCTGAAGAAGCCGAGCAGGCCTATCAGGATTTAAAAGCTAAGTTTACCTCTGCACCTATATTGAAACACCCGCGTCCAGATCTCCCTTATGTCGTCGAGACTGACGCATCCAGCCTAGCCAAGGGAGCTGTCCTGTCCCAAAGAGATCCCGAAACCAACCAACTGCATCCCGTAGCATTTTGGTCCAGAAAATTCTCAGCACACGAGGTTAATTATGCAATCACGGACAAAGAACTGTTAGCCATTAAGTCCGCTTTTAAAGCCTGGCGGCATTATCTGCTCGGTGCTCGACATACCATCACAGTGATCACTGATCACCGGAATTTACAGTATTTGAAAACCGCCAAGGCTCAGTCATCACGGCAGCTCCGATGGGCTTTGTTTTTCGCTGAATTTGATTTCGTGATTACCTATCGACCTGGCTGCAAGAATGGCAAAGTAGACGCCTTATCCCGAATTGGAATGGGAGAATCTGATACAAACTCAGAACCAGTACCAATAATTTCCGAACAGAGGATTCTAGGCATGACTTTGTTACAGACGCTTGAAGACATTCAAGCCAGAGTGAAAGAACTCCTGGACCCTACAACCTTACAGGATTGGATACAAAAGGGATCAGACTTTACCATAGATAATGGTTACCTTATTTCCAAGGACGCTTATTCCTGCCACATAAGAAATTACACGAACTAGTTATTTCCGGTTATCATGATGCATTAATAGAGGGACACCCCGGTATTGCCAAGACAGAGGAAAAGGTGAAACAACAATTTTGGTGGCCCTCTTGGCGAAAATATGTTAAATATTTTGTGATGTCCTGTGGTGTTTGCGCCCAAAATAAAAGTCAAAAGAAAAGACCAGCCGGTCTCCTTCAACCTCTAGACATACCGCCAGCACCCTGGCACACCCTATCAATGGATTTTATTACGGACCTGCCTCCTTGTTCGGGGTAAAATACTATTCTGGTAATTGTGGATTTGTTTTCCAAAATGGCCCACTTTATTCCTTTGAAAGGTTTACCTTCAGCTTCTGTTCTAGCCAAAGAATTCCTAGAAAATATTGTTCGGCTACATGGATTCCCATCTATACTAATCTCTGACCGGGGAAGCCAATTCATTTCCCACTTCTGGCGCAAATGTTGTCAAATGGCGCAGATCGACGTAAGATTATCGACCAGTCACCACCCTCAGAATGATGGTCAGACCGAGAGGACAAATCAGACCCTTGAGCAATACTTACGGTGTATGTTACAACAATCTGAAAGCAACTGGAAAGACATTCTTTGGATAGCCGAATACGCATATAATAATTCGGTACACTCTGGAACTGGCCACAGTCCTTTATATACTTTGTTTGGGCATCACCCTCGAACCTCAAACCTTGACTCACCTCAGAACCTCGGAATGCCTGCAGTAGAACATCTGCATTCTACAATTACCCAAGCCTTCAAAGAGGCAACTACGCATTTACAACAAGCCAAGAGAAAATACAAGGAGAATGCTGATCTACATCGGAGTGAAGCACCTCCGTATCAGATTGGGGATCAAGTGTGGTTAGCTACCAGACATTTACCACTCAAAGGGCCTCGAACTTTTAACCCAAAACATCTGGGACCTTATTCTATTATGGCAATAATTAACCCAGTGGCTGTTAAACTTGATTTACCAGCTAGTATGCGAATTCACCCTGTTTTTCATGTGTCACTTCTGAAACCGGTGGTACCCGGAACCCGACTACTCAAACCTCCAGAACCTATTCTAATAGATGGGGAGCCCGAATTTGAAGTGAAGAACATTTTAGACTCAAAAATGTTTAGGTCAAAACTGTTCTACCTAATTAATTGGAAGGGGTACGGACCTCAGGAGAGGTCGTGGGAACCCAGCGACCATGTGCATGCACCTCGATTAGTCAGGAAATTCCACCGACTCTTCCCAGACAAACCAAAACCCCCGGAGGGAACAACCTTGGGAGGGGCCTTGGGGGGGAGTGCTGTCATGATGCCCGCTCCCGGGGAGCCGGTTCAAGCCCTGCGTCCCCGAAAGCGGACATCCAGTCCCCAAGGAAGGACCCAGCAACCCCATATAGGGGCCCTTTGGACAGTGTCCTGGCGCCTATGGCGCCAGGCTCATAAAAGACATCAGTCCTGGCGCCGTAGGCGCCAGGCTCATTATGGAAGTGCTTGGGTGCACTTTCTGATGCAGACCATGCTGCAGGATCCCGGCCTCCTTGAGGCCTGAAAGGAACTACTTTACCTGTGGGACTAATTTACCATCCGGGCGTGGTTGGGGAAGGATACATACCTGATTGGAGGAAGGATACATACCTGGAACTTCTTCCAAGGCTATTTAAACCCACCTGAACAGCCACACGTGCTTCGCGTTGTTCTGCATCTAGCAGCTGGATGCTCACCGTGTCTGCTCCTGCATCCTGACTTCTGCCACGCCTGCCAGCATCCTGGATCACCTGCAAAGGAAGAGAAGAAGAGAACAGAAGAAGGAAAAGTCCTTAACTGCTAAATCCGCATCCCGGAGACATCTCGCCGACAATCCTGAAAAGGAAGACTTTTATTTAAACGCTCATCGCGTCGATCGCTGCAGCGCTGCATTCCACTCACCTTTACAGGGCGCCTCCATGTTCAGCAGCGATCATCCGGATTTGCAGTCACGCCCCAGCACCTAGGGAGAAAAAGACCAGAACAAAAGGTGAGAGAGAGAAGGGAATAAGGAAAGCTAAATCTCCATGTTAAGACTTACCTGTTGATTCATTCCCTCTTCATTTCGGGTCCACGCCGCATCCTGGCATTTCCGGACCCCGGCCCCTAAGGGGAAAAAGAGACATCAGCGTTAATGAGCGAATGAAAAGACATTACCAAAAAACGCTCATTAAAGACTTACCTGATTTCTACAAGGATTTCACCTCTCATCTCGGGTCGGTGCCTGTTCCCCGGCATTCCGTACCCTGGCCCCTATGGGAACAAAGACACTAGCATTAGTACATTAATGCATGGACACAAGGGGAACCTCTTATCAAAAAACTTACCTGGAAGCCAAGCAAGTTTGGTTCTCACCAATCCGAAAATCCAGTGAAGTAACTGGATACCAACGCGCCCCTGCATCAGAAGCAGGATGGACAGCTCGTCCTTCCAGACCCTAAGGTGAGACGCTACGAGGAATCACAGAAGGGTTTCAAGGAGGGTGAGAGGGGAAAGTGGGAGGCTGATTGCATTACCCCGCAGACAGTTAATCCCCTATTTTCGCCTACAGAAGGATACTTCTGCGATCCAGACAAACCAGATTTGGGGGCCCAGTCCAGTCCGTCTTCCGAACCCTGCGCATCACCTTAGAAGAGGTCACAGCAGCGCGAACCAGGCCAGCGCCTCCGTGGGAGTCAGGTGAGCGTTACAGAAGCAGGGGGAAATCTGTATTGAACAAAAACAAGAACTGTTGTGTCCCCCCTCCCACTCCCGCATGTATTGAAGATTCTTGTAAGAAGACAACAACAAGAACTCCTGCGTCGTCGTCCCCCCCGGGCATTGAAGATTCTTGTAACAAGACAACAACAAGAACTCCTGCGTCCCCCCTGCCCCGGGTATTGAAGATTCTTGTACCAAGACAACAACAAGAACTCCTGCCCCCCCATGCCTGCACTTTGGAGCATCGTCACATGTGCCCAGGCTAGCTCGAGGACCATAGAGCACGTTCCAGCCCAGCCCTGAGTGCAGAGTGCACCGCTGCACAGCCTCCTCCTCCCCCTCACCTTCCAGAAGGCAGGCAGTGGTGCATGCTGACAGTGTGACTCATCGTCTCTGATACTGCTCCTGTGATGCTGGCACTCGATCGACTCGACCCCTGAGAGGCAGAGACTCGACGGCGAGACCTCTTTCAAGGTAAGTCAAAGTAGTGGCCCATTGCTGGTGGGGCGCAGTGCCGCGCATCGAGTTGAAATGGGACCCGGGGGCGGTAAACATACAAGAATTTGGTTGTATGTCTGTGTGAACATGTCTTTACTTATGGTTTTCATTTAAATATGTTTAGTCGTGGCGGAAATGTAATTCCCGAAGCTTGTGGGTTGCACTTAAACCATAACAGATGGTCAAAACTAGGTTCATAACTTGGAAATGCTCTCTACAAAGCCTCCATTTACACATCGCTGAATTGTCCCAAATCCTCAAATCAATAAAACAACTGTGTTTCAATAATACTTTATTCAAGGCAAAATTGACCCTCTGCTCTTCGTGATCATAAGTGATGAGATAGCTTGGCGAGTTCATCACTGGATGCTGAGATGTGTCTGCAATCTACAGTCATGGGTTGAAATCCAGGAACATAAACTCATCCTGCCAAACTTCTTAGCTTGTTAAAATAGGGTCCATTCAGTTGGGAATATACGCAGCTTAGCAACTACCTTCTCTTGGGTCCTGTATAGTGCAAATATTTGGTAGTAAGTGCTGCACAAATGTTATGTTGTTAACCCGATAATAGTGTTAGTTGCGATCGACTGTAAAAAAAGAGAATCCATTTGAGACACGTGTGCCCTGCCCTGTGCCAGCAACTTGATTGTGATGGCCTCTGAGATATTTAGGTGATAACAGTATCCTTGTGTCATGTGGCCCTTAATGTCGCATCTTAGTGCTGCCACAATGCGTATTTATTATCCAATATAA
Source organism: Ambystoma mexicanum (assembly GCF_040938575.1). Classification (NCBI taxonomy): domain Eukaryota; kingdom Metazoa; phylum Chordata; class Amphibia; order Caudata; family Ambystomatidae; genus Ambystoma; species Ambystoma mexicanum. The sequence goes on along the minus strand of NC_090935.1, from coordinate 952,617,033 downwards.
AGGCACTGAATATATCTGTGGCGACCTACTCTATATTTAGAACATGTTTTTAACGCTGTATATTTTCGGCCCACACGGCCGCCGCACGGTGCACCCCCAGATATCAACTATCCACCAATCACATCCAGACCTCTATATCTACCTCTGTGATCACACTTCAGATCTACTGTTGGACACTGGCTAAAAGTCTACTCTGATTGCAAAGCACCTTCAGAACAAAGTGCTGTATAACTCTCTGACATACCTGCTTCCAGATCTATCCACATCTGCATCCAACAACACAAACTAAAGATATGCATATATTTTGTAGAGTACCTTTCCAACTATTCTCCACATGCATATGAACAGGATACTTGCCACTAATCCAGCATCACCTGCTCAGTAAGCATACTGTAATGTGTCCCATCTCCTACCATCAATTGTCACTTGCAATACTGTGTGCTTTCAACATTTTCTTTTACCCATATCACCCATTGTAATGTGCAAACTGTTATTCTCTTCATTCCTTCTGCCATTTTTACAACCACTTCCCCACTAACACACCTGCTACAAAATGCCTAGAATGCACACAGAAAATGAATACGGCATGTAATTTACCAAAGCATAGCAAGTACATAGATTGCATGCATATGAACAGGTTGCCTGCCACTTACCCTGCATAACCTACTCAGTAAGCATACAGAAATATGTCCCATCTCCTACCATCAAGTGGCACTTACAATGCTGTGTGCTTTCGACATTTTCTTTTACCCATATCAGCCATTGTAATGTGAAAACTGTTATTCTCTTCATTTCCTCTGTCATTTCTACAACCACTTCCCCCACTAACACACCTGCTATACAATTCCTGCAATGCACACAGCAAAGGAAAATGGCATGTATCTTACCAAAGCATAACAAGGACATAGATTGTATGCATTGAACAGGGTACCTGCCACTTACCTTTCATAACCTTCTAAATAATCATACTGTCATTTGTCCCGTATCTTAACATCAAGTGGCACTTACTTACAATGCACTGTGCTTACAAACTTTTCTTTTAATGCACACTAGAAAAGGGAAACTGCATGTATGTTTGCAAAGCATGGCAAGTACATACTTTGCACAATTGACAGTACGCACCATTCCTTGAAAAGCAAACAAATGCATGTGTACCTTGGGAACAGTGCCATGTATAAATGTGGATAAATAAATCGAACAACAGAAAGGATTTCTACTCTCATGTAGCAAGCATCTATGTATGGGAACGTTAATCGAATTCCCCACACAGAAACATCATCTTTTCCAATCTGTACATCTTTCTGAGCCTTTTTCTCTCCATACTGCAACTTGCACTAATCCATTTCAAAACTAAATAGTGCAACCAGCAACGCACACACTTGCAAAAGTGCACCTCAGAGGACACACTTATAAATACACCAGTGCCCCCCAAAGCAATGATGCTGATGCTCTCAAGTCCCCATTCATATACAAAGCTATGCAACTTTATGCACACACTAACTCTTCCTGCCAAGGAATCCTTCTACAACTTTAAATAATGTGTTCTCCAAGTGCAATTGCTGTGCCATTAACACTCATATGTACTAACTTCCTTCTTTCACAATTACAGTGATGACCACTCTCCTGAAAGCCAGTGGACTCTCAAGTGAAAAATAGAACCCAGAAGAAACCTATTCCTCACATACAACAAAGTAAGTGCAATACTGTCGTAGTGTTCTGCCTATTACTTAGACTGTGCAGTGTTCTTGTATTGTAGGCTACACAAGTGTATCATCCCAACAGCATTTGTTTCACTCTTACTCATTGCTCCTCAGCAGGCACACACTTTGTATTGTCATCTGAACAACAGTATAGTAACACACAGATACCAGTACAGCCTTCCCAACCTGAAGTAACAGCCCATTCCATAATCACACACCTGTATATGTATGCCTACCCTCATATTCAAACACTCATGCACAGTGCACACCTATACATAGCACAACCTCCCAACCCACACAAAAAGCAACTCTGTTGAAAGCAAAGCAGAGATAGAGCAGATCAAACTAAAAGCTTGTAAAATAGCCATCCGCCTCTAGAACTTGTACAAAACGTTCAAATAAAATAGCTAATACAGTCACTAAACAAAACGGAATCAGCTAACAGGAAAGAAACTGTGACTCCTCTTTCAAAATGTAAAAATAAAAAGAAATGTATTAAGAAGATTGCAACTACCTCTAGTGCTAACACTTTACCTAAAATGTTAATGTAGCCACAAGTAAGCATTCAAAAAAATGTATTTTACAAACATTGTTCCACCACAGAGTCCTTCAGAAACTTATACAAATGGGAGAAATCACGCTCAACCCGTAAAACCTACCACAGAAAACTCATCCTGGAAGCTCTCATCGACTGTGCAATCCTTTTCAAAAGAAAATTATTTATATTAGTTTCAAACAGAATAAAACCACTAACAAAACTAATTACTAAACTACAAGTACTTTGCAAGAGATGGAATATCAACATAGATACCTTTGCAAACATCTGTGCAGGTGAGTGGAGTCACACCTGCTCCAAGGAAGCATTGGCATGGTTGACATCATTCTTAGCCGACCGGGAGGCAAATATCCACTGGGGGAGAACATTCTCCAAAGCAGCCCAAAAAAGTTATGGGGTCCCATTAGGGGCTAAATTAACCCCTCTGATCTTCATCTTGTACATGCGTTGCCTGTGCGAATTACTGGATAACCTCGGCGTGTTTTTTACAAACTATGCTGACGATACCCAGCTGGTTGTAGAGCTGGAAGGCGACCATCTAAAGGATAGCACCAAAATCTCTACACTGTATAACATCATAGAGAATTGGATGGAGGGCAAGTGGATGTGCCTCAACAGCAAAAGGACAGAGATGATGATCTTTGGCACCCATCAAGCCCTAAAATCGTCTATTGAGATCAGAGACGCAAGGCAGGATCACAGTGCCTTGCCACAGCCGTGCAACATGCCTGGGCAGAGCCTTCCCTGTTCTGGCTGCTAAGAAATGGAAAAATCTACCCTTGACTCTCCAACTCGAGCCAGGGTACCGTGTTTTCAGAAAGAGCCTTAAAACCCAGGATTCCAACATCTGGATATCCAGTCAGTTTAGGTTAGAGTGTTATAAATCCTGTTTGTAATTTATATGTTTTATGTTAAGCGCCCTGATGCCTGCGGGCTTTCGGCTCTCTACAAGCACATGAGTATAATAAATAAATAATAGTACACCACCAGCACAGAGCCATATTTCAATGAAGATGCATACAAACAAAAGCAAACAAACCCAATTGCCGTACATAGCAGTGGGCGAGGGTATGAAAAGGTTGACAATACCATTATGGACGAAGAAATGCTGCTCACAAGAATATCCCTCACCTACAATCAACTCTCTATTCCACCTAACCAATACTTCCAGTCTACAAATGGCCTTGCACATCAATGTGTAATGTGCAAAACAATCTTTCATATGTTTACAGCAGTTCCTCAATCAGTATGTTCAAGGCAAAGACAAATTAATAATTAAAATATTACAAACTACGGACACCTGTCCAGTGCACAAATAAACAGGACTAAGAGGACATGCATTAGCTTGCATTTCTGGACCTGCTTGCAAAAGCACCTTCAAAATGGTAGCAACACCGCATTTGACTGTACGAAATTGTGTTCACAAACTGTACTATGCAAAATTCCTGCTTTAGCACTCGACTATATCAATGACATTCTCCTAAATGGTACAGCCAAATAACTGCTTGAAGAAATAGACCACATCCAAACCAAATATTTTGTAACTGAAGAGCGCTTAGAAAATCCAGTAACTTTAGAAAAGAGTAGCAACAACCTTGCCGATGCCAACCTGCTTTTACACACATACAAAAAAGAAATACTAAAGTTTAAAAGCACATCTGCTGAAGTCCCAAACCAAGTATGTGTGTGTTGACACAGAACCTTTGATAAAAAAAAGCACAAAAACTGTAGGCATACAGTTCCACACCCTTCCTTACTGCCCTCCTCAGAGGTATACCAGCCCCACCTATTAAGTTGACTGCCTCAGCCTCAATCACACCTCCTAATCTAATCACGCATGCACATAAGTTATCACTAGCCGGACAGGTCCCCGCTTACCCCATGCCTCTCCCTCTGAGAAATCAACAGCCATCAACCCATTGGATCCAGCCCTCTTATGCTCACAAAAAGCATTTAGGTAGGCAAGCGCTTTCTCCACCCTCACCGCCCACCCCCCTTACACAAAGGTCTCCTTGCATAAAATTCAAAGATACCAAAGCCCAAACTAACACCAAAACAAGGGATGCATCCTCCAACCAAATCCAATGTGGACTTATCAATGCACGCTCCCTTGCAGCACATGCCACAGAAATCCACAACCCTATCACTGACCTAGATCTTGATGCCTTAGCCATCAAAGAAACCTGGCTCCATGAAACCTCTGACCCAGCCATCTTCCATGCCCTATCTCCAGGATACACCATGCACCACCAAGACAAAACCGCCAACAAGGGTGGAGGTGTTGTCATCATTGTCAACTCTCAATTCCAGATCAATCAAATCTGCCATCACAGAAAATTCGGACGCCCTCTCAGTCAAACTATCCTTTTCACCTAATGACACAATAAAGATGCATATAGTCTACCATCCTCCAGGACCCCTCCTTGATTTCCAAGGTAACCTACTACACCATCTAGGAAACAGCCTAAAAAACACCACAAGAGCAATTCTTTTAGGAGACCTTAATCTTGGATTCAATGATCACAAAGATAAGAAAGGCAAATCATTTACTAAAGCTATCCTAGACATTGGCTTCTCTCAAGAAGTGAATAACCCCGCCCACAGTAAATGTTGCATACTGGATTGGATAGCGGATCATAACTGTGCAGTGGATATCAGCTCCAACTCCCCACTACCATGGTCTGATCACCATCTCCTACATTTCCAGCTACCTTCCAGAATAACAGTTAAGCATAGTCCACCTATGCCATCCGCCATGGCTAGATCAAAAAGACTACTTACTAAGGACAGAATCCTGCCTTTCCTAGAAGTCTTAGCACTAAAACAACCATTTTCTAACAACCCCACAGAACTAGTAGAGCATTATAATGTCACTCTTAAAGTGGCAGTGGACGCTATTGCTCCATTAGCGAAGAAAAGTGCAAAGCGCCTCAAACATGTTATCTCCTGGTTCACACTAAAGGGTTACTACACATAAAATCCCTCAAACTTGCAGCGTTTACTTATTTATATTTATAAAGCGCACAATGTCCCTGGGGCATCGTGGCGTGTTACAGGGTGCTTACTTGGTTGAGCAGTTGAAAGAACACATTACATAGTATTGGTGGTACAAAGACAGTGTAAGGCAAAAATAGTGGTACCATGGTTACAGTGGAACAGATAGAAGGAGAGTGATTAGTGGCATGTTACGGTTATGTTACAGAGGCAAAAATAGAGGTTACATGGTTACAGCGGGGCAGGTAGAAGCAGAGACAATAGTGACATGTTACAGTTATGTTACAGAGGCAGTACAATAGACAGGCTAGATGAAGATTTTTGTTTTCAAAGTTTTCCAGAATATTGAGTATGAAGTTTTGTTTCTGAGTGCTGAGTGGAGAGCGTTCCAGTTTTTCGATGCTAGGTGTCCGAAGCTCGCACCCCCTGCTTTGGCTCGTTTGAAAGATGGCATGTAGATCTGGATAGTGAGGTGAGACCTTGTAGGTCTGGAGGAGATGCCTGGGGTGATCCTGTCAGATAAGTATGGGGGTGCATCATGTGAGAGGCATTTGTGTGTGATTGCAAGGGTCTTGAATAAAATGCGCTCTCTAACCAGCAGCCAATGTGCCTCTCTCCTGGCCTGAGAAATGTGCTCCCTTTTTGAGATGCTCAGAGCTGCTTGGAGTGCATTGATCTGTGTGATTTGTATTATTAATGTTTTTGGCAGAGGTACCTAAGAAAAGGGCATTGCAGTAGTCAGGTTTTGTGCCTACTGTGGCCCTGACAATGTTAAGGCAGTTCTTGGTAGATAGAAATAGTTTGACAGCGTTGATGATTTTGGTGGTGAGTGCCGCTGAGGAGGCAATGGCGCTGACCTGGCATGACATGGATAATGCAGAGTTGAGGAATACTCCTAGCGTTTTGACAGAAGGTGATACTGCAATAGGTGTGTTGTCAATATTGAAGGTGGCGTATAGAGGGGAGAGTTTGATGAGGGTCTCTTTGGTGCCTACCAGGAGGTTCTCAGTTTTGTCTCCATTAAGAAATAAGCCGTTAGCTGCCATCCATGTGTGTATGGCTGCATAGATGTTAGCTAGGGCTTCTGAGTCTTGTCCTTAGGATCCGGCGAGTGGGAGGAAAACTTGGGTATCGTCAGCATAGTTGGTGTAGGCCATGCTGCAATGATCAAGTTCGTTGAAGAGGGGGAGGGTGAAGATGTTATACAGTGTAGGTGCTGTACATGAGCCCTGGGGGACTCCACAGTGAAAGGTGGTGAGTTCAGCGCACGCAGAGTCAGTGTTGACCAAATGGCATTCCTGCCCCTCTGTCACTACACGAGATGCCTACCTGTCAGTTGCCAAGACAAATCTCAGTCCAAGCAACTATTTGCCATCTTAAATGAATTGGTCGTCCCTCCCACCTCCACACAACAAACAGTGAAAAATGAAAAATGGTGTAACAACATTCAACATACCATGTTGGATAAAATGAATACTCTTCAGGAAAAAATGAAATCTCACTTCAACAACTTGCCCAAAGTCTCCATAATTCCTCCACAGGCAATGCACCAATTCCTGAAAACACACTGCCCACTGAAAAACCTCAGCCTTTTACCTTTAAGAATGTAACAGTCTCAGAAGTCCTACAGATCATGAAACATATCAAACTCTCGCTCTGCAAGGGCGACATTTGCCCAGCCAACCAAATCAAAGACTGTGTTGATTCACTAGCCCCTTTCATCACAGCATTTATCAATGCCTCCTTTGCCACAGGCACCGTCCCTTCCTCCCTGAAGGAAGCATGGGTTCGGCCTTTGCTAACAAAAAACACCCTCAACCCAGATTCCCCCAATAATTACAGACTGATTACCACCATCCCATTTTTGCTGAACATTCTAGATAGGGCAGCATATCTACAGATTCAGTCCAACCTAGAGTTGCAAAATATCTTGGGCAAAAGGCAATCCAGCTTTCGGCCACGTCATGGTACAGAGTCAGCCTTGCTCGACCTGAAGAATCAGCTACTTGAAACTATGGATAAAGGCAAGCCTGTGCTTCTCCTTCTCCTTGACCTGTCAGCCGGGTTAGATCTGGTCGACCACAAGATACTATGCAAACAATGCACGGAGACTGCCCACTTCTCCCGAGAAGCCAAAACCTGGATAACATCCTTCGTGAAGGGCCGAGCCATGAGGGTCTTCTCTGACCTGGCCTCCGCCACTCTATCCCCCATAGGCTGCGGGGTTCCACAAGAGTCATGCACCTTTCCCACTCTCTACAATCTCTTCGCCCTAACCATCTATAATGATCTAGAAGAACATGGCATAGCATTCACCAACTATGCTGATGATGAACACATTCTCCTACCACTATCAGGTTCCTACGAGCAAGACCTCAACACTCTCAAGGAGACCTATGCACCCATCCAGGCTTGGATGGCTGCTAACAGCGTTTGTCTTAATGGGGACAAAACTGAAATCCTACTGGTGCACCCTATTAATTCTGAATAAACTAGACAGCCAATACAGCACCTTCACTATTGAGAATACTGTCATAACAATGCTCTCAGAGCAGCTCTAAGTATCTCCAAAAGAGAGCATATTTCCCAGGTCAGACGAGAGTCCCACTGGCTCCTGGTCAAAGAGCACATACTCTTCACGGCCCTCATCATCACACACCAATGCCTCTCCCAGTCCTCATCTCCTTATCTGGGAGAACGAATCCATCAAACACCGGCACTTAGACCAAAACCTACCCAATACTCTCACCAACTCCCCTCCAAACGCGGAGCTTTCCCGCCTCCAGACCGCATTCGCCCGCCAGCCCTGTCGGCTCCCCCCCCTGCATTAAAGGGAGAGGGAGTGAGCCAACAGGCAAAGCCACAAGGAGAAGGCCAGAGGAAAAGGCCTGCACTCCTCTGTGCAGCTCCACTGTGAGTGCCCCTCTTGGATCAGCTGTTGCAGCTGAACGCCGTCCCAGCCATCACCTTTGGCTCAGCAGCCGAATCGTGCCTTGAGCACACGGCAGAGCCCAGCAACATGATGGGACCGGTCGCCATGACAACCTCTGACAACAATCCAGCTTCTTTTGAATTTGCCGTCCAAGCGCAGAGCTTTCCTGCCTCTAGACCGCATTCGCCAGCCAGCACTTCCGGCTCCTCCCCCCCACATTAAAGGGAGAGGGAGTGAGCCGACAGCTGAAGCCACAACAAGAAGGCCAGAGGAAAAGGCCTGCACTCCTTCTCATATTTCGCACAGACAAACGGGCTGCACTCTTACAGTGGCAATCTTCCCACTCTGACAAAGATAAATTAAATTTCAAAGCCTGCTCCAACAAATACAAGAAGGCAATCACCCAAGCAAAGGCCAAATCCTTTGCATCTAGGATATCAGAAGCCAAATCGAATACAAAACAAATCTTCACCATCTTTAGGGAGCTAGAGACCCCCACACCTGCCTCCCAGAACTTCACCAAAGATAAATCATGTTGAGATGAAATCCAATCTGGTATGCGAACCAAACTGAGCTCTCTCCAGAATAAAATACTAGCTACCAAACAAGCACTGCCCAATACTCACACCCCTATCCCCCTATCCCTGGACTACCCCAAGCCCTTCTCCTTGAAAGCCATACAGGAACAAGACATCATCAACCTAATGAGGAACATCAAACCCTTCAACTGCAAGGGTGATGCTTGCCCAGCCACCATCATTAAGGAGTGCACCAAACCCTAGCACCATTTCTGACCGCCTTTGTCAATGCCTCCTTTGCCAAAGGGAAAGTCCCCTCCTCCCTCAAGGAAGCCTGGGTCTGCCCTCTCTTAAAAAAACCTACCCTAGATCCTACCTCCCCCAACAATTACAGATCCATCACCACTGTCCCATTCCTCCTCAAAATTCTGGACAACACAGCTTACCTGCAGTTTCAGCACTTCATTGAAGAGAATAAACTCCTGGGTCTCTGCCAATCTGGTTTCCACCCTAGACACAGGACTGAGACTGCCCTGCTTGATCTAAAAAAACAGATGCACGATGCCAGAGACCTAGGTAAACCAGCACTTCTCCTACTCCTTGACCTCTCCGCTGCATTCGATCTCGTAGATCACGAGGTCCTTTGCCACCACCTCTCTTCCACTGCTAAGTTTTCCCCTGACGCCACAGCCTGGATCAACTCCTTCCTACAAGACAGAACTATGCAGGTATTCTCTGACTTGGCCTCTGCCTCACGTCCATTATGCTTTTTGGTGTGCCCCAAGGCTCCTGGGCCTCTCCCATGCTCTATAACATCTTTACACGCCACCTCTTCTTCATCCTTGACGCTATGGGTATCTCCTACAGTAACTATGCTGATGATACCCAGATCCTCCTCACCCTTACCAGCAACTATGACACAGACTCCTCGACCCTCAACAAAATATACAACACCATCCAAGCATGGATGGCAGACAATGGACTATGTCTCAATTTGGACAAGACCTAACTCCTCCTGGTAGGTTCCCCCAACACATTAAATAATCTGAACTCCCAATTCAGTCAATTCACCATTGACTCCATCACAATACCAGTCTCAGACTCAGTCAAAACTTTTGGAGTCTATCTGGACTCTAACCTATCCATGGACAGGCAAATCAATGCAATAGCCTCCTCTGCTGCCTATCATGCTATACTAATCAACGCATCCAGGCCCTTCCTCTCCAAAGAGAACTGCACCAATATAGCCAGAGCCATCACTGGCTCTAGGTTAGACTACTGCAACATACTCTTTCTAGGGACGTCCGGTAAAAACCTGGAGAGGCTCCAAGTCATACAGAACAATGCCCTCCGTGCAGCCCAAAGCATCTCCAAGAGAGAACACCTCTCAGAGGCCAAGAAATCGGCTCACTGGCTCCCAATAAGGGAATGGATCATATTCAAAACACTGACCCACAAGTGCATCCATCTCACTGCACCGGATTACCACTCACAAAGGATCCACCCCATCACCGCTACAAGACCAACCAGATCACCTTACACCAACATACTCTGTGTGCCCCTAGTAAAAAGGACCAGAGCAGGTGGCTCCAGCTTCCCATATCTCATACCCCCACATTGGAATGCCCTACCTCCTACACTCAGAGGAGAGACTTCCCTCATCTCCTTCCTTAAAGCCATGAAAACCATGCTCTTTACATAAGGTCCCATCAATCAGCTATGTACGACTAACCCCCTACCCATTGCATAAAACTGTACTAATGTTATTCTATGTACTGATTCGCAAATGCCTCCTACTAGTATTATCACCTCTGTAACTTTGTAACTAAGCTCTGGCAAGTGACAGCGCCTCAATGCCCGTGGGCTGCTTGTGTGCTATGTAATAAATAAATAAATAAATAAATAGATAAATAAATAAATAAATACATAAATTACTCTGAAGCAGAGTTTTCCAGCAAATCTTGCAAATGCCCACTTAATATTCTTGAAACCAAAATGTACTCACTGATCTGAGTATGAGTGTCTACAAACTGTCCTCAATAACCTTTGAAAACACCAACTAGTAGAATAAGGCAACAGCTATCTAACAATGTCCATACCAATGCAAGAAATACATATCTACTGTAACTACACCCATACTGCTGCAAATGCACTTCACACAAGAGAAAAATGTACATCAACCAACAAGAATGAACGTGCTTGAAAACATATCCTTCAAAAGTGCGAAACTGTGAACAGTTAAAATTTGCCAACTCGTATCTGACTACAACCATGATACTCCAATATAACTTCACATTACTACACAATGTGAAATCCCCAACAAAAATGAAAGTTGTTCTGCGGAAACCCTTCAACACTTATTACTGATAAACATCCCCTCAGCAACTTCGGAACTATCAACAGTTAGAATACACCAACAGGTATCTAACTGCCCCCACAATTCTACAACATTACTGTGCAATACCAAAACACCAACAACAACCAAACACATAAAGAAATACTACTAAAAGGCAGAAACAAAAAAAACTGTTAGAATACACCAAGTGGTATCTAACTGCAACCATAGTACCACCACTTCCAAAACGAAAATCATACACCTTTTCAATTCCTCATACTACATTAGACCACTTTAAACATCACTATAATTAGCGCACACGTAACCTAAACAGACTGTGGCACATAACAAATAAACATAGAATTTAATTTTTTAATCCTGCATGGATTTGTTTTTCCCTTAGACCTAATGATTGTGCGAACAAACACAGGAACTGAGCACATTGAACAGTGCACTTGTTTGAAGCATAGTACTTGTGAAGTACTAAATTAGAGGGCCCACAAAGTACGCAAATGTCTGCAATGCAATAACACATTACAAAGTACCTACTCTAACATGTTATGCTTTTTCTATCACAGAGAATGAAATAACAAAACCAGCTATATTTCCAGATTCCATGCAAAGAACTGCATAGAGCCTCAACAATGCACAAAGTAAGTATACAATGATTGGTTTAATTCTTCTTTTTCATGTACACATTTCATTCTGTACACATATGTGTACAACCATATACCAGTATAAAAACGTTCAGTGCATACTTTTATTATACTGCAATAGTTGTAGCCAGGCTCTACACTCTTGGGGGTAAGGCCTACAGCCTACAGCCTCCAGCCATGCCGCCAATAGTCTAGGACCTAGCCACAACCACCAAAAGCATAATGCAGTTATGCATGCAAACATCTACCCACTAACCACAACTCACACACATAACACCACCACCTGAGACCCTATCCACTTCAGTTCACATACTGATACAATACTTCCAGCCACTGGACAGACTGTTGGCTCCACATCCAAGACTCTACTAACGGCCCATAACCAATACAGTATATTACAATGAAATACCCAACAATCTGCCCAACGGCCACAACCCAAACACAAAACTCATCCACATAAAGCACTGTTCAGTTCACTTCACCTACTATAACATTACTCTCAGCCACTGCACAGTCTATGATACCACCAGAAAACACAGGCCACTCCAACAAACCACTTGCCACACAACCTATCCACTTCTGGACTCATACTATTACACTACTTGCAGCCACTGAAAAGACTCTTGGGTGCACGGCCTACAGCCTCCGGCCATGCACCAAAGACTCTAGGCCCTAGCCACAACCACCGCAGCATAATGCAGCCATGCATGCAAACATCTGCCCACTTACCACAACCCACAAACATAACACATCCAACTCAGGCCCTATCCACTTCATTCGCCATATTATTACAGTACTTGCGGCCAATGGACAAACTATATAATGCATGGCTTCTACACCCAATAATTTACTAACTACCTGAAAGCAATACATCATAATATAGTAAAATACCCAACAATCTGCCCAGTGGTCTCAACCCAAACACATAAGGCATCCTCTTGAAGCCCTGTCTATTACAGTACACATAACATTCCAGTAGGTGCAACTAGTCAGAACACGTTTCAGTCCAATAAGTCAGCCAACTGAGGCCCTCCACACTTTTCTACACATACCATTACAGTATTTTATTGAGTAGCCACATTACTGGACTCTTCAGTGCATCACCTCCAGCCATGCACCCAATACTGAAATAGCTGGTTACAATGAACACAGCATAACACACCCTTGCACCCAAAAATCTATGCACTGGCCACAACCCATACACATAATCCAGCCACCTGAAGCCCTATCCAATTCTATACACTGCCTCATATCATCTACATTCTATTCCCCCACCCTAATGATTCCTACCTGCAGTCACCACATAGTCTGGTCGCCCAAGGATACATCCGCAAACTGCTGCGGTGTTCACGGACACCGCGACCACAGCACGGTCTTCTTCTACCTAAACAAATACATCGTATGACCCATCTTTCACTCCCCCACCCTTTCCATACCCTCTTCCCCCCCAGATTCCCCAAAATCGGTTTTCAGTCCTGTTCGCTGCCGTACTATCTGCAGATATTTGCAGATCCAACGTGACAGGCTCATCAGGAAAATGTGACGCACATCATGCTTCCATCCAGCCAATCAGCGGGCACGTCATATGTCCATGGGCTTTATGCTACCATTCTACCCAATCATTCTACCCAATCAGAATGCTGTCCTCGGAGCGGACAGGGAAATGTGTCTGTGGAGCAGACCTAGATATCACCAATCTTTGTTAACGGGACGTTATGGTTAAGTTGCACTACTAAAAACCTATGAAAATCAATAAAAAAAACTTTGTTAAAGGGACGTTATGGTTCGAAGTAAAACCGAAAACCCCCTGAAATTCGCAATTTATGGTAAGCTAAGCAACTATAACTCGCACCACCACAGTGTACTGCTAAGACTAACACCCAGGACATCAAAGATAACATCACAAATGCCATTGATGACATCACTGATGACATCACATGTGCATTTACTTTTCATGAAAAGTCTGTACAAGGGATTCTTATAGTAATGTTGATAAAAAAAGTTTGAAGGATTATTGGAATAAATATCATGAGGTATGTAGTGCATCAAGTAATGCATTGATACGAAAACCATTCTATTATCAGGTTCTTTCCAGTATACTAAGCTACTCATGTAGAAACGTAGGCATTGTGTGGAGCATACATGATGGATGTACAATATTATTAATCTTACCATGGGATGTATTGACCCACTTTTGCTCTGCTATGCTGCATCACTGTGTTATGATGGTGCCAGAAAACAGCAAAATATCCGCAAAACACTTGTGCGCGCCAAAAAACCTGAAAATCGCGCTTTGCAATGCACAAAAAGATGGCTGCCCAATCTGCACTCATGTTGTCAGTGGTGGAACTAAGCTCTCACTCCTGAAATATGTCACTGGGCTCCACAACAAGTGAAAATGGAGTACAGAAGGAAAAAGCAGTGCTTTGCTGAATGAAACCCAGAATCTTGCTTTAAATCCCTTTTTCTTTTGTTGCTGAAATTGCAGAATGCCGGTACAGAACACCCTCAAACATCCAAAAATCTTGCTGGGTTCTACAATTCACTTAGTTTAAAAAATCATTGTGAATTAACAAAGTCCTGAAAAGCTGAAAGCATAAAGGGATTTCCACAGCAAAAGTGGCCTGTCTGTGGCTCTGTCAAAAATCTCTGGGTGCAGTACCCTGGGCCGCCTGAATGACAGCTCTCAGGAGCCTCTCTGATTGATATGATATGATATGGCATTTATAAAGCGCCTATACACAAGTGTTTCAAGGCGCGATTAAACTTTAACATGTATAAACTGAAATCAAATGTTTGCAATCTAAGAGACCTGTTACTGATATGATAGTAACCCATATTGTAATAGTTTTTATCCCATGGTTAAAAATCTTGAATGAGAATTTAGCTGTGATTTGATACAAAAAGTTGTTTTAAGCTAAGGATAAAATCAACAGAATTACCAGGTAAATTAAACCTGGCTGAGGCTACCAAACTGGAATAACAGGTTTTCTCACAGAAGAAAGGTCTTTCCCCCCAGCAGGAAATCACACTGAAGCGTTAATTATGGTATTGGGAAAGAACCTGGTCTACAGAGGCAGGAGGGACAATGACCAGCTGCTACTAAGGAAATGCGAGGTGTGAAGACAGTCGTAAATGGCCTCTGCCAAGAGCAAGCAGGGAGGAGAATGCTACTGGACTGCAGGGAGACAATAAGAGGTGGATCCAAACAACCATCTATGGCTGAACATTAACAAATAACAATTTTTTAAAAGATGGATAACTTACTGTTTAAAATTGTGAAAAATATAAAAGTAACAGATTTGTGAATCTAAATTTTGGCTGCATGTTTCAAGAGGTGGCAAAATCGTGTGACATGTTCTGGAAAGAAATGACAAGAAATGTGATTTTAAGCAAAATGTATTTCTGCTAGAAGTATGAAACTTTATACACTTATGCCCATGTTAAACAGTCACACTTGTAGAAATTTGCTTATACATTGGACATTGTGTTCCTGATGAAAAGGGCAACATTCTGTGAAAAGCAGAGACAAGATCCCACAGCTACAGGGTTTTGAGGAGTAGCAGCTATGTAAAATATGTAATCTGTATGTGTGATTGTTATAGAGGTTGCGCAAGTGTAAATATGGATTATGCCAAAAGTAGATTTTGTGTTCCAGGGGCTAGGTGTGGTTTCTCAGCCTCATAAAATCACACAATAAAGGTGACACTCTGTCTCTCTCCCCCTATCAAGGCAGAGAGTGGACTCTGACCCAATCACCTGTCAAAAGGGGCAAGTTTAGGCTAAACCGGCCCACACCCCCCTTTATCATAGCATAAATAGAGACAGCTCACCACACAAAGACAGACAGATTCACTCACTATCCTGATGCTGATGGAGTACCCTGCTGCTGAACTCTACATCTTCATTGCTCCAGACTCCAGAAACTTGACAAAGCAGAAACCCATTGTATAGCTGAACCATTTTCAGCTAGGCCTCAAATTCCAGAACCAGAACCCCACAAACCTAAGGCGAAGCATCAAAAGACAGCCGGGCAGCGCTGTACTGCTTACCTGCTGAGAATAATGATCATCAGAACCAAGAAGGGCAGATCCAATCCAGTCCTGTGCCGTGCTTTGATCAGAATGCATTGCAGATCCAGTCCAGTCCTGTGCCATGCTCTGACCAGTGCGCCTTGCTGATCCTAACCATTCCGATGTGCCCAGCCGTCTGTCATAAACCAGATCCAATTCCTTGACCAGAATCTTGACTGACCAGAACCGACGGTTCCATTTAAAAACATATCCAGTGAGTATCTATAGGAAAAATGGTGTCACTGGCATATGTATTTTGCATAGTCAATCCCTATCTTAAACCCATCCTATCTTGTATTTAGAACCTGTATTGGTAGGAGTATTTTTGAATGGTCTGAACTCTCTATCCAAACCATCCTATATTCCTCCTATACTAGTACTATTAAAACTATCTTTGTGCTGATCTTTTCTCATCTGAAGAAGGCGAGTTTCCTCCGCAGGCAGTCATTCTGATCAAGTGGCTGTGTTCCTGGGTGGTATTCATTTTGTTCATAGTCATCACTAGTGTCTGAAACCCTTTTGTCATTTTAAAAGTGCATTCTGTTTTCCATACTTGCGCCTATCTAGAAAAAACAACCTCTACTAAAACGCCTATAACTTCCTCAGTTTTTGTGCTAGAAACACATTTTCTGCTTGTAGCTAACATCCATAGCTATAAATCACACATAAAACATTCCAAATCAATATAGTTCTCCCGTTATCGCAAATATTGCGCAGTGAACAGTTTGCCGTACATTTTTCATTTTGGGAAATTCTTTTATGATTTCAAATATTTTCTTGGTATTAAATCATTGCTTAGGTTTGTGCGCAACTAGCCAAAGTGGCTCCCATAAGAATTTATAACAATTTCAGCAATTTTGACCATATTTAGTGTTTTTACCCAGTCCATTCTAAAGATAACTTTAAAAGCCATTCTGACAGCTTGACAGTAAATTCTGTTTTCTCTTGTGTTTGAAAGGGGGGAAGTGGGATTGGTATTCTTTCTGATTTCTGCCATTCCTGAATACCTGCTCTCTCCTCCTATCTCTTTGCATGTCCTATTGGGGGGCTGAGGGGTGTGCAGAGGGAACCTTTAACCACAGTGCTATCCGATCTGAAACCACACACAAGTATTATTTTCTGTGCTGAATTGTTTGCTCAGTGCTACTCCTTGTGTATTAAAGAGATTATTCTGTGTTACCTCACCCCATGGTGTGGTGTACTTATTAAAATCTATTGTGATAAAATTTAAATACATAAATAAATCTTTACCTTTGCAAACCAGCCTGATTCCTGGTTCAGTGTGACCGGGGGAGGAGGGGTTCCAGGAGAAGGGTGTGATATGAGTGGTATATAGTTCAGAATAAAGAACTTTTAGACAAAAAAAAATAAGGATTTCAGTTGTGCACTACATGCTTGGCATTGACTTGGGTGTATGCCGGATTGAAATCACTTTCAGCTTGGGGGCTCGTCACGAGATCCTGAATTAGACATACCACTTGTGAAAGTCTAACACAGCGTGCTAACTGATGGGGTACATACACCCTGTTGGGCTACCTTACTGTGCTACGTGTAAAAACACCCTTCAATAGAAATACTCAAAGGAATTGGGCCTGTTTTGCAAAAGTAAAGTAACCCTGAGATAAGCCAGAAGGAAATTAATATTTCCGGAATGGCAACCACAGTGGAAATCAATTTTGCAAAAGAACACCCACTGCACAGATTGTTTGTCAGGCATGAATGGGTGGAGCAGGATGAGAATGTCTGGCTGCAGGAAATCAAACAACAAGTCACTGCCATAGAATTAGATAAATGGCAGGATCAGGGTCCATTACACCAGGAACTTAGTGAATTGTATATGGCTCCAAAAGTAAAAGAAGAGCAATGTAAAATTGCCAAAATAGCGGCTTACCTATACCTCCATATTGGAATAATACAGGAAAAATATGCCGAAAACCTAGATCTGGCAAAGAAGCAAATACAATCCGTAGAGAAAACCCAAACTGATTTGGACTCTGCAGAGCAAAGGTTTGAAAGAGCCAAAGAGCCAAAATCAGAGAGAGAAACCAGACAGTACCTGACAAAAGTAAAGGAAGATCTGGATCTCCTGCAGCAAGAGAAGGTAGAGCAGGATACCAAATTACTGACACTGCAAAAAGAGTGCCAGGAAAGGTTGGATTCTCTACAACAGAACCAACAAAAGCTAGAGCAGCAATTAAATTATAATAGAGTCTGCACAGGGCAGATAGTTGCCCTAGAAAATCAGATTGATGAATTAAAGTAGGAAAATAATAAATAAATAGTGAAGCATCTCCACACTCAAACAAATTTCGATGAGGAGCGCCAGAAATGATGTGCCATTAGAAAACAAAGGGGCACCTGGCTGCAGAGAGGGACACGCTAACTCAGGAAAGGGATGCCTTAGCCCAGGAAGTCAGCCATTTAAAAACCAAACTAGAAGGAAATTACCTGGCCCTTCAGGGACTCACTGAACTCAAAATGGACTATGAAAAGCTATTAGAGCATAACAGGAGGGTGGAAGATGCTCTGGCAAAGAATAATCAGGCAAGTGAAGACCAGACTCAGGAGGTGAGTCTCCTGCAGCAAAAATTGGCCCAATATTCCCAATGCAGACAGGAAGCACAGAGAGACAATGAGAATCTCTGTGAAAAAAAATGGCAGGCACCATAGACAGATAGCCATGCAGGAACAACTTATAGAGACCAGTAAGGCCTTAATAGAAGAACAAAAGGGTCAGATTCTTGCATACCATCAGGGAGTAGGGGCTGAGAGAGATGAGGTCAGATGGGAGAGGGAAACCCCTGAGCATAACCTCAGGAACCCTGTTCTCGCCAGAGATTTTAATCCCTTCAATTCCATTGACTCTGCCAACCTCATGTTCACTGGCTCACATGAACCAAGGGCCACAGGGATGGTAGACTTCAACCCAATGGGAAATATGGGGCTAATAGGTCATCACCCCCCAGAAATGGATGGGCGGGCATCTATGTTCAGGTTCCCAAGTGATAGGGCCATCTTCTCTGATCGGGGGGGACTCCAGTGAGAGGAGAATCAGAAAACTGGATCCTCAGAAATATAATCTACCAAGAGAACAGGCAGTAACATTTGGTGGGGAATTCCATGAGACTAGGCCCGCCAAGAGAATACTAAAAACCTCTTCCCAGCTAGGACAGTGAGGGGGATAGTCAACCAATCCTAGGAGCAAGGAAGAGTCAGAAGACTCTTCTGAGCGCCACAGGTCCCAAGAGACTATGCCTCCACATTCTGCCAGCCATTCCCAAGCTCGCAGAATCTGGGAGAGTCTGGAAGATCAGACAGCCACCTCTGGTAGCAGTGCCTCTGAGGCAGAGGATGAGTGGACCAGGGTGACCAGGACTAAAAAGGCTAACAAAGTTAAGAGGGGTTTACTCAAGGACCCCTTGAAGCAAATAAAAGCTATTAGGAGCGTCATCACAACCTACCACAAAAATGCCAAACATTCGGTTTGGGAGCACCTTGAATTATTTGAGCAGATGAGGGAAACTTTCCACCTGAAGGGCAGCCAAAGCTGTATTCATTATGTAAAGTGAACATTTTCCCCTGAGTACTTCAGCTTATTTGCGGGGCTGGAGGATCAGAACCATTCGAGATGGTCCACCGATATGGCGGCCATCCTGAAACATTTTTCTATTCATAGGAAACCTCAAGAGGCCCGCAAGGGAGCCTACAACTTACAATGTGGGGAAGATAATGATCCACAAGAATTTGTTCAGGAATTGAAATGCGCCTTTGCGCAGACCACTAGAAGGTTGCACACTGACAGTGAGGAATTTGTGAACACCTTCTTTCATGCTCTCCCTAAATACATTATGACCCAGCTAGTGAGGGACTTTCATGAGAAAAGATCACTAGACTGGGTCATTGACCAAGCAACGCGCATCTATGAGGTGCAGAAGCCGCTGGAAAGTAAAAATATTAGCAAAAGCCCCAAACCAACCAACACCCCTGCTGCTGCTAAGATGGCGGAGGTGAAGGTTGCCCCCATTTTAGATCTGGAGATGGGACGGCCTAAAAACCTTCCCGCACAGAATCCGACCAACCCCAAACCCAGAAGGCCCTCGGGCCAATCCCAAACAGGGAGCCAGGGAGGTAACTCCACAAATCGAACTCCTAACTCCCCTGACTACATCAGCCCACACTACAAGGGCAAGTGTGCTAATAGACCAATCCTGGGCTATGTGTGGACTCCCACAGCCTGAAGGGGCAGGGGCGTGATCCAACCAGACAGCTGGAAACCCAGGAAAATTCCTGCCTCATTTTTCCCAGGAGGGCAGTAATTCCTCAAATGCCAGACCAAATTTCTTTCCCCGGTACCCGCCAAACATCAACCCCCAAAACAACCCTTCTTTCTTTCCCCAACTTCCTGAGCCCAGACAGCCCAATCCGGAAGAGGGGAGGCCAAGGGTGGAGGGGTACCTAAACTATCCTAACCAGGTGTATTATGAGAGAAGGGATAGTTACCCTTCCCGGGATCAACCCAGGGTAGACCAAAGGACCCCATCCCAGCCAGAGTGGGTGTCCCAGCTGGAGCGCCAGGTTCACAACATGGCACAGGATCTGGGTCGCATGCTGAGGGCTCAACAGAATCCTCAGATGAGCATGGCTGCTCAGAACTTCTCAAATCAAGGTTCTGGTGCTCCAGAACAATGACGGGGCAGAACCCCGACAACTCACCGGTTCCCAGGGAGGAGGTACAGGGGGAAGGGGTGTAAAGATGTGGAAGAAGCTTCCTTCCCCACTGGTGGAAAGTCCCTGGAAGCCCAGAAACCAGAACCGAAATCTTGTGCCCCCGAAAATCTGCAACCTAGGGAATAGAGGGTGGGTAGGAGGAATAAAGAGCCTAACAAAGCCCATTTTGCGGAGGAGATGCAAATCTTCCAGTTTGAAGGAGAGGAGTCCTCAGAGGATTCTGGGAAACAGATCTTCTCCTTCAGGGGTGGGGGAACTCCTCCCAAAGAAAAATGGGTCCCAAAGGATCCAAATCCAGATTGGATAGATGTGGGGACCTAGTTAAAACCGCCCATCATCAAACCCCAGAATGACCAGCACAAAAATCCCCTTGTTCAAACCCATTCTGGTGACTGCCCCCAAAAAGGGGGGGCGGCCCAGAATCAGAACCAGGGGAGTCCAAAACTTCCCCCATATCTAGCTGTCACCTTTTCCTTACAGGTTCCCAAGATCCCAAACAAAATCCTGCCCAAATCACCTCTCTGTCAGTATCCAAAGCAAAGAAATTGACCTACCAATTGGCCAAAAATGTGCATTATCTTTGCCCCCTTGAGGAAAAGGAAGGAAGATTTTATGCCCCTGTCCAAATACAGGGGCAATGTACAATTTTGGCACTGGTGAACATTGGATCCAAGCAAACCTTCTGTCAAAAAGGGCCTTTGATCAGCTGAATTCGGGAAGGTGGGAGAAATACCAAATTCATGTGACCCCTCTTCCCGGACAACTTTAGAACTTTGATGGGAAGGAAATTCCTGTCGAGGGGACTGCGGATTTAGACATTAAAATTGGGCGACACAAGGTGAAGCACCCGGTCATAGTTGTGACTCCAGAGGGCACACTATGTTTACTAGGGAATGACATCCTGCGTAGATTGTCTCCCCTCATAGATTGTGTAAACAAGGTCCTCTGGACACAGACTAACGACCAATAAAATTGAAACAGAGTGTCAACCATGTTAGTTTAAATGGCACATGCCACATGGTTGAACCAAAACCTGACCAAATTGAATTCCACTTCCAGAATAACCAAATCCCAGATGTGACAGTAATTGCAGTAGGACAACAATATGGTGATGGGGAGTCCTCTCTATTTCTGAAAATCAACCTTCCTTCCAGTCTAAGGTGGCATTCCACACTGGAAGGAAACACTCTGAAATTCTATACAAATTCACAATCTGAAAATCCCATTCCTATAGTCCAAAAGGATGATAAATCAGCTCAAAGCTTGGCTGATATTCAGAAAATTGGAGAACAGTTGTTCATCCCTATTCAGTTAAATGAGGGGAAGGACTCTGTTCTTGCCCGAGTGTGTGTGAACAATGGTAAAAGCTTCATCAGCGAGGCCATGTTCCGCAAACTCCCAAAAGATCCAGCCATTCCCACATTTAAACTGTTAGACAAATGGGAAATGGACCTGGAAACACCTAATTCCAAACATCTCCTGCCTAGCAGGTGTATGCTCAACATTTCCACAGGCAACAAGAGCATAGTCCATAATTGTTGGGTCGTGCAAGATGTCCCTGCTGCATTTTATTTAGGCAGTGACATTCTCAATCGCTTTTCCATTAGTTTGGACCTAATAAACTTCAAAGCCTGGTCCCAATTAGCGGGTAATCCCATGGACTTTGATGACCCAGAGAAAGCATTTCACTGAGCTAAACTGCTGCCATGTGCAGTTGAAATTCAGATTGGAGAGGAAGTCACCATCCCAGAACGGACCCGACAATTCTCACTGGAAGTAAAAATTAAAAGAGGACAGAAACTGAAAAATCCTGACACCTATGTTCATCTTAATGCTCATTTCCAACAGCAATGGTTGGGATAAACCCAACACCAGTAGTCAACATAGAACATGACACCATTCCAATAGAGGTGGATAACAGCAACCTAAAGAGTATCACTCTGGGCGCAGGCACCAATATTGGAATGGCGGTTGATGACTGACATTTTTCCATAGATTTAGGTCACAAACTGTTAGGACCAATCCCTAAGGACTCTTTTGACAGTGATGGCGATGATGACACAACACCAGACAGGATCTTCACCCGGCATGGGGGGAATTTCCTGGTGCACTCTTCCTGTCCTGTCCTTATGGTATGGAAGATGTGACCTGTGACTTCAGGAGGGATGAGACTTCTTTCCAGGCTTCAGGCAGATCGTTGAAGAGAGAGTCAACCTAGCTGATGCCTGTGAGACTCTGGAGCAAAAGCAAACATTGAAACAAGTTGTCTTAGATTTTCAAGATCTATTTGCGGTGGACTCATATGACTGTGGTCGCACCGACATCTACACAACAACAATTCCCACGGACCCTGGCATGACTCCAGTGTTTGTGAAGCAATATCACTTGCTTCTCGCATCAATGGAGTCCCTTACTGAAATAATTAAGAACCTTGAGTCCCGTGGGATATTTCATCCAGTCCACAGCACCTTCAATAATCTAGTGCTGGGGATTTTGAAACCAAACGGCCAGAGGAGACTCAGTGCTGACCTAAGGGAGCTCAACAAATGGGTCCAGACTTCCCGATGGCCTCTTCCATACATTGACCAAGGGCTGGCCCAGATCCAGGGGTCAAATGTATTCACTGCCATTGACCTGACCAATGGGTACTGGACTGTAACTGTCAGTACGGAGGACCAATACAAGCTGGCCTTTACCTTTGGGGGCAGCAGTACACGTGACCCGGACTCCCTTCGGATACATGAACTCCGGCAATGAATTTAACATTTTTCTACATGAGGCCATGCCTGACCTGGGTGAAGGGGTAACCTGGCCTATGTAGATGATGTTCTAGTCAAAAGCTCAACCGTGGAGGAACACATAGGGGAGATCCGTTATGTCCTGATACAGTTGAGGGCTGCCGGAGCAAAACTCTCTTTCCAAAAGGCACAGTGGTTTAGGACCCATGTCAATTTTATGGGGCATGAGATAACTCCTCAGGGTCTCTGTCATCAGGAAAAGAAAGTAAAAGCACTCCAGTAAATAAAAGACCCCACAACTCTGTGGGAACTAAGGAGCCTCCTTGGACTAACTAATTACAGCAGAAGGTTAATTGAGGACTATGCAGAGATCACAAGACCCCTGATCCACCTTTTGAAGGGGGGGTCAAGTGGGAGTGAGGTCCAGAACAAGTTGAGGCAGTAAGACAACTCAAAATAAGCCTCTCACAAGTGCCTTGCCTAGCTTACCCTGTCAAAAACAAGGAGTTCTTCTTGGAGACAGGGTTCTCAAATACATGCTTGACTGCAGTATTATGTCAAAAGCATGACAAGGTCAATAAAGTAATCTCCGATGCGAGTAAGACTTTATCCTCTGTGGAGGAAAAATTCAACGATAGTGAGAAGGCACTCCTGGCAATGGTGTGGGCATTGAAGAATTACTGCCCGTTAATCCAGGGGGAGCACATCATCGTGGAGACTCCACACCAACCTTTGCAATATCTTCAAAGTGATATAATCCAGGACGGAAATGTGAGTAATTCCCAAATTACTTCTTGGATTCTGTCAATGTAAGGCTTTCCTGTGGAGGTCAGATATGGCCAAAACAAGAAGAGTGCACTCACCAAGGTCTGGCTGGCTTGCATAATTGTGCCAGAGACAACTGTCTCAAAAACGAAAGTCTTAAAATCAAGGACAACATGGAGGCATACCTTAATTCCCCACACAAAGTCTATGAAGAAGACCAGTGTGAGGGAATGCCCACTGTCTATGTGGATGGGTGCTCCTGCCATGTTGACAACGGGGAAAAGGAACTTGTGGCCAGAGTAGGGAATGCATGGGGGACTGATGCCCCAGAACCCTCCGCTGGGTACAAAATACATCCCCGAAGAGGTCAAGTGGCAGAGTTGATGGCTGTGCATCAAGCCATCCGCAGTGCTGTCCAACACCAACTCCACAAACTGGTCATAATCACAGACTCAGATTATGTACGGAAGGGATTTGTGGAGCACCTGGTTAACTGGAAAACCAGAGGCATGCTATGTGCAAATAATAAACCTTCAAAACATGGAAAATTAATACAAAATATTGATGATCTGTTCACCTTGAATGGGATGACCATCTACTGGAAAAAGATCAAGGGTCATTCTAAAGTAGAGGGTCCAGACAAAACTGGAAATGACCTAGCTGATTAGCTGGCCAAAACCGGAGACATCCAAGGGGATGTTCTTGAGATCGAGTCCCTGTTGGGGGAAATCCAGGTCACAGCTATCACTAGGTCCCAGACAAATGCTCACAATGAACTCTCAACTGCACAATGGAGTAAGGAGACCCCAGATGCTGATTTGATTACAGATCAAAAAGGGGATCCAATATTTGGTAAGTTTTATCAACACATTGAGGACCCTGAGAACTTTCCCCTGACGGATACTGATTACATTGGGAAAGAGGACCTCAGAGTGTTGATGAAATGTCCAAAAATGTTCTGAATCCAAGACGGTTTTTTGGTGAGGAGATCCAAAGTTGGCCATGACTAGTGGGTGGTCCCTACCTCATTCCCAAGCCTGAGGATAAGTCACGGCCATGATGCAGCCACAGCCGGTCATCGGGGGTTTCATACAACAAAAGAAATCTTGCGAGAGGTTGCATACTGGCCACATATGGGGCAGGACCTCGACCAATACTTGAAGGGGTGTCTTGTGTGTGCACAATTTCAGCCAACATCACTCACACACTGTGCTCCCCTCCAAAAGAGGGGGATGCCACTGCCTTGGTCAGATTTACAAGTAGATATTATCGGGCCCATGATTCGCTCCTCAAGGGGGAACAAGCACACGTTGACCATAACATGCTTGTTCACTACATGGGTGGAATGTCTCCCGGCCCAAAATTGCAAGGCAGAAACAGCAGCTTCCCTGATGATCAATCACAACTTCTCGCGTTTTGGACTACCCCAAAGGATTGAGTCAGACTGAGGTAGTCACTTCACTAGCGAAGTGATGACAAAGATATGGGAGATACTTGAGGTCAAAAGGAAACCACACATTGCCTACCAGTTAGCCTCTAGTGATGGAGTTGAGAGATACAACAAGACTATTGTGAGCATATTACAAAAGTTTGTGGCAGATTCTGGGCCAAGTTGGGACATTTGACTACCTCTTGTCCTGATGGCCATCAGATCAACCCCTTCTTCTGCAACAAAAATGTCTCCATTTCAGCTGATGACTGGACGAAGGATGGTGCTACCCCAGCATCTGCTCTACAGAACTAAAGAGAAGACCTTGATAAATGCCTCCACAACTCATGAGTATGTTGAGAATCTAAGAAAATACCTTCAACATGCTTTTGTCTATGCTCAGCGGAATCTGGAAAGGTCTGCAGACAGTGTGAAGAGCCACTATGACCTTAAGACAACAAAAAAGAATACCAAGTAGGAGACTGGGTCTGCTTGTACAATTTCCAAAGGAACCAAGCCAAACAGCGCAAATTCCTCCCAACTTGGCAGGGTCCTTTTGAAATTGTGAACAGAATCTCACCAGTCACCTACAGGATCCGCATCCCCAAGGGCAGTTTGGCAGAAGGGGAAGATAAGTGGGTCCACATAAATCAGCTGAAGAGTTGCCATCCCAGGCATACTTCGCAGCAAATAGAGGAACCAACCGGAAACCCAGAGGGGGTCATTCCGGCAACCTAGAAGAATCCACCTGTTAAAACCATTAGTAAATACAGGTGGGGAATATTGTAAATTGTATTCAATGTATGCATCTGCCCCCTACACGATTATTAGTGGGGAAATTTCCATAACCATGCTCTGTTCTGTCTTATAGCATTGGAACCAAGAATTTCTAATTACCAAGGAGGACCACTCGGGGACCGGGAGGAAAGACCCAAGGAGCCGAGAGTATCGCTCCATACTCCCATCCAGATCCGGCGAGGAGAGCATGTCGATCCAGCACTGATGGGAAAAGCAGCTGAATTTCTCCACCTGGACCAAAGAAAGAAAGAACATCCCAATCTTCAGACTTCCCCTTGATGGGCAGTCAAACTCCAGTCGGGAGTGGGTCTCTGTGGGATATATCGACCCACTTTTGCTCTGCTATGCTGCATTACTGTGTTATGATGGTGCCAGAAAACAGCAAAATGGCCGCAAACCATTGTGCGTGCCAAAATCCCTGAAAATCGCACTTTGCAACTCACAAAAAAGAAGGCTGCCAATTTGCACGCATGTTGTCAGTGGTGGAACCGAGCTCTCACTCCTGAAATATGTCACTGGGCTCCACAACAAGTGGCAATGAAGTACAGAAGGAAAAAGCAGTGCTTTCCTAAATGAAACCCAGAATCCTGCTTTAAATCCCTTTTTCTTTGTTATTGAAACTGCAGAATGCCGATACAAAACACCCTCAAACATCCAAAATTCTTACCTGGTGCTACAATTCACTTACTTTAAAAAATCATTGTGAACTTACAAAGTCCTGAAAAGCTGAAAGCATAAAGGGATTTCCACAGCAAAAGTGGCCTGTCTGTGGATCTGTCAGAAATCTCTGGGTGCAGTACCACGGGCCTCCTGAATGACAGCTGTCAGAAGGCTGCCTGATTAAACTTTAACATGTATACACTGAAATCAAATGTTTGCAATCTAAGAGGCCTATAACTGATAGTAACCCATATTGTAATTGTTTTATCCCATGGTTTAAAATCTTGAATGAGAATTTAGCTGTGATTTGATACAACAAGTTGTTTGAAGCTAAGGAAAAAATCAACAGAATTAACAGTTAAATTAAACCTGGCTGAGGCTACCAAACTGGAATAACAGGTTTTCTCACAGAAGGAAGGTCTTTCCCCCCAGCAGTAAATCACACAGAAGCGTTAATTATGGGGTTGGGAATGAACCTGGTCTACAGAGGCATGAGGAACAATGACCAGCTGCTATTAAGGAAACGTGAGGTGTGAAGACAGTGGTAAATGGCCTCTGCCAAGAGCAAGCAGGGAGAAGACTGCTCCTGGACTGCAGGGAGACAAAAAGAGGCAGACCCAAACAACCATCTATGGCTGAACATTAACAAAGAACACTTTTTTAAAAGACAAATAACTTACTGTTTAAAATTGTGAAAAATATAAAAGTAACAGATTTGTGAATATACATTGTGGCTGCACGTTTCAAGAGGCGGAAAAATCATGTTACATGTTCTGGAAAGAAACGGCAAGAAATGTGATTTTATGCAAAATGTATTTCTGCTAGAAGTATAAAACTTTATACACTTATGCCCATGTTAAAAGCGCACACTTGTAGAAATTTGCCTATACAGTGTAAATTGTGTTCCTGATGAAAAGGGCAAATTCTGTGAAAAGCAGAGACAAGATCCCACAGCTGTGGGGTTTTGAGGAGTAGCTGCTATGTAGAATATGTAATCTGTATATGTGATTGTTATAGAGGCTGCACATGTGTAAATATGGATTGTGCCAAAAGCAGATTTTGTGTTCCAGGGGCTAGGGGTGGATTCTCAGCCTCATAAAATCACACCATAAAGGCGAGACTCTGTTTCTCTCCTCCTATCAAGGCAGAGAGTAGACTCTGACCCAATCACCTGTCAAAAGGGGCAAGCTTTGGCTAAACCGGCCTACACACCCCCTTTATCATAGCATAAATAGAGACAGTTTACCATACAAAGACAGACAGATTCACTCACTATCCTGATGCTGGCAGAGCACCCTGCTGCTGAACTCTACATCTTCATTGCTCCAGACTCCAGAAACTTGGCAAAGCAGAAACCCATTGCATAGCTGAAACATTTTCAGCTAGGCCTCAAATTCCAGAACCAGACCCCCACAAACCTAAGGGGAAGCATCAACAGACAGCCGGGCTGCACTGTACTGCTTGCCTGCTGAAAATAATGATCATCAGAACCAAGAAGGGCAGATCCATTCCAGTCCTGCGCTGTGACCAGAGTGCATTGCAGATCCAGTCCAGTCCTGTGCCTTGCTGTAACCAGGGCCTAACCAGTCTGATGTGCCAAGCCATCTGTCATAAACCAGATCCAATTCCCTGACCAGAATATTGACTGACCAGAACCGACGGTTCCATTTAAAAACATATCCAGTGAGTATCTATGGGATAAATCATGTCACTGGCATATGTATTTTGCATAGTCAATCCCTATCTTAAACCCATCCCATCTTGTATTCAGAATCTGTATTGTTAGGAGTATTTTTGAATTGTCTGAACTCTCTATCCAAACCATCCTATCTTCCTCATATATTAGTACTGTTAAAACTATCTTTGCGCTGATCTTTTCTCATCTGAAGAAGGCGAGTTTCCTCAGCAGGCAGTCATTCTGATCAACTGGCTGTGTTCCTGTGTGGTATTCGTTTTGTTCATAGTCATCCCTAGTGTAAGAAACCCTTTTGTCATTTTTAAAAGTGCATTCGGTTTACCATTCTTGTGCCTATCTTGAAAAAACGACCTCTACTAAAACGCTGATAATTCCTCAGTTTGTGTGCTAGAAACAAAATGTCAACTTCTGCTTGTAGCTAACATCCATAGCTATAACTCGCACCTAATCAAATATGGTTCTCCCGTTATTGTAAATATTGCACAGTGACAAGTTTGCCACACATTTTTCATTTTAGGAAATTCTTACACATGTAAAACAGCTTGTGATTGCTTCCGACTTGAATTTTATGATTTCAAATATTTTCCTGGTATTAAATAATTGCTTACGTTTGTGTGCAACTATCCAAAGTGGCTCTCATAAGAATGTATAACAAGTTCAGCAATTTTGACCATATTTAATGTCTTTACCCCGTCCATTCTAAAGATATCTTTAAAAGCCTTTCTGACAGCTTGACAGTCAATTCCGTTTTCTCTTGTGTTTGAAAGGGGGGAAGTGGGATTGATATTCTGTCTGATTTCTACCATTCCTGAATACCTGCTCTCTCCTCCTATCTCTTCACATTGCCTATTGGGGGGTTGAGGGGTGTGCAGAGGGAACCTTTAACCACAGTGCTATCTGATCTGAAACCTCACACAAGTATTATTTTTTGTGCTGAATTGTTTGCTCACTGCTACTCCTTGTGTATTAAAGGGATTATTCTGTGTTACCTCACCCCATTGGTGAGTGTGGTGTACCTATTAAAAACTATTGTAAATACATAAATGAATCCTTATCTTTGCAAACCTGTCTGATTCCTGCTTCATTGTGACCTGGGGTGTTCCAGGAGAAGGGCGTGATATGAGTAGTATATTGTTCAGAATAAAGAACTTTTAGACAAAAATAAATAAGGATTTCAGTTGTGCATTACATGCTAGACGTTGATTTGGGTGTATGCCGGATTGAAAGCACTTACATTACCATGTTGAATAGTAAAATGACAAATTATTACAGTTTTGTCTACTGTGCAACATTTAATAACTAGCTAATAAAACCCACTTACTACATAATTGCATTATTCGAAACAAAACACAAATAACAACAACACATACAAATATGAGCATATACAGGGAAAAGGAAGTAAACAACAGTATCATCTGCCAATCTTCATACCCCAACTGATTAACTTTATACACATAAATGACCGCTTTGCTTCAAAGCTACTACTTTGCTGTGTATAACTATCATATATTGTGAGTTGACCCTAAGGAAAGTAGTGTGCATACAATGTATACAAATATGAGCATATCCACGAAAATAAAGTAATAAAAAAGGTAGAACTATAAGAAAAGTGTTGATAACCTTACTGATTATCTTTATACACACAAAGCATTGCTGTTTTCCAGATTTGTGTTTTCCCCTATGTATATGTTTCATATGTTGTGAGTGAGCCCCAATTGAATGACTGTGAGAACATATTTGAAGTATAACTCTACAAATATAGTACTTGTATATGCATCATGAGTATGTGAATTTTTTAATTCCTAACTGTTACTGGCCTTGGGATGTCAGTAAAGGAGAAAAGGGGGAGCCAGACATGTCATGTCATGTCATCAGTGATGTCATCAATGACATTTGTGATGTCATAGTTGATGTTCTGGGTGTTAGTCTTAGCAGTGCACGGTGGTGGCGTGAGTTATGGTTGCTTAGCTTACCATAACTTGCGAATTTCAGGTTTTTTTTGGCTTTACTTCAAACCATAAAGTTCCTTTAACAAAGTTTTTTTACTGATTTTCATAGGTTTTTAGTAGCGCAACTTAACCATAACGTCCCTTTAACAATGTTTTTTTCAGTGATTTTATATATTTATAAACTTTCTGTATTAGGTACAGTAAAAATAATATATATATTTAATTTTTACACACAAATGTCTACTACTTCGGAATGGCTGGAAGAAAATTGTCCTCATGATGAAATAAGTCAAAACATTGATAATAATGGACAGGGCCGGTCTTTGCATCAGGCCATGCTGACGGCTGCCTGATGTGCCAGCCTCCAGGGGGGCGCCACCACCAGCAGGTGTAAATGGGAGTTTGAACGAGGTGTGAATGGGAAGCAAAATTAACACGCAGGATTAAGAGAAGTGATTTTAATCCTTCAAGTTAATTTTTACATTTCAAAAATACATGGCCTGATGCAAAGACTGGCATTGCGCGTGCGTGCGCGCACACACTAACACACACACACACACTCTCAGACAAACGTGCACTAAACTCTGGCGCCTATGCTGAACCTTCAGATGCCCAGGGACGCCTGTGGCATAGGAGTAAAACGCTGTGGGGAGACTCGGGATGTAGCACCAGACCACACGTGTGTCTGGGAGCAGGACTGGGTCCCCATCTGGTTGAACCTGCCTAGTGACTCATCTCGTAGCACTTAACTTCTAGAATATGTTCTGTCATGCATATGTAACCGGAATTGAAAACCCTAAGAACCTGAATTTAAACTGATAGGACTTAAGAAAATAACCATTTGCTGAACGTCTCACTACTGTGGCACCATGAGGTGTTCTCAGAAATAAGGGACAGTCTTCTTAAAAATATAGGGTGCACACATGCTTTAGTTTACCTAAAAACCCACAAGTGGTAACACATCTGCTAGAGGAGCATTTAAAAGCACACGACTGGGCATAGCAGAGTGTGAAGAGCAGTCGCAAAACCTGCCGGAAGCATGTGTTTTGATGGACACGTGCACAGCTGTCAAGTGGTCCCATATCATGCCCGATAACACAAGCCTGTTCTTGCTTTTGACTTTACATGCTGGAGTTTGTAGGCCCATACTTAGCAAGGAAAACATGAAACTACAAATCCAATCATGCAACGAGAAAAACCAATCCATAAATCCTGAGGCACAGGTAAGTATGATTAAACTTACTGTTAGAATTGAAGCACAGTAAATAAGCCCCAAAAGCCTGTTTTGTTTTTAAAGTGTGAGAGCATTTTGTTTGCACCAAAGGCCACCAGAGACGCTTCATTAGCACATAGCAAGCAATCTCTCGCCAAGTGTACTGTGAAGCACACAGAGGTTGTTATTTTTCAAGGTTAACAGATTAGAGTGCACAAGCGAGTGAAAAAGCAATATATGATCATATTATAATTCACTTATGAAATGTGATTTTCTAGTGAGGCCGGCAAGCCCCACAGAAGTTTCAAATCGTACGCAGACCATTTTCCCTGGGAAGAGGGTTAGCATGTTCCCAATATGCAACAATCATGTAAAAGTATGTCCATGTGTCAAGGCTCTGATGATGTTGTGATGGGTAGCCAGGAAGAGGTGACCCGGCCAGAGTTTCACTGGTCGTCTCAAATGTTTCAATCATATCATTTGTATTGTAGGAATTGGGGTTGGGTTGTGGCGTCATATAATAGTAATTAAGGGGGGTGTGTGAAGGTTCATGGACCTGATGATCCAGTGTAATGTACACATTCACACAATCATTTCTGTGTGGGGAGATTTTTTTTTTATGTTGCACTATCCTAAATGCTACTTCTTTTATTGTGTACAAAAGATTTAGCGTTGAGGGCAGTTGTTTGATCGTGCCTTTTCATGCAGTCTGTTCTGCGTTCTGTTTGAATTTGCTGTCCCAGCTGCGTCTGGTGCTCTGAATAGAATTGCATTACTTCTTGCACCAGCGTACACTCTTTTTTGACTACTTTTGTTATTTTTTGCCGAGTGCTACCAGGTGACCCCGATACAAAGGCATAAGGGATTGAGGGGATATCCCAAAAATGGAAAGGGGATACCGTACCTTATCTATCAATGTCTCACTCCCCGATGAGGGTAGCCCCCCCCATCTGATCCTGCCTTGCATAGCCACCCCCAGGGTTAGGATCAGGTAGTGGATGCTGTCCCCTGCCCACATGAGGAGAGGCTGCCTCTGGGAAAGGAGTGATGATATTTGCAGGTTCATCACAACTGCCTACCACTACTTGTAATTCTGTGGTAAACCCACAGGACCCAGTGGTAGTAATAGTAATTCCGTTCAACGGTATCTCTGCAAATTTATCACCAAGATACCACCAAGCTCGAATTTGAGGCCTAAAGTCTTCCAAGCTTCCCTCTGAAAGACTTGTGAAGGGAGTGATAAGAAAAAGTGGTATATATGTCACGTGAATTTAAAGACAATGTTCAGAGTCTGGGTGTCAGATGACAGACTGGGTTTTATTCGCAATTGCTGGTGACTGATGTTGCCATCTCAAACCCTTGGAAACGCGACAATGTCACTGGAATATTGTCAAATAAGAATGAATTATATGCTAGTTTACAGCTTGCAGTAGCCTTACCAGTTACTAGTGTTGCTGTGGAGGAATCAAGAAGGCAGGGATAGTTTCAGTGTGTTTCTGAAGTTGAAGCTACCAGCCTATATGAGCACAACAGCATTCATCTCTTGGATTCTCATAAGAGGTGGTGTAATAGAACTGCACCAAATGTGTTAAGCGAAAAGTGCTCCAAACAGCCTGTGGGAGTAAGATCCTAGAAGCGTGACATTTCCCCATGATTTTATCCAATGTGAAAGGTGGACAATTGGATACACCAACTACCTATTTTTGAATCAGAATACTGGTGTGCACAGATATATTATGATGACCAAAGTCTCAGGACACGTATAGAATTAATTCTCTACTTGGTGTATGGAGGTGAGTGTGGCACTCTTTGATATTTAGTCGCCTATATACTGAATACTGACAGGTTTTCAGAATGTTACCACAAGTCATGTGGTGACGAAGGGGAAAGAGAATGATGAGGCCTTCAAACCACGATCATAAACATCATGGTCATCATTTAAATAGAGCTGGCACAGACAGCATTGAGAGATATGGTACATACTGCAACACTTATGTCTTACAACCTGCTTGATAACTCTGAGCTGTGCAGATTCTGAATGTGATGATGTTGTGGATGAGATGATCTTGTGGACTTCATCTGTGACATGAACACTAGAAAATGGGGGGGGGGAGAGTGCACGGAATTGTTAACTGTGTGCCCTGGACCCTGCATTTGTGCTATGCTCCGTCCACAATTGTCTTTTTGACAATTCTCCACTTCATCTGTAATGAAGACAATGCTCTTCTGTGTGTTGTTCAGCACTTTCTTTTTTCTTTTTACATGTTTAGCAAAGAGTACCACACTTTTGGAGATTCCCAAATTCACATGTTATTGTGTGTAAAATATGCTCCTAATTTTGGAGAGGATAGTGATAGCTCCGTTATGGAATTTCCTGAAAAACATGCAACATGTGTAACTCCAAATGTAGCTGCTAATGCAGCATTATTGGTCAAAGTGTTTCATTTTCCGAAGTACAAATGTGCAGAATGTGTTGTCAAAAACATAAGAGAAAAGAGACATTTTTTAAGACAGTGACTCACCCTTATTACAAACATTCCGGTCTGGAAAAAAGTGCCAGTGATAACAGATACCGGCACCTTTTCGGGACCGGCATACTCTCAGTCTGCCGGTAGAGGCAGTGAACTACCGGCAGGCCTGACCTGCTGGTAGTTTAAGGTGATACCAGCAGGAAATTCACTGAAGCACCGTTGCTAACGGTGCTGGTGCTTCAGTGTGTTCCCATTCCTATGGAGTTGTATGGGACATCACTGGAATGGGACCTTACTGTTCCGCCGCCGCCGCCCGTAATATCCCGGTATTACTGGGTTATTGAGCAACGGAAACGGTAAGCCGAGGTTGCTGGTAGCCTGCCAGTACTACCTGTGGCCCACTGGCAACCTCAAAATGAGGGCCAGTTAATTTTCTAAGCCTCTATTTGCTGCTCACAAGGCAAACACTATTATGCCTTCTTTTCAACACAGCCTCACTGGCAAGCCACCCAAAAGTGCTTAGAACTTCAAATATGATGCAGTCTCAGTTTCATAAAAAATGCAACCCGGTTAATGATCTGCTTTAAAATGAGAACACTGGCGTTCAATATGTTGCTAAAAACATGACTGATGTTGTGTGATATATCACAACTTACTAGACCACAATTGAAAATAGCAAAGGCAATGAGACTTAGGCTGGTTTGATGGGAGTCTAAGTCAAAAACATGTCCGTTTTGGAATCAAGAAGCTCTCGCACAGAGATGTAGTGCCTATGAAACGTCTGAATTATTCCTTAGCAAGGTTCTTTATGGCCATTCTGTGAACACAAGTAGGGGAAACCATTAACTGTAAGGGATGATCTTGCTCATCTGGCAGCACAGTCATCTTTAAAAACAGTCTAAATAGCACCTAATTCTCAAAAGGGCTAGTGTCACGAAGGCCATTTTCTGAAGTAGCTAAACACTACTTTTACCAGAATGTGGAAGCAAAATAATGATGTTTAAAGGTTCATTAATGTTCTGGTTGCCTGTTAAGACATGACAAAATAGTTTCTCATCACATTTCCTCAAAGTTCTTTGCTAAATAGTTGAACAAGAGGATACATTTTTACTATTGACAATACAGATGGTGAGACCCTGGCATGGTGAACATGAGCTTCTTGTTACCTTTGAAAATGACCATGCAGATCATGAACATAGGAAATGTGGATATGTTGGAAGAGGAAACGTTAGTGAGGAGGAGCCGCCAAAAGAAATTGCAAAGGCGACTGCTCATCAAAGGATGTAAGAGTCCCTGCATGGTAGTGAAGGTTCTCCTGGTGACAGATGAATGCGGGACAATGTTGAACTTTTCTTGGAGGAAGTGGAACACACTATGGAGTAAGAAAAAGATTCATATATTGACTTGGCAAGATTAGTGTCCAATATGACACAGAGCAGATGACAATATTTGACAAAGTAATACAAACTATCATTCTTGGTTTCTTGCATGAGACAAATGGCTATTCCTGCCAAGAGTATTATCCTTTTATTGTCGTATCTCTGGCAAAGGAAAGAGATGTTTGTGCCCATTGATTGTCTATTCGGGTAGAGACTTTCTGCACCCTGTCTTGTGTGGTGACTGCCACCACTGGTATGACAGCATTTAACATAGAAAGTGTCACTCTGCACCACATGTTAGTGATGCCAAATGTGCAGGACAATACATTGGCATTCAGGAAACATTCTGTAGAGTAGAAGCAGCCCATAAAGTGGGATGACTGCTGCATAAAATGGAAATCCTCATTATTGATGAAGTTAGCATAGCATCTAATGACATGCTAGCTATTACACATTTGATAAAGTTGGAGGTGATGAAGACATTGTACGAGGTACTTTTTGGATGATACTATGGAATTGTTTTGGTGATCTCCCAAAGTAAACTCACGTGAAAGGATTGGCCGTCATTTCGTTGAAAATATATGTAATGTGAATCTCCCGAAATAGATTCAGAATCATGAATCTTCTGTAAACATGAGGCAATCTGCAGCTATTGATTATGCAGAAATGTTGAAAAATGTTTAAATAGGAGTGGTGGACAATGGCGTAGGAACCGATACTATGTGTTATGTCAACATTTTGAAGGCCAAGCACCAAAAGACTGATTTATTTTGGTCGTTTTGGTGTAGCCTCTAAAATGCTGAAATATCACTTAAGGGGTCCCAACCCTCACCCACTCCCGTCCTGGTCGTTTTTTAGTAAAAACCTGTTTCATTCCCCTTCATCCCCTCCCCTGCCTCGCACCACACGTTCTCCTCATTTTCTAAAGCCAAGACTAATCGGTCCTTCTCAATCGATCTTTTATTTTCGGCTAAACTATATCTACATTTTCAATTAATACCGTAGGAAACACCATATGAGTTAGATTTATTTCCACCATATACCATTAAGGATGTACTCCTTATGTTGCTTTTACATCAATGGCATATTCAATGTGTTTGCTTATTATCTATTGTTGCATAATGTGAAAGATGTAATTTTATCAATGATGGCCCCCAACAATTAAAAGATCATTTCACTGAAGTATATTGATCATTTGGGTGGTCATACAATGCCATTAGGACTGAATAAAAATGCAAAGGCTTGTTTGAATCTATTATATAAGTCAATGTCCCAAAAAGCATTAGAGATAACTTGAATGCCGAGTTTGAACTTGTTAAAGGCACTATAGGAAGAGTTCTATATTATGTGAGTTACTCAGAGTACTTACTTTCAGTTTCATCTTACTAGGTTTAAAACATTAGTGAACCTAATACGCGGAGTAGCGACAGAGTAGCAGTCTCGGCTACCCTTTGCAGCAGAATCCCGAACTCTACCAAACAGTCTGTTTACTGTTTCCATCGAAAGTGCTGGGGGAGGAGCACAAATAAAATAAATCTCATCCCGCAGAGCAGCCGCAGAGTAGCGGCAGAGTAGCAGTCTCGGCTAGCCTTTGCAGCAGAATCCTGAACTCTACCAGTCTGTTTACTCTTTCCATCAAAAGTGCTGGGGGAGGAGCACTAATAAAGAAAAACGTACCCCGTGGAGCTGCAGCAGAGTAGCGGATGAGTAGCAGTCTCGGCTACCCTTTGCAGCAGAATCCCGAACTCTACCGAACAGTCTGTTTACTGTTTCCATCAAAAGTGCTGAGGCAGGAGCACAAATAAAATAAACCTTATCCTGCAGAGCAGCCGCAGAGTAGCGGCAGAGTAGCAGTCTCGGCTAGCCTTTGCAGCAGAATCCTGAACTCTACCAGTCTGTTTACTCTTTCCATCGAAAGTGCTGGGGGAGGAGCACTAATAAAAAAAAACATATCCTGTGGAGCTGCCGCGGAGTAGCGGCTGAGTAGCAGTCTCGGCTACCCTTTGCAGCAGAATCCTGAACTCTACCAAACAGTCTGTTTACTGTTTCCATCGAAGGTGCTGAGGGAGGAGCACTAATTTAAAAAAACATATCCCACGGAGCGGCCGCGGAGTAGTGGCAGAGTAGGAGTCTCAGCAGTCTATGGCGCTATGGATGACAGAGACACTACCCTGCTGAGTCTGGCCGCTGAGGAAGGTCGGCGACTCCCAAACTCGAAGTCCAGCAGGGAGGAAAAAAAAAAAAACCAGCATCCACAGAGAAGCCAATGTTGGGTGAGAGCCAAGCTCCCCCACCTCCCTTGAAACTGTTGAGAGAGGAGACACTGACACTGAGCCATAGTCCTACGGTGGGAAAGTGGGGGGAGCTATCTACTGTCCACCAGACCAGTGACTCGACCAGCATCACCACTCCCCTCCATCTGCCGATGCCCCCAAACCAACTGCCAAGTCATCGGCAACCATCAGAGGACCAGGGAGTGGAAAAATCACTCTCTGAGTTAAGAAATCCAGAGGAACCTGCAGACCCAAGCAATGGAACCTCGCCGGCGACACCCACAGAGCTCCCAGACTCACCCTCACTTCCTCCCAGCATTGGGGGCCTGCCGGTGTGTGCCCCGCTCGCGAGCGATGGCTCAGCTCCACCTGTCGGAGAAGAGACAGAGCCGAGCCTTCAGGGCGGGCCCTCAGCGTGGCCCGCTGCGGGTGAGGAGCAGGCAGAGACTCGGGTGCCCACCATGGAACATTGGGCCGATCAGCATGGCCAGGATTCCAGGGCAGCGTTTCCCCCAGCTGACTTTGCAAACAAGGAGAAGACCGTGGTGGATGACACCTCCGTGGCAAGCATTCCGACTCAAATCACCAAGGTGTGCAAAAGTCTTGGAAGACTGGGAAAAACCTTAGCTAAAGCAGCCAACACCAGACCACCAGCGACAAATAACGACCCTTAACAGCATTTAACTCCGCCAAACTCTTCCATCAAAGTGAACATCCAAGTTCATGCCCCTCTGCCAGACCGGGTCCCACTAGCAGGTCAAACTGTGGAGGCCTCCTCAGGGCAGGGGCATGCACCCGGTCCTGGCAATGACCAGGAGGATCCAGAGGCATACAGCAGCTGTTCAGACTTTTCAGACTTCTCGCCTACCAGGCCAGACAAAGCTGTGAGTGAAGAGGCCCCTAGCAAAAAGAAATGGAAAAGAGTCCCATGCCCTAAAAGAGCTGGGACACTTGCCACCCCCAGTCAAGTCCAGCAAGTAAGTGGGGAGAAAGAAATGGCCAAACACAGGGTCTGCAGAGCAAAACCACAAAGCAGCCCACTACTCTCACCAGAAAGAAATCCATCAAACTTAAAAACTGACCTAAAGCAGACTCCAGCAAACTGCCTTTGACAAATACTCTGAAAGAATTTTTCAGTAAGCAGTGCAAACGAAAATTTGACAGGATCAACAAAATAAGCAACAGCGAAAGGCTGGAAGTGGAGTATGTTCCTGAAGCACCCGTAAACCAGCAAAGCCCCAACCTGGCTAGCGTTTGCCCCTCCGCGGCCAGCCCTCCTGCACCGTCCTGGCTCCAAAAAAAAACTCCTGTTCTCGAAACAGAAACAACAGAGGGAAAACTAACATTTAAAGGAAAATTTACTGACAGTCCTGTGACACCTGATATTCGCCTGGGGCATGCAGAGCCTGCCGCCCCAACAAGCCAAAAGGAACAAAAAACAGATCCAAATGACAAGACCTACATGACGATCCCCTCTCTGAAAATTGATCTCGAAGGACGGAAGTCGGTGGTCCGAACGGGTCCAAGAAGCTTGGGTGAAGAACAACCTTTCGGTATGGGCCTCGTATTAGAGGAGAAAGGAAACAGCCCCAGCTTAGACCTGACCCAAGATGACCAACCCAGCAAACTTAAGGCAAGGGCCCAAATGCCACCTATAAGCAAAACACCACTGCACGCCAGACCATCAAAAAGAGATTCTCTAACACCTCTGCCAGCCACCCCTTTTAGATCTAGAAGGCTCAGTGAACTGCCACCAAGTGCATCCTCAGAGTCACCAAATAAAAAACTCGACATATTTTCAATAATGTCTGCGGTAACAATAGCGTTTGCTGCGTTTAGCAAGTAATACGAGAAAGGACCACAGCACAATTTCTGCAATGTTGCAATCTAAACTGCTATACCTAGAGGGGTACATTGCAGCGATGGAGAAAAAGACTAGTGAAAATGATGGCCCAACCCCAGGCAAAGGGAACATCGATTGGAGAGAAGAACCTCCCCACCAGATGCCTCCAACACCTAACACCTTTAGGGTAGCGGCCTGCCAAACTTCAAAGATTCGCAAAAAAGCAATTGAAGATAGCCAAAAATTGACGTCTACTCCAGTGCAACCTAACATGGCTACCCATAGTATACAACCAAGCCAGGCAAATGCGCCTGGGAAGTCCAACATCTCCCCAAACCAGCTGCAAATAAATGGGCAGCAGGAAGCACAAAAATGCAGGCCGATACAAAACAACTGTGTCTGCGAAGAAGATGTGATCCTCCTGTCAGTGGACCAAGAAAAAACAAATGAAAACGAGAGCGAATCCATGGCAAATAAAGACTTCACAATATTCAACCAGACCCAGGTGAAACAAAAGGAACATCTGCCAAGCAAAAAGCAACTGGTCTTTTGCCTACCTCCCGCAGAGAAGAG
This sequence comes from Ambystoma mexicanum, assembly GCF_040938575.1. Taxonomy (NCBI): domain Eukaryota; kingdom Metazoa; phylum Chordata; class Amphibia; order Caudata; family Ambystomatidae; genus Ambystoma; species Ambystoma mexicanum. Next base: position 952,576,754 of record NC_090935.1, on the reverse strand, counting down.
GACCTCGGAGAAACCCGTTGTTCAAACCGCACAGAGATCAACTGCAGCCTCAAGAGGAAACCGAAAAAAGAAAGAGCAGAGAGCAACAACCAACCCCTTGCTTGGACCTAACGGTTGTGCCAAGTCCCCCTGTCACCCCAAAAACAATAGAGGACTTTCTGTCAGATGAAGTACTAATAAACCTAAGTCAACATTTAGACGATCCGCCACCTCACACACTAGGGGAAACTCCCCCTCCAGCCATCCACCGCCTTAGAGAAGGAAAGCCCAACCAACATAAGCTACGTGGAAGAAGAAAACGAGCAACCCTTTTTCACCTCGGACAGATGCAAAAAAATTACTCAAACAAAAAAGTGGGGCCAAACTCCAGTCCCCCTCAAAGACCATGGGAAATCCCCAGAAGAGTCTCAGCATCACTAATGATCAAAGGCGGTAACTTTAACATCTCATAACTCTCCAGTTAGAAATAAGAACATGGCAAATAACAACTACATCCCAAACCACCCTCAAAGAAAACAGTCCACCACGGAAGATCACCTAGCACCAAGGAAAGCACAACCACAAGAGGTGGAAAATCGGGGTAGAGACACGGAGACAAAGAGGAGCCGGCAAGGACTGGGAGAGAACACGCCGACATTTAAACTGGAACAACTACGAGACAGCAGAGAATATGTCATCCTAAATAGAAGAACAGTCATGAAACTCCTTCACTGTGTCCCGAATCTCAGCCCGCTGAGATCGGAGGACCTAAGCATAGTGGCGCCAAGCCATGAAGGGAGACAAGCGACATCCCTCCTCTACATTACTTCTAGAACAGTGAAACAAAAGCTAAGATACTCAACAGAAAAGCTCCTCAAATTGGGCTATGACCTAAGGGACATAAAAGGAAATCTGCAGGCCTTTCCACCGATGGGTATTCCAAAAGACTTTTTACATCGTCCGAGATCTTCAAAAAGCGACGAATGTCACAGCAGATCGAGATATGATCAGACCAGTAAGGCCCACCAAACATCACCTCGAAGTTCCAAACAAGGAAAACGAGAGACAGAGGGAACAGAACTCAACCTATCATATTGGACAGTGCTCCCAAAGATCAAAATCAAGGAGATGACCACCTGGGAGAAGCACCCGAAAGATCTGGAAGAAGGCCTTCTGGCCCACTTTCCTCAATAAAAAGAACATTGGTACAGGTCCCCTCAAAGGAAGCAGGAAAAACTCAAGAAAAGGAAAAACTGCCTCCCTACACCAGCTGTGGGCCTGGATCCCAAAGGCCTTGTCATCCCACCTTAAATTGCAACCCATGAAACCTCCGAGAGCCGACCCGACACCACTCTGAATGACAGAAGCAGTAACCGTGCGACTGGGCTCGTGGAACACTCGAGTCTTCTTACATCTGACGACCCCGGGCGATGTAGACTTGCCCTCGTTTTACATTCTGTGTCTCCAGGAAACGTGGCTAACAGAGAAACCAACGCTTGATGGCTTCATTCTTGCTCTCTCACCAGCAAGAAAAGGTATAAGAGGACGCTGATCCTGCTAACAGCGGTACACTCGGGAAAAGGAATTATACTGACAGAAACCCTGACTGCGACCCTTCTCCTACTGACTGTACTAGTCACATGGAACTACCAAAACGTGGAAACTGAGAAGATCTCTGCAGTTCCGGCAGCAATCATGAACACCTACTGGAACCCCGAGGCCATTTCTAACAGTAGCTTTCTCAGTATGCTGGAGAGTGAGATAGACTGAACCTACATAGAACACCAGGTCTCACACCTTTTCATCTGCGGAGACTTAAACGCAGTATGCACAAAGAAACACCTGTCCCTGCATAGCATACTGGCAGAAGAGCAAGGACGTGCCTGGCTGAACCTGATGAGCTCAAGAGAACGAGTTAAACTTTATAGCACACACGTCTCTACCAGTAGGATGCCCTTGTGGGAAGGGGAAAAATCCTCGGCAACAATCGATTACATCTTTGCCTCATGTATGCTACTGCCGACCATTACGTCATTTGACATCACAAAGACAACTGCAGGGGACCACAACCTCTTGAGCACCACATGGACATCCTTTCACACAGAGAATTAGAAATCAAAATCAGAGCTAGAAGTGAACAAAAAAGGCAACCGCCGTATGCTAAGCGCCAGAAACATCACCAAGCTAACAAACAACTATTCCCAGCTTGGATCCTGCAGCCTGACAGACATTAGCCTGGACTATTGTCCTTTGCTCATTCCATATAGGAAACCCAAAATGAACTTTTGAGGGAAACGGGAAAAAATCTCACACAAGCATGATAATATCTTTGCCCTAGAAAGAAGACCACTAAGAAGATTAAAAAGAGTGGCAGCTCTATACAATACAGACTCAAACAGAAAAGCACTATTGGTAGCATCTAAGACCTGCAAGGCATGGATCAAAAACTACCACCTTACCCTCTACCAAAACGACTCGGAGGAAATGTTGAAATAGCTCTGTGGGAAAAACTCACGAAAATTCTGGTCTCTGATCAGATCGACAGACAGACAGCGCACTAACAACCTCCATAGGTGAAGATGTCTGGGTGACTCACTATAAGAACTTATTGTACGCTCAGACTTAGGCAGCATACACCACAAATCCAACAAAAGAGACAACCTTGATGGAGATCCACGACAGAATAGAAATTCTAGAAGTCCTCCGAAAGCTCAAAAATTCATGAGCACCTGGTCCTGACGGACTAACAAACATCGACCTGAAAAAACAACCAGAGGAATGGGCGTTCTTCATCAGCTTAGTGTTTGAAAGATGCACCAAAACAAAGAAACTACCAGAATCCTGGATCTCCTCAGTGGTAGTGCCAAACTACAAGAAAGGCAACAAAGATGACCCATTTAACCTTTGTCCAATTGCACACCTAGATGCGATTGGAAAAGTCTATGGGTCACTCTTATTACACCGCTTTCAAAGCTGGACACAAGATGCAGCATGTAACGATTCATTCCAGTCGTGGTTCAAGAAGAATATTGGTACCAGCATAAATATTCTGACTCTGAGTATTCTCAAAAGCAAGTTGCTGGCAGGGGGCGCCCGCATATTCTTGGCATTCATAGACCTACGGCAGGCGTTCGATCAATTGGACAGACCAACCCTGTGGGAGACATTACAAGAGTGGAAATGCCCAGAAGAACTTCTTCAACCAATCGTAGCTCTACACAACAACACTAGAATGCAAGTCCTCTAAAACAGCCAAGGTATATTGTTAAAAACAAAACCAACAAACCGAGGAGTGAAACAGGGCTGCCCGCTGGCCCAGGCACTCTTCCTGTCCTACATGGGAGACTACAAAGAAGTTGAGTAAAGAGCCAGATCATTTCCCCCGCAGCTGGGACAAGAAAAAATGTCCAGGTTATTATACGCAGACGTTGTTATACTCCTCAACCAAACAGCCATTGTCCTTCAGAGTAGTTGACCAACTTCGCGCAATATATTCATGAAATTGTTTGCGCCAAAAACGGGGATTTGTGCACCTTTCGGCACCGCAATTCCCTGTTTGACATCATTGAACTCCACGTCAATGTCTGTCCCGGAGGCGGGCCTGTCTCCCTGCGAGGTTCCTCGAGGCCCTCCGCCCGCCTCAACACCCGGAGCATGGTGTTCTGCGCCCTGACCATCCTGAGTCGTGCCCTCTCCGCCCGCCGCATCTCTGCATCTATTTGCTGGCCCAACCGCTGCCACACGGAAGACACTCCCAGTCCGGGGTCCTCCTGCCCCTCGGCCGATGCCTGCCCCTGCGGTGTTGATGGCCCCGAGCCTTGATGCCTCCCACACTGAGCCCGCTGCTGCCTCAGACGCAACTGCCTCTGCCACTGATGTAATCCCCCGGTGCCATTGTGCACGTGCCCTGCCCGATGATATACATTCACCGTAGCTGTATATACATGTTTTTTGTTTGCGCACACTTTTGTAATGCGTAGGGACGCTACCGCCTGCCTTCGTGCGGCGGACGTGTTTGTGTTTCCCTCATTCGATTCCATGAATATGTGTGGTTCGCGTGCGTGTGGGCGTTCTGTGTACTTCCCAGCAGTACATCCCAGGTTACGCCCTTATTTTCAGGCGTTGTTCCCCATTCCGCATGTTACGCCCCATGTTCCACCCCCTTTTTGGTGTGTGCGGTAACGTTGTGCGCTTTCGCTGTGCGCCACGCACGAATATGGCGCACTTCCCGGGGGAAACACGTGCAGGGCCTTCCATGAATCGCACGCGTGTGCTTGCTTTTTCATGCTTGCACCTGCTTTCGCCACGATTTTTGGCGCACATTTGTTCCATGAATCGGCCCCTTAGTCTGTTCTTAAACACCTCAAATACACAATGCAGACAAAAACGGCCCAAAATATTTAGAGTAGAAAAAGCATCCTTTTCAGAATATGGATTTTGCTTTTCGCAAGTTGCAGTTATAGCATGTTTTTATGTTTTTATCTGCCGTTGTCTCTGTTATGATCATCACAAGACATTCCATCTCGGTGTCCTCGGTCCCTTGACAAAATCTTTATTCCTAAAAGCTTGTGTACATTGTAGAAATGTTTGACCACACCACATACAGTGGCCCTTGATTTCATTGTGCCACAATGAATGCTTTGTTATAATGTGTCTATCTTTTCTATCTCCGTGGCATGCTGTTCAGGATGTTTGTTTGCATATATAAGGTAACGAGTGCCAAGAGTATGAATTGCCGTGTGCGTGCACTGCTTTTCATGCACTACTCTAAATTCTTTGATACACAGTTATGAACCCTCCCAATGGTACGTATTTACCCAACCTCTGAAGCCTGAAAAGCAGATCGACGCAGGCTTGACATGTGGCCAACTTTGCACCAGACCTTCAGATGAACTGGCCTGCTGTTAAAACTCAGTTACCAGTTTAATGGTATCCACTACAGGATGTATTTGCTTTCTGAACATTCAGACATGTAATTGCTCATTTTAGTTTAGCTGGTATGATAGCTGCAGCCAGTAAGATAGCTGACTGGATTGAGCGCAAGCTGCTGAGATGTGTGTCTGTGTGTGGTCTCCAAGTTGCAGGTTTGAATCTTGGCAAGGCCAACTCAGCCTTTAATCCTACTGTGGTTGATAAGTGTGTATCAACACTGGTTGGGTTATGTATGTATATTTGTTCTGTATAAAGTGCTTGAGCATAAGTGCTATTTAATAACACATCATTATCTTTTGGCCTTTGACATCTGCTTGCATTCAGTAATATGGGCCTATAGACACTGATAGTAAAGATACATATGGTGATCCATTCTTGTATGAAATGCATATCACATTACAGTGATATCATAAGCATATTTGTCATAGTCTACTTAGGAACAATGCCATATGATGCCACTTCCTGTTTTGTGAATGGGTGAAAGGTCATGTTCCATCGTTTCCTGTGATGTCACTTTGGGGTGGGGTCAAATTACATCACTTTCTGTGAAGTCATCAGAGGTCAAGGGTTGTGTGATGTCACTTCCTCTACCCCTGGCATTTTGGTGAAATGACGTCCCCGCTTGCAATGTTGGAAAATACAATGGTAGTGATGGGATAGCTGCATGAGAGGTTTTAATGTGTCTTTAATAGAGTATTCAAGAGAGAGACAGGGCAGTGACATGACCTTGGTTGTTGCTCTGACAATCCATAATTTTCATATGTGTTTACTCACAGTAAACCATGTTATTGCATTTTGGAATCACTTGAGAGATTTCATTCCTCTAAATATGAGGTTGCAAACACTGAAAACCAAGGTGAACATTCTCAAACCATTTAGTGCATCTAATCAGTTGTGCCCAGAAAGATGCACCCTATTATAAAAGGTCATTCTAATCTATGCATCACAGATGTGAACATTCAGATGCCTTTTTGTCCCTCCTTTGCCAAATCAGGGGGCCTCATTAGGAGGCAGGCGGCCACGTAATGAACAGTGCTGGTACGGGACCGGCACCGTTCATTACGGGCTGCCCTATTACGAGTTTGTTTGTTTGTTTGTTTGTTTATTTATTTGGTATAGCGCAGAAGCCAAACCCGCGAGGGTAACTGGGCGCAGGCAGTACAAGGATACTTGAGAACTTAGTTGCAATACAAGAAAAGGTTATACAGATGAGAGGAAAGCATATACAGGCAGTACAAAATACAGAACTGTAGATAGAGCAGGTAGTCTAGCGACCTGTAATCTAGTTATGCACATCCGGGAAAAGTGGCGGTGAGGTGGACGGACGGGCTAAGTGTCGAGGGAGCGAATCCAGGAGAGGGCTTTGCGCCTGAAGCTGGTGTATGGTTGGTCTATTCTGAGGTCAAGGGGGAGTTTGTTCCAGGTTTGAGCAGCTATGACCGGGAAGCTAGAGCCGCCCGCTGTGCTCTTTTTGTATCTGGGCACCACTAGTGTGTAGGCATTCGTCCTTCTGGTGGGTCGGTTTGAGATTCTCTTGTTGATTCTGTTTACTAGGTAGGGGGGCGCTATGTGGTTGAGGCATTTGGAGGTAAGGGATAAGGTCTTGAGCGCAATCCTGTCTTTGATTTTTAGCCAGTGAATGTTCTTCCTAGCGGTGGAGATATGAACTCTGTTAGGAATGTTTAAAGCTGCTCTGATAGCGTTGTTTTGGAGCGTTTGGAGCTTGTCATGGATGTATTTGTTGGAGCCAGCGTATAAGGCATTGCAGTAATCCAGCTTGGATATGATGAGTGCGTTCGCTAGGGTAATGCAACTAGCTTCCGTTAGGAAAGGTCTGCATGCTCGGATCAGTTTACAGGTGTATGCAGTGGAGGATGCTAGTGAGTTAGTTTGTTTCTTGAAGTTGAGCGCTGAGTCAAGATGGACCCCGAGAGTCTTAACTGCAGGCATCACTTTAATGATATTATTGTCTATGTTAAATGAGGCATAATTAGGGTCCAGTTTTTTGATGGCCAGCTCTGAGCCGAGGATCAGTAGCTCAGTTTTGTCGTCGTTCAGGCAGAGGCCGTGAGATGCCATCCATGCCTGAATGAGGAGATATATCTTGTTCACTAAGGCTGTGTCCGCCAAGAAGTTGCCTGAGAGGGGAATAAGGATCTGCGTGTCATCAGCGTAATTAGTGTAGATGACACCCAGTCTATCCAGCTTGTCGAACAGGGGCTTAGTGAAGATGTTATACAACGTTGGAGATACACATGATCCTTGGGGGACACCGCATGAAACTTGTATGGGATCAGCAGCTGCTAGGGGGGAAAATACTCTCATTGTCCGGTTTGCCAGGAAGGAATGTATCCAGGCTATGGCATCACTTGAAAAATGAACGGCAGAACTAAGGTGATTGCATAGAACTGCATGATCTACCAAGTCGAAAGCCGCGGAAAGGTCAAGGAGGAGTAGCATGGCTGATTTGCCATTGTCCTTCAGCTCGTCAATTTGGGTCTTGAGGTCGATCAGGGCTGTCTCAGTTCCATGAAGGGGACGGAAGCCTGATTGCCGAGAGCCTAGTAGATTGTTAGTTTCTAAGTAATCCTGTATTTGCAGATACGCTGCTCTGTCAATGATTTTAAGCAAGAATGGGACGGTGGTGATGGGTCTGTAGTTTGTCGGTATAGCAGGGTCAAGTGTTTGTTTTTTTAGGAGGGGGAGCACCCAGGAGTGTTTTAGGTTATTGGGCACTAGGTTTGACTTCAAGGATGCATTGATGAGTTTAGAGATGAAGGGGGCTAGGTCTCTAGCTGCATCTTTTATGATTTGGGGAGGGCAGTTGTCTCCTTTGCAATTGGATGGTTTTAGAGATAGTATGATTTTTTCTGTCTCTAGTATGGTTACTTGTCTGAAGCTGAATGGGTGAGGAGTGTTAGGCTGGTTTAAGGGAGGTTCTGAGTGAGGTATGGGTTCGGTTTGCAGGAGCAGGGCGGCTTTTTTATTTGCGATTTTTGTTTGGAGCAGGCTAATTTTGCCCGCGAGGGCATTTTGTATGTTAGTGCACCAGAGTTTGTTTTTTGGGAAGTTATCAGTCGGGGGTATGGGTGATTCCATTTCCCGGAGGATAGAGAATAGTTCCTTGGTGTCTGATTTAGCTTTAAATATTCTGTTGTTAAAGGTGTTCCTTTTGGTGGTTATAATTTCCTTTTTGTACTGTTTGGCAAATGTGGCTAATTTGATTTTGTTCTCCACCGTGGGTGAGTGTTGCCAAATTGATTGTAGCTTTCTTTTTTGGATTCTGAGGTCTTTCAGCTGTGGTGTGAACCAGTTGTTCAGGTGACAGAGTTGTTTGCTTTTGCGAGTTTTGGTGGGAGCAATCAAATCTAGTGCCTTAGTCATCGTGTTGTTGTATACTTCCGCAAGCAGAGTAGGGTCTGTAGTAGTGTCTAGATTGTTGAGTGTGGGGAGAAGGTGAGGTAGGAGTCTTTCTGCTGTGATATCTTTTTTACTTCTGGTAGGGAGAGGCGGGGCCATGAGTATAGGTTTGGGTCGGATGAGGTCAAGAGAGGCGTTGAATGCAATTAAGTAGTGGTCGGTCCAAGATTGTGGCAGGATGTTGGTGATGCTGATGTTGCAGTTCCGATCAGCAATCCAGTCTAATGTCCTACCTTTGACGTGAGTGGGGGAGCAGACTTTTTGAGTTAGGGCATGGTCATTCAAGATTGTAGCAATGGATAGGGCGTGTTTGTCGTTACAGTCATTGAAGCCCAAGTTAAAGTCTCCCAGTAGAAGGATTTGAGCATGGTCTTTAGTGTTATTGGTTAGGATACTGGTTAGGTCATCTTCAAAGGATCCTAGTGGTCCTGGAGGTCTGTAGATGACGTGCATGGTGAGGGTACGTTTGCACGAGAGGTGAAGTTTAGCGGTAAGGAGTTCGCATGATTGAATTAGTACGTTAGTGGCTAATTTGATGGGTAGAGAGGATTTGTGGATAATGGCTAGGCCACCTCCTTTGGTGTGAGGTCTGTCAACTCTTAGGAGTTGGTAGCCGTCCGGTATTGCTAGCATGATGGCTGGGCCAGCCGCCTCATGAAGCCAAGTTTCGGTAATGACTAGTAGGTCTAGGTTCTCATTCGTTAAGGTGTCAGAGATCTCAGTTGCGTGGGCTACCATGGATCTAGCATTGACTAGTGAACCAGTAAGTGATAAGGTATTAGCTAGTGTAGTGGTAGGGGGTTGTTTATTTTTGGTTAGGGTGTCTCTTTGTGACGGTGTCTGGTTGGGTGTTATGAGAGGGGCAGATTTGGTATGTTGCGAGCGTTTGTTTGCTAGATTAATGTAACCTCTGTGGTTGTGGTAGGAAGATGGTTCGTGTAGGCTGGGGAGTCTTGCCCTCAGCCTCATGTTTCTGTCTTTAGGAGGGTGTGAGGTGGCAAGTGTAAGTGCCATGGTGGTAAGGAGGCTCAGTATGAGGTGAAGTGAATGGTGTGGGGAGGTTTTCATAGTGGTCATGGGCAGGGAGGAGTTGATGAGGCAACTTCAAGTTAGGGCTAAGGGTGTAGGCAGGTGGCGGGTGCAGTCTAGTAAGGTAGTCTAGGCAGGGGTAGGAATGCTAAGACCTGTGTGGGGAGGTGAGCTGGGCAGGCATAAGTTGTGGCAGGCAGGCAGTGCGGGTTAGTTGACAGGGCAGTATTTCGCCTAGATGCGAGCGTCACAACACAGCCAGAAATCACATTAGGAGCATAGTAGAAACCAGGGCAGTATTTCGCCTAGATGCGAGCGTCACAACACAGCCAGAAATCACATTAGGAGCATAGTAGAAACCAGGGCAGTATTTCGCCTAGATGCGAGAGTCACAACACAGTCAGAAATCACATTAGGAGCATAGTAGAAACCAGGGCAGTATTTCGCCTAGATGCGAGCGTCACAACACAGCCAGAAATCACATTAGGAGCATAGTAGAAACCAGGGCAGTATTTCGCCTAGATGCGAGAGTCACAACACAGCCAGAAATCACATTAGGGATCATGCATCAACTGAGTATCTGAGGTTGTTAGCGGTAAGTGTTAAGGAGGTGATTTGCTAGAGAGTATGTGTCATAATACTTGGGCTAGTGATTAAAACTCACTACATTCGCACGGCATGTGTGTCAACATCGTATGTCCTCAGTGTCTGGTAGGTACATAGCTATATAGGTACAAAACAGGTGCTGGTCTTGCCTCTAGTGGGTGAGATAGAGGCCCAATAGACAGTTGAGCGTGTGCGGGATGCAAATTTTCTGAGGGCTTTCGCCGGAGCGGAAAGGAGGTGCTCATGCGCTTACCAAAGGAAGTGCGCTCATGCCTGGAAATGGCTAATGGGGTCGTTGGTCCTCTGCTCCTGCAGGGACATGGTCCGGAGCTCCTGCACCTCGGGTGGAAGTGGGGAGAAGGTTTGTGGAATGTCTACGTGCTCTGGATCTTAGGGGGGTGGCCACGCCACGCTCTCCGGCTGCCGTTGCCTAGCAGCCAAGGGACAGCCTCGCTGTGGTGCCGAACTTTCCGTCGGCCATCTTCTGGTCAGGCAGCTGATCCGAACAGCTGATGGAAGTGCGAGCGGCACGCAGCTGCCGCGGGGGGGCTCTCCTCACCTCTGTAGGGAGGGGAGGGGGATGCCGAGTGTAGGCAGACTGGGCCTCAATGGGATGGGGTGGATGAAGGCAGATGGGGCTCCTCCTCAGCTGATGCAGGGATTCCGACGCCGATCAGAGCGCCGAAGAGGATCCTCGGCTGGGGGAGGGGCTCCTGCCTGCTCCCGGGCTCCGACTCCTGCTGGGTCCTACTGCAGCGGGTCCCACTAAGGAACGCCTGGTCAGACTAGGCATCCTTAGCGGGTCCCGCTAGCATTCCAGGATGCTAACAACGGGCCCGTCATTAACAGGCCCTTTGTTAGCATCCTCCCCATTCCCATTGAGCCGTATGGAGGCTCAAATGGGAATCGGGATGTCCGGGTCTGGGTCCCGCAAAAGGGATTTACCGGGCCTTCCAAGGTCGGAATGGCCCGGTAAGTCCCCTTTTGCCCTTTTGCGGGACTCGGACCTGGAACACTACTTTTAGCGGCATGGCTACCTCCATACTCGTAATGAGGCCCAGGGTGTGTTTCTGTCCATTTTAAAGCACACTACATATTCAGTTTTTCCATCTGCGGATTTCTTTTTGAGATGAACAACTGTCAGAAAATGTGTTGAAGGTGATAGAAGGATGATAGTAGTGTAATCAGGCTTGTACACTAGTTTAAATTGTGACTTCAGGTATTCAGGGGCTTTGCCATGTAGGCCTTTTGAAACACAGTGACCCAGCAAAAGAAATCTTTGCTGTTATTTATTTGTGTGTGTGTGTTTGTATAACACACCAAACCCGCAGGCATCAGGGCGCTGTTACAGACAGACATAGGTTACAGTAGGAACATTACATTGCAGGGTCAAGGGCTAAGGTACACAATTCAGTTACAGAGCAGGAAAACCAAACAAGTTACTATATCCCGGTGCTATGCTAAGTGGGGGGGATATGCTAATATTCAATTGTCTAGTGGGAGCTTCCAGGTATTACGTTTTTATAACCGCTCAATCATTTTCCACATATGCAACAAATGTTCTGAGAATCTCAGTCCTCTGCCTTTATGACAGCAATTTATGTACACCTTTTAAAAGACATGGCCCATCCCTTTGATTGATCCGGGTCAAACATGCCCACAATACACTTACGATAGCCCGAGCACATCTCAAAAACCCAATGCACCTAGACTTTCTAAATACATTTACATTACAGCAAGCTCCACTTATCGACACACCTTATCATGCTCCTCACTGTATTAACTTTATCCCAGCTCTCTTGTTTTATATTGTACCTCTTTCAGGTCAATGCATCCTAACCATACTAAGTTCCTGCTGTCCATGAGCAGTACTTAATGCAACTTAACTTGGTCCAGGTTAAAACACGTTGAGACTACAACGGTGGTGAGCTGACACAGTATACAAAAACCTAATAATAATAAGAATACTTTATCAATGGAATGCACTTTAAAATGCACAGAAAACAAAAACATTCCTCTGAGCCTGTTTGGAAAGTGTAGGGGGCTCTGCATTACACAAAAATGGTCAATCCTGTTCTTGTCATACATTTTTCAATCGTAGTGGCACTTGGGTGCTGAGAGCCAGCCATGCAATCGTGCCAGTAGCCTGCTCTCGAATCTAATGTGTGCAAAGGGTTGTGCCAGAGCGTCGTTTTCACTACTATCCAACCCCCCAACACCCTGAAACGTGCAAGTCACCTCTGAGAATAAGATGTCATGAACATTTCTAAAACTAACAAAAATGTACACAGTGCATCCTCTATGCTATTACGATTTGCATTATTTTTGAGGGTATGCCCCCAAGATTTGACAATACCAGGAATCTCCAATAACCCATACAATCCACAATCTGGAAACCTTTCTGGTCTGTTCCCATTACTGAATAGAGTAGAGGGCATATCTGATAGTCTGTTATTAACCTCTCAGGTTTCAATATGGAGCATGTTCATTGGGTTAAAAGGTTACTGATAAGAGGTCAAAGAAACAATTAGACTGCTCATTCTGAGTACACAAATATTTGCGGTACAAAATTTGAGATCTGCCGTTAAGGACTCAAATCTGCAGAAACGGTTCCTCATATGATAGCTTTGCCTTTGGTGCAGGAACCAAAATGTATCCATACTAATTGTTTGCTGCCATTTGGATTTGCAAATATCCACAAATCCACATGCAATTTAAAAAACTATATTTACCATTCCAATTTTTGTATGAGGTAGTCTACTATGTTGTATAGAAATACTGATTTTGGCAGTTTCGCCTGATCAGTGTTGCACTATGCATCATAACACGTGCACACACTTTGCCTTATTACATGATTTCAAACAGAGAGGCTTTCAGAAAGCAAAGTGTTGTTCTATTGACCTGATTTGAACAGGCAGATACAAAATCCTAAGCGGTTAGGCTTCCGAGCAAGGTGTACCTTTGGAAAGGAAAGGAAAGTGGTTTGGTTTCTCAGAATGAAAGGTTTTGAGACTGTTGTTTTTCTTATGTTAATATTTTCAGAGATACTTAAGCAACATCTAATCAAGTAGGTATGTTTACCTTTTTTTTTATTTGTTTAGTGGGGAACTTCATTTGTAAATGTCATTTGCTTTTTAGTCACTGTTGTGTTAACTATTTAAACAGATCAGATAATTGTTATATTTTGAAATGAATGCTTTATTAGGGCCCACAATGCTTTCCCATTAGTTGAAAGGTGCTCACAGTATTTTGGTGCCTTTTTTGTCACTCTTGTATACATATTTAAATAGAAGGTTTCATATTCTTGACACGTGGAAACAAAACTTTGATTAGAAAGTGCATGGCTTAACTAACATTTTGAAAATGTGCCTAGTTTGTTACTATATATTTGTTTTATGTATCACCATAGGCAGCCTTTAAACAGTTTGTTAGACAGAAATGTGTAATCTTTCTTTGTATATTTTGTAGTAAGTATGGTAGGTTTAATTATGTGAAATAAAGTGTAAAGCTGAACATGTGTAGTGGTTTATTTTTTTTTGTAAATATAAGGAGAAACTGAATCAGGATGCGCAAAGGAATTGTCTATCTACTCACTTGTTTATATAAGATATGATGTGTTGTTCAAGAAAGGTTAAAAAATTGATAATGTTTGTTCTCAAAACGTCCTTTTTTTACATATGTGGGTTTGTTCTTTTGCATGGGTTACTGTGCCATGTTTTTTGTAAAGTTGGTCAGAGAGTCAAATTACAAGTTAGCCGGTCCGGATATGAAGGTGCCGGTAAAACCGTAGTGGCACCGTTTTCAAGACCGGCTAACCACGAGTTCTGTGGCCGTGTGGTGTTACACCCGCCAAGTCTGACCTGGCGGGCGCAACTCCACCAGCCGCATACGGACGTGGAAACACCAGCACCATTACTGCATGGTGCCAGTGTTTCCATGGCCCCAATTCCTGTGGAATTGGGAATGGGGAGTTTGGAATGCTGGCGCCGAAGTACCGTATCACTGGGGCTGTAATGCCCTGGTTATTCCGGCAATTCCGGAGCCGGTAAGTCCCAACGGGTCCGGTGGCCAATTGAGGGCCAATTGTGTTCTTTTCAGTGTAAACATTGAACATTGGAAATATGTCCTTGTCTCTTTCACATATTTCAGATGGAGTTTAAGGATTGGGAGATAAATGTGTTTGGTTTGGCTTGTGATCAACAAACATGTTAGGGTTTCCGTCTTGGGTTCTGGATCTGTAAATCGTACATTGGTGAATGATATATTGCTACAAGCATGTGAATGTTTATTCAGCCTTTATTTAATTATGTAATATTGAATGTAAAAGTTTGTTATGCAAGGACAGAGTGGGGTGTATTATTTTTGTTTGCCAGTGAAGTTGGGTAGTAGGAGTATAAATCGGAACAGCCGTTTTCTATAACACTGTAGTTTTAAACATATAGTAGTAGTAGAAATCAAATTATTTACTACAAAACATATACTGCACCATGTCAAACAAAGCTCAACAAAAGAGGGTGTTGCATAAAGAAAGGGACAATGGTAAGTATGTAAGAAAAATTCTAAACATACTGCACTTAACAATTATAGATGATTTGTTAGCTACATAGAAAAAATATAAAGCACTAGCAAAAGTACCCACTCTCCGAACAGGTTTTGTAGACAGTCAAGTGGCACAGTGAGTAGAGTGCTCGCTTTGACATCTGTGCAGAGCTTGCTAATGCAGGTTCGAATCCAGGCAGGGCCAAACTCAGCCTTTCATCCTTCCGAGGTCGATAAATGAGCACCACACACTGTGGGTAAAAATAAGCAGCGCTCAGATACCTGAGGGTTCATAGCGCTATATAAATGCGAAAATTATTATTATTATTATATCATCAATATTTGAAAATTAATTATCCTGTAGTTCGCTGTTCCGCCTAACTCTGGCATGGTACATTTCGTTGCAGTGCATTGAAATGCAAATGTCTCGCAAACTGTGCATCCTAGGGCCTTGAAAGAGTTTTGTTCCGTGTGTCAGGTCTGGTTGAGAAACAACATTTCTTGCTTACCTTCCCGGTGAACATGGTTTACGACATTGTAAAGCTTGTTTAGAAACAACATTTTTTATTTCCCTTCCCGGTGAACATGGTGCCTGCCGCTTCGTCGGCAGGCACCATCTCACAAGAATCCTCTGGAAAAGTATTTTCACCTGATGCAGCAATAATTTGGAAACTTCTGGTATGCTACCTGCCTTCACCTTTGCCTCTCAGGTCCATTCCCCTCTCATACATGTTTTGTGTCCCTTCCCAGTGAACATGGTCTACAGGTTTGTCGGTAGGCCACAAACCCACAAATAAATGTTAACTTTTGCTGAAATCCAGGGAAAGGGGTGGGGTGTCCAAATGTCATGTAGCCAGTAATGTCCGCAGGATCCTAGCAGGTAACTATGCAAAATTCGGCACATATTGGTGAAACAGTGTGGCATTGTATAAGGAACAATGCTTTGCCATGCCACACACCCACAAACACATTTTTACTTTTGGAGAAATCTGGGGAAAGGGGTGGGGTGTCCAAACATCATCTAGCCAGTAATTTCCGGGGAGCCCTGACAGGTAACTATGCAAAATGTGGTGCACATTGGTGAAACGGTGTGAAATTGTATAAGGAACAAATCTTTGCCAAGCCATAAAACACAAATCCGCAAACCCACAAATCCCACAACAAACCCACAGACGCATTTTATCAGTGAAAAAACTTTGTTAAAGGAATGTTATGGTTAAGTTGCGCTACTAAAAACCTATGCAATTCAGTAAAAAAACGTTGTTAAAGGGACGTTATGGTTCCAAGTTAAACCGAAAAACCCCTGAAATTCGCCAGTTATGGTAAGCTAAGCAACCATAACTCACGCCACCACCGTGCACTGCTAAGACTAACACCCAGGACATCAAAGATGACATCACGAATGTCTTTGATGACATCACTGATGACATCACATGTGCATTTGCTTTTCATTTCACTGATTTTCATAGGTTTTTATTAGTGCAACTTAACCATAATGTCTATGAATATCTGACTTCATTGCACACCTTCTGGAGAATGCCACATGACCATATGCTGGTGCACAGCATGATGACGTGTCCGAGAACCCATACGCACTTAACATAACATCTGTGCTTCGTGGACAGTTTGGAGCTACATTTTCTACTGATGCAACTTCAACATTTCCCTTGCACAGCTCCAACACCTACTCATCCATTAACAATCTAGTACACTGTACATACTTTTAGCAAAACTGCTATTTATGTTAAAATTACATCAGCTAAGGCCATCCCTCCTTCCCAAGAGACACCACCAATGCTGTAATCAAGGAGCATGAGAAACACTGCCCCCTACCTTAGAAATAACACACGCGCAACATTTCCCCCTTTCCATCTGCCCCTCCATATTAGTGTTTGGTGCCGCTTCCCTCATTTCCCTCCCCACCTTTCATTCTTAGCTCTCCTGCCAAAAAAAATCCATCCAAAAACAAAATAAATGTTCCTTTAGGAACCACCTTTCACAGTTAAAAAATAGAATTAAAAATAAATGCATAGACTCCATCTACTTTGTATTACTCAGTAAAATACATTGGGCCTCATTACGAGTTATGCCGGTAAGGGAAAAATGATGCCGGTATGTAAATACCGGCATCATTTAACGTTCCGTAGCATTCTGACCAACAAACCCGGTATTAACGACACCGTTATTTACGGTGCCGCTAATAGCGGCATAGGCGCGTACACGCGCCTCCTCAGGTAGTAAATACCGGCATGCCAGTAATAGGGGCAATCACAACCCACGCAAACATGCAAATACCGGCATCGCGAACACAGTAATAACGGGCTGCATGATGCCGGAAAAACAGGCATCGCGGACCACCCGCAAACAGCAACCAAGATACAAGGCAGCTGCCACAGGTGCACACAATCCCCACAGGTGGAGTCAAAGGAGGCTGTGCCAGTATGAACTGAGCACACCCACACACCACAACCCCCCCACAGGTGTAGGCAATGCAGAGTGGCCCAGTACAAAAGGAGCACACCTACACACCACACCCCTTCCTACACCAAAATGCTACCACTAGCATTTTCAATCATGGCGCAGGAGGACATGACTATACTGCTACAACTACAGCAACAACAGCAACAACAGCAACAACAACAACAACAACAACAACTACAGCAGCAAGAACAGGCAGCACAGAGGAGACGCAGGAGGAGAAGGAGGGTGAGACAGGCCCAGCAATTACCACCAGCGCAGCCACCAGCGCCCCGTAGGCAACCACCAATCCCACGCACCAGACCCAGCCCATTCAACCTAACCCCTGAGCAGATCCACACCCTGTACCGGTTGGACCGTGACACCATCACCACCATAGTGGACATGATACAGAACGACATTGCCAGCCACATGCAAATACGCACTGCCATCCCCCCACTACTGAAGGTGGTGTCTGTGCTACACTTCCTGGCCACAGGCACCTACCAACACACAGTGGGCCAGCTGCATGGCATTTCACAACCACTATTCTCACGCATGCTGAACCAAGTGCTCGATGCCCTCCTGAAGCATGCAAGCACCCACATATCCCTACCACGGACTGGCCAGGAGATAGCCGAAACCAAAGTAGGCTTCCATGCACTGGCCGGCATGCCCAATTGTGTTGGTGCCATTGACTGCACCCATGTGGAATTGGTAGTCCACCATGCCATAGAGGCGGTGTACCGCAATCGCAAGCAATACCACTCCATCAATGTCCAAATGGTATGTGACTCCAGCAAAATCATCACCCATTGCTGCGCCAGATTTCCTGGATCCACACATGATGCCATGGTACTGCGCAACTCCACGCTACCCCGTCACATGGAGCGACATGCTGGACCACGTGCCTGGCTGCTCGGTGAGTTGCACAACAGGCCCATGGCCATGCTGTGGGGTACTCATGTGTGCGGATGCAGAAGGGGGGGATAGTACACCTGGGTGGGAAAGGGGGGGATAGTTCACCAGGGTGGGAAAGGGGGGGTAGTTTACCAGGGTGGGAAAGGGGGGGTTAAAAGTACACCTGGGTGGCAATAGCCAGTGAGTGGAGAATGAATGCAGAGCTAAACACTCCTCACCTGACACAGCCAAACGGAAAATGACACATCACTGGGCCACATATCACAAATAATGCAAATGGATGACAACAAGTAAGAGGCACAACCGGGGCACCATGGTGATGGCAAGCAATGCATGACTGAATAGGATGGCAACTGTGCCAATGCGGCCAGTGTGACCATGCAAAGTAAAGAGTACACAGCATGAATTGGAGGCTAAACATTGTTGCACTGCCACAGCACATCTGCCTCAGCATGCATGATTACACCCTGCATCATCTATTCAACCCCATCCAGTGTTCCACACCTCTTTCCAGTATACATCCCATATAGGTGACTATTTGGTACACGTACAGGGACTTGTGCATGCTCACACCTAATAGCTGCTGCCATGACCGTGCTCCCTGAAGGTGTCAGTTCAGAGTGACACACACCTATTTGTATCTGCTTGCAGGTGATGGAGGATATCCCTTGAGGCCGTGGCTACTTACCCCTGTGAGGAACCCGCAGAACAGCCATGAAGAGGAGTACAATCTTGTGCACACTCGTACCCGTGTCGTGATTGAGCAGACCTTTGGCCTGTTGAAGGCGTGGTTCCGCTGCCTAAGCAGGTCTGGTGGGGCACTCCTATATAGGCCTGAGAAGGTGGCAAAGATCACCATGGCCTTTGTCATGCTGCACAACATGTGCGTCCGAAGGAATGTACCACTGCCACCTGACATTGACATGCATGGCCCGGGTGAGGATGAAGGGGATGGAGACGGAGGCGAAGGAGCCCCCCTGCCAGTACGTGATGCACGGGACGGCCATGCTGTACGCCAAGCACTAATTGACGAATACTTTTAAGACACAGGGACCATGAATGACTTTTGTCAGTCAGACACTGGGCCAATGTGAAAATGCACAAAGGGAATGTTGTAATTTTGAGACTGAACACCGTAACACATTAAATGGATGCACACCAAAAATGACAATGTCCAGCCATGGATTGTTTTCCAGAAAACTTGTGTATTATATGAAAGTGCAAAACTGTGCCCACTCCACCCTCCCACGATCCCCCAACAAACTCCCTCACCCACCCCACAGACCCCAGTGAACAGCCCAACAAACTCCCTCACCCACCCCACAGACCCCAGTGAACAGCCCAACAAACTCCCTCACCCACCCCACAGATCCCAGATGTCCCCATGTGTGCAACAAACAGTTTTGCCTTCAACAATCCTACTCCTCACATTTCTTCCATTTTTCAAAAAGTCACTTTTTGGCGACTTTCAGGTCTGGGGGTGCCATGGCCATGCACTGTGCACTCCTGCGCGTTAAGCGCACGGGGCTTGATTGGACAGAGGTGGAAGGTGTTGACGTGGTCGAGGTGTCAATTGTCAATCCTCTGTCAGACCCATGGTGTGGCTGCTGCACTTGCCTGATGTTGGCTAGTAGGGCCTCGGTCAGTGACCCCATGCACTGCCTGAATGCAGACGTGGACGCCTCCACGGCTGCTGTATTTGCGGCAATGGCCGTGGCTATGGCCTTCATGGCCTCATTACCAGCAAGGACCTGTTGCCGCATTATCTGCAGCATCTCGTCTTGACGGGCCTCCACCCTTGCCAGACGGACCTCAAAGGGGGTTTCTGTCGCAGGTGTACCGGTGGAGGGCTGGGTGGTGGAGGGCTGGGTGGTGGAGGGCTGGGTGGCGGAGGGCTGGGTGGTGGCAAGCACCTGCGTGGGGCCCTCGTCCTGGGCACTGTCATCCTCAAATATGCCGATGTCCGAGTCCCCTAGGTCGGAGTCATGGAGACATGGGTCATCCAGGCTCTCTGTCTCCGCAGGGGGGGAGAGGGGGCCAATGGGTGTTGGGCTGGGCGATCCCGAAAATTCTTCGGCCTCTTCAACCACCTCTGTGGACAGGACGTCCGTGGTGGCCGGCGGTACAGCTGGCACTGTCGCAGCAGGTGCCCCCTGCAGAGATGATGCCTTGCGTGGCACACTGGGAGTGGTCAGAGGAAATTTTTTGGAGGAGGGGGTTGCAGTGTCCCTGGTCCCCTTGCTTGCACTGGATGTGCCTGGCCCCCTGTCCTGGGTTCCACCTTCCTCATCGGTGCCTGGGGGATAGAAGAGAAGCAGGTCATCAGTGAGATTGCCAAATGGCAGCTGTGATTTGTGGCAGTGTTATATCTTGATACATTCAGGCATGATTTCATTTCTGTTGTGTGACATTTGGTGTACTGAGGGGACATGTTGGCAATGATTGCCTGGCTGGTGGCAATGGATTGTCTAGGTGTGGGGGGGACATGGGCATGGATGGGTTTACAGATTTCACGCAGCATGCGTGTGGTGCAGGGGGTGGCAATCAATATTCTGTTGGTGAGTTGATGTTGCCTTGGGTATGGGAATTGCCTTGCCTATTCTGACTCTCACCTCACTTGTGTCACATCATGTTTTGTTATAGGTGGATGTGATGGTTCACTCACCTTCCTCTGTTGTAGTAGCTGCCCCGTACTCCTGCTCTCCAATCCCCTCGATGGATTTTGGATCGATGAATCCACTCGCAATCTCCTCCCATGTGGTGAGCTTAACAGGGGAGTGTGTGCCACCGCCTGTCGCCATTGCGGCCCTCCGGTTCTCCGCAAGGATCTTCCGCACACAGAGGCGGAGGTCGTCCCAGCGCTTTCTGCAATCCCGGACACTCCTTGGGGTAACCCCCACTGCTGTTACCCTCTGCGCAACCTCCTGCCACACCTGTTTTTTATGCGTTTGGGCCGCATGCTTCAGGTCCGTGCTTTGGATAATGTCAGCATGCTGTTGTAGGGTGTCTGCTAGCATTGTCAATTCTGCATCTGAGAAGCGCTGCTTCCTCTTCCTTTGTTTGCTTTGTTTGCTTTTTCCGGTGGCCTTTGACATCCTGGTTCTGTTTTAGCACTCAACAACACGGGTGTAGTGGTAGTAATGGAGGATGGCAATGGATTGTGTTTTTAAAGATGGCCGCCGGCCCATTTCCCGTTCCTGCGCGATGACGTAATTTCCGGGTCTGTTTTTTGCGAACACGGTAATACCATGGTGGTATTACCGTGCCGGTATTTACGGGTTAGTGTGAGGCGGTAGCGCAATGGGCGGGCCCCGCGATGCCGGTATAGGAGGCTTGGAGGCCGTTTACCGGCATGGCGGTGTTGCCACTACCGGCATGGGGGAACGCGCGTGCTCGCACACTCGTAATGACCCGCTATTATCGGGTTCGTACGTGCACGGACCCGCTCATTCCGGCATGCCGGTAATGAACACGGTTTTACTGGCATACTCGTAATGAGGCCCATAGACTCAATAGGATGTTCCATTATTTCCATTTGCATTTTGTCTTATAGTATTGCGAATATTATAGCGTTCATGCGCCTTTCCAGGGACTGGAACAGTGGATAACAGCTCAGTAGCCCAAATTATCAGCCCAAGTGAAGCGACGGTGGATAACGAGGTCTCTGGACCATTAACCCCCATTTCAGCACCTAAAATGGGGGATGAATGACATTAGCAGCCTAGGTTTCCAAAGCGGTAACCCGTGTTACTAAAAAAGAGGATTTTCGTCCTGTACCGGGAGGCCTTTGGCGTCCCGGTTTAGGAAGAAAATCCTTTTCCAAGATGGCCACCATGGAAAGGGAAAGCGCCAGTTCCATACAGTGCCCCTCTTCGCTTTCCATGGCAGCTTCCAAAAGGCAAAAAAGAAATCCCTCTAACCATATTAACATGAGCACATGTTTATTCCCTTTCAAATCTATCCTAATTGCGAATAACTTTACCACAAAGCCAGTCCCAGGTGGACATGGCCACTTTAATCCTATGTTTTGTCCCTTCTGGTCATGGCCAGTAGCCACATTGTCCGGATCATGACCTTATACCATGACCCCGACATTCTGGCCACTACCTTTCGCTACAGCCTACCCCTCAGGCACTAAAGCTATACCGCTATTTTTTTTAGAAAACACAGCCACATTTGCAAAACCATGCTTTTCGATCCTTGCCAATGAGCCTTACGCAAATTTGCTGTAAATCCACCCACGTTTTATTTTTTCAAAACTGTCAAAAGAATGCACAAATTATTCGTCATATAAGCTGTGTACAAAATCCCAACAAACTTTGTAAACTCATTTGAAATCACATCATAAATATTCCACCCATCATCATCACCCCTCACCTCCCCAAACATTATTGCATAAGTTTCACAAGTACAATGCTCAGAAAATCTTATTGTCCCGAGGGTTCGACCATGTATTTTTGTACATTCGTTGATATATCGCAAACATTTCCAATTCACCTCACCTCATTTTTCCTCTTTTAGAAACATACGAAATCTGGCAGCAGGGCGTGTCCATCTTGAGCTATTGTTATCCATTGCTGCATCGGCCCAAGGTAAACTGGCCTGATGTCACTAAATCATATGCCCCGCCCCTGACCCTCACATGACCAACCCTAGTGATATTCAACACCATTCTCAGTGACGTTCCTCTTCAGCGTAGCCAAATGTGTCCATAATCACGTACGTGACGTGACGCAGAACCCAAAAATCAACAAACATCGACTAACAACATAGCACGCCACAATTCAAAATATTAAACCGGTCTTTAAAAGAAAACAATAACACTGTACAATTTGTAAAGTACTTTTATTTCACAATAAACTCTCAGAGAACATCCGACTATTCCCATATTCAATCAAATTGCAAATTTGTTTCTTCGCTCGTGATAGAAAATGTTAATCGTGAGGCACACTTTGTTCTTTTTCCATACACAAAGTGTTCATTTTCGATAAAGGAACCGCTTGGGTTGCACAGTGAATTCCTGGGTGTCTGCATCAACTTGGGCCTAGACCACCATAAAAGACGTTATGTTAATCCTAATCGCTAGAGCAGTGTACGGGCACATGGGCCCTGGGCGATCGTCCCACAAAACAGTCACAGTGATCCAGCTGTTGACGACTACATGCACCTGGCGAATAAAGAAGCCATCAGTTGGCATCTGGAATCCATGGCAATTGCAGTAAGGCAGCATGTAGCTATTTGGAAAACATAACAGAAAATATGTATCAATACCTGACCTGTATTACAATATATCTATTGTTTTCTTAATTCGGCATAGAGTTTAAACTATCGATTAGCAAACACATCACACAATCTCAAAAAAAGACAAAAAGAACCTGGAAACTGATACACAATTCCATATGGTCATAAATAACATTTTAAAGAAATGTTAGCATTGAACCTGGGTGAATCTAGTGATAGTGTACATACACCTAGATTCTGCACTCCCCATAACCACATAAAAAAGACAACCACACAGAAAAATAGTACTTAAGTTACATGCCAAAATTAATCTTCAGATAATAATAAGTTAAAGCTCGTTCCTGTGTATAGTCGTCAAAAGCAAACTTACATGATAGTCACCGACTAACTCACGTAACTCAGACCGTAATGCTCAATGCGCTCGCACCAAAGAATCTTCATGAACTGATTTTACATGTTCCTTACGCACTTTTGGAATGCATAACCTTATCAAATGTTCACTATTGCAAACCTCCTCTCACTGATTCCTCACGGAATATTCCCTTTCTCTCAAGGTAAAAAAATAATTGACCCTTCTAGTTTCTGTCCCATGCATGGGCTTCCTTAGCTCGCAACCAAAAAATCAAAGCTGGTGACTCAGAATATAAATACATTCTCACTTTGCGACAACATGGCTCAGCGCATTCATGAGAACTGGTACTCGCATATAAGTGCAGGACAGCTGTTTCCATCAAACACTGCAGGTGGCTGCCTCAGATGCCAAACTCTAGGGGGTGCCAGTCTGACTCCAATATTATTTTAAATACATTGTAACACAGACACATTAGTCCTTTGCCTGTACTTTATGCACATTATATTGAGGAACACCTCCAAATAGGGTGGCCAACTTTGTCAGATCACTTTGCGGGACAAAAGGTGGTGATAACGTCACAGTGTCATTCACCTGGCAGAATCAATGCATTGCACCCGCAGCTGCTGACATGACCGGCCTGCAGGCCTGTCACGTCAGTAGCTGCGGTTGCAATGCAATGCAAAAGGACTCTTATTTATAGATTAGCTGCCACTTGCCAGCCACAGTTATACCCATTCGGGGGAAATGTATGTATATGAACACCCTCCCCGCTAGGAGCGGGGAGGGGTTCATATACATACATTTTCTACGAATTAGAATAACAGTGGCTGGCAAGTGGCAGCTAGTCTGTAAAACAGGAATGGCTGCACAGCAATTAGCTGTGACCTGTGCTCCCTGCAGCGGCCGGTCCCAAACCCAAGCATGACTAATTGTGACTCCTGACTTACTCTGTTCGATCACAAATTGTGTTCGAACAGTGCAAGTCGGGACAACCTCCCCTGACAGTATTTGATAAGTTTAACAAGTGCAATGTTGTGTTTTTTTATATGTATTTGCAGCGATGTCCGCGGACACCAAAACACGGATCAAAGATGGCGGGCGCATCGGAACAATCTGATGCATTTCACGCTCTTCACCATCCAATGAGCGAACGCGACACATGTCAGCGGACATGACGCGCCCGATTAGCCAATTGTTATCTTGTCCGCGGAGAGAACAGGGAAGTGTGTCTGCGGAGCGGGCATAGATATCACACATTTTTTTAGACCTACTTTTTGGGTCAGGGTTCTTTATGAAATGAAGGGGCTCATTATTTGTGAAGTCAGCATGGTTTCTAACCTGATGATAACCTTCATCCACAGAATGCAAGAAGTATTAAAGGCTGAATAAGATAAACTGTTTGGGGGAAAGCACATCATTGTGTTTGGAGATCTCCTATAGTTAACTCCAGCTAATGGCCAACCAGTTGTCTTAGATGTTACTAAGAGTTGAGGTACTCAATCAGGAAACTAGAGAACTGTTCAAAACTATTTTGATCAGGAACGTCTAAAGAGAAAGCACAGATCATGGACCAATAGAGCGAACAGAAAGTGCAACAGTGACAAGCATCGTGAGCAGTCTTGAGTTCAAAGCCATTGGAAGGTTAGAAGTGCAAGGCATCAGTCTCGCTTGAGCATGCCAGTGTAAAGTTGAATAAACTAGAACCGTCAATGTCGGGTACAACTAGCTCAATATCACAACATCGTGTGCCAGAATTGATGCAGAATATACTTGGTGAATCTTTCAATGGCTCCTGGAGTTGTGAGAGTTCGCTGTTGTACAATTTGATAAGCATTACATAACTACAAAAAGTTGCACATTCTTGTGAAAATTATTTCTTTCTAAAGACCTGTAGTCTCTCCTTTTTTCTGATATATGCCATAGCAATAAACAACTGACAAGAAATGAGTCTCAAAGTTGTTTGTGGTCCCTAATGTATTCAATGACTAAACGACTTACATTGCATTGTCACGTGTATTCATTCTCGATGGACTTTATCTAGTAGACTTGAATGCATCCAAAATCATTGGAGATGTAACCTGTATTTTGGAGTCCAATAAACGTTGTTCTTTGCACACACCTGTAGCAGAGTGGTATGCAGTGCTGGTGAGATATTCTTCTTCCAGATAACAAAAAATATTGAAAGAGGGAGTAAAAACACGTTCTCTTTCAGATAAACCGACAACGCAGGACAAACCTGGTAAATACACTGTTGCACACTCCTCAAAATGGTCCTTTCAAATTGAAAAACATCACTGGCATCAATGATTATGGAGGTGTTACAATGATTATGCTGTTTCAGTTGTTGTCATTGCTTGGCACTGTGTATGCAAATGATACTGAACATCTATGCAGAGTATTAACTGCATACAAATTCTAAAAGCCATTCAGAGGTCGACCAGAGGGTTTCTGATATAAAAAATATGCTGGATATGTGCACATGTACAAATCCAGTTAATTCACAATCCTGAAAAAGACCATCAACAATTTTAAATCTTGAGAATGGGATTCTTGACAAAGAACATTTGCCCTCATTATAAGTGAGCTGCTGCGGAATTAAGGGGCTGGTAACCAGTTTACCCGCACCTTTTCTGGAATGGCTCACTTTGAGACTGCCGGTAGGGGCTGTGAACTACCGGCAGGCCTACTGGCAGATAAATCACTGAAACACCGGCACCGTTAATAGCGGTGCGGTTGCTTCAGTGTTCCCATTCCCATTGAGTCCTGTGGGACTCCACAGGAATAGGAACTTGCAGTTGCACCGCTGCCCATAATATCTCGGTATCACCGGGATATCGGGCGGCGCAGACAGCAAGGCAAGGTACCCGGTAGTTGGGCAACCTCGTAAGGATGCCCAATTGTCCTATAAATGAGCTTTATGAGTTAAACTACTCTTGCATACATAGCTCCAGACATTGCAATGTGGTTTCTGAAGCTAGTGGGCCACATGAAAATGTGTGTATGTTTCAAATGCCAAATGATTTTTGGGTTGGATTGAAACCAACTTCTCTCAGATCTGAGAGAAGCTGCTTCCCTAGCCTTTTGCTGCTTCACCTCAGGATGAAATGGTGAATGGGAAGTTTAGTGCATGTGCTTCTGTTAAAACTAACTCGGCTATATGTGTGTTTCTGATCATAGCACCTATGGGCAACTTTCGAAATATGGTGCCCCTAAAACCCAATGTGTAGCCTTCTAGGGCAATGTACAAAATCTGCCAGGATACAGGAAATACTGCTGCAGGCTTAGCATTAGGATTTATATATTTAAATAAAAACTAACTGCTGGCAGGCGGTTATATGCCCAGCAGACATGTATGACAAATATTATTCTTTGCCTGACAATTATTTGATATTGAAAAGATTAGAGGGGACAAAGATTATGTATACAATTGTAAACAACCCCCCAATACCAATGGGAACTTAAAAGAAAGTAACATGAGAAATGGTTATAGAGTTTCCCACGTGTACATTTCAGGCTGCATAAACTGTTTTTGAAAGTTCGCTATTTCACCTTCCAGTTGCTTTGTTGTCCTTTGACCTCTCACAGCAGAGGTGTATGAGTCCTCTATATGGATGTGAGCGATTTATTTACTTAGTCCTTGGCTACAAGCCTGCCCAGGTGTAACCACTAACATTGCTTTTAAAGCAGCGATGGATGGAATCTATCTGCCTGCGCTATGTGGTAATTTCAGGCAGAGGAACCCACCGCATTACCACAAACTGAAAATTCATGCTTGCAGTAATGCAGACACATGTTTTAGGCAGAGCTGGTAAATCAAGCAGACAGTTACGTCTGTTCTGCATCCCAAAAATCTGCTTATCTTCTAATATACACTTGTGCCCTGCTAAATCAGTATTGCGATAATTCATCAGATGTCGTCACTTTGCCCTGAGTGGGAGACCCTTTCCATGAGGCCACGGAGGTGAGGCTGCTACCCAATAGGCTACCTGGAGGTGGTACCATGCGGGAGGATCTCATGGGGAGGAACTCCCCCTTGAGGAGAAGGAAGAACACCTGGATAGAATTAGGCACATTTTCCCCAACTGAACCCTCCCAAACCCTTTACAATTTTCTAGACAACCTCCACATGCTAGCACTTTCATTTGTTATTGTGGCATCATACCATTTACTGACTCCAGTACTCAGACAAATAAGAATACCTGGGAGGACGGTACTGACATGAAAAGGATGCGCAGGTGCAGGAAGAACACTTCTGTGAACTCATAGGAGTGTTCTAGCCTTCCAGGAAGAAACATACCTGTATGGACTTTAAAAACAAGAAAGGGACTTGAAATGATATTAAGCCATTCCAGAGCAACAGCATTTGTGGCAGCTGTTTGGTGCGGGAAATTCAAATGTCTGGAGACGGGGACGCTGACAGAGAATGAGACGTGTCTCTACAAGACTCTCCAAAAGTAGCACAGCCTCCAGGAGGCGGTTAACTGTGTGGTTGATAGCAGGTGCAGGAACTGCAAGGAGCCAAAGGCTGAGGAGCTGCCGCAGCAAACCCACAGCCATTGGAAGCTGACAGGGAGCCAAGAACAGTGCAGACCCCAGGAGAGATTGGGGCCTAACGAGAAGAGCCCAGAAGGTACAGGAGAGAGCAGGCTAAACGGTGGCGGTACATGGGGGTCCTAGCAAGAAAGGAATGGCATGTGGGGAAACAGGGGCATGCACCAGTCCCCTAATCTGAAAGGAAGTACAAGTGAACTTTGAATGAGAGGAAATCTTCCTCATGTCAGTGACAGTACTAAAACCAGTGACACACCAGAGAAGGGTCAAGGACCCCAATGTGAGCGAGTGTGACTTTTGCATCCAAGGATGTCTTTCTTGTGTTGGTGATAGCCCCAAGCCCACATACGGTCAGAAAAGGGTTGTGGACCCAAACGATAGAGAGCAAGATAAAAATATGAGTCATCTTACTCATGGCAATACTTGGCAGGGTAGTGAACCAAGTGGGCAATCCAAAAAATAGCCGAACAAGAAACTAGGGTCTGGGAACAAATACCAGAAAGAGTTATGAGTCATCTTCCTCATGGCAGTACTTGGCAGCGAAGCAAACCAAGTCAGCCAATGCAAAGAAGAGGTGAGACCGGAATTGAATGTTATAGGTGTGAATCCTGATGGAAAGAAGACCAGGTTATGAACTGAGGGCAAGATACCAGGAGAAGGGAGCCCTTCTCCTGGTAACTGGAAATAGCGGCAAGTTAAAATAAACCCTGGGGAAGGGAATCATTCTCACAGGCTGTTTGCAGGAACAGATAACTCCGACCGGCAGTAAGGTCAAAAAGTGGCCTGGGGAAGGGAGTAATTCCGCCAGGCTAGCTGAAAAAGTACCTTAGGAAAGAAAGTAATTTTTTTGACCCACCAAGAGGGAGTACCATAGTGTCATGCCGCCCTATGATACATAAGAACTATTGTTCAGAACATTACTAGTAGGGGTTGGGAGTTAGTCCCCCTGACAATGTGTGAGCCATAAGACTGTGTTTGAACTGAATAGAACTGTTACAACAACAGTAACTTGAAGGGAGTCATTCTCCTGAGATCGGCAAGAACGATACTACTATTATTATAGTTTTTAGTGTGAAGGTCAAAAGCAAGGTTTTCATGACACAGGAGGGTGGATATCTTGAGTTGACAGACATCCTGATAGACACCTTAGATCTTTTAGTTGATGCAGGTAACTCCTCCTACCCCTTCCTAGAGTTAGGGATAGGTAGGTTTTCTTTTCTCTTTTTCACTGAATGAAAGTCTTTGCCTGGAAATATTGCACCTTTGTGTCAGTCTCCTCCTTCTGCACCCTTACAGTAACCTGTTCTTCAGTGCCTTCCCTTCAGTGGCACAGATAAGCTTTAGGGTCACAGGTATCCATCTCAACTTCCAGATATGCACCCATCTTCTTAAGGTCAGTTACTAACCTGGTGGCAGTGGTATACTTTAAATATGAGCCATACCTGAGTTTAAGGTATGGTGTCTAGTATCTCGAATAATTTTCTAAGCCACATCAAACTGATATTACACGTGTCAGCCCTGTATTCCTATCTAAGATGTAGATGGCTATGTATATTTGCACCAGCAATGCTGTCTGTTCTTCCCAGCAATACTGTAGACCTGGGGGTTGCCTCTCTATGATCCTTTATGGGGTAGGGTAACACCTCTCTCCAGTGAGCCAATCTCCTGGCAGGTGCTGGCATTGGAAACAGGATTCAAAGGGCACACCCATCCCAAAAGGACCAGCTTCATGAAAATGACATGATCATTGGGAAGAGTTAGTGTAGACAGAGGAGATCAGACCAGCTGGAGGAAGATTCCACCATCTTGTTTCTCTCTATTTGATTGGATGTGATGTCAGAAGGCAATCACCACTTGTCTCAAGAACAGGCATTTAATGCCTTAAAGCATGCTTTCTTTAGTCCAATCGACTAGCGACTTTAACCTTTCAAAAAATGGTGTTCCCACACCTTCTTTGATTCATTTTGGAACAAACACCCAGGGAAAAATGTACTAGACTTCTGTTGGGAGAACTCACTTTCCAAATCCTTCCGCCAAAGGTGAGGGCTGGGACACAGATTCTCAGATATTTTTGGCACATGTGAGGAGATGCGTGCGCACACCTCCTCACTTTTTTCAAAGAAAGTTACAGCCCAATTCAGAAAGGACATGTTAATGAGGGCATCTTAGATATGGTCATTCATATGCCCTTTCGTTCATCCTTTGTGCATTTGCGCAAATAACAGGGCATTACTGGGCATTTTAAAGTGCATTCAGAATTCACAAATGGGATTCACTTCAGAATGCCAAGAAATAAGGGCCTGTGCCCTGCCCCTGTTCAGAACAGGCACATGGAGAGGTGCAATCATGGCAAGGTCATTTCTGATTTGTCATTATTTCTTTATTTAAGTTTGACAGCCACTGTTTAAACCACATCTGTCACACTAGCATTTCCATCTGCTCCCTGACAGTTCTCAGGGCACAATGGGGTTGACCCGACAGTGGTGTCCACCCGCACCCCTCCTTTTTGCATTATCCACTGGTGGAGCAAATCAGAAATACCCCTCAGGTTGAGGGGATCCAAGTGTAGACATCGAGTTCAAGTTGGGACTATGCGGATGATGGTCTACTCCACATGCGCAATCCACATGCCTCGCACGATCCTGATGGAGGTGGTAGGATGGTTTGATGCACTGTCTGGGTTTAAAATTAACAGAGCCAAGTCTGTTTTGTTCCCCTTCAGCAAAGATATAGCTAGAGATTTGGGGGTATTGGCACGCATAGGTATGGAGGAGCGCTTAGAGACGTTGCAGTATCTTGGGGTGGATGTCACTCATAGCTTGGGAGATTTATGTGCTGCTAATTACCCTCCTTTGCTGGAGACCTTGTACAAAGACATGTCCCACTGGAAGAAGCTCACTATATCTTGTAGGGGATGCCTTAATGCGTTGAAAATGAACTTCCTCCCTACTATGCTGCATCTTGTTCAGATGCTCTCGATGTCCATCCTGGATGCTCTATTTAGGTAAACAAAAGGGGTGTATGATGAACATTTTGTGGCAGGGCAAGACGCCTTGGGTGGCCTATGATACATTGGTTCTCCCCAAGGATATGGGGGGGGGATGTCTGGACCTTTTGGGCTATTACAAGGCAATGCAGTTCAGTTAATGGTGTTGGTCCCTCACTTATGGGAAGAATAGAATAGGCAGTGGGTGTTTTTGCACAATCTTCACATATGGCTGGCCACTTTTGGGGAGTGGTTGTGCATTCCTAGGGGGAAGATCCCATGCAGAATTGGCGAGCATCCTATTCTGGGGGTCTTTTGGGAGTTCTGGTGCCCAGAAGTGGGAATGCAGGGGGCACTACGTGGTCATCATTGTGAGTCACCTGTGGGTGCCTGGAGTATGGGAAGAGATTCCCGATTTGCCCAAATATCAGGCTTGGTTTGAAGGTGAGTTAGCTAGGGTGGGGCAATTGTGGCAGGAGAGAAAATGTATTTCTATTCAGGAGTTGGATGAGGCATTATGTATAGGGATGCTGTTGAGTTTTTAGTATTTATGACTTAGGTGGGGTTTTAACTGCTGAGAAATGGAAACTGCAGCTACAAATGGAGCTCCCACAGGTCAAGAAAATATTTGATTCTTATGTAAGGTTTATTTTCTGCCCTGTATGGTGCGTTCATTGTCACTCAGTGAAGTGGAACTGGGGGTCTCCGGGGGAAGGGAACTTGGTGATTGAGATTGATGAAAGGTTGTGGTGGCTGATGTGTCGGAGGGCATTTAAGACATCCGTAGTCTCCCAGTAAAAGCTACCCAGAATCAAGCTTTTTCATCGGTGGCAATATGACACAGTCCACCTTTCCAAAATATTTGCTGGCATCAGCACCCACTGTTGGCATGACTGAGGAGTGCAGGCCATGTATTGGCACATGTGACATGCATGTAAGAGAGTGCAGGTGTTTTGGACAGAGGTTTTTGGTTGGTAAAGAAGGTTTAAGGGTTGTTTCGCCCCATGGAGCCCTTTCTGCTTTCGTTTGGTGTGGACGAATGGGAAAGGAAATATAGGGGATTATCTCCAATGGTACATTTCTTGGCGCTGGTGCCCAGAGAGTGTTTGGCGTTTCACTGGAAGTGGGAGGGCTTGCCGCGGGATGGTGAGTTGGTATCCAAAGCTAAAGATATTTATCGAGTGGAAAGGATCACTGCGGCCCTTCATGGGGGCTGTGCTCACGTGGAGGTGGGGTCACTGGGGTTTGAAACTGAATATATGGGAGTGTAAGGATACATTTTCTTGTTGTTGTGTTTTTGCCTGTGAGCTTTTTGGTTTGGTTGACAGGCATCTATCCTACCACCCCTGATGGAATTTTCTGGGATTGTGTGACATGCTGCCCGGAAAGTGATACTGTAGCTATTTGGATGGTTTACTGTTTTTTCATTCATCACATGCCATGTAGGGATTTTGATATTGGGGTCACTGCAAGGTGCAAGGGCTGGGGCAGAGGCCAAAGGTGGTTTGTGTGTTAGCAGCCTGGTTAGGGACTTTGTTTTTTCTTTCTGTAACAAAAATGTAATACAATTTGAAGTTTAATAAAAGCACTGCAGCTGCAGAAGGCTGTGCTGTACTTATGCTCCTCAACCTCTTGGCAGCCTTCGACACCATCACCCACAGCTTACTCACTAACAGACCCCACTCACTTGACATAAGGGACACAGCAATAAGGTGGATTTCTTCATTCCTTTGCAACATGTACCAAATCACCCGCCTTCCTCCCTTGCCCTCAGCGCCCTCCCCGTCACCAATGGAGTCCCACAAGGTCCCTACCTCTCACCTCTACTCTTCAATCTCTACATGAGCCCTCTTCGTGCTCCTATTCGCTCACATACCCTAACCTGATACAACTACATTGACAACACACAGGTCACCTTTAAGATCACGAAGTCCATCTACAACCACCACCCTGACCTTGCATCCTGCCTCACAGACATCGATCGTTGGATGATAACCAACCATCTACTATTCAATCCAAGAAAAACAGAAATCATGGTTTGCGGGAACACAGCTCTTTTCCCCAACCCACCCCTTCACCATCTTCCCTAGGCAATGACCCTGCCACCCCCTGCATCCATCACAGTAAAAATCCTCGGCTGTACCTTGGATGCTGACCTGACACTCCCATACCACATTAACACTGTGTCAAAATCATGCTACTTAGATCTTCTTATTCTCTGACACATCTTCTCTTACCTCTCCTACCCTCACAGAGTCACCACAATCATGTCCATCATCCTCTCTTGCCTAGAGTACACCAACTCCCTCTATCTGGGTGCCTCTGCATATTAACTCAGAAAGCGCCAAAAGGTCCAGAATTCTGTAGCTAGGCTCCTCATTGACCTTGGCCCCAGAGAGCACATCTTTCCCATTCTCTGTGACCTCCACTGGCACCCTGTCAGATAATTGACAACTTTCAAAGTCATGTGCAACACCCACCATGTCCTCTATAAGACATGCCCAGAACACCTTCAACAGAAACTCACCCACTACCAACCCAACAGAAACCTACGTTCAGGCACTGCACTCCACCTTGTGATCCCCCGTCAAATCTATCAGTCCATGCCCTCTCCATCTGGAACTCAATTCCCATTAGCATCTGGCGCATAGAGGATCACTTGGCCTTCCGGAAGATTCTTAAGACCTGGCTATTCCCCCCGGGCACCCTGATGAACCCCACCCTCTTTGAGCTAGTCAACCACTTTTCAGGTAGGCCTGGCTAGCAACAAATCTCCAAGTAATCACAAAATGACAGTGAGAATAATCTAATAATCTCCAGCAGACCACAGGGCAGAATTTACATCACATCTACGAAACCAGGAAGCCAGCCAGAACACACAGGTACATATCACATTCCATGCTTATGAAAGATAGCCAAAAGCAAGGCCACCCATCTGCACACATCTGCAATCATGCACCAGTTTCAATGACACACTGCACAACAGCTCTGGCTGTAGGATGCAGATATCCCTCATGACAAAAATGTGGCCTAGCTGGACACTTAATGACTTTCGTACTCTTGCATACTCTCCAGTCAACTTCAAAGCACCCATCCAGTTGCCAGCTTGATATGGGTAGCAAGTAGGGACGTGGCTACCCCTACTAAACTTTGCACTGGCTAAAATGAATGCTCGCATTCTAAAACTCCTCTAAACATTTTTCCCACACCTTCGACTTTGGTCCCCAGAGGACATTCACCTACAGCACTTTAAGACCATAGCAATGGAAAAAGGTGCTATACAAATGACAAATGACATTACATTACTGCACGTGAACTTGTTTTAATCGCACAAACACATGATGCTGATGAACTGCCTAAGAACATAGAAAAGGTACTACCAACCCATAACTGTCCACTTGGTGGTCCATCTTTGGACCCTATAGAGTCACTTATGCACCACTTTCACTGAAAAAGCTATCCTTTTTATAGAACATTGTGGCTTTTACTTGCCTTTCCCCCCTTATTCGTTACCCACAGTGCTGTATATTTCTACCTATGCATCTCTGTTCTTTCTTTAGGGATGGGTTTTTTGTAGTGTGTTTCTATTTAGTTATGTTTGCATATTGTTTGTTAAATTTAAATATATACATTTTTATAGAACTTTTATTTGACATTACCTTTATTTTGGACTGTTATCATTTTTGTTTGGGTTGCTATTGGATCACATTCACACCCTTCTTGAGAATATAGCCATCCCTTGGACCTGGTTACTACAAAAGGCAAATGAGCTATACCTCTTAACTGTGTTTATTTTACCTTTATGACTGGCATAGCTCTTGTAGTGTAGCAGTTTGAATGCTGAGTAGGCGCATTAGCCACTATTCACCCTTGAACTCTTCCGGAGCAGAAGATATTTCATCACGGTGGTAGTGGTTGGGATTTGGGAGAGACTGTACGTACTGCTTAGCCATACAAAATAAAATTGTGCAGTTAAATATAGTTTCACTGCCAAAGCATATTTTAATTGCTACAATGTATCTCAACATGAGCACAGTGTGTGACCTGGAAGTAGTTTGCTTGCGCAGGCTCTGTGAGAGATTGTGTCTCCCCAATGGCAGTAAGGTTGGGAGGAAGTAAGGGGGGGCAAAAAAGATACCCTCTTTTTTGTTAAAGGGGGCATGACTCTTGAGGGTGGGTGTAAAACAAAGGAACAAGGAGGAGTCAAAAGCTACCCCTATTTCAGGGACGCATTAAAGCTAGGTGCGGAATGCAGCAAACAGCTAGGTTTAACAAACACTATCCAGAAAAAAGGTCACTAAATAAGGATGATGAATCAGAAAAAATCAGGCTTTAATTAATATTGGAAAAAACATCTAAAAAATGCAGGCCTATAACTCAACATGCTGCCTTAAAAACATAAATCAAAAGGAAAAGGTACAATGACACAATTAGCTACACATTCTTGTGAGGGTTAGTAGCAAGATTACTTGTGCAATATCATGTACTACTCATTAATAGTTGTACGTAATTGTTGTCGACACAATAAACAGTTGGTGTTTCTGGTTCGGAATGCAGATAGCCAAGAGAGGATGCAGCATTCCGCGCCTAGCTTTAACGCGTCCCTGAAATAGGAGTAGCTTTTGACTTCTCCTTCTTCCTTTGTGGTAAGTTTGGGAGGACCGAACTGCTAAAAATCCTCTGATCATTATTAGGATATGGTGGGATGGAGTTTGAGGTAGTGACACACAAAAACCCCAGTACCGAAGGGAGTATCTCAGGTGTTGGCACGGCACGAAAGAACAGCCTAGGTGCCACACCCCCAAGGATGCAGTGCAACCATCCGTGGTGGGGAATAAATCCTTTGAGACTTGGTGTGGATGGGACACAAGTAGCAAAGCTCACACATCTTAGGGCATATCCGAATGATATGGAGTTATACCAGTGTTTAGGGGACATGCGTGACATCAAGCCTTTTGAGCCTGAGAACGCTTCAGGCAGGTACATAACAAATCAAGTCCACAAAAAGGAACCATCACCCAAATTAGAGGCAACTGATCTTTGTAAATACAAGGAGAAATAGGGAAGAGGTTCTGACCCTTCCTCTGAAACGTCCCCCAGAAACCAGAAGGGAGATCCCAGACCCATGGTAGCTCAACTCCCATTGGAGATCAGAGTGTGGGCACCTCTAGCACTGAAACCCCTGTACACTCAACAACCAGGGATTATTTTTGCTGCAGAGATGTTCCACAAAGGAAGGGTGATCCGGCATGCAAGGGAAAACTCAAGCAGGCGATTGTGACTGTTGGTCCCCTGAAAAAGAAAGACACATTCGGTGTGGATATCTTAACAGATGCAATCCCACAAGGCCATGGAGTGGCTGGAGGTTTCCTCACTCTGAGTGGGGATGGTAACACCGCCTTTGAGGGGGCCCTAATTCACTCCAAGACACCAATATTTCTGACACAATCTCTCACAGAGGAATGGGGGGAAAACTCCCATCTTTCATGGCACTACTACTAGAGTCACAGATGGCAGGCAACTGGTGAAGAAAGGGCAGTGCACCCCAAGACCATGGTCTGGGTACTGTGCCACTGAACCCACTGAGAAAGAAAGTGCTTGCCTATTCCAAAACCAGGAACTAGTGCAAGGTGAAAGCTCTGATCAGTTCAAAGACAAAGAGCACAAGAGCCCTGTGGCAGGGCACAGCCAGAAGCTGATTGATGTCCCCAGGAGTTTCCTACCGGTCTTGGCATCTGACTGTAAGGAAATCTATGCACAGGAAAAGGATACAGATCAACAATTTACATTTAAAAATCAACATGTGAGCTGCAGCCTGCACACAGCATCTGAAAATAAGTCAATAATTGTGAAATGTTTACAGTCCATCTGCAACTAGAGTATTTATCCAATTTACGGACAAGGCGCAAAAATACATGTTTCCAGTTACCAGAAAATATCCTGCAACCTTTAATTAAATGGAAAACCAGTCCAACCAGGGATAAAAAGCACAACATAGGAAAGTGAATCATCAAATTGAGGTCTGATGATGTTTGGTTTTATTTCCTTACAGGCAAAATCTGTGAATTAAACTGGCTTTGGGCATGGACAGCTTAATGACATTCCTTCCAGCACTAGCAATGTGCAATGTCCTACTTTCCTAAGAGCAATGTGTGAACACTGGCTTTGTAGCTCCCCATAGCACCTTTTGACTTTGCATGGACTTGGTTCTCAGTAACCAATTCTAGGTAATAAAAACAATTCTTCCTGTTTACAGCTTCAAGCAGCCACAGGTTCTAGACACATTCTTTATAAATACACTGGATTAATTCTGAGTAGTGGTCTGCTCTCCAAGTAATCGCAATTCACCATTAGCCATGTGTTCATATGAAGATGTGACTCACACCTTTGAAGACTTGATATTTGTCATAGGGATGGGCAGATGCTGAATTTACTTGAGGTAGTGAGACTGGGTCATAAATGGCACATGTCTGGAACCTAACTTCAAAGAACTTGCACCATGACAACCATCATTCGCAGGAGTCATGCATGGCCCAGCTTACATGGCCCAGCTCTCAGATACTCTCAGATGCATGTATTATACAAAGGAACTTAATTATATGGCACCAGATTTTCCCGTTATATGTAAGAAAAACATGCCTCTGTGAATTGTATATTTGGAATCACATTATGGATTGGAACCTTTGAAGGGAAGGTACAAGAGATGTAATATTGGTTTTAATATTAAGGGTGAAAAGCCCTATCAGTTTAATGTAAATGATTTTTATGGACTTTTCATTATCTGAATTAGGCGCATGTAGATATTTCATGCAGAAACGGCACGCACCAATGGTTCATATATCCTAGCATCAGTACCGGTGAGCCTGTTATTTTGAACTGAAATTTGTATTTAAAGATATCAGAGGGCAAAAGACAAAGATCTGTAGCACACCCATTCCATGTCATGTCGAGATCAGACTAACATCACTTTATTCGCCTGAATAAGAGCTATCTGATAAACTGATCAGTAACATGGTCACATGTGAGGAACATGGTGTTTAGGAAAATTATGGTTGTTTAAATGTGAATTATCTGAGATGAAATCACAACATATGAGAAGGAAACTTTGTGGAGCAGTTACTTACATTAGACTGTCCTCTTCATTAATATGCCCAATGAGCATGCAGGGGATGGTTTAGTGTGATGTTACTTTTGGACACTGTCCGATCAGATACAATGACTAATTAGATTAGACACATTATACAAGCCTAACACCGGGTGTGGTTTCTGATCTTTAAAAGTCAGAAACTCTCTGATTCTGGGTGGTCACTCTCACTCAGTGACTGTTGACTTCCACAATGAGAGAAAGGAAAGTTGATAACAGAAATTAGAATGGAATAGATTGCCTTCTTTTTGGACCCATTTTTGGGTTGCTAACAGTACAATGCAAGAGAGGCTTACTGGGAGTTAATGTCCCGGGCATTATACCGTGTGACAGACCGTAGAGTGGCCCAACTACAGAAAGAAGAGAACCAGACTGTGGATGGAAACTGACACCATCTTGCTGACTGATGCCCACCTGTTCATTAGGGGGAGAATTGAAACAGTGCTCAGGAGGGTGTCCCTCTGTCTGTGAGACAGTTAAAATAGATTCCTATGTAAGTATAAAGCCATGGGGAAATATGATTCTGAGGGGAAATATGCCCTAAAGTGAAATAGATTAATACCTTAGCCCCTGTCATTTGTGAGTACTGAGGGGTGGTGTTCTATGAATTTACGGTAAAACCTGAGAAATTAGGGAATATTTCAGAAGTGTATGTGGTTTTGGAATTATACATTTGATATAATAGGACCAATTCTGTATATACAGGAAGATCTAACTTCTTCCCTGTGTAATGATCCAACACAGACTAAGTATTCTGGGAGCCACAAGGAGAAATTAAGTCATTTAAGAAATATCCAGGTTACATAACTAAGCAGAGTCTTACCATCTCTAAAACATTTACAAACAAGGGGAAAGTGTGATTAATCGCTACTGATTTTACGACCTTTAAGTTGCCCATTGAAAATGGAAAATATACACTTTTACATATCAATGAAATACGAACACCACTGAGAGGAATTTAGCAAATATACGTTTTCATTTTATAAGTGATTTACATGCAGGAAAGTTAAGTAATTTGTTTCAATTGAACACTAGAACACTGCTTGAAATTCTGATATCTCCATTACGTGGAGGGTGGATTTTTTTCAATGAATAAAAAGTAGAGGGACAAGATAGGGAGGGATGTTCTGATTTAATTTGGTTTCCTATAAAATGACTATTTTCTCCTGACCCCTCATTCACTGTTCATCGCATGGTGGCTGTCTGCTAAAGAGAAATCAGATGAAAATATAGTGGTGCGGGTGCTTCAAAAGACCACATTCATGTAAACATAGCATAGAAAAGTTATGCGACCAGAGTATTGATCATTCTTCATTAACGTTGGAATTTCATAGATGCATAATTTGTTTATGTTTAAATTAATTTCTTATTTCTATTTTTACGGATAAATAGACCTTCTGTGTAATCCTATTTGTTTCTTGTCCCGAAAGGGGAAGGGGGTTGTAGGTATCCATATTGTTATATTGCCGGTCCCAGGTTAATTAAAATAACTTTATTCAATAAATAAAAATGGTTTGCGCCTGATTTGGGGTGGGTGGAACATGTCCCTGAACTAGTTTTCACCCAATTAAAACATCCTACATGACACATTTTCTGGTAATTTACATGTGAGTTGGATATGTGACAGCTTGTCGGATCACTTTTAAAATCCCACTGTGGATATAAAAATAGAAACCCTGCACTCTGACATATCTTGCCTAGGGACTGACAAGA
Organism: Ambystoma mexicanum; assembly: GCF_040938575.1. Taxonomy (NCBI): domain Eukaryota; kingdom Metazoa; phylum Chordata; class Amphibia; order Caudata; family Ambystomatidae; genus Ambystoma; species Ambystoma mexicanum. The sequence continues at coordinate 952,536,884 of NC_090935.1, read as the reverse complement.
CAGGAGAAGCACAGAAGACCACCATACATTTAGTACCTGTGGTTGAGCGCTCTTCTAAGAGGCACGTTAACTCCTCCTGGATGGGATCCCCTCAAGGTGGCATAATGGACAGGGGATCTACGTCCTAACTGTTAATGTGCAGACAACAATGAAAAATTAACAGGCCTCTGCTTGCCAAACACCTTTCCAGCACTGGAAGACAGGTTTGCACAGACATCGTTCTAGTACCCCCAGACTATGGTAGGGAAATAAAAGCCAGACAGTCACCTGCACAACTGTAATTGGAGCAGACTTATGGCAGCTGATCTCAGAATTCTCTGATCAGTCATGTGCCTACCTGCATAGGTAGATGATGGTATCAGAGAAAAACTGGACCCTATTAGAGAAGAATTCAGATCTCAGGCATTGGACCATATCTCGTCAGAGACATAGACATGATGCCCAAGTTTGAATCTCAACGTACTAGTGCAGATGACACAAGCATAGTTTCTCAGCTTGAGGATGGTCCTGACCATAAGAAGGATGGTTCTAAACCTTTTTGCCATCTGGAGAGGGGTTAGAAGCCCTGGCTTTTTCGATGTGTATTAAATGAGTAACATAAATATTATTTATTATTTTTTGTATTATTATTATTTTTCTATTTTTTATTATATATATACAGTTTAAAACAAAACTTTTACACAAGACTTTTATACAAAGCACACTAATACATCACAATGTTCATTTCACACGACACAAAAGTTACACTTAAAATAAGAGACTTGAAAATTACAAATCTGAATAGTAGCAAGGAATAAGTAAAATATAATATAATATAATATAATATAAAACACAATATACAATTTAAGCTGTAATCCAATGAGACTCTTACTTAATTCCTACTAGGGCACCAAAAAGGTGTACACAGTTCCACCGGCAGATCATTGAGTGTTCACGTGTTAGCATATTTCCTTGCTTACACAGATGTCACAAAGAACAGAAAATCAAATCACCTTGAAAAAACTGTCGAGGTCACAACATTACACTCAAGAGCAGCATACCTATTTATGACTTAGTGTGGAGATCCTCCAATAATTTTATATCTGCTTCAAACTTTCTCAGTTTCTCATCGGCACATTTCCATACCTGTCTTAAGGCAATTATTTTTCTACGGCTAAGGCCTTGCAAACATCTTAACCAAAAGGTTTTGCCAGCTATTTCTTCCAAATATTCCACAAGTTTAGAGTAGTAGCGTTTATATATAATTCTCTTTCCGATACATCTAGTTAAAATGTGCCTGGCTGATTCCACTTCCTGTCCATTACAACAGATCCTACAGGTTCTTTCATGTTCCGGTATACCAGTCCAGGCACCTTTAACTTCCAGCACATTGAGCTTATTATAATAACATTATATTGGTAATACTATCTCAGGAAGGGAAACCTATTATTCAGATCCCCCTTTCTACGCTCCATGCCAAAAACATATTTTACACCTGTGCCCTGCTAAATCAATAACCTGATCTGCAGTGCCTGCTCTCCAATGGTAGAAAGAAGGTTCAGGACTCCCACGCGCCCATCTGACAGCCGCAATGACAGCCTAGTCTTTGCAGCACAGGGGCTGCATTCAAGATATGCTCCCCTGTTCCCAAAGTCACATAACTATGAATGTTACTGCTAGTGGCAGTTTTGAACTACAAATATAAGTGATATCAGATTAGGTATGGTGGCTAGTATCTATCATAATTTAAATTGATATCACACATGTGTCAGCCATTTGAGTCCAATTCAGCCGTGGAAGGGGTTTGTACATTCCCCCAAACCAGGCTGTCTCTGCTGCTCCCAGCAAGAATCTAGCCCTGGTGATGTCCTCTCTTTGATCCATTGTAAGTTAGGGTAAAACCTCAGTGATCGAGCCTTCCATAAGATGATGGACTGGGAAACAGGAATCAAAGGGCACACCCATCCCACAATGGCTAGACTCACACCATGGTGCTGCATACCAAAAGGGCAGTTGATGATAATGGCAAGGGAAGGTAGAAAAGTTAATGTAGACAGCAGAGCTCAGACCAGCTAAAGAAATAATCCATCATTTTGTGTCTCTCTATCATTCCTTTCTGTCCCCTCCACTTCTTTTAGCACAAAGCACTTTGGTGTGATGCTAGAAGGAAAAGTTTACCTTTGAAAGAAAGGGTCTCCTACGCCTTATTCTATTCTCTTTGGGACAAACACCCAAGGAAGAATTCGCTGGACCTCTCTTGGGAGACTTGACTTTCAAAAGCCCTTTGCCAGAGGTGAAGACTGAGTTCCAGGCAGAGGCGGGCTCTGTGCCCTAACCATCCTCAGTGCACATTGAGGTGACCGGATGCTGGAGCAAGCTCTGTCGCTCTGTCTCTCTGCCAGCCACAATGTTACCCAGGACCTCACTGTGATGACGGAATCCCAAAGGAGTTCCAGCTTTCTCCATGTTGGGAGCCCAAGAACTAGTGCTAACCTTATCCTTGAATCCCTGGATTGTTTTTTTTTTTCTGAACACAGAGAAACAAGAGAGCCCGGATCTTTCTTTTTCACTGCCTCAAATCAATGTAACTGCCTTTGACCTGGGATTCACAGCTTTCGAACCACAGGATCTGCCGGGCTGTGTTTGGTAGTCAATAAAACTTCAAAACAATGTGCTTGCAACTTCAAACCAGATTGATGCAGCATTGTGCCTCACAGATCCCATCACCTGCTCATCTTGAATGAACTGCTCAACGCTGAGCCTTAACTCAAACTTCTGAAGTGGCACTTCCTGTCTCAAACCAGCAGATACCGTATTACACTAACTGGCTCAACATCAAACCGCTTTTTGTCCAACCGCACACCAGGAAATTAGGCTCACACCAGTGAACCATCACTCAAACCCATCTCAACCCACTTGAGTGTCACTTGCTGTCCCTTCCCAGCAGTTACAACACATCTCTGAACCAATCATAGTATGTACTCTGACATGCATTGCATGAAAGCTACCTTTTAACTGTTCTGAGCAACTGCATTCGTACCAACTTAATGCCAGCTGACTGCTTTGAACAACAAGACTTTCCACAACCAAATTTGGTTCAATCTGTTTGCATTACTGATCAACGCCTGGTAAGACGCCCACAGTGAATAGGTACTATTGACCCATAAATGCCCCATTGGTCCATTTATGGGTTCCAGAGACTGGTTAGATCACTTCTCAACCTATTTCACTGAAGAACATTTCATTTTTAATGAACAATTTAGTTTTTATGTGCCTTTCTCCCCTGATTAATTGCCCAGAGTGCTGCATATTTCTATAGTTCTATCTCTGTATATTACTGATCTTTTTTCATGAGTGGGTTTTGTTTAGTGTTTTTCTATTTAGTTTTTATTTTTTTAGATGGTGTGTTTAATTAAAGTACATATTTTAATAGAATCTTGAGTGGACATTCCCTTAATGGTTTAATGGTTACTTTTATGCTTTGCTCTTAGGGTTGACACTTGATCACATTCACACTCCTCTTTAGAGTACAATCTTCCCTTACCCCAAATTACTACAAAAGGTGAAGGAGATATATCCTGTAAGTGTGCCTGTTTTACCTTTACAAATGCAATCGCTCTTGTTGTGTATCAGTTTGAGAGCTAAAAGGCATGTAAGCCATTACTCAACCTTTGTTTTGGCCAGGCAGAAGTAATTTCATCACTTTTCATCACTATCATTTATGTCAGCCATTTTTGTTAAGTTGTCAATACTTGAGAAACTGCCCTCCTTCCTCTAGAAAGGCCCCCACACACCTCTTTCCTCTCTTTGGCAGTTTAAATAGCCTTTGATGAGTTAGGCACTGCCTTCCTCACTGAAGGGGACCCCACTGTGGGGACATCTCAAACCTTCTGCTTATATTATCCCTCACAGTTCCTGCCTATCCCTTGAAGGACAGCGTTTAAAATGTGTAAGAATACTGCATTCCTGTTTTTACTCTGGTTTCTACATGTTGCTGTTGCGCAAAGATTCGTAGGGAACTCAGGCAGATATCCTTATCAATTGAGGTGCCAAAAAGACTACAACTCGAGAAGCCAGAGTTATTACACCGTCTATCCCATCTCCTTGCCAGAACACCCTTTCTTTCAAATCCAGCATGCTTCCTTTTACCTCCCAGGAGTTGCTGCACTACCTTTAAACCAGGGAATGATACAACAATCTTTGTTTGGCACTTTGAGGAATCCACACTCCACCTTACATCTTTTCTTCTCTTTGATTCTTCATGAAGAACCCCATGCAGGGTTGAAGCATCTGTCTGATACGCAAGTCCCCAACACAAGTTAGGTTGTCACCATTGGGGTTTGAGGGTAATTTACTTTTGCCCTGTGGCTGGGAACCATGTTTTAAAGGGGTTTGAGTCACAGGATGTGCCAGTAGGGGTTTGGTGCACATGGCATTTGTTTAGTTCACTTACCTGCCCTTTCCGCTGCTGTGATGCCCAGGGGTGCCCTTGGTGTTGCCCCATGGCTGCTTTGGAGGGTGGCGAGGTACCACCCCATCATTCTGCCCTGTCTGCATGCTCAGCTTCGGGGTTGGCTGACTTCTGTCCATGTCCACTGGGGCTTCTTATGTTGGGTTGTCATTTATGCATGCATTAGTTGGGGGGGGCACTTACCTACTGCCTACTGGCTGCTAGCTTCAGCGTCCTCACTTCTGACTCCCTCTATTCCTTGGAGGTCCAGCACCATGCTGTGCTGTACTTGTCCTCACAGGTGGTTAGGGCCACTGGTTCAACAGTGCCTCCTCCTGTCACCAGGGACTCACAGCAGTGTTGGGACAGCAGTCTCTGCACCCATACCCTCAGGTCATTCCACCTCTTGCGGCAGTCCCCATTATCATGGGGTGCACAAGCAACTGATGACACCTTCTGAGTGATGCTGTTCCATGTTGCTGTCTACGGCTTGCCACTGGTCTTCCTTTGTCTGCTTCCATACAGCTCCTCACAGTGGCCCACTGCCTCATCAGTGAGGACCACAAGTTACCCCTCACTAAATGTAGGCTTTCTCAGGTGATTTTCAACCCCCTTTCCTCGTAGCTTCTCCTGCGACATATTTGCAGATTTACAGGACTGGACGGCTGCAGGTTGTTGAGATATTCAATGGATTGTGTTTAACAAAATGGCTGCCGCAAAGCTTCCCGTTCCAGCGATGACACAATTTCCGCTGGCACTATTAGTGCAGGTTAGCAGGTGTAAGCCCTATTAGTGCAGTTATATTAGCAGTAGCCTTTATTTCAGGCGCAATCACCGCCAGGCGCTAATAGCATTACCGTCGGTGCCACGGTCATGTGCAAGATAGGTTATGATACTGCGCTAATTGCGACTCATGACCTGGAAGTAACGCTATTTGCACCCATCGGTGATGCCCGATTTACCACCGGACTTGTGATGAGGCCCACTGTATTCAAAGAACCAGTGGTAAGAGAGCAGGGTTACAGGTTGTTTTGCTGTGTAAGGCTCATATCCCTCTTTACTTGACCATCCCCCTCCCCTCTAAGGTCTCACAAAAACCCCATAGACGAGCACCCCTGGCATAGCTGTTAACACATCAACAATAATCAAGCCATTACTAAGCTCTCCTCTTTATGGAAAAATGTAAGTGGGAAATAAAGGAACACAACAATGTCATAATGTTCAGCGTGGGGTGCAATCAAAGGCCCTGAACCAACCAAACTGAAGGGTCCATTAGGGAACTAACCAGCCAGCATGTATAACAAAACGTTCACACCAGAAATTGGCTTATTAAGGCAGACTGTGTGGTTTCTGCAAGTTACACAAGGAAGGGCAATGTGAAAATGCCCACCTGTCATTATAAAACAAAAATCAGCATTTTAATTCACAAAGGTAGAAGCTAATGAAAGGTCCCTGTCACATGAAAAATAGAATTTTTAAACACTGACAAAAAATGGTTTTGCATATGTGTTTGCACGTTAAAACAAGACATGAGAAAAATGTTCCCCAGACAACATAAACATGTCAGGGAAAAGACATGTTGACATGCATGTTGACAAAAAATATTGTACATTATGTCTCACATGCAGAATACCACAAACATGTGGAAAGAAATGCCCACTTTGTTTCCATGAAAAAGTTCATTAGGCCCAAGACAGACCCTCTTTGCTTGCTGTGGGACAAATATCACAAAGAACTCAACCATGGAAAGCCTGTCTTGCATCCCAGTGGTTTACAACAACAATAAAATGTGGCTTGCCTGAAAGGTGTTGAAACAAAATATCCTTTAGACTTGCTGTCTAAAATTTCCTTTGGCTGATGCATAACCAAAATGTAGGAAGGATGTTTGAAAATGGGGGCTACAATTAAGGGAGGATGAAACTCCAACTTCAAAGAGCAAGCTTCAAACACAAAGAGACTAAAAAAACAACTCTGGTTACAGGCTGGCACAGTGCGAACAAGTGGCCTAGAGGCAGGGGAGTTGCCATTTGTCCAACATGAAGATTTACTATTAATTGAAAAGGACTATTATAATTTAGGACTTTTTCTCAGCAACTATAAAATGTTCCAAATTTGGGAGTTGGTGAACGGGGGGAGAATGAAATTAGGAATACGGGAACACATTGCATGTTCCTAACGGTTATGCTTTTTGTGAAAACAGCTGAAAATTGACACACGGCGGTGTAAAATAGTGCGTACCTGGCTGTCATCTTATTTAATTCCTCATGATTAGTTGAATTCAAAAATATATGTATTATGGCAATTGTGATCATGTTAAATTAAGAATTTTTGCCACAGAACAAGACTTTTTGTCAAAATTCAACATGAGAACAAATGGGAATTGCAAATAAAGCTGCCATATGTCTGCTCCAGACTCCTAAACCAATCTGTAGAGTGACGTGACACTTTTGAGGAGAGAGAAGGGTAACTGTTAAATCCTATTTGTGAGAACTCTTCCAGGGTACTTCCCAGGATTGCAGCCTTGGTGGAGTCATTGCTTTAAACGTTTACATAACATAACATAACATAATATATTAAGGCAATGCACTTTCAGGAATGGGCAGAGCTTCTAAAAATTACCATCGTGGAGAGCTGCTGAAATTTACCATTGGGGAGAGCTGTTGAAACCTACCATCTGACAGCTGCAAAGAAACACCAGAGGATATTGCTGAGAGTGTGTCTGATGGAGCTGTCTATTTCTAGGAAGCCCTAAAGGCTGACTGAGTCCTATGTTGGAATGCTCTGGGTGTGCATCCTTGAGAGTGGAGTGACCAGACCCCTGCAGTATCTTTCCAGAGGGTCCTGACATGAAGATGCCTTTCCTGAACTTTAACAGAGGCTTTCCATGTAAGTAGAATTGAGCCCTGTGAGACCAAAAGGCAGGAGAGTCTGCTTGCCTTAAAACCTGCCCCTTTACAGCATGTGTGGGTGGCATAATCTATGTAAGTCCCAGGCCTATTAAACTAAAAACTATCAATTTAATGAATTCCCTTTGGCAGAACTCTATGGGGTGAGTTTTGTTAAAATTAAAATTAACAAAGCTCACTTTCCAGTGTGTGCTGAAAAATGATAGCCTATGATTTAATTGGGTAATCCTTTTTGTCCTGTTGACCCGACTTCTTTAAGGACGAGGGGTGTCTTTGTTCTTAAATCAATGTAATCTGTTTGTCCAACTTTCCCCAACATAGGCCTTTCAGTGGAGGGCAGTCTGAAATTCAAAATTCTTCAATCATCGTAATTTTTCTGTCTGACTTCCCCAACCCAGACCAAAGTAGGTGGGGGGTCGAAAAACACACTGCTAAATCACCCTGCATTTATTTTAAACCAAACGTGTGAGTGAAATCATAATTGCCATATGAATTTGTCCATATCTGAAAAACCAAACTGCTAGCCTTTTAAGTGCCTAGGGAAATCAAAATTGCACAGAATTACAGTTGTAAATTGTGTTCACTGACCAGCGCTAATTATTTCTTGAAGTGAAAATTGTGTTGAAAGAAGTGTATTCTGTTGTGCCATGGATAAAGTGGTGTTTGACATTTCAGTGTAAGTTTCATAACAGCTAATTCAAATCAATATAAATATATTTCCTGTACATCGGTCTGGTTCTTGTCTCATTGGTATCTCAGGGGGAGGGATCCAAAGGGTATTATATGAATTGGATATTGGGCTGAATACAATAATCCATTAAACAGTTTGTTGTGTGTCACCTTGAGTGGGGAGGAAAGTGGTCTCTCAATTAACTGTTACAAATTGGGGGCTCATCCAGGATTTGGCTGGCTATTTCTGACTCAGGCATTGTGACATACTATTAATTTTAATGCTATTGAATTAATGTGGAGAGAAAGTCATCTTTGTTTTGTTAGTTATGTGAGGACTTGCCCATCGAGTTCCACTGAGGTCTATAGGTGAAAAATTAAGATTGTGTAAAAATATAAGGTGCTTTGATTTGGCATTGTAAGTGGAAATTAAACAGGAACAGGGTGATTTTTGCCTCTGTGCAAAGGACATTCCACAAAAAGTGCAAAAGGACAATTTTTTCAAAATGAATACAATTAAATTAGATGATGCCATGAGACCTTTCATAAAAAGGTGTTCATTTGTGGTGATTGGACAGAGGTGGATGAAGGGAGCTGGCAAACTTCAATGATGCAAAATGTGACATCGTAAGGAATTCATATTTGGTGTGAAGGTGTGATATGGCACAAAGCATTAGATGCATTTTATATGATCCAAAATTCTCAAGAAGAACTGAATCAAATGGATCAGCTCACGGCTTATCTATATTTCCACTTGCAGTTAGTAGAAGAGTGAGTGCAGAAGAATGAGGCCTGTGCACAGATTAAGATTGATAATCTAAATGAGGAGCAGAAATAACTTAAACAGTAAGAAGATCATGTACAGCAGAACAATATGGTCAAGCTAAAACAAGAAAGACCCATGGAAAAATTCAAAAATTAATTAAAAACTCAGCAGCAAGAGAGTGCAAAGTGTGCTACACAGTTTCCCAGATCGCAAAATGCACTTAAAGAGTGTGTGGAAACTTTGATCACACTGCAACATAAGGATATTGATCAGTTTATTTATAATAGAGGTCTGTTACATGACCTTATGGCCTTTCAATTACAAATAAAGGACTTGAAAAATGAAAACTGTCAGTTCATTATAAAAAGGGTTAATTCCGCAAATGACTTTGATCAGATATCTGATCAGGTACATACTTTAAAGCAACCTTTTGAACAAAGAGAGTAGTGCACTTGCACAGGAGGTGCATCCATTGAAAATGGATAAGGAATACAGTCTCAGGAACTGACCAGAATTAGAGAAGAAAGGAATGACCTAGTAGAGCAGGTGCAACAAATAGAAGCTGAACTGTTAGAGGCAGCACATTGTAGGGATGAACAAGAGAAAGAGATTATTCTCATGAAGGAAAAGCACCATGAATATGCATGCAGCATACAAGGTTCAGAGGGGGAAAATGAATCACTTCAACATAAGATGCAGCAAAAAAAAAAGAACGGTTGGTAGCTCAGAGCAGGGTGTTTGACACTAATCAGGCCTTAGTGTCAGAATTAAAAATCCAGCTCTCTGACTACCCACAGAAAATAAGGAAAGAGAGACACAGGCGTGAGAACCTCACCAAGAAAATTGAAAATGATTAACAGGCCTGAGGCACCCTGACCAATCAGGATATGGGACAAAGCCCAATGATCAAGGTGAGTTACCCCTCCCAGTGGGGGCCTCATGCCAGTCATTTACAACCTCTCATGTACAAATGGGAACTGACCTCATGCATGCCACCTATCAAGAACAGGGTGACATGATGCAGTCAGACTTACCTAGCCCTAGCCCAACTGATCCAAAAGGCTAGTCCCTGTGTGATATTGATGAGTATTCATCTCTACCACACAGAAGGAAATTGGCTGGAGCAGTGTGCCCTGGGAAGTAAGAAATAATACTGTAAGTACTCCAGACCATGAAAACTCCTAAATTGAGAAAGTCAGGATGTTAGATTAGCTAAAGATGAGACTACAGAGAGACCAGCTAGCTCGCTTCACTGGAGAAGAACATTTAAAACCTCAGCCAAGGAAGGGCATTCAAAAAACCTCTGTACATTTAAGGGAAGGCCGGTAATTTCCCCAGACTCCCTGAAAGGATGGAGTATGAACCTGGGTTCTAACCTGGGCCTAAGAGTAACTACACGGATAGTGACCCTGAGAGTTCACTTTTGCCCAGGCGAGAGGAGTCCAGACCCCATGGTTCTTGGAGATTTTCACAGTCTAATAGAGATACAGAGCACCTAGAAGACAGGGATTGGAATACAAATAGCAGCGCTGAGTCAGAAGGTGAATACACTTGGGTGCAAAGGAAGGCAAAGACAGGGAAACAGTGCAAGGGCTTTGTAAAAGACCCAATAAGACAAATCAAAGCCATAAAGATTTCCCTGTGCATTTGGTATGGTAGCACCTGGAACCTTATAAGCAGATGATGGCATAATTCCAGATCAGGAATGATGTGAATTGTATGTCATTTGCTAAATGGACTTTCCCACCTGAGTACTTCAGATTATTTGCAGGACTGGCAGTCCGGGATCATTATAAATGGTCCACCTATAAGGTGGCCATTTAAAAAAATCTCTCCTCACACAGAAACCTACATGAGGCCGTAAGACTGCCTATAATTTGCAATGTGGGGAGCAGCAGATGCCTAGGGAGTTTGTGTAGGAGTTGAAGCATGCATTTGCTCAGGCTTCCTGACGGGTGAACACCAATAGTAGGGAGTTCATAACTACATATTTCCATGCGCTCCCCAAATATATCATGACTCAATTGGTGCATAATTTTAATGAGCACAGGACCCTTCATTGGGAGATTGAACAGGCCACCAGGATCAATGAGGTCCAAATGCCATGCTGAGAGTAAAAATACAATCAAAATACCCAAACTATTTAACACCATGCTGCTGCAAAGCTAAATTCAACCCCTCCATTGAACCTGGTGATGGAGGGGGGCTAGAATTAACCCTTCTGCAAACAAGCAAAATGGAAGGCTGAACGGATACACCAACCCGGCCCAATCGAATGGTAGTCAAGCAGGGGTCCCAGAACAATGTTTCCTATCACCCTGCCACCTAGATATGCCGTAGGTGCAAGGCCCCCAAACCAATCCTGGGGTATGTATACACTCTCCTGACTCAAGGGAGGGAACCAATCAGGTAAGTACTACCCCGGGAAACTTCCTACCAAACTTCCCTTTTCGTGAGCAGTGGAGGTATGACTTGAGAACTCCCTACCATTCAGAAAAGATCTCGCAACTAGAGCGACATGTCCAGCAACTGATTGATGATCTGAGGCGCATGCTGAGGGCTCAGTCCAACTCTCAATTTAACCATGCATCCCAGAATTCCCCAACACCCAGGTCTGATGCCTGTAAGGAACTCATCGTGACAACAATAAAGACAGACACAAGTGATCACAGTTCAAGGGTGTTCATTAAACTGTAAATGCAGGGTGGAAAAACACCTAATCTAAACCTAAATCTAAGATGGGAGCAAGCTTCGACCATCAAATGAAAAATAAGGCAGTCTTACTGCCGTTGTGTCAAATGAAAAGGGCCTATACTAAAAAAACAAAAACAAATTGCCAAACCTTACAACTAATTACAAAAAGAGTGTGGGGTAGGATTCATGAGAAAGATAGAAGTGTTCACAAATTATAAATCAGGGTGTGGTAGCTAGGGGTCTCACTACCCCATGTTTTGAGCATAGGATAAATTGGGACTTCTGAGCACAGCACAAGACGATAGTTCCGTTATCTGCTATCAGGATCATCGATGGTGAAGTCTCTTTTCCCTTAAACTTTTCTTGCCTTTGAGGTCTTCATGGACTCAAAATTAATGAAATAAAAGTTCCTTTTCATTTGCACTTACTGTGATGGTTTTTCACCCCTGGATCTCTCTTCTTCTGGGATCAGATCATACAAAGTTCTTAGCGATAGTGGGACCTTTGATAGTGCTTCCGAGGCTCTGATAGGTTCAGACAAATAACAAGAAAAGTTTCTTCCTTATGGCATTCAGGGTGAGCGTTCTTCACCCTTGGGTCCCCCACTTCTGGGTGCAGACCCCTGTCGAATATCAGCCTCCCTCCGTCGGGTTCACTTTGGCTAATTATAAAAATTTAGGGTGATGGTTCTTCACCCCTTGTTCCCCTTCTTCCGGGCACAGACCTCTCTCGATTCTCAACCTCCCTCACACAGGTCCACTATGGCTTATTCACAATTTTAGCATGGTGATTCTTTACCCCTGGGTCCCCCTCTTCTGGATGTAGACACCTTTCAATATTCAGCCTCTCTCAGTTGGGTTCACTATGGCTTTCCTTGTTTCTATTTTCAGCCTCCCTCAGTCGGGTTCACTATGGCTTTCCATGCTTCACTTCCCAGCGTCCCTCAGTCGGGTTCACTATGGCTTTCCTTGCTTCAATTCTCAGCCTCCCTAGTCAGGTTCACCATGGCTTTCTTTGTTTTCATGAATCTTAATGTAGTTTTAAACAGTTCACAGTGGACATCCCTCTGTCAGGTTCACTCTTCTCAAACATTGTACACAGGGACATATACTTCACCCCTCTGTATCGGCACCCATCTGTCGGGTTCACTCATGCCAATCTTTGTTTCACACTCTTTAGGATTTCTCTCCCTTAGCTTTTCAATGGTTTGTTGGTAAAAGGCTTTCGATGGTACAGAGGATTTTCTAGACCCCTGAATGACAACTTTGACCTTTTCTTATGGCTCTTCTCAGGCCTTCTGGCTTCAGCAGTTTAAGAAAAATGCTGGATCAAACAGTATCTCTTGTGAAAACACCCACACGGTTCCTGACCCCTCTGCAGCTGGATCTACCTTAGTATCAATAGTTCTTTGAACTCTCTTTCATTTGCTACTTTGCGGTTTAATTCAACACAGTTGTGCTTCTTTTCGGCTCTCCCCTCGACTCACTGGCTGTGATGAACCACTTGGCTTTTCTTGCCTCCAGAGTCAAGGCTGGTACCATGGTAGAAGGTGTCTTTCTTGGTCCTGCTTATCGGTGTAGGCATGCTCAGTGTACTGTTGATATCTGCTGCAACACACGTTGGCTGCTGTTTGCGGTTTTATGCTTCCTTCTCTGGAGACTTCACGTGGCAGGGACAGAAAGGACAAGGTTGCTTCTCTCCTTTTCACTGTCTCAGTTCTCAACGCCTTTCTCCTTCTCTTGAACTGAATTAGCTGTTTTGTCATGCAGTCTGCCTTGCTCGTCCTTTGCGCACGTGCCTCCCCTTTTATCCTTATGGGGAAAGGAAAGGGCCATCAGGTGTGTGCATTTCTGGTTAATTGCCTGACTTTGCCTGACCCTTGGGTTGTGACATGACAGGCAAACGGCTTTAGTGTTATTCCATTGTCTTTCATGTCAGGAGAAAGTGTTTGTGTCGGAAAAAGGGAGAGGTAGAGTTTCTGAGTATTCTGCATGGTAGGACGGGGAAGAGATGTTGTATGGATCTATAACCTTCACCCTAGGGAGTTTGGTAAACTCAGAAGGGTGAGATTAGTAGGATTTGTGAAGCAAATGGGAATGATTGTGATTATTATTGTTAAAAGACCAGGGGGAATTGTGGGAATGGTAGTGTTTTGTCTGAGCAGATTAGGAGTGCAGGAAATAATAATCAAAGGGACGGAAAGGAGAATTACTGGGAGTATTTGGGTAGTACTTTAGAAAACAGGGATTCATGGGGGAGAAAGTTTCTGGTTGTAACAGCGTTTGGGATCCTGGGGATTTACCCGATATCAAGGTGTCGTTGTATTTGAATAAGGGAGATTCTGACAGAGGAAGGGAGATAAAGGTGGTAAAACCGACAAAGGTCTTAGGGATTTTCTCCTCTTCTCCGTTTCACTTTGTACAATACAGTGTCTCCCCTGGGTTATTTCCCCTACCATAACCCCTGGTAGACCTACCTAGGTGATCTTTCTTCACTCATCTGCCTTTAGGGTGGGGATAAGAGAGGTCCAGTTCTTCCCTGGCCACCTGAATAAGGGATTCCCGGGATCTACTTGGGAGAATACCTTCAGGTTTCTCACATACCCTTCCCCTATGCTGTTTGGGTGAAGGTGTTTCACTGAAAAACTTCTCCATGGAACATCCAGGTTGTTGGTCCAAGACTTCCAGCATAGAACTCGGGTTGGTCTTCCCCTCGAGTATCCAAAGGTTATTATGGCTGTGGCTTTCCAACCTTGTTTTGTTGTTCAGGTCTTTCGGAGGAGATGGTTTTCAGAGTTCTCTCTTTTCTTTGTCTCTCTCGATCTTTCTTTCCCTTTCTTGAGCTACCATCAACTCTTCCTCTATAGCTTCAGGGCAGAGCTATATAACATGGCCCTTCTCACTTCAAAATAGGCATGACTCTGACTGTGAGGTTTCTGATGTATCCAGAGATATAATGGATGTTGACCCTCTTTTACTCTTATTCAGGGGGCTAAAATAATTTCCCAGGGTGTTATAGTTCTCTAGGTTTTGACCCTCCTGGTTAACATAGGATTCTTCTCGCATCTTCCCATATGGGTTTCTCACCTTCTCTTTCCCTTGCTCGCCCCCTACTTTTCCCTTTGAGTAATAACATGGGGTTTTGGGATTTTATTTTCTGTAGAAGGGATCTTGAGCTTTCCTTCTGAGAGCTTATAAAATTATGGTTTCCCCGTGGTCTCACAGATTGGGTTCTCTCTAGGTGGTTTCCAAGGGGTTTCATATACCAGGATCCCTCCTCTGTCTCCCATGCAGATTTGTACTGGGTTTGAGGAAAAGTTCAGGAGAAGGTTAATTTGTCTTCGTCCGAAAAGAGAGTTATCATTTTCACTTCCCCCTCCTTACAGGGTAAAATATAAAAGTATACCTTACTCTTAGTTGTGAGAAAGTTAAGATTTTGTCTCTTCTATGTAGTAAATTATCCGGTGCGCAAAAAAGATAGTAGCAGTTGCACTCAACATCCTTTTGGATAAGTGAAATGGCTCGAGAGTTCAGGGGAAAAAAGTGGACTCCTGTTTTCTGTTCCAAAGGCTGGAAAGGTGGAGTCATGCTTTCCATAGATTTCTCCCCATTAATGGAAAGAGGGCCTTGATAGAGTTTACTTCTTGAATCCAATTTTCTGAGTCATACTGGGGAGAATTGTTCATTCGTTCTCTCTCTAACAACATGGGTAAAGTATGGAAAACTCAATTTGGTCTCTTGTTATCTAAGGGGGTTCTACAACTATTATCAATTGAATCATAACCCACTCTGACACCATATGTAAGGAACTCATGGTGGCAACAGTACAGACAGACACAAGAGATCACCAATCCAGGGTATTTAGTAAACTGTAAATGTAGGGTGGAAAAACACCTAATCTAAACCTAAATCTAAGATGGGAGCAAGCTAAGGCCATCAAATGAAAAATATGGCAGTACTAGTAATGTTGTGTCAAATAAAAAACTCCTATACTAAAAAAAAAACAATTGCCAAACCTTACAACTAAACACAAAAAGAGTGTGGGGTAGGATTCAAAAGAAAGAAGCGTTCACAAATGATAAGTCAGGTTGTGGTAGCAAGTGGGCTCCCTTCCCCATGTTTTGAACATGGGATAAGGTGGGCCTTCTGTGCACAGCACACTCTCGAGCTTTCCCAGCATGAGACGAAAGTTCTGTTACCTGCTATCAGGATCGTCGATGGCTAAGTCTTTTTCCCTTATAAGTCTCTTGCCTTCGAGGTGCTGATGGATTCAAAATTTACAAAATAAAAGTTCCTTTGCATTTGCACTTCGAGTGATGGCTTTTCACCACTGGATCCCCATCTTCCGGGATCAGACTGTACAAAGTTCTTAGCGATATCAGGACCTTTGGTACTGCTTCCGATGCTCTGATATATTCAGAAAAATAACATAAAAAGTTTCTTCCTAATAGAACTTATGGTGAGGGTTCTTCACCCTTGAGTCCCCCTCTTCCAGGAGAAGACCTCTGTCAATTCTCAGCCTCCCTCCATCGAGTTCACTTTGGCTTAAGTATACAACTTTAGGGAGGTGGTTCTTCACCCTTTGGTCCCCCTCTTCCGGTGCAGACCCCTCTTGATTCTTAGCCTCTCTCAGTCGGGTTCACTATGGCTTATTCACAACTTTAGGGTGGTGGTTCTTCACTCCAGGGTCCCATTCTTCCCTGCTCAGACCCCTCTTGATTTTCAGCCTCCCTTAGTTGGGTTCACTATGGCTTTCCTTACTTCAGTTCTCATCCCGCCTCAGTCGGGTTCACTATGGCTTTCCTTGCTTCAATTCTTAGCTTCCCTCATTCAGGTTCACTATTGTTTCCTTGCTTTAATTCTCAGACTTCCTCAGTTGGGTTCACTATGGCTTTCCTTGTTTTCTTGAATCGCAATGTCTTTTCAAACAGTTCACAGTGCACGTCCCTCTGTCGGATTTACTCTTGTCAAACACTGTTCACACGGGCTTATACTTCACCCCTCTATATCGGCATCCCTCTGTTGGGTTCACTCTTGCCAACCTTTGTTTCACACTCTTCGGGATTCCTCTCCCTTAGCTTTTCAATGCTTTGTAGGTCATAGACTTTCAACGGTACAGAGGATTTCGCTAGACCCCGGTATGACCACTTTGACCTTTTCTTACAGCTCTTCTAGGGCCTTCTGGTTTCAGCAGTTTGAACAAATGCAGGATCAAAAAGAGTCTCTCGAGTAAACACCCATGTGTTGCCTGACCCCTCTGCAGCTAGATCCCCCCCGTATCAAAAGTTCTTTGAACTCTCTTTCATTTCCTACTTTGCAAGTTTTATTCAAAACAGTTTTGTTTCTTGTCGGCTGTCCCCTCGATTCACCGGCTGTGATAAACCGCTTGGATTACCTTGCCTCTAGAGTCAAGGCTGGTACCACGGTAGCAGGCGTGTTTCTTGGTCCTGCCTATTGGAATAAACATGCTCATTGTACTGTTGACATCTGCAACACACGTTGGCTATTGTTCCCTGTCTTACGCTTCCTTCGCTGGACACTTTGCAGGCCAGGGATGGAATGGGCAAAGTTGTTTCTCGCCTTGTCACCCTCTTGGTTCTCGCTGCCATTCTCCTTCACTTGAACTGCAGTGCTTGATTAGCTGTTTCATCGTGTGGTCTGACTTGCTCATCGTGTGCTCTTGTGCGCCACCTTTTATCCCTACAGTGAAAGGAAAGGGCTGTCAGGTGTGTGCGGTTCTAGTTAATTGCCTGATTTTGCCTGGCCCTTGGGTTGGGACATGTCAGGTAAACAGCTTTAAT
The DNA here is from genome assembly GCF_040938575.1 of Ambystoma mexicanum. Classification (NCBI taxonomy): domain Eukaryota; kingdom Metazoa; phylum Chordata; class Amphibia; order Caudata; family Ambystomatidae; genus Ambystoma; species Ambystoma mexicanum. The sequence continues at coordinate 952,519,620 of NC_090935.1, read as the reverse complement.
GTTATTCCGTTGTCATTCATGTTGGGAGAAAGTGTTTCTGTCTGAAAAGGGTAGAGGCAGAGTTTCTGAGTATTCTGCATGGTAGGACAGGGAAGAGGTGGTATATTGATTTATAGCCTTCATCCTAGTGGGTGTGGTAAACTCAGAAGGGTGAGATTGGAAGGGTTTGTGAAGCATACGACAATGATCGGGATTATCAACGTATAATGACCAGGGGGAATTGTGGGAATGATAGTGTTTTGTCTGAGAAGTTTGGGAGTGCAGGAACTAATAATCAGAGGCACGTGAAGGAGAATGACTTGGAGTATTTGGTAGGACATCAGAAAACAGGGATTATGGGAGAGATATTTTCTGGGTGTAATAGCGTTTGGGATCCTAGGTGATTTATCCAACATTGAGGGGTCTTTGGAGTTGATCAAGGGAGATGTTGATGGAGAAAGGGAGAGAAAGGTGGTACAACCTACAAAGTTCTTAGGGATTTTGTCCTCCTCTCCTTTTTCCTTGGTATAATACCAAGTCTCCCCTGGGTAATTTGCCCAAGTACAACCCTGGGCTCCCCTACCCAGGTAATCTGGGATAAGAGAGGGCCAGTTCTTTCCTGGCCACCTGAATAAGTTATTCCTTGGATCTGCTTTGGAGAATACCCTCAGGTTTCTCACATGCCCCACAGCAAATGATGGGAGGAAACCTCCGACAAACCACAGATTTCTGAGGAGGGGGCCCAGGTGGAAGAGAGATGCCAAGCCCTAGAAGAAGCTTCCTTTCTCACCAGAACAGAACCTCTAAAAACCTCACAGCCTGAAAGTATCTCTTCTAAAATGTCAGAACCTAAAAGCGAAGGGTAAGAAGAGACGTCAAAGAATAACCCTCTTTGTGGCGGAACTTCGGATCATCCCCTTTTAAAGAGAAGAATCCCTGGAGAGGTTTGGTAAGCAGGCCTTCTCTTTCAAAAATGGGGGATCCCTCCCAAAGAAAAATGGATCCCAGAAGACCCTTAGTGGGACAAGGAAAGTATGGAGACCGACCCAGAAACCTAAAACTATTGAACCCCAAATATGTGAGCCAGACAGAATTGAAATGTAGGGGGTGTCCTTTATTAAAACACATTCTGAGAACTGTCTCCAGATAAAGGTCGATAGCCAAGGAGCTGGGGAGAAGGAGGATTCCCCAACTACTCCCCTTGCGAGTTGCAAAGGTTTTATTTACATATTCCTGAGCTCTAACACAGAAAATTGCTCAAGATCAAACAGTGTCGATGTTCAATATTAAGAAAATGACCACCGGCCTGTCAAATAATTCACACTTTCTTTGCACCTTGGAGGAGAAAAAACTGCAATTTGATGGACCGGTCAAGGTGCTGGGTCAGTGTGAATTATCAGCTCTGGTGAATACTGTACCCCAAGCCACCCGCCTATCCAAAAAGTCCTTTGAGCAACTAAATTCAGGATTGGGGAGGGCCATCAAATTCCCCTCACACCACTTCCCAGACAACTCAAATTCTTTTACGGGAATGATATTTCCATCAAAGGGACTTCGGAACTGGAAAAAAGAATTGGGGGACATCAAGTTAAATATACAGTGATAGTCGTGACTCCAGAGGGCACATCTTGTTTACCAGGGAATAATCTCCTGAGGATGTTATCACCTCTGATCGACTGTGTAAACAAGGGCCTCTGGAGCCAGACTAAGTGGCTTATAAAATTTAAAATGAATACCAATGATTTGAGCAGGAACGATACTTATAATTTCATCAATCAACGTTCTGAGAATGAAGAATTCCATTTCCAAAATAAGCATGTGCCAGACATCACTCTCATCTCTGTAGGAGAACAAACCAATAATGGGAACCCTTCTGCATTCTTGAAAATCAACCTTCCTCCCAGTTTTAATTGGCATTACACAATGGAAGGGGACACCCTAACATTTAACACCAGTCCAAAATCTGAAGAAAAATGGAGTCCCATAAAACCAGACCAGGAAGAGCCTGATCAAAATCTGTGGACATTCAGAAAAAGGGTGAGCAGTTGTTTTTCCCCATTCAGTTAAATGCGGGTAAGGAGCCGGTGCATGTTTAAATTGATTGACAAATGGGAGGTAGGACTGGATACCCCTAATTCCAAGCATCTCCTGCCTAGCAGGTGTATGCTAAAAATGTCCTTTGGCAACAATATCAGTGAACATAATTGTTGGGTCATGAGAGATGTCCCTTCAGCCTTTTATTTGATCAGTGACATTCTCAATCGGTTTGCAATAATAAATCCTGGACACAACTGGGCGGTAACCCCATGTGATTTGACCACACTGAAAAAGCATTCCCGTCAGCTCAATTGCTGCCTTTTGCCATTGAAGTTCAAGTGTGAGAAGAGGTTACCATCCCAGGGCAGGTGCAACAGTTAACTGTTCTGCTCAAAATTAAGTGAGGACAGAACCTCAGTCTAAATTTCCATCTCCAACAACAATTTTGTATTTAAATCCAACATCTCTAGTATACCTAGAAAACAACACCATTTGAATATTGGTGGAAAACAGCGACCCGCAAAGTATCAATTTGGGGGAAGACACTTTTTTTTGAATGGCAATTGATGCCCAACATTATTCTATTGATCTAGGTAATGAAATCATGGGACCAATCGCAAATGACTGTTTCGACATAAGTAACGGTATTCCTCCAGAAAAGATTTTAAGTAAGCATGAGAGGATTTTCATGGTGTACTCTTCTTGCCCCTATGGGGTGGAAGAGGTGACCTGTGACATTAGGAGGTAGAAGGTCCTGTTCAGAGTCAAGGTCCACTACCTCAAATCCCCTGCCCATGTCAACAGCCTCAAAAGAGATCCCTCCACCCAGCTGGAGGATACTGCTGAAATTGCCAAGCCCAAGGTCTTTCCAGGTTTCAAGCAGATGGTTGAGGAAAAGATTAATCTTGCTGATGCCTGTGAGACCGAGGAATAAAGACAAAGGCTAAAACAGATCTTCCTGCAATTCCAAGATATATTTTCAGTGGACTCCTACTACTGTGGACGCGCATCCATTAATTCAACAGCCATATCTGAGGGAGTTGAATAAACGGGTCCACATGTCAAGATTGCCCTTTCCCTACATCAATCAGGGACTGGCCCAGATTGAAGGCTCAAAGGTGTCCCGCCATTGACATGACCAAACGGTTACTGGACATTACCCATGAGTAGAGAAGAACATTACAAGCTTGCCTTTACCTTGGGGAGGCAGCAGTACATGTGGATCCAAACTCCCTTTGGATACATAAACTTTGGCAATGAGCAGCATCTTCCTATATAGGGCCATGCTCTATATTGGCAAAAGGGGAAACCTGGCCTATGTGGATGATGTTTTGATCAAGAGCTCATCTGTGCAGCAGCATGTAGCAGAAAACCGCTATGTTCTAAGCCAGTTGCAGAAAGCCGGAAAAAAAATGTCTTTTCAGAAGGCCCACTGGTGTAAGACCCGAGTGGACGTCTTAGGGCATGAGATCACCCTTAAAGGGTCTTGATCCCCTAGCAAAGAAGGTGGAAGCCTTATTGAAATTAGAAGACCCTATGAGAACTACTCAGTGGTCACTCGACCCATGGTCTATTTATTAAAGGCTGGAGTGAAGTGGGGCCCAGAATAAGCCAAGGACGTTAAACAACTGAAAAGAAGCCTCTCCCCTGCTCCTTGTTTGGCTTACCCCATAAAGAACAAGGAGTACTTCTTGGAGACAGGGTTCTCAGCTACTTGCATAACAGCGGTGTTGTATCAGAAAGCATGACATGGTCAACAAAGTCATCTCGTACACGAGCAAAACTTTGTCCTCTGTCGAGGAAAAATGTAATGGCTGCGAGAAGGCACTCCTGACAAAGGTTTGGGCATTGAAAAATTACCGCCCATTCATTCAGGGGGGGCGCCTTATTGTCGAGACCAGTGTTTACTCTAAGTTGCATGCTAGGGTGCCTGCCCAGCTTCTTTCCTCCTGCTGTGTATAGAGGAAGCAGGAGCACACAGGACACAAAAAAAACAGACACATTTGTTATTTCTCACTGCCTACTCGCGTCTTCCTCGCTGTAAAATGGTAATCACATAATGTGCTGCTGTTCTGGTCTTTTCTTCTGGCATGCGTAACAAGTTTAAAAGCAAGCATGAGCAGTTAACAAAAGTGCAATTCTGGACCCCATCAAGAATGACAACGTCATACACTAAACAAATGTACTCCTTATTTTTCGAAAGAAAGGCAATCTCTAGAATTAGGAAACAGATTACACACTCGCAGACATGAACATAACAAAAACGTTTAGGCGTTCTCCATACCGAGCATCATGATGAGCGCTTTTAAACAAAAAGAAAAGAAAGGAAATTTAATAAACAAATAAGGATATGATGTGATATGATATTGCATTTATAATATGCCTATACACAAGGGTTTCTAGGCACCCAAAAAGACAAGGGAGGGAAGACAGGCAGAAGACAAGACAAACAATCTTACTAGGCCTTGTGACATTCAGATCGTGCAAGTGCGACAATGAGAGGTGCAGAAGGAAGGGTGTGGAGGAAGTTAAGGGGGAGCGTAGCGGGAAGTCAGCAGTGCAAGGAGTACTGGTCATAGAGGAGCCTAGTACCCAGTGAGACTCTGAGGGTACCAAGCAACCAGTCAGCACATCAGGCAGGAAGGTTAGAACGGGAGAGAGACAGAGAAGGCAGAGGAGAAAAAGAGGGTCTTGAGCTGCTTCCGGAACTTCAGGTGGTCTGGATCAAGTCTTAGAGGAGCAGGGAGACCGTTCCAGAGGGAGGCACGTGCAGAGGAGAGAGATGTTCCTCCCCCCACTATCTGTCTGGAGAAGCATCTGACCCTTGGAGAGTTGGAGGTAGCTGAGCGAAGGGCACGAGAAGGAAGGTACTATGTAATGCAGGCCCTGGCCCCAGAAAGGCTTATGGATGATGCAGAGGGTCTTGAACTTAATCCTTGTAGCCACCGGGAGCCAGTGGAGAATTTTAGGGCTGGAGAGATGCAGTCCCTGGGCTCGAGGCCAAGTATAAGTCTTGCAGTCATATACTGGGTTAGTTGCAGAGGGCGCAGAGTAGAGGAAGGCAGTATTGAGAAAGTGGCTGTTGCAGTTGTCCAGCCTGACTAGAACCAAAGCTATGGAGACAGTGAGGCTCTGGGGAAAGTGTGAAAAGGAAGCATACCTCTGCGGAGGTGCAGATGGAAGTGGGCTTTATTGTCAAGGTCTGTGATGTGAGGGGAGAAGGAGAACCTGGAGTCAGAGATGACACCAAGGTTTTTTGCTTCACAGGTAATTGAGGGTAGAGGGCCCAAGTAGGGCGGCCAGAGTGAGAGAGTGAACATGGGAGCAGGGGTCCCACCGAGAAGGATCTCTGTCTTACTGGCATTAAGGCAGAGATCGTTGGAGGACTACCAATACTGAACTGTGGATAAATAGTCAGGAATGAGCAAGTCAAGAGAGGCGGCTGAGGGAATCCTGAAAGAATGCTGAGTGTCATCCACATAACTGAAAGTTGTGGGATAAGGAGGAGAGCAGGTGGGCCAGAAGAGTCAGATTGACATTGAAGAGCCAGGGTGAGAGTATAGAGCCCTGGGGGACACCACATGTAGAGAGAGGTGGAGAGGAAGAACCCAAGTGGGACCTGGGAGTGTTGGTCCAAGAGGAAGGAGGTCAGCTATTCCAGAGCCTGATCCATGATGGCCAGGTTCTTAGGAAGTCAAGTGATCAGAGTGGAGTGAGCGGATGAGGACAGAAGGAGAACTAGAATCAAGATTAGAGAGCAGATCTTCTTCTTCATGGGTGTTCAGGACAGCAGTTTCCATGCCTCTGGCTGCTCTGAAACCATACTGATGGTCATGGAGGCAACCACCAGATACAGTGTGCAGAGTCATCTGGGAGATGGCTACCTTTTCCAGGAGTTTGCCCAGGAAACGAGTGAAAGAAATTGGGCTATAGTTTGCTGGACATGTAGGATCAGCAGAAGACTTTTTAGGAGGGGGTGCACATGGGAGTGTTTTTGGATGGAGGGGAAAGATCGAGTGGCAAAATTGTGATTGCAAAAATCGGCCGTCCTTGATGGTTCTAGAAGAGCAGGGGAGCACCTGTTTAGATTAAACTTTCATAGATCGGACTGGTCTCGAAACATCATCAAGTGTTGAGAGAGAGAAGGAGGAAAAAAGAAGAGGTGAGGGGAAGGTGGCCAAGGGAGGCTTCAGAGAGGTACAGGGAGAGAAAGAGGAAAGTGAGGACAGGATGTCCTGAATTTTACTGGTGAAATGAGAAGCCAGCGCTGTGCATAAAGCCTGGGAGGAGACAGGAGAGTAGGATTGGCCAGCTCCTTTTAAAGAGTTTGGCAGTGTTGTTAAAGGCCACATTGACTTGGGTTTGGATGCAGACTCTCTTTTTTTTTAATTTGTTTATTTATAACTCAGCACACAGGAGAGCATACACAGTAACATTACGTATAACCTCACAGAGCGTGTAAGACATAATATCCCATCCTCCCACCCCCTATGTTCCCACAAGGGCATTGTTCTCGGGCCTCATTCGGCCTGACCAGGCGGCGAGGGGTCTCCCACAGAGTGGAGGGTTCTCGTGATCAAGCATGGTTTATAGGTCAGGGCTGGGTAGTTCTGATCATAGTGTAGGACTGGTGCCCAGATATCGGTAAATCGGTGAAACAATCCCATTTTGGCTGCCGTGACCTTTTCAGCAGTCACTGTATCCCAGAGTTTAACCCATCCTTAGGGTCATCAGGGGTTCTTCCACAGACTTCCAGGTGCGGGCCACTGTGATTTTGGCAGCCAACAAAAATGTGGATATCAGCGTTGCCCTCCTCCCTGTTCTTGGGTAAGAGTCCGGGAGCGGGATCCCTAAGAGTACCTGCTCGGGGTTTAGCAGAATTGCCACTTGAGTGATGTTTTTTATGGTGGCCAGGCTTTGGGTCCAGAACTCCCTTACCTTGGAGCAGGTCCACCATATGTGGAAGTAGGATCCTGGGTGGCCGCAGAGATGCCAGCAGTGGGGGTCCAGGGCCTGCTGAAAGTGATGGAGGTGCATGGGGAGGTAGTACCAGTGCAAGAGCAATTTGTGGGCGCATTCCCGGTTAGTGATGCAGCGGGATGCAGTAAGTGTTCTGGTCTAGATGTCCACCCAAGAGTGGTCCTCTATAGCATGACCCAGGTCCGTCTCCCATTGGGGCATGTAGGAGGGCTTAGCGTGGAAGGGGTCTTCTTGCAGTAGTTTATAGAGGGCCTAAATGTTTCCCTGGGCAGGCAGGTCATTCACTGTAAGCTCTGGTGGGGTAAGGGGTCGTATTTCAGCCGCTCGGGTCTGGAGGTGGGAGCACCAGTGCCTTAGTTGGGCGTAGGTGAATCTGTCTGTTTCCGCTAGCTGAAAAGTCGTTTTACAGTGTTCGAAGGTGAGGGGGGTGTCCCCTGCAAAGAGCTGCCCCAGCATTTCAAGGCCTCCTGTGACCCAGTTCCTGAAGTTCGTTGGGTGGGCTCCCGGGGAGAAGGCTGGGTTGAGGAAGATTGGGGAGAATGCACTCAAGTCTCCTGGGATACATCCATGCCTGCGGGCCAACTCCCATGCCTTTATCGATTGTTTCGTGGCAGTCAACACACCTGGCCAGCTCCAGAATAGGGCGGTGGGGATAAACTTGAGAAAGCGAAGGGCGAGGCAGAATTGTTCGATCTCTACCCACTTTGGGCGACCTGTGGCGAGTCCCCATGCTTGAAGGTGGGCCAACTGTGCTGCTATTTGGTATTTACGGAGGTACGGCACCCCCAGTCCTCCCAGTCTCGTGCTGGCCACCATCATTTTCAAAGGGATCTGTGCTTTCTTGCCCTTCCAGATGAAGTTGATCATTTTCCTATGGAGCCTTAGTAGGGGGGGAAGAGGGATTAAGGTAGGGAGGAAGGCACAGGCATAAAGGAAGCGAGGGACAAGGTTCATTTTGCATGTTGTTATGCGGCCCAACAAAGACATTTCCTTTGTCTGCCAACGGTTAAGGTCCTTTTCCAATTCCTCAAAGATTGGGGGAGGGTTAGCCTGGTAAACTTTCGTTGGGTGAGCGGGGATCTGAACCCCCAAGTATGGGATAATTTGGGTGCTCCATTGGAATGGGCTTTGCTTCTCCAGGGCCTCCCTCTCGCCTGGGCTCAGTCCCACTCCGAGGGCCGTTGATTTCTGGAAAATGATGGCGAATCCTGCTACCTCCCCGAAGCCTTGGATTTCAGTCAGGGCCGTCCTCATGGAGGCTTTAATGTTTGTTATTGTTAGCAATACATCGTCCGTGTAGACGGCAATCTTGTGTTGTGTGATGCCGATCCTCGGGCCACTGATCTGAGGGTTTTTGAGAAACTCACTGGGCCAATGGTTCCATGGCCAGGGCGAAGAGCAGGGGGAATAGAGGGCATCCCTGTCTCGTTCCGCATGTGAGAGGGATTGGGTCCGACAGGCAGCCATTAATTCTCATCCGGGTTTTAGGGGCTTGATAATTTGCTAGCATCATCTTCCTGAAGGTCGGGCCAAAGCTGAAGGCCTCGAGAGTGAGGCACAGGTAGGGCCAGTCCACCTTGTCGAAAGCTTTAGTTGCATCCAATGCCAGCAGTGCCAACTGTTGGGAGTTCTGATTGGCGACCTCTATTAGGTCCAGTGCCCTTGCGATATTGTCTTTTGTCGATCTGTGGTTTATAAACCCCGTCTGATCCGGGTCAATAATGTTTCGGAATGCTAGGTGCGAGGCAATTGGCCAGGAACCTGGAGTATATATTTGCGTCCAAGTTCAACAAAGAGATGGGTCTGTACGAGCTATTTTCTTGGGGGTCGTTTCCAGGCTTAAGAATGAGGACCACGATCGATTCCTGCATTGTTGGGGTGACCGTTCCAGTGGCCACGAACGAGTTGAAGAGGCGGGTCAGGGGGCACTAATTGGGGGCGGAAGAGTTTATAGAATCGGGTGGTGAATCCATCTGGGCCAGGGGCCCTAGGCTTTAGGCTTTTCATGGCCTCCTCCACTTCCTCGTTTGTAAAGGGCATTTCAGGTCCTTCTCTTGCCTCCGGAGTCAGGAGCGGGAGAGCCGCCTCTTGGATATAGGAGCGCTGCTTGTCTAGGTCCCTCGGGACAGCTGTCATTATTTCCGACTGGTGAGCGACCGCTAGGCATAGTTTTTCGTGATCCGCGTAGTGGACCGTCCCACGTGGGTCGCGGTGACCTAGAATGGAATTTTGGCTCTTCTCCTTAGCCAGCTTACTAACCAGCAGCTTGTTAGCCTTGTTGTTATGGACGTAATACCATTGTTTGTTTCTAGTAACCAAGTTTGCTGTGGCATTGGCGTAGTGCGCCTCAAGCCTCTTCCTTGCCATCTGCAAGAGCTTGTAAGATTTCAGGGACCAGCCCTTTAATTTATGGATGGCTTCGGCTTTACAGACTTCGGCTTCCAGGGCAGCGTGGGTCGCCTGCTTCTGTTTGTGGAATGTGGTGCCTTGGGCGATCAATTCCCTTCTAAGAAGAGCTTTCATGGCATCCTAGGTGTTAGCCGGGAGGTGTCCTCATCGCGGTTTTCTACGAAAAAGTTTTTTATTGTTCTGTTGATTGTGTCTCTCACTGCCATGTCTCCCAAAATAGGGTCATATAGGCTCCACTGGCGGCGAGGAGGAGGATCCGGGTCATGGGACCGCAGGGTGAGCGAGACTGGAGCATGGTCCAAGAGGATCCGGGGGCCAATCGTAACGTCGTCTGTGAAGGCCAGAATCTGGGGGGAGGCCAGCACCAGGTCGATTTTAGAGAAGGTACGGTGCACATATGAGTAGAAGGTAAAGTCTTTCTCTACCCTCCAGGTGTCGACAATGTTCAGCGTGTGAAACAAATGGAGCTGGGCTGTTGCCAACTTCAGATCCCTGGATGTTGGAGGGTGGGATCTATCTCTGAGGGGGTCCGGGACCCCATTAAAGTCTCCTCCAATAACGACTTACCCCTCAATGAATGGAAGGAGGGAATCCTCCAGATCTTGGTAGAACCCTTCCTGATGCTCATTCAGGGCGTAGGCTGAGGGTGTAAAGTTGACCAAGGATGATGCATTTGACTGCCATAAAATGACCCTCCTGGCATCATAGCAAGTCGAGGATCTGGGACTTTAGGTCTTTTGCAAAGAGAATGACGTCACCTCCCTTCTTGGTTCCGTTGGATGCCAAAAATTGTCGGGGAAAGAGCCTGCTTCGCAGACAAGAAAAGTCCGCCGGAATTAGATGCGTTGCTTGCAGAAAAGCGATTGAAGTCCCGTCGCTTTGCAGCCTTTGTAAAATGGATTTCCTCTTCAGGGGGAATTCAAGCCCCTGACATTCAGAGTAGTAAACTTTACTTTTAAATGTGGGGGCTGGCTCTCTGAGGTCGTTTGCTGTGGGGGGATTGGGGGAGAGTTAAGTCAGCCATAGCTGCGAGGGATCAGATGTATTGGGTTCTCCTGTGGCTGAAGGTTTTAGAAATAATCTCCAATGAGAGATCTGAACTTCCAACATCGGCCTCCAACGGGAGGTCCAAACTGTGGCAGGCGGCACCGATTTTAAACTATCGGGTCCTCCCCCAGCCATCCAGGCTGTCATCGGGCAACATAGCTAACATGGTTCAGGTTCTCTCCGGGGGTAACATGGTGACATACACCCTGGGGGAGGGTATGGACTGCATGGGTTCCGCGGCGAGCTTGAGGGAGTTTCGATGGTTCCAATGCTATGTGTTCTTCAGGAGTGTCCTCAGTTGTCATTTGGGTTTGCAGCCTCTCTGCAATCTTGACCAGGGGGCCCGTTTTGGTTTGGGGGAAACTGCATCCGGAGCAAGGCTTGTTCAGCTCGGGAAGGGTGGCTCTGTGCCCCCAGGGCAATCCGGACGCAGGATTGATGCTCCGTCTTCAAGGTGGCTGATGGTGCAAGGGGTAACCTTGTACGAGAATTGTAGTGCCGTGGGAAACAGCCACCGATATCGAATCTGCTGGTCTCGGAGGAAGAGCGAGAGTGGACGGAGCATTCTGCCCTTCTGGAGGGTTAGAGAGGAGAGATCCTGGAAGATCTGAAGTGGGGAGCCCTGGAAGGAGAGTTCGTCCTTTGAGCGGCCTATCACTGAAATGGCCTCCTTGGTGGTATAAAAGTGGACCCTTGTGATTACGTCCTGAGGGGGGTCTGTGTCGTATCGACGATGGGGGCACATCCTATGGGTGCGGTCAAGTAGGAGCTGGGTCTCATCCAGATTTGGCAGCAGAGACTGCAAGAAGTTGCTTATGTATTTGGGCAGCTCCTTATCAGAGATTGAGGAGGGCACCCCTCGGATGCGCAGGTTGTTGCGTTGGGAGCGATTTTCCATATCTACCTGCTAGAATTCAAGGATTTCGGTTCTATCCATTAGTGTATAGTTGGTGTGTTACATCTCCGTCAGTGAGTTAGAGTGATCCACAGCTAATTCCTCGGCCTCCTCCATCCTGTGCTCAATACTGCTGAACCGTTGCTCTGTTTGCTCTAGTTTAGCAGTGAGTTCCGTCATACAGGCTTTAAAGGGGATCAGGCCCTCGGCAACCCGGAGTGGGGGGTGAAGAGCCTCAGCTAATAAGGGGGGCAATTCCAGCAGGCCCCGGAGAGGCCAGTCGGCTCCCAACAGCAGCCCCCTCCACCAGGAGGAGGCTGGTGGCGGGCTAAGCCGCAGTAGAGAGCTGCATAGAGCAGGGAGGCCCTGCGCCAGAGGGAGAGGAGGGAGGCAGGACTTCAGGAAGCTCTGGGCCGGGGCAGATGGAGCCTGCCCCACACAATGAGGAGCAGCAGGAGCTCACCTGTGCGGTGTCTGTCTCCCTAGGGAGCGAGGCTGCGTAGCAGGCGGTGGCTGGGAGCCCCCCTCCAGGAGGGCCCCCAGCGGTCACAGGAATGCCATCCCCGCCAGAGGGAAGGCACAGGGAACTCGGTGATGGGCCCCGTCAGAGCCCAGGCTTCAGTAGGAACCGCTCAGCAGGGGGCGAGAGCAGCCGCAGCGGGATCCCCGGGCTGAGGGCCCAGATGAGGAGGGAGGAGGGAAGCCGGACCGATCTGGCTCACGAAATCTGTCTGGGAGGGCGCTGATGGTGCGGGGCCCGCTCAAGGGTCCAGGGCCTGCTGAAGCTCCGGGAAGCCCCCAGCCGAACGCCGATGAAGCTGGCGGGTGGGGGAGAGTAGGCGCTGTCAATGCGCAGTTAGTGTGCGCCAGAGTGGGTCAGTATCTCCATACCGGACCAGGGCTGGTGAGGCAAGGCCAGAGGGCTGCGAAAGGTGAGGGTCTGAAGTCGCAGCCACCATCTTGGATTGCGGCAAGGAGCACTGGAGGAATATCCCCTCGCTGTGTTTTCAATGATCCTGAGGGCGTTAGGCTCCCGGGCTGCAGCACTTAGTGCGGGAGCTGTTCTGCCGCATTATCCCATTAAGCAGAGGCAGCAGGCATAGCAGGAACCGGTAGGATTATAGTCATAGCCATGGACCCATACGTAGGCCATCAATGGTGCTGCCTCATCGCTGGCACTCCAGGCCACGCCCCATGGACTCTCTTCTTGGAGAAGACAGAGAGTCTGTATTGGTTATACAGCAAGAGTCAAGCCAGTTTGTCAGATATTGTGCCCAAATTCCTCCACTTTCTCTCAGCCCTCCTTCACTTGCATTTAGGGTGGCAAGGTCGAAATCATACCAAGAGTTTGACTTGGAGGTAGGCTCCAGCTGGATTCTCATAACAGAGGCAAGGATGTCCAGAGGGTTGGGGATAGAGAGATGCAGATTAGAGAGGGCTGTGTCAGAGTGTGAGTCAGCCGCAGGAGTACGAGGAGCAGAGAAAGTAAAGGCAAAGGCGTCCAATGACACTCGCTTCACGGGCCGAAATGACTGAGAAGTAAGGTGGCAGTGCTGGGGTAGGCTTTGCAAGTGGGACATGAGTGTCAGGTGGGAGTAGAGAAGAAAGTGGTCAGTCCATGTGAGAGGAGGAATGGTGAGAGGGTTTGAGAGGGGAATATCTGAGGAGATGAAAGCATTAAACATGTGGCCAGCAGAGTGTGTCAGACCAGAAGGAAGAATGGAAAGTGAGAGTGGCAAAGGTTGCGGAAGAGCCCAGAGGAGGGATTAGAAGCATAGAGGTGGATGTTGAAGTCTCAGAGGAGGAGAAGCTGAGAGATAGAGGCAAGTAGAGAGGAGGAAAGGTCCGCCCATCCAGAGAGGAATAGGGAGGCCTGGCCAGATGCCCTGTAGATGATGACCACAGTCAGAGAGAGGCCAGGAGAGATAGAGAGCCTGCACACCAGGCAATCAAAGGAGGAGTAGGCCTGTATAGGAATGACAGAAGCAGGGATCCACTCCAGAAAGATCAGGGCCACAACACTGCCGGGCCAGTAGGTTCTGGTCTCAGAGAAAATCTTGTAGCCCTTCGGGAGGAGAGTGTCAAAACTCGTGACAGAGCTGGTCATTAACCATGTCTCGGAGAGAGTCTGGACATCCAGGTCAAGTATTCAAGGATGCGGTATATGTCAGAGAAGTGTTTGACAGCAGAGTGAGAGTTGAGAGTAGTGACGTGGAGCAGGTTGCCACATTTGAAAGACTTCCGGGTTGGGTTTACAGGAGGGAGGTACAACAAGCGAAGGTTGTAGAGGGGCCCTAGAGTATGCAGAGGCAATAGGCGGAAGTGTCGTGGGGGTCAGAGAGGAGGAGGAGGTTGGTGCCAGAGAGGCGATGGAGAAAGAAGCTGGAAAAAGAGCCAGAGATGTGTTACAAGGAGTTGCTGGAGAAGAGAGGAAGTTGATAAGACACGAGAAGTGCCTTTAGAAAAGGAGGAAATTGGGCTGCGGGCCCTGGACAAAGAAGGTCCTATTCAGATAGACATTAATGATGGTTTTGGAGGAGTGGAAGGAGGCCAAGAGAGCCTCCCACCAGGTGCTGCCATTAATGGGAGTGGAGGAGATAGGAGAGAGAACAGAGACCATATGAGGGGTCCATAGGTCAGGAGAGGGAGCAACAAAGAGGATGTCAGTGAAAGTCTGTCTGGATGAAGGACTGATGTAGGTATCAGAGATAGGGAGGCCTGGGTTGGAAACCAGGAGATCCCGCTTGAACTTTTTCCTTCCAGACTTAGTGAGAGGGATAGCATAGTCGATAGAGTAGCAATTAGAGAAGATGGGAGAAATGGAGAGCATCATAAGGGGTGTGAGAAAGGAAGTTGGAGGAGAGAGAGAGAGAGAGAGAGAAGGAGAGGAGCACAACCCAGTGCCACACACCGTAGGATACACAGGAGGACGGTGGGGGGTCACAGAGGGTGGGGGGACACAGGGGCACACTGTAAAGACTGGAGGGGGTGTCTGTACTCCTGCCCTCTATATGGCAGAGTAGAAGCACAGAGCACCCCAGCCAAGATTCTCTATGTGGTAGCAATTAACAAGCAATAAAGGCTTAAGCTCTCAGGAGGTGATACGGGAAAGGAATGTCCACACAATGGGCCTCATTACACGGTAGGCGGTAAGGGTTTACCGGTACCAGTATTTTACCGGTACCAGTAAACCCTTACCGCCTTACTACGAGGTCCCTTTGCAGGTTGGGGAATTTAACGCCTGCTTTTTGCAGGCGTTGAAAACCAAACCGCAAAGGGACCAGGGAGCTAATTACGGCACCGCAATTTGCGGTGCCGTAATTAGCACCTTCCCCATTCCCATTATGCCCTATGGGGCAAAAATGGGAATGGGGAAGGGCAATGGGGGAAGGGGAATTACCTCCCCGCCAACCTTGGAATAGGGCGGTAATTCCCCTTTCCACCAAGGCGGTGCCAGTATTTTACCGGCATGGACCAAGGTGCTAATATCACCTTGGTCCACCGCCATCCGTGTAATGAGGCCCAATATGTTATGTGATAACACAGTTCTTTATATAAATAAGGTTCAATATATATACACAATCAATAACACAGTTTGTGCTTTGGCAATACTAATAGGGTAAATATGTAAAATGTCTACGTGGTACTACAGTCAACACTTGACTCCTTTAAAATGCACTAACTGCTATGATATGATGTGATAGTTTATTTATATAGCGTCTATACACAATGTGTTTCAAAGCGCTTCACAACAAGGGAGGGAACAAGGGAAAATACAAAACATTCTTACAGGCCATGAACAACAAGAATGTGAAATAACTATCGTACTCGGCCTATCGATATTTCAGATAGTACAAGTGCTAAGACACATATAGGAAGGAAATGGGAACAGACAGGCGACTATCGTACTAGGCCTGATGACATTTCTAGTAGACGCAGAGAATTACACAGGGTGCGGGACAGGGAAGCAGAAGGAGCGAGAGGAACAAAACAAACGACTATCGTACTGGGCCTGATGACATTTTAGATAGTGCTGGAGGCGGACGGGGGGAATAATTAGTAAGGGGGGGAGACACACAATTGTTTATTATCAGACTAGGTCCAAGGACAAATCTGATAGAGTAAGTGCATAGAAAAAGTAAGGGAGGGGGAGGAGAGAGAGAGAAGGGGAAAGGGAGAGGAGAAGAGAATAGAATAAGAACAGTGAAAAGAGCAGAGGGGTGGAGGGGAGAGTGAGAAACAGATGCAGAGGTCAATAAAATACATAATGTTGCAAGGGAACAGAAAACGTAGGCAAGGATTCACGGTGACAGATGGCACAGCATGATTCAGGGCCAACCTGAGTGCGAGATCCAGGGAAGGTCCAACATAAACGTTGAGGGGGTGAGGCACCCAGAGTCAAAGTGTCCAAAAGTTAAATCCAAGCATTGGCAAAAAGTCATTGAAGGTGAACCCTTTGTGAATCAAGAAAACTCCTGCAATGAATGGGAGAAAGGAAAAAGGGAGGGGGAGGAGGGAGAAGAAATCAGGGAATGCAAGAGGTGGGGAGATCCATGGGGGCCAGAATGGGGGGACAAGGAGGGGTAGGTGACACACAGTGCCAGCAAGGGGACCAGAGGGGTGTGTAGGGGGAACACAGTGACATATGGGGGACCAGAGGGAGTGTGGGGGGCAAACAGTGATAACAAGGGAGACAGTCTCAATGGCACACTAATCAAATAGTAAAGTTAATCAACAATAGGCATAGGGAGGAATACAAATTGGGTTAAACAAGTGGCAGAATACTTTGTCCCTACCAAAGACACAGTTCTGTGTGAGGATCCCACCACCTGGGCAACCTGTAAATAAAGTGTATTAACAAGCACATTCCATATATGTTTAAAATAGACTTGTTCCCTGCTAAAAATGTTCTGCTACCCCAATGTACCTGGTTTAGCAGAGTTTCTTCGACGGTTCGTCAACGGATCCTCGTGGGTGAACTCCCTTTAAAGCAGGAGCCACAGGGCCTTGAGATTCATTGAAGAAATGTGAACACTGTTGTCTGGACAGCAGCTTTGACCTTTGTGGTGCTCGTTGATGATTGGTCGTGGACGTCCTGTGAAGATGAGGCGTGAGGTGCATCTCGATGACGAGAGATCATTGCTGCAAAGATAACTTGATGAAAAATGTAAGCCCATCAGCTTTTTCAGATATTCGCCAGCATCTTTGTGGACTTTGGGTGGTGGGAAACCGACCAACGGATTCTCCTTGGTTCGTCGACGACCTTGTCCTTCTCCAGTGAGACAAAGTGGCCGACAGTGATGGCAGGGGGGATCTTGATTTCAACGTGTTTTATGCAAAGGCAGAGCATTGTGGCTCCGGTCATCAAGCAGCACGGCATCAAGCTGTCCCTGCTTCTGGGCAACGCGACTCTACGGGCTTCCAGCGGTTATGGCAAACCTCCAAACCCTGGTCGACGACGATGGACTTCGATGTCCGGGTGCTTCACTTCAGTTTCTTGTCGTACCCTGTCTCTGGTTGGCAGCCTTTCGAGGACTGACTTCCAGGGCTCATTGAAGAAGATTAGCTTTTGCACGATGTTACCTTGTAGCTCGGAAGAGGTCTCCTAGCCAGGTCCTCTCTTGGATCAGTTCTTGGCAACACAACAGCTTTCGAATTGCGTTGAAGGAAAGCAGCAGCAGAACCTTCTTCTTCCAGCTGGGCTTCAAGGTTCAGCGTCAAGTTTCAACTTCAGCTTCTGAACAATTCTGGTCAGTGAGAGGTCCCCAGATATACTGTTCTGTCTCTCTTTCAGACTGCTGAGCCATGCTCAGGCAGCCAATCATTCAGAAGGGCATTCAGCAGGCAGACAGCTAATCAGGCTCAGAGTGCATTTAGGCGATTCTCTTCCATCCAGACACTCACAACAAGGAATGTGGATTGAGGCAAACACCCAGCCTTTTTGCACACCACACTGCATGCATACCAGTTTTGGGCAGGGCTGTCTCATTCATTGTGTCACACACTAGAAACCAGACACTCATAACATGAAATGTATATTGGTGACATACTTCATTTATCCAGGCCCCATCCCAAGTTTGTACCTACAACATACAGTAATTGGAAAGGCTCCAGCCAGTCTGGCCTGGACTTCCCCACAATACCTTATATGGAACTTCCACCGAACAAGCAGTCAGGAGAAGGGACAGAGTCAGGACTTCCCAGGTCTTTAGGAAAACAAGGTAATAGGCAATAGAAGGCAAGAGGCCACAGGAATCAACTGATTCCAATGGAAGGGCATGGGTATCCCAAAATGGAGGATACTCAGAACACCTGTCAAAATCAGCATGGAGCTGCCAACAGCCCATACCCTGTTCTGTGGGCTAAACAGAGGTGCCCAAAAACATACACTAGGGGTACAGGGTGGTACCCCCACCCATGGGCACCATAAGGGTATCCCAAGGTTCTGTTCACCACAACCAAAAAGAGGAATAGCTGCACTGCCAGGAGTTCCTCATGGACTCCTGTGCAGAATACAACACAGAACACACACGATAAGGGAGTACAGGACAAGGACATAGAGGCTCTGTCCCTCCAATCCATTTACAGCATCACACACACAACAGTTGGGAAACACAACAATGAAGCAAGGCAGTGCACACAACAAGGGGAAGCGTGGCACAGTAACAGCAGTACCACAGTGGATGGGGGACATAGAGAATGGGAGAGAGCCTAGTGGGACGGCAGAGACACAGTAACATCAGTAACCACAGTGAAATGGAGACCTAGAGAGTGGCAGAGAGCCAGGTGGAGCAGCAGAGAGACCGTAACAACAGTAACAACAGTGGAATGAAGTCCTAGAAAGTTAGGAGAGAAGAGAGCCTAGTGGAACAGCAGAGACACAGTAACAACAGTAACAACAGAGGAGTGCCAACCTAGAAGTGGTAGAGAGCCTAGTGGATACATGAACACAGAAGCAACAATGTCAGAGGAGTAGGAACCTTGGGGGGGAACAGACCTAGAAAACAATAGTTAGCAACAGCAGACTGGGGACAAAGGGGGTCAGAAAACACAATGTACAGCTAACCACAAATACACGTGCCCCTCCCTAGCAGTAATAGATTTAGGGCCGGTGGCCAAGACCGTTTACCCACATACATAGAACGATGCATTTGCAGATCGAATATGAGAATGCAGAAAGCAATATGTGCATGCTCACAGTCTTTTGCAAACTCACCCTCATTATAGGAGGAGGAAATGCGAAGGTACATCTAATTGCGGTACAGTGCAGAGAAGGATATGGCACAAGAGCGATGTCGCAGGTTTGTATACCTACTGTAGAAATAAGAAATAATGTAAGTAATTCCAGTGCTTATGTGCATGATGTACGGATGGGTCGACAATGTTAGTCTGCCTTGGAACATTTTTGCTTTCCTTCGTACAATTAAGAAGGTACAATATAGACACAATATAGGAACGGGCAAATGCGAGCACACAGCGCTGCTTACAGCTTTCCTTTTGCACCACATAATCAAGGGTTTATGTTTTATTTTATGTTGAAACCATAGCAATTAAGAAACGTGCTGTGTCCTATCTTAGTATATCACAGGACACACGATTGTAGGTGTGCTGCGCAGAGCCTGGTTACACTGCACAGGTGCTTTGTTCACCATCTTCCCCTATTAAATTAAAGGCATGCTGCACTATTTCTGTACCCGTTGAACACAGACTCGGGTCACAGGGTAAGTATATATTTACATCAGTAGAGTCAGACATCAGCAATGCACCTCGAGGGATGTGTGTTGCAGTTGAGTCTACGTAGCCTGTGTAGGCTGAGACCACGGCACAGACCCTGAAGTTCTGTGGGTATTCGCACAATGCTACTCCCTATTTAAAAATGCTCCCTTGTTCCGATGGCCACAAACAAGAGCAAGTTTTCTGGAGCACTTTGACAGCTTTCTTTCACTCTACACAACTTGCTTTTTTGTGCTTAACAAGACAGTACTGTTGGCCGTTTCTTTTTCGGCATTGCTAGCAGATTTCCAAGAGAATTCTGTACATGTACATCTTTCGCAGCTCTTAAAAACACACACATAGTATCATAACAAACAATACATTTTATTTAAAAAAAAAATGTAAAAGCCATTAGAGAGCAGTCCACTACAAAATACAACTTAAATTCACACCACTTTAATGTTCTTCAACTTATATTTAGCCGACAGAATACCATTACATGGGATAACGTAGTCATCAATGTACAACACAAGGCTATTGGGGCTGACGTGAAGTATACTTTTTATTATAGGTGTCAGGATATGTTATACTTTATAATCCATTGCAGAATCAACAACTTCTTTTATAGTTGGTCCCATTCTTACACTAATGCAAGATATCTTCCAGTAGTTGATGCATATCATCAATAAAGAATAGTTTTGAATGTAAAAAAACGAACAAACTGTAATGTGTTCCAAAAAATATTTTAAGCAGTTTAATACAATGCATGATGATAACTTCTTGCTCTCCTGTCTTTAACTCCAGCAGTCACACAATAAATCATTCTAACAAACAGGTCCTTATCAATTGTTGGCTATAAAATGTCAAAAACAGTCATTTTGCTAGTCACAGCTTTTAATTAAAAGCTCAAGTGGTAGATGAATTTCTGCTTTGTGCTGGCTCAAACAATAAGTAGAATACAGCTAGAATAACGTATTACAGATACAGTAGAATGGTTTATCTTATTACAGGTAAGCAGTGATGTCAGAACTAAACAGCAATAAGAAAGGTATTCATAGGCTTTTCGGGATACTTCAGGCTATAATGTATTGCAGGACAGATTACAAATATCTTTGAAGAAAACAGTTTAAAATGTTCCCACCACTCTCAATTTTCAACACAGTCAAGACAATTAGGGGGAACATTATCTGAGGCTCCTCACCATCCCTTGCAATATCTACAAAGTGACAGACAGGAGGGAAACGTTAGTAATTCCAGAATTACTTCCTGGATTCTGTCCCTGCAAGGCTTATCTGTGGAGGTCAGATATAGCAAAACCAAGAAGTGTCCCCTAACGCAAGGGTTGGCAGACTTGCACGATTGTGCCCAAGAAAACCATCTTGATGACGAAAGTCTAATGACCAACAACAACATGGAGGCGTACTTAACTTCCCCACAGAAGGTATATGAAGAAGACACATGTCAGAGGATACCCACAGTTTATGTGGTTGGGTGCTCCTACGATGTCGATAACACCGGGGAAGAAGAACTGGTGGCTGACATTAGGAATGCCTGGGTGAATGATACGCCAGAACCCTCTGCTGGTTATAAAATAGGACCCCAAATTAGTCAGGTTGCAAAGTTGATGGCCATTCATCAAGCCATCAGCACTGTGGTGCACCAGCAACTCAATTAACTGGTCATAATCACTGATTATGTCAGGAATGAATTGGTGGAGACCTGATTAACTGGTGGAATCGAGGCATGCTTCTGTCAACAACAAACCCCTAATGCATGCCAAACTGATCCAGTCAATTGATGATCTGGTGACCTCCAACAATATGATGACCATCTATTGGAAGAAAATAAGGGGCCATTTCAAGATAGAGTGGCCAGATAAGACTGGGAATGACCTGGCTGACCAGCTGGCTAAAACTGGAGCTCTGCAGGGGGATTTCATAGAAACAGAATCCCTGCTGGGTGAAATACAAGTTGCTGATGTCACTATATCACAAACTCATGCAAATTGAGATCTTTCGATTGCCCAGTGGAGTAAAGATACCCCAGATACAGATTCAAACACTGCACAGAAAGAAGACCCGATCATTGGGAAATGTCATCAACACATTGAAGACCCCGTCAGCTTTCCTCTAACAGAGGTGTATTTTACCGGTAAAGAGGATCTCTGGGTGTTGATAAAGTTTTCCAATATGTTCTCGATCAAAAACGGTTTATTAGTAAGGAGAGCTTTATCTGGCTGTGCCCAGTGGGTGGTACCTAGCTTATAACGAAGCCTAATGTTGAATCACGCCCATGACATGGCCACTGCCAGTCATATGGGGTTTCACGCGAAATTGGAAATCATGTGTGAGGTTGCCTACTGGCCACACACGGGCCAGGACCTCGACAATTACCTAAAGGGGTGACTTGTGTGTGCTCAATTTCAACCCAGTTCACTCTCACACAAAAGTTCCCTACAAAGGGCAATGCCACTGCCGTGTTCAGATTTGCAAGAAAATTACATTGTGCCAGTGATTCGGTCATCTCGAGGAAACAAGTACATGTTGACTGTGACATGCTTGTTCACAAAGTGGGTAGAATGTTTTCCAGCCCCAAATTGTAAAACACCTTCTCTTGTTTTGGCCTGCCGTAAAGGATTGAGTCAGACAGAGGAAACCATTTTGCCAGTAAGGTGAAGGCGAAGATGTGGGAGATTCTGGGGTAAAAAGAAAACTCCACATTGCCAACAGCCTGGCCTCAAGCAGGGGTGGGGGTAGAGAGATACAACAAAACAATTGTGAGAATCTTAAAGAGGTTTGTGGCAGACCCTGTACCTAGTTGGGACATCCGATTATCGCTTGTCCAGATGGCTACTAGGTTCTCACCTTGAAACACTTGTGTATAGGCACGTTATAAATGCCATATCATATCTACACCATCTTCTGCAACAAAGATATACGTCACCATTTGAGCTCATGACCGGATGAAACATGGTGTTACTGCAGCATCTGCTTTATCAGACTCTGAGTACATTGAAAATGTAAGGAAGAATCTCCAGAATGCTTTTGCTTATGCTCAGTGCAATTGAGAAAAGTCGGCTGAAGGAATGAAGACCTATTTTGACCTAAATACCACCAAGAAAGAATATGAAGTAGGGTACATGGTTTACATGTACAATTTTCAAAGGAATCAGACCAAAGAGTGGAAATTTCTCGTCTTGCCGTGGTGTCTTTGAAATTCTAGATAAAATATCCCCTGTTGCCTACAAGATCTGCATCTGAAAAGGAGAACAAACGGTCAGTTGAAAAGCTGTCATCCCAGACAAGCTTTGCGACTAATTGAGGAGCCAATTGAGGAGCCAAATGAAGTCGTGCAGAGGAACCATACGATGAGTGAAAACCCTGGATGGAGAAATATAGCAGGTGAGTAGTTTAATTAATATTCTTTAGAAATATTATAGATAAAAAAATACAAATAAATAAATAAAACATAAGTAACATTCTGAAATGCTGTGTCTAGTTGTGTGCAATGTTTCCCTGTGACAAATGTAAGTGTTGAAATGTGATGTCTCTTTCTATATAATATTTTTCTCTCAAATGCAATGTACATCTACCAGGGAAAAATGGTGCGTAAAAAGTACTGAATGCCTTTTTTTCTTCTATTTGTTAGATAAATAACCTCCTTCATTTCCAGCATGGAGGCAAGAAGGGAGTCCAGTAAGAACTGCATGCACCCCAGGAAGAAGTAAGCAAAGGGGGTGCTGTGCCACACACTCAAACCAAAAGATGGAAGGGGAGGCTGAAGTGCCCACTACCTAATGAAGGAAAAAAAGGGATGCTGTGCCACCCCCCAACCCAAAGATGGAAGGGGACGCTGATGTGCCCACTCCCTAATGAAGGAAGAATGTGGGTGCCGTGCCACTCCCCAAACCAAAGATGGAAGGCAAGGCTGGAGGGCCCTCTCCCTAATGAAGGAAGAAAGAGGGTGCATTCCACATCCGCCAACACAGAGACGGATGGGGAGACTGGAGTGTCCACTCCCTAATAATGGAAGTTGTGCCAAACGGGCTTCAATAGAAAGAAAAACATGAAGAAAAATGAAAGAGAGTAGGGGGCTTTGAATAAAAACCCACTCTGCTTTGCTCTTCCCCATGAGAGAATCATGGAAGAACATGGGGCATGTGGGGTATATTTTAAGGCCCCGAACCAACTGAACTGAATGGCCCACTGGGAAACTAACCTGTCAGCATTTATAACACAACGTTCAATCCAGAAATGGGCCTACTAAGGCAGACTGTGTGGATTCTGCAAGTGTCATGCATTCCCCAGTCTAGCACCTGTGGGAGCACTGGTGGACTCCCCACCATTGATATCCCCACCACTCTGTGTGATGGCACACGCAACGCGGTCTAGTCTTTTTCATGATGGCCACCAGCGAGAGGTACTTCCATCCAGTTCTCCCGGTGGCCGGCGCATTTCAACAATTGTGCCTTGCCTCGCTTTGGTTTGTACACTGGCTTTGCTAAACTCTGCCTGTTTTTCCTCTGCCACGCTTTGTGGTGGATTCTCTCTCTCGTTCCGCTTTTGTTGTGCTTTCGTGCACCAGATTCTCTCCCCTCTCTGAGCACAGCGAACTGTTCTGTCCAGGTTTCTCCCTTTCCTCTTCTGTATTCTCTTGCACAATCTCCCTGTGTCTCAACAGTCTCTCTGCTCTCTCTCTCACTCTCTCTTTCTTTTTCCCTTTCCCTCTGCTGTCCATACCTGATGGCTGCCAGTGTTTTCTCAGGACTCCGTCTATCAGCACAGCCCTCCTCATCATTGAAGTGTCTGCACTTCTTGTGTTACCCTTACATCTCTCATTGATAGAAACACTTACTGGAACACTTTGGCATGTTACCTTTGGACATATAAGGAGTGACATTCCATGTGGTACCCTCTACAGCTACCATACCTAGGATATCTGCATCTACAGCCGCCATACCTGGGATATCTGCATACTCAGGACACTTTGCATCTCCCCAAACCCTTAAAGAACTATCACACAGTTTTTGTGCCTAAGCAGGCTTTTTCCCCAACCCGGCTATTTTGGGAGTGGGGTCACTGACTTGCATGTAGCTCAAGTTACAATTCTGGTGTCTTCCCGAGGTAGACCCTAGCTCAATTAAAATAAGGACTACCGCAGGAAGAAGGCACCAGCAATCAACTCCAGCAGCTCAGGTGAGGAGGATTTGGATTTGGAGAGTGAGGTGGACAGTAAGTAACACAAAGAAGGGCCATGTGAAAAGGCCAACCTGTCATTACAAAAGGAAAAGCAGCATTTTAATTCAAGAAGGTAGAAGAAAATCAAAGGTCGCTTCCACATAAAAACAGGGTTTTTAAACACTGACACAAAAACGGCTTTGCATGTGTGTTTGCAAGTTAAAGCAAGACATGAGAACAATGTTTCTCTGCCATAATTACAGGGAAATGACATGGTGCATGTTGACAAAAAAATAATGTATGTTTTGCCTTGCATGCAGAACACCAGCAAACATTTGAAAAGAAATACCAGCTTGTTTCCATGAAAAAGTTCCTTGGGCCCAACACAGACCCTGTTTGCTTGTTGTTGTACAAATGACTCAAAGAACTCCCTAACAGAAAGCCTGGTGTGCAGCCCAGTGGCTTAAAACAACAACACAATGTGGCTTTCCTGAAATATGTTGAAATCAAGTGTCCTTTAGAATTGCTGTCTATGCAGTACAATTTCCTTTGGCTGATGCATGACCAAAATATAAGAAGGAGGAGTGAAAACGGGGGCTACAATTAAGGGAGGCTTAAACTCCAACTTCAAAGAGCAAGCTTCAAACAAAAAGAAACTAAATAATAAAACTCTGGTTACAGGTTGGCCTAATGAGAACAAATGGCCTG
This sequence comes from Ambystoma mexicanum, assembly GCF_040938575.1. NCBI lineage: Eukaryota > Metazoa > Chordata > Amphibia > Caudata > Ambystomatidae > Ambystoma > Ambystoma mexicanum. The sequence goes on along the minus strand of NC_090935.1, from coordinate 952,494,675 downwards.
GAGGCAGGGGAGTTGCCATTTGTCCAACATGAAGATTTACTATTAATTTTAAAGGACGATTATAACTTAAGACCTTTTTTTCAGCAACCATAAGTTATACTGATAACATGTGTGTGTCTTTTTTGGTAATTTCTAGATGATTTTTGTGATATCAAATGCATCCACCTATGACTCAGAGGGCTGTAATGGCCATTGATAATGGGTTTCTGGCTGATCTGAAAATGTTCCAAATTTGGGAGTTGGTGAAAAGCTGCAGGGTGAAATTACGAATATGGGGAATAAATGGCATGATCAGAATGGTTACGCATTTTCTGAAAACAGCAGACCATGTCCACACAGCCGTGTAAAATAGTAGGGAACTGGCTGTCGTCTTATTTAATTCCTCATAATTAGCTCAATTGGTAAATATATATATTATTGCAGTTGCAAGTTAAATTATGAAGTTGTGTCACATAACAAGATGTTTGTCAAGATTTCACATGAGAACAAATGGGAATTGAAAATGAATTTGCCATATGTCTGCTCCACACTCTTAAACCAATTCGTAGAGAGTGGCGGAAGTTGGGAGTAAGGAGAAGGGTAACTGTCCAATCCTATTTGCAAGAACTCTAACAGGGTACTCCCCAGGAATGTAAATTTGGTGGTGTCATTGCTGCTATCTTAAGAGGATGCACTATGAGGAAGGGACAGAGCTACTGAAAATTCCCATCGGGCAGAGTTGCTTTAATCTTCTCCCTTTATGGCAGGTGAGGGGGATAAATCTGTGGAGATCTGTAGGCAATTTAACAAAAACATATTAATGTAATGAATTCCCTTTGGCAGAAGACTTCAGGGTGATTTGTGTTAAAATTATAAATTAACAAAGCTCACTTCCCAGTGTGCGCTGAAATAATAGAGCCTACAATTTAATTGAGTAATCCTTTGGTCCTGTAGACCCCAACTTCTTTAAGGAGGAGGCTTGTCTTTGGTCTTAATCAGTCCAGTCTTTTTGCCCAACTTTCCCCAACACAAGCCTTTTAGTGGACGGGGGTCTGAAATCCAAAATTCTTCAATCATCCTAATTGTTCTGTCAGGCATCCCCAACCCAGACCAAAGTAGGAGGGGTCTAAAAACAAAATGATACATCACCCTGCATTTATTTTAAACCAAAAGTGTGGGTGAAATCATAATTTCCACATGCATTTGTCCAAATCTGAAAAACAAAACTGCTAGCCTGTTAAGCGCACAGAAGAATCAAAATTGCACAGCACTACATTTGTAAATTGTGTTAATTGACCAGCACTAATTATTTATTGAAGTGACATTTCTAGAAAGTAAAGAATTGTGATTTGTGTTTTTTTCAACTCACTTGTGTGATTTATTTAGGTTGAGCGATGTTTATTGTGTTATGTCACGGATAAAAAGATGTATGACATTTCAGTGCCAGTTTCGTAATATCTAATTCAAACAAATATACATGTATTTACTGTACACAGACCTGGTTCTTGGCTCATTGGTAGCTCAGCGGGAGGGATCCCAGGAGTATTAGATGAATTGGAGATAGGGCTAAATAAAAGAATCAATTAAACAGTTTGTTGTGTGACACCTTGAGTGGGGATGGAAGGAACCCCCCGTTTTGAGGGTGGCCTCTGAATAAACCGTTATATAAGGTGTATGCATTGAAGTCAAATAGATAATGATGGACATTGTGTATTACTTCTAGACTAGTATTTTAGAACATGACCAGCAAGCTCCTACAATTAATACTAAGATGGCATGGCACTCATCCAAAGCATTGTTCAGGAGTGACAATAATTGCATGCAGAATGTTTGGAAAGGTAAAACAGTTCACTGATATCTCTAGTCTGTTAAATCCTTTTGGATACCTGAGGCACATATCTTTGTGAAAAAAATCTCAATTAGATTGAATAGATCCAGCAATGCTCCTAAAGAGTCCATGTTGGCCACTAGTTAGGGCATTGCTCTTTATCTAATTGTGTGCCATTACACTGCCTTGTTAATTCCCTTGGTGTCACGTTTGTTTAGGAAAATCAGTTCTTGTTCACGTTTGAAAGGTTTATCTTCTCATATTTCTGGACTGGGTCCCTTAACCACTTGTAACACTGTCCATTCGCAATCTTCCCATCCGTGATTCGGGGCTAAAATGTTTGACTGCCATGACTTGTTCAATCTTATTTTTTAAACAGCTCCTGTTTTCTATTATCCTGATCTTGATTTTACTATTGGTGTTCCCAGGTGCAGCCCACAGACTTCTTTACGGTTAGTACTTTTTTCCTCCATTTTTGGGACAGTAAGAGAGGAACTAGGGGAGAGAGTTGGCTCGATGGTAGTTAGCGCCTAAAACGCTACTATGGGCCTCATTACGACCTCGGCGGTAGCCATGCCGCTGTTGGCGGCATGGCTGCTGCCGAAATCGCGTCCGGGTCCGGGTTCCCAGAATGAGGAATTACCGGGCCATTCCGAGTTCGGAGGGCCCGGTAATTCCTCCCTCCAAGGATCCGTACCTTCCCTATTCCCATTGCAGCCCCTTATTGGGCTGAATGGGAATGGGAGAGGGAGCAAACAACGGGCCGATTACGAGTGGCCCGTTGTTTGCTCCCTCTTCCCATCGCGGGACCCGGTAAGCACGCCTGGTTTTGCCAGGCGTGCTTACCGTGTCCCACGAGGGGACCTCACAATGTGGCGGACCGGGTTTAACGGGTCTGCATTCTTTTGCGACACCCATTAACCATTCCGCCAGGGTCGTAATGAGGCCCTATGTGTTTTTTTCACAGATTATTCATGGATTTCGCACCTAGACAGTGAAATACCCTGTGATGTGGCTACACCCACTATTCGTCTAAGGTCAATTTTAGGGACATTCCCCCACCTCTAGATGGTGATAGGGAATTATTATTGAATCCCTCACACTCACAATAACACTAATGGTTATTCTTGTGTTCTTTTTTGACATCCTATATAGTGGAGGAAGTGGAGGTGTATATACAAAACACCCATTTTGACAATCAACACAATTTTGATTGTAGGGGCTCTCATTTCCGGAAGCACTAGCATTACAAGGGACTTTAATCACACTGCTCCTGATGAATGATGCTATACATCGAATATGAACAGAACTAGCCAAAGCTTAACTGAGGAGGCAATAGTGTACAAACATCTTATTAAACAGTGTTGTTAGAACTCCTTAGAGATTGTAATTTGGATACTATCTGTTTTAATAGGTTTGTCTCTATGTTGTAAAGCCTTCTTCAGTCAGAGAGGTATTGAGTTACTGCGTTCTAAACACTGCATATCTTGTTTATTATGGAAACTTGAGTTGTCCGTTGTTTCGTTTTTTCAAATTTGTGATATGTTGTTGCAATTGTATGCAATTTCTGAGAGATTGTACACATTTTTGTTAACTTTTTAATATTTAAATTATATATAAAGAATCATTCTATTATCGTTGTAATTTGTTTCACTACGTCACAATATAGGCTGTCATATTCCATACCCCAATTGTTCTAAATTACTTTTCTATACCGGGAAGTGGTAAGGACTGCATGTTTAATTATTTAATTATCATACAGGTGCGACCAAGTGTTCCCCATTTAGTTTATGGTTTACTTCTAGACTAGGTCACATTACTATGCACTGGCCTAAATAGTTAGAGGAGTGTATCTAGAATATGTATTTCTACTTCTAAGATATACTTCCGCTTGAGACACAGAAATGCATATCTGTACACTCATGTGCAATAGCTTGGGTTTGTAATCATACACTCACTGCTTAACTTGCAGCCTAGTGCAGGATGCCTGCGATTCAAACATATCCTTGACAAATGTTGTATATTTAATTATAATGATTAGACACCGCTGTGCTTATAAAGTTAATACTGACATGGGAGTTTCCAGCGTCTTTTGAATTAATAGCTTGTATGCAGAGTCTCTTTGAAGACAGCTGTGAAGCCTTTGGAAACCTCTTTAACTTCAGATTTAATTCTCTGCATTCCTCATGTCGTGCGCAGGCCTAAATGTACCAGAATAGCTAAACAAGCTGGAGGGGTGCACTCAGAGATTTGGACTTTTGTTTTAAGCTGCCTTGTTGAGTGTGCGTTCCGGTCTTGTCTTACGCTTTGCTACTAATAACGTTTACCGGATACACCTCATCAATATCTCTAGTCGAGTCTGGAGATATTTCCATGTCAGTCACTCTCTGGGAGAAATTAGCAGGGAATCTGGACCCTGCCACAAAAAAAGCCTGACACCGCCTTATGCTGCCTGTTATGGGTAATGCCCTGACAGGCAAAAGTCCTAGCAGCCCACTTCACACAGTACCTAATCATGTTAGAGTGAGCTTAAAAGCCTCTCCCAGCATGCCAGCCACCTATCATGCATGCCAGAATACACTAACCTGGAATCAGGACTGGACTAAGCAGAAGATAGCATGGAACTTCCGACAACCCCTATCCCTCTGATTTACTTAAAGTAACAGAGAGGTGAGAGAAACCATAGGGAAACCCTCTGGGGTAAAAAAATAAAACCTGATGTAGAGATCCTTGACAGGCCCACGAAGCAGAGACAGCAGAGTCACGTAGCTAGGCACCAGTGGGGCAGGATGAATGTGTGAAGAGTGAGAGGCAAGAAGCCACACAGAAAAGGAAGTGGCAACAGGAGCACTGGGAAGAGCACATGGACCAACAAAGAGAAATCGGGTAAGGATAAGACACACAGAAGCTGCATGCACGCAACATATAAAAATGGTAAAGGACAAGACAAACTTATTATAGCGCCAGTATTTGGAAAGTAGCGAGGTGTCAGGCGCCGGATCCCAGTAGACCTTTGACAGCTCCGTCACCAGGAAACGCTGGGCCCCGAAGTCCCATCACAAGCTGCGAGGAAGAAGCTAGACACAGAGAACCACAGATTGAAAGATCAATTAATTAAACGCACACAATTCTGCTGGAACCATAATGGTACAACATATTGAACATTATAAAAACAGAACATTTTTTACAACCTTCAGATAAGAAACTCACTTGACATAATCCTTCAAATAAGAAGGTCTCCTCCTGACACCTTTAGTGTATATATTTTTTCATTACCATCACTTGCTTTGTCTCCTGACTCAGTTCCATGTTTTCTTGCATCCTCCTGGTTACCTTTACTCACATTTAGCAAGTTAGAATCACCCTTACAACATGTACACACTTTATTTACATTCCACAGCTTTCCATCAGAGACACTTACGGCTCCATGAAATCTCTCAACAGCCTTTGTTATTGCTGACCATTTTGCAGAACCACTTGTGGAAGTTAAAGGAAGTTTTATTCTTACCAAATCACCTACTTTTACATCACAAACCTTGACTGGCTTCACTGCCTTTCTCACATCAAAACACCTTTTGTTGGTTAGCTGCCTATTCATACTCTTCTTCTCAATCTCCTTAAAATCAAATTCTTTCTTGCATGCTCTACCCAACCAGGACGGACACACCCTTGTGTTGGGCTTTCTTCCTTTGAGCATCTCAAACAGGGAAATGCCCATAGTGGCATGCGGAGTGAACCTGTGTGCTACAACAGTGTCTTCAACTGCTTTCTTCCAATCATTTTTACTCTGCAAAGCACCCTTAATACTGTTCTTTATTACCTTATTGAATCTTTCCACAATTCCATTTGCTTGTGGATGAGAAATGGAACTTGTGTTGTGTTCCACCACATTCTCCTTCAGAAAGTTTCTCATTTCCTGTGACACAAGTTGTACCCCATTATCCGTGATGATGGTAGTGGGATACCATTCTCTTTTGAAAATAGTATCTAAAAATACAATAATGTTCTTGGAACCGATGTTCTGTCCCTATTTTACTTTCACCCATCTAGACAGCATATCAATTTAAAACCATGCTTCTAACTGGTCCTATAATATCCAAACCTACCCTTTCCCACAGTATGGTAGGTATTAACATAACGGTCATTGGTTCCTGTCTTGCAATGTACCCCTTTGCAGAATCATTGCAGGTACAACATTCTATAATTAGTCTCCCTATTTCCAGATCCATTCTGGGCCACGAATAATCCTCCCTGAAAAGTTGCTTAGTTTTTGTCATTCCCTGATGCCCATCATGTGCTATCTCCAATATCCTGCACCTTACACCAGTAGGTGGATACAACTTGTCCCAACTCAGTGCAAAATTGTCATTTGAATGCAATTCATCATATACATGCCCAACCGCTTCAGGCAATACCCCTTCAATACACTTCTTCAATTTGCTAAGAACTTCATCTAACTCCTTGGCCTTTGCCCATTCATCCGCAGACACCACTTCCTGATTCATATTCATTATTTCTTCACCATCATTATCATTCTCATCAGTATTTACAAAGTTTGTCAATCTTGATAAACAGTCTGCACATTCATTTTTGACTCCAGGAACATACTCCATATACCAATTTGATTCCTGCACGTTTGCCATCCATTTCCTGATTCTTGCTGACACTTTATCCAACCCTTTGACAGTTAAAATTTCCCTGAGAGGTTTCTCTGTTATTACAACAAATTTTGTTCCCCAGAGGAACGACCAAAACTTTTCAATATACCATTTTACTTGTAACAACTCTTTTACAATAGTTGAATAATTGTGTTCTGCCACATTAAGTACCCTTGAAGCATAAGCAATAGGGTATTCAATCCCCCCTTCAATTTGAGCTAACACAGCAGCCAACCCATGATTGCTTCCCTCACTGGTCAGGATGCTCTTTTTGATGGGATTGAAAGATTTCAAAGTAGGTACACCGTTGAGATCTTTCTTTATTTTGTTAAATTCATTCTCACATTCAACATCGCAAACAAATTTCACATTCCTTTTTGCAAACTTTCTCATATGAAAACTCTTACTAGCTAGGTCAGGAATTAATATTGCATAATATTCTGCCATGCCCAAAAATGATATAACCTTATCTTTAGAATACAGACTGGGAAAATTCAAAATGGTGTTTACTAATTCTTCCTTAGGTTTTATGCCTTTGCCAGAGATTTCATGTCCTAAATACTGTATCTGCACTCTATTGAATTTACATTTCTCCCTACTAAGGGTTAGACCAGCCTCTCAGAAAACATTTAGGACTTTGCACATTCTACTTTTGATCCTTCCCGTAAACTAAAACATCATCCTGAAAGTACACCTTGCATATGATGGAATAAATTGTACATCACACATTGAAATACCGCAGCTGCAGAAATTAATCCAAAAGCATCCTTTTGCATTGGAACAAACCTTCAGTAGTAATTAAAGCTGTAACATTTTTTGATCCCAGATGTAACATGATCTGATGATTCGCTGATTTCAGGTCTAACGTACTCATCACTTTGAAATCTCTTACAGTCCCTAACATTTCCACTACATTTGGCAAGGGATGTCTGGCCGGAACTACACATTTTTTACTGACCTAAGATTGATGCACAGCCTAAGTTTACCATTGCGTTTGTGCACAATAACTAATGGTGACACCCATCCAGAAGATTCAACTCTTTCAAAAACCTCTTTTCCAATTCTTCTTTTATAGCACTCCTTATTGCTAGCAGAACTGGTCTGACTTTATGTACAACTGGAACAGCATCATTTCTCATCCAGATCTCATGCTTAAGGTTCTTTAGACTTCCCAGTTTGTCTCGAAACACAGGATGATTTTCAAATTTTTCAGATTGTTTCTCCTGATCTACTGTATACACCATCTTTTCCGCACCATGGTCCAGTTTTATCTTTATTCTCCTTTGATGAGACCAACTCAACAACGGAGGTAATCCTTTCTTGGAGACATATAATTTCCCTTTTGCTGTTCTATCTTTGAACTTCATGGTCGACCAAAACCAACCTTCTAGTTCAATACGTTTACCATCATATGCAACAGGCTTCACATCAATTTCTGTTAGAGCAGTATTTTGAAGTGTTTCTCAAAAATTATTCTTGGTAACAAAGTGTACTTAGCTCCAGAGTCAATAACCATCTTAATGAACGAACTACCAATTTGTATATCTGCCATAGGTTTCTCAAGATCAGCATCTTGATCTTCCACTGTATTTACTTCTGAATCTTCAATTATAAAGGTACATTCCTCAACTTCTTCGCATAGTTCTTCAATGCGATCTATATTCTCTAATTTTGTTTTGCAACAATTTGTCAAATGCCCCCTTCTATTGCATCTTCTGCAAATTTCTTTTAGTGTGGGACACTTTTCACTGCTGGCAATATGATACATGCTACCACACCTATAGCATTTTCTTTTATTATCATTGACATCTCTTTTTTCCTTGAATTTGAGTCCTCTTCTCCTTTCATACCCTTGATCTTTCATATTAAATTTCTTATTAAATTGTCTCTTTTTCATGGTGTTCTTTTCTTGTACTGTTAACACTTCTGGTGAGTTGGATACGTCCAACTTGTTATTTGTTTCTTCTCTCTTCTCAAGTTCCTTTACACATTTACTTGAGTGTTCTACTTCCTTTGTAATCCTAAGCACTTCATTTAATGAAGGATTTCCTTTGGACTACAAGGCCTCTCTCACTTTACTGTCTTTGCATTCCAACATAAACTGATCACGGAGGCGTTCCTCCAAATTACCACCAAACTCACATAAAGTAGCCAAACCACGTAATGCTGTAATACATTGTTCAACTGTTTCTCCATTCTCTTTTTTTCATTTTCTGGAATGGTATCTCTCAAGAACAATACTTATGGACTTTTCATAATGCAGATCTAGCATGTTCACACATTTCTCATATTCTGTAAGCCCAACCACCTCCTGATCTGGAAGGTTCTCAAATTGTTCCTGCCCGTAGTTTCCTAAGCAGTGTATAAGCAAACTTCTCTTCCTTTCATTTGAAAAATTAAGACCATGAGCTGCCAGGACATATTGGTCAGAGCATTTTTTCCAGTCTTTCCAAGACACTGCTGGTTCTCCTTTTGACTCTAAAAAATAGTTGGGAGGCGGTATGCTTTGCATTTCTGGTGGTTATGTTTCAACACCAAAGGTTGTTCAATTCAGTCGATGATTGAATTTGTCTAGATGGTATTAGTATATGTGTGTCTGTTTGGTTGCTTGTAATTATTTAATCGTTGTTACCCTTCTTATGAAATTGTTAATATTGTGTTCATTGCTCATCCACTTTTATTTAATTGTGGGGTGACATTACTGTTTATTCTTTCATATGCTGTGCTTTGAGCTGCAAAAGTATTCCTTGTATTGTCAATCCTTATATAGCATTCAATGATTTTATGATGACTGAATTAAATCCATTGTTTGCACATGTGTATGCCATCTAAAAATGTACATTAACAATGTTGCGCCAATAGCAATACATTCATTTGTATACAGAAGAAAGATGCGTGTAACTTCTCTTTCAACTTGTAATGTAATGTTGTTGTGCAGAAAATCAATTTGTTTGGTAATAGAATAGCACAGTGCTTGCCATAGTAAAATCACGCACAATATGGCTTATACAACTGACTCTCTTTCAACCTTTAGCGCTGTTCCATATTCATTTAATTTGTACAGTAGTAAGCGGACGTTGCAGTAACAACGATCAGTTGCTTGCCACGGAAAGCAGAAAACAATATGGAGTCACGTTTTTGTATGTAGGTAGGTCCTGCCTGTAGCATGTCTAGAGTATCACCGTTGCAGCAGAGCACCGAACACTGGTCGATCCAAATGATGCACTGCTAGATTTTGTAAGTAATCAAATGATTATGCTGGTAACTGCTTGGTTTTCTCGTCTACAGTTAAACGTCCATAAATGTATGACTATAAAAACACCTTAGTGAAATCATAACTGTAGCTTGCATTCGCATGAGTAATCGCCTGCTTTGCATGAGCCTGTGTGCACTTACTTCTTCACGCAGTGATTTCCTGGCAATAAATCTCACTTAAATAATATGCAGATGGCATAGCTTTAGCTCCTCAATAACACATCCTGCTTCACAAAACTGCCTTCTTCTGTGTATGGGGTTGCTGTTGGTACTGCTGTTGGTACTTTTGTACAGAGGAGAATTGCTAAGCATTTCGGCGCAGGACTGCCCCTGGGCAGGACAAAGACTGGTATGCAGGGATATTTCTCCTCTGTGAAAGGGAGAGTGAGCTAAAAACGTGGTTGAGACTCTACCAGGGGTCATTCACCCAAGAACAGGCCAATGGCTGTGTTTGTGCCAGTAGAGAGTCTCCCAGAACCCCCATTGTTTTGCATATTAAGTAACTGTGGGTCTCACCCTAAGTTACCAGGGGAATCCAGACGTGGTCCCCTTGCTCACTGTTCTCAGAGAGGCACAGCTCCACCTCACTGTTGATGCCCAAAAAGGCTGAAACACGTGTATGGGGTTGCTGTTGGTACTCTTGTTCAGAGGAGACTTGCCTAGCATTTCGGTACTGGAATGCCCCTGGGCAGGACAAAGACTGATATGCAGGGATATTTCTCCTCGTGAAAGGGACAGTGAGCTAAATATTTGTTTGAGACTCTCCTGGAGGCCATCCACCCAAGAACAGGTCAATGGGCTGTGTTTGTGCCAGAAGAGAGACTCCCAGAACCCCCTTTGTTTTGCATATTAATTAATTTTGGGTCTCACCCTAAGTTACCAGGGGAATCCAGATGTGGACCCCTTGCTCACTGTTCTCTGAGAAGCACAGCTCCACCTCACTGTTGATGCCCAACAAGGCTGAAACAAATGTATGGGGTTGCTGTTGGTACTCTTGTTCAGAGGAGACTTGCCTAGCATTTCGGTGCTGGACTGCCCCTGGGCAGGACAAAGACTGATATGCAGGGATATTTCTCCTCTGTGAAAGGGACGGTGAGCTAAAGATTTGTTTGAGACTCTCCTGGAGGCCATCCACCCAAGAACAGGTCAATGGGCTGTGTTTGTGCCAGTAGAGAGACTCCCAGAACCACCTTTGTTTTGCATATTAAGTAACTTTGGGTCTCACCCTAAGTTACCAGGGGAATCCCAATGTGGACACCTTGCTCACAGTTCTCAGAGAGGCACAGTTCCACCTCACTGATGATGCCCAACAAGGCTGAAACACGTGTATGGGGTTGCTGTCGGTACTCTTGTTCAGATGAGAATTGCCTAGCATTTCTTTGCTGGACTGCCCCTGGGCAGGACAAAGACTGATATGCAGGGATATTTCTCCACTGTGAAAAGGACAGTGAGCTAAAGACTTGGTTGTGACTCTCCCGGGGGCCATCCACCCAAGAACAGGTCAATGGGCTATGTTCGTGCCAGTAGAGAAACTCCCAGAACCCCCTCTGTTTTGCATATTAAGTAACTTTGGGTCTCACCCTAAGTTACTAGGGGAATCCAGAGCTCAACTCCTTGCTCACTGTTCTCATAGAAGCACATCTCCACCTCACTGATGATGCCTAACAAGGCTGAAACACATGTATGGGGTTGCTGTTGGTACTCTTGTTCAAAGGAGAATTGCCTAGCATTTTAGTGCTGGACTGCCTCTGGGCAAGACAAAGATTGATATGCAGGGATATTTCTCCTCTGTGAAAGGGACAGTGAGCTAAAGACTTGGTTGAGACTCTTCTGGTGCCCATCACCCAAGAACAGGTCAATGGGCTGAGTTCATGCGGGTAGAGAGACTCCCAGAACCCCCTCTGTTTTGCATATTAAGTAACTTTGGGTCTCACCCTAAGTTCCAGGGTGAATCCAGATGTGGACCCCTTGCTCACTGTTCTCAGAGAGGCACATCTCAACCTCACTGATGATGCTCAATAAAGGCTCAAACACATCTATGGGGTTACTGTTTGTACTCTTGTTCAGAGTTGAATTGCCTAGCATTTCGGTGCTGGACTGCCCCTGGGCAGGACAAAGACTGATATGCAGGGATATATCTCCTCTGTGAAAGGGACAGTGAGCTAAAGACGTGTTTGAGACTCGCCCGGTGGCCATAGACCCAAGAACGGGTCAATGGTCTGTGTTTGTGCCAGTAGAGAGACTCCCAGAACCGGCTTTGTTTTCATATTAAGTAACTTTTGGTCCTGCACTAAGTTACCAGGGGAATCCAGACGTGGATCCCTTGCTCACTATTCTCAGAGAATCACAGCTCCACCTCACTAATGATGCCCAACAAGGCTGAAACACGTGTATGGGGTTGCTGTTGGCACTCTTGTTCAGATGAGAATTGCCTAGCGTTTTGGTACTGGACTGCCCCTGGGCAGGCCAAAGATTGCTATGCAGGGATAGTTCTCCTCTGTGAAAGGGACAGTGAGCTAAAGACTTGGTTGAGACTCTCCCAGGGGCCATCTACCCAAGAACAGGTCAATGGGCTATGTTCATGCCCATAGAGAGACGCCCAGAACCCCCTCTGTTTGCATATTAAGTAACTTTGGGTCTCACCCTAAATTACTTGGGGAATCCAGACCTCAACAACTTTCTCACTGTTCTCATAGAGGCACAGCTCCACCTCACTGATGATGCCCAACAAGGCTGAAACACATGCATGGGGTTGCTGTTGGTACTCTTGTTCAAAGAATAATTGCATAGCATTTTAGTGTTGGACTGTCCCTGGGCAGGACAAAGATTGATATGCAGCGATATTTCTCCTCTGTGAAAGGGACAGTGAGCTAAAGACTTGGTTGAGACTCTTCTGGGGCCCATCTCCCAAGAACAGGTCAATGGGCTGTGTTCATGCAGGTAGAGAGACTCCCAGAACCCCCTCTGTTTTGCATATTAAGTAACTTTGGGTCTCACCCTAAGTTACCAGGGGAATTCAGATGTGGACCCCTTGCTCACTGTTCTCAGAGAGGCACATCTCCACCTCACTGATGATGCCCAATAAGGCTGAAACACATCTATGGGGTTACTGTTGGTACTCTTGTTCAGATGAGAATTGCTAAGACTGCTATGCAAGAATATTTCTCCTCTGTGAAAGAGACAGTGAGCTAAAGACTTGGTTGAAACTCTCTCAGGGGCCATCCACCCAAGAACAGTTCAATGGGCTGTGTCCGTGCCAGTAGAGTGACTCCCAGAACCCCCTTTGTTTTCCATGTTTGTTTAAATAATCTGCCTCTGTCTCATACTTTGGTAAAACACCTTCAACTTTATCAAACCCCTTCTTGGGCCTGGCAGGTCTGAGGGCTTCTAAGGCAAGTGGACGCAACTAGGGGGTTTAGTGGTCGTGGTGTTGGGATTCACTATGGGGCTTGCGATGGACTGTCACCCACAGAGCAATCTTCTGTGTGCCTACATTGGGCCCAGCATCATGGAGTGCAAGATGCGCCTGTCCTCAAGGGTCACCCCAGTGCCATCACCCAGTCTCCAGCATTGGATCGCACCACAGTACATACCCACAAGCCATGTCAAACGTTATTGTCCTCCCTCCATTGTGCATGGCAGATTGGTTTGGGTCAGGCTCATGGTGTCATGTGATGAGCCTCGGAATCTTGAAAACATATGGTGAGGAGCAGTCCTGTTTTACAAAGGTTCAAGACTCCATGAACCATGGAAGGATGGCAATACCATTTGACAATGCTGCTGGGTATGTACTGTGATCAATTGCCATGCTGGAGACTGGTTTCTGGTGGACTGCAACTTGCTAGCAGGACTTTTTGCTGTTTGGCAGTCTGCTCAGATGGTTCATAGGAGTGGTGCTTAACAACCTGCTGTGGACTGTATCTACTCCAACAGGGAATATTTTTGGTTCTTATAGAGGCACAGCATATGTTGTTAGTTAAGAGAAAGTTGTTCTGCTCTATCCAAAGTGCGACTGTGGCCATTTGCCCTTTTCTAATTTCACCACTCCCTCCTATTGTATTCATGGTTGCATGGATAGGCTATTACAGGGGCTGTTGAGGCTCATTGTAATGATAAGGACTCAAACATCCTGTGTGCACCTGATAAGAGCAGGTGCTATTTTCATGAGTGCTTTTAGGTGGTATAACAGGAGTAAATAACTATGTTTATTCCATCTGAAATATATAGCTCACATAAACAATGTGCAAAATGACAACATGTAACAGATGTGAAATAACACTAGCAGAACTTGGGAACAGATGTTCATTGCACTTGTGAATACTAGGAGAAACGTCTGCATGCATGTCAGGAGCTGATTGATTTTTTGGTTTTGGTTTATTTATTGAGTGCTCACCTAGCTTTGTGAAGCAATGGAGCACTTTACAGTCATAGGGCAAAGTTTACAGTGAATGAAGCAGAGGAACAAGGGACCAAGGGAACAATGGGGTGGTTAAGTGCAGGCAATTTGGCAGCAAGAGATTTACAAGGAGAGTAAAATGAGGGAAGCAGATAGCCCAGCCTCAGATTATTTGCTGATTGTGGGGTGTGTGTGGACCTTCGTGTTAGGGAAGAGCAATTCCTTAAAGAGGGGAGCCTTGAACTCCTTCCTCAAATGTAGAAGCAATGCTGTGAGTCTCGCATTGATTGGAATGAGATTCCAAAACCTGGGGGCATAGACAGAAAAGGCCTGTCTTCTGGTTATTTTCTTCCTGCACTGGCAGATAGCTCAGTCTGCGCAGGTCTTTAATGCTGGTAGAGCATTCTCCTCCAGAAATGCTGGGATTCTCAGCGAGGTGCCTTGGGGACTTGAGAGTGACAGATATGTAGATGATACAGCAGGATTTGATGGTGATACATCCTTGCACTGGGAGCCAGTGCAGTTTGATGAGAGTTGGACTGATGTGCTAAAATTTGCCATGATGAACCATGCTGTATCATTTCAGGCACATCACTGAGGCACCAGGGTGGTCGCCAGAAGGGCTTCCAGAAGGGCATTAGCACAATCCAGATAAGAGAGGACCAAGGCTGGGACAGCAGTTGTTTGGTGGGATGAAGGTGTTGATTTTCTGCAGGAAGAAATGTCAGACCAAGCTTTTTGAGTCTGTATTACTATCTGCCCCTTGAAGAGGAGGTGTCTGTTGATGTAGAACCGAAAGCACTTGGTGCAGGTGGTCAGCTGGGGTGTGAAGCCCCCCAGGTTCATACTGGAGAGCCAGGTCTGGATGTTAATGTGTTTGGTGTTGTAAGTAATGTTTGGAAGGGGAGAGGGTCTTTCCACACCCGCAAGCAGTTTAGACTAAGGCAACTGCCTGGAAGTGTGATGTAGGGGACCAGGCAGGAGGCGGGTGCCCTCACAGAGATCTATATGACCACATCATTGTATGCTTTTTAGATGTTGCGCACCTGCGGGAGTAAACCGCCATCTTAGATTGCAGCGGTCATTTTGAAATTGAAGCCTAACATGGTAGAACATCCAGCATTACATATTTAGGCTGTGAACATGAGAAACAAACGAGTGCATGAAGAAATAGGTTGCATCCTGGGCATTGATGAGAAAGGCCAGATTCGCAGAGAATCATAAACCCTTCATTGTCTTAAAAATTGCCAACCCTCATGGCCTGGGATTAATGTGCCCTGCAAGGCTGTACAAGGGCGGCTGAGCCCTTTTGCAAGATATGATCGCACTAGAAGGATGGCACAGACCTCCAACCCCCACCAGTCTCAGCTCCAAGTTACAGCACCCAAGTGCCCTAGTCCCAAGACCTTTGAATTCCAAGATACCAACCAGCCCCAGACTACCGACCATAAAACTGTTAAACCCCCAATCGATCAAGAAATATCAGAAAACAGGGCTTTTTGCCTCCGCTATTAGGTGACGTGATTTGTGCTACTGGTGCAGGGAGGGACAAAGTAACAAACTTAAAACGAGGCCGGAAGACCTTGAAAGGGTCCCGGCCTGTCTGAGATCGAGGGAAGCCTGTGAGTTAGTATGGCCTTGACTCCTCCCATGGGTCCTTCTCTGCTTGTACCAGGTACACTGCTAGATAGAGAGAGATGCATTGTTTATTCTGCACATAATTGCCAATTAGACACCACCTCACGTCCGACGAGTATAGCATCACACACATGGAAGAAGATTGACAGAAGAGGCTGGGACCAATGGCCTGGATCCCCTATGAAGCAGGTTGCCTATGTATAGGGTCTCTCCAACCAGACGCATGGGTTTTTACTATATGTGATGATGTCATTGATGACAATGCATGCCTTTTTAACATGTTACTCATGCAGGGTGTTCTACAGCTTTAGAGAAAAATACATACACAATTTCCGAAGGGCAAATACGCCTCCTCGTCCTCCTGACGGGAGGCGTGAAAGTGTGCCTTGTGTTGTGTGAGCCCTGATTGCCATTTTGAACTTCATTAGAAAAAATCCAGGATCATGCAGATTGTGGCAGAACGTTCGGTGGCAGCAGAGTTCTTTGTTGTTGCAGTTTTACTTTGTGAAAATAAAAATGTGTTATCTTCGCAAGAGGTGTGTTCAACCTTTTTCATAGTGGGTTGTATTTTATCTGGTGTGAGCATTGAGAGGTTTGCTAAGAGTAAGCAGTAGGAATTTGGACTTGGCAGGGTTGAGCTTTAGGTAACCACTGGACATCCAGGACTGGATCGTTGTGAGGCAGGCCTTGAGACTCTGGATGTCTTCTGTGGTGGATATCATAAGGTAGAGCTGAGTGTCATCTGCATGTTGGTCATGTTTAAGAAATAAGCTTTCAAAAGGTATTTGTCTCTGGCCATCATTCAGGTCTGCTGCTCTCCTCTCTACCCCACCCTCTCCATCAGAGCAGTCGTGAAAAGTGAAAGCAACTCTTCCTAGCCGTGTTTTTTTTTTCATGTGATGCACATGATTTTTTTCATTTATTTTTCATTTCGGTGAACTGGTTGCCACTCCCACATCAACCTGTTCACCTTTATCAAAACCAAAAGGCTATAGCAAGGTGCTAATAGCGATAATTCCTACCCCGGCGACCCGTTCCAGGCAGCATCAGCATCACCGTGCCCTTATTAAAGGGCCTTACTGCACTCTGGCCTTTTACTCATACTAGCATTCCATTAGAGGCCAGGACGAGCTACCGAGGACGGTACCCTGGTTTAGGTTTTATGAGCAGAAATAGTTCATCATATATGCCAACATATTCCATTCAGGAGATGATAGTCCAGTCTTGGTTTTCACCTTGCATTCTGGGCCTTCTAGTGCTGGGTTAATCATGGGGCAATCCAGGACGACCCAGAGTTTAAACCAGTACTGCATTAGAGTCTCCTGAATGGAATGGATAATGTTGGCAGTTATGAACATTCACATGGCGTATACAACACATTGCTCCGTCTGCAGTTTAATGGGACAGACATCTAGCTCACTTAAAAACAATGAAAAAGATACAGTACCATTCATGGTTGTGCACTAATTGCTATAGCCATAAGGATTCAATTATGTTTTCAGTTCAAGGATGCCTTTGCTTAACCTCCCTTAACACAAGTATAGCCTAATAAAATGATGTTCTATTTGACCTTTACAAAATGCACTACTACCTTATTTCATGAAGCAAGTCATACAGTTTTACGGCTGAATATTAAAGGTACAAATGATTCCACGGTTTTAATTATAGCCTGGATTTTTTCTAATGAAGTCCAAAATGGCAATCAGAGCTCACACAACACAAGGCACACTTTCACGCCTCCCGTCAGGAGGACGAGGAGGCGTATTTGCCCTTCGGAAATTGTGTATGTATTTTTCTCTAAAGCTGTAGAACACCCTAAGAAAGAAAAATAGACGGCACACTCTAAAAATAAATCAATGTTATTCCTTTAACTGGCCTATTTACCATTCTGAACTCCTGAAGGGACCAATTAAAAGAAGCTGCTCGCTTCCTGTTGGGTCTG
The DNA here is from genome assembly GCF_040938575.1 of Ambystoma mexicanum. Classification (NCBI taxonomy): domain Eukaryota; kingdom Metazoa; phylum Chordata; class Amphibia; order Caudata; family Ambystomatidae; genus Ambystoma; species Ambystoma mexicanum. The sequence goes on along the minus strand of NC_090935.1, from coordinate 952,476,979 downwards.
GAAACAATGTGCGTTGGTTGATGTGATGCCACATTAGTGTACGCATCCCGGGCGGCTTACATTGTGTTCTCCACAGGATGGGTTGTAATGAGGCCTGGGCTTTCTTGTCAAGTGCCTCGCTCCAGGGCCCAAATGTCACCGAGAATAAAGATACAGCAGCAAATGACCACCACCAGCTCCTAAGTGACAGAGCCCCCAGTGGGGTTAGGAAAACACATACTGAAAAGAAGGAGCTTTCAAGCGCCTTCGTGTTGCCACTCGGTATTTACAAATGCGCCACTTGCCGGGATAGTTGGTACTTCAGAAAGAGATCATGTTTGCTTTTGTTTTTCCCATTTCTGTCTCTAATCATAAGTGACATTGGCCCTCATTACAATTGAGCCAGGCTGGAAATCAAGGTGCCAGTAAAGAGTTACCGGAACCTTTTCCAGACCGGCTCACTTTGAGTCTTCCGGTAAGGGCACGGATATCCCAGCAGGCCTGACCTTCTGGGAGTTCAGGCCCCTACTGGCAGGCTTTTCACTGAAGCTCTGGCAGCGTTACTAACGGTGCTGGTGCTTCAGGTTTCCCATTCCCACGGAGTCCCATGGCAGATAACAGCGTTAAGGGGTTGCTGGTAACCCACCGGCTACGGGCGGGTTTTACCAGCAACCTAGTAATGAGGCCCAATTGTCTTCATACAGTACAAAAGAAGTGCGTGCTTACTGCACACATACAGTCCATAAACTAAAACATTTAAATCCAGGGTGGTCTGGATGAAACTCTTGTGTTGTGTAAAGGCTAATGCAAGGGCATTCATATTTATGAGACGTAGACATATATATATATATACCACTCGTCATTATCCAAGAGTGTAGAGGATTTATAATACAGAAGGGGAATGTGCTCATTCACTACTGTATGGTTAGGCTGTTGTGATGTATTTCCAGAAATAATGCTGTGCTTTCCTCAATAAAGGTGCAGTTAACAACATGGTTGTTCTACTTATTTCATTTTTTTGTATGATGTGTGACCGGTGGATGGCAGATAATATGTTTAAAAAAGACTTTTATTTTTGTCTGAATGGGTAATGGGTTGAAGGCCAGTAAGTGTTAGGAGTTATTCTACAGAGAACATGGTGCTCGGCTCTCTAACCAATCCAAACACAGGGTGTAGGGAAGAGGTAACCTATGGTACATCATGGTTTCCTGTCAGGCAGGAACACTGGGCTCCCACTGCTTCTCTATAGAGTTGCTGGTACAAAGTTTCAAGGTTATAGCGATGACCTTGCTTATTAACACTGTCTACTTTTATACAGAGTCTCATGCCACTCCTAGATAACCTACTTCTAAACACAGACTCTAGGATATGGTGTCCAGCACACTTCTTGACGATGGAAGCAGGAATATTTCACCTATAACTCTCCTTGCCTCCGTAGATATAGGTTTTAGAACGCTTGTTAGTTTTCACCAGAGATACAATGACAAGATCACTTCCAGGAATATCCTTCACAGCTCACTCCCTGAAAGGTTCAGGGTTACACAACCTGATTGCTATTTTACACTCTAAATGGTATACTGTATGACCCACATATCTTTAGAGTTATAGAACCCTACTCACTTTTTTTTCATCAACAAAGTCTTACCTTTGGGTTGGGTTAGCCACTTGAGACATGCTCTGATATGCAGCTTATTCCTCATGTGCACTCCAAGGCCTCTCGGGTCTCTAATGCCTCTCATCACTCTCAACTATCTCAGGCCTCTCAGCATTCCCAGGGCCATCAGCACAGCATTCTCACCTATCTTTAGCCTCTTAAGATTCCTCTGGTTTCTTTCTCATTTGCATGCCGTCATTCACTCTCTTCACTGCCGCCTGGTAAGTGAAACCAGTCCCAACAACTTGAGTGGTGACGTCTGACATTTTACAATAGTTTGGGGTGATTATGTTTCTCCAACAAGCCCTTCCTCAGATTAATCTACCACCGCCACTTGATAAACTGTCTCATCTGCACCTTTGCTGTTCATTGCCAGGTCTTTCAATGATCCAGTGGACATTTAGCAGTCAGGCTAAAGTTTCACTTTCTCTGCAGGCCTTTGTGTTTGCTCTCTGTGGTGCACTAAATGCCAATGATGTTCTGAGCCTTTTGTCCCACAATGCTTCACCAAGTGACTTCTCACTGCAATTGATTGGTGGGCAGAAGAGAAACGTGTTGTGCTGCAGTCTTCCTGCTTTCACAGGTACAATCTTGTCATGTAGAGCCAAGGATCCATGTGGTTGAATACCTGCATACAAATGAGTATTACTATGACTCCAGTTTGAGTATCAAGGCTTGTTAACACTAGCCTCATAAATAACAATGGGTAGGCTAAGAAGGAGGGGGAAAGAATGCTCACTCAGTAATAATGAGGTAGCTCTGCTGAGTTGGTCCATGTGTGGATGTGACCTGAGATGAGGACTCTTATAAACTCGGCTGCGTACTCCAATAGCCTATGCAGTTTCTCGAGGACATTGCAGGCCAGCGTTCATGGTCCACCGAGGACTATTCAGATCATGGGATGGATTCAGGCCAGTGGCTTCATCACAGTTCTTAAGTCTCACTGTGGAGTTATGCTTTTTGCTATACTTTCAATACTGTTTTTTGGGGGGATAACTCTCATCTGTTGTCTTAATCTAGCCAGCAGGCATTATTATTTTTGTGACCAAGCAGGTCATAATAGTTTGAGTGACAGAGGAAGGTTTTCTTGCCAGGACAAAAGTCTCTTCAAGAGGCACAGAGTACCCTGCCTGCAGGATAGGTCCCTGCCTCCTGCCCGATACCTTAAACAGAGGCAACCTTAACCTGCCTTCTACAATCATGGTCCTTATTCACACTAGGCACATATCACTCTCATCATCAGTTCGTCATGTTGCAGTGTGCCTTGTCTGCAGCCCAGTGTTTGGTGTTAGGTTGCCCGCTGCTGTCCAAATGGCAAAGTGCACCTCAGCGTGCCCTTCCAATTCAACAACAGCTATGATGTGATATGATAGTCTATTTATATAGCGCCTATAAACAATGGGTTTCAAAGCGCTCCAAGGCAAAGGAGGGAACAAGGGAAAATACAATGACATTCTTACAGGCCATGAACAGTAAGGATGTGCAATTAACTATCATACTCGTCCTGACAACATTTCAGATAGTGCAAGAGCTAAAACATAGACAATGAAGGGATCGGGAGAGTGGGAAGGAAATGGAAACAGACTGGCAACTACCGTGCTAGGCCTGACAACATTTCTGGTACAGCCGGAGAAAAACAAAGGGTGGGGGAGAGTGTTAGGCAGAATCACCTGCAGTACCCTTGGAGAACACTACAGGCAATTAAGACTACAAGTGTCAGTACAATTTCACCTTTGGTACACGTCTGTACTACACAGTTATGTGGTAGCAGTGGCTGAGCAGCCAGACTTATCTCAAGAGTTGAGTGAGCAGTAGATCAATGTCACTAAAGGCCAAACCTGCTCTGAGCCTTCTAGTCCCACAATGCTTCACCAAGTGACTTCTCACTGCAATTGATTGGTGGGCAGAAGAGAAATGTGTTGTGCTGCAGTCTTCCTGCTTTCACAGATACAGTCGTGTCATGTAGAGCCAAGGATCCATGTGGTTGAATACCTGCATACAAATGAGTAGTACTATAACAACAGTTTGAGTTTCAAGGCTTGTTAACACTGGCCCTGCCTCCTGCCCCATACTTTGGCCTGGGCCAAAGTCAATGGTTGAGAGTCTTTTGTATAGGATAGCACAGTTCTGGTAAGTAATGGTTAAGTCTTAGATTTCCGGACCGCATTTGTCGCAGTACCTTGTCAATGAAGAAAGCTGTAGCTGAGGCAGTTGTTCCTGGCAGTTCGAGCTCATCTCACTGTTCCTGAGCTTAAGTCGTGGGGACAAGAAGGAGGACGTCGGGAGGTTCCTGCGCTGCCCAGGGAAGAAGCCAAAAGCTGTAGCAAGCCGTTGGTTTAAGGTGTGAGTGCCTTAAAGTCCATGAGCTGGTTTCCTTCCCTCTGGCTATCCGGTTTTCAACAGCACTCTGATGAAAATTCGACCAGATGGGGTTGGTGTCCAGGTGGCTTGTGAGTTGGTTGTTCCCACCAAACTCAAGGGAAGAAGTTAACCTTGAAGGGCTTCTCTGTCGTCAGAGTTTCAGGCAATTTGGACCTGCAGCAGGGCTTCACCGGTCATCCAGGAGTTGCAGCAGTCCTCTTCCTTCCTCTCCTCTTCGGTGCTTTCGTTCCAGTGGTCGACTCTGCCTTCCAAGTCCCAGAGACCTGCTTTCAAACAGTTTTCCCCCATTTATTCCAGCCTGGCTGTCACTCACACAGCAGGGTGGCTGCCCTTCTAGGACAGCCAGCTGGCCAATCACACCAGAGTGCATTCAGGTCTCCTAGGAGATTAAACACAGGGAGTTTAGGGCACTTCCCTCACATCCTGTCCACCCCAGGCACCCTGGCACCAGAGGAGGGCTCCAGCACTGACGCCCGCTAAAGGCCAATGAACACAGGGACCAAACCTGGTTTGGCGCGCAGAGACAAACACAAGAAGGACCTTTCCTAAAAGAAATGGCGAAAAAAGATGACCAGAGTCTGTTTTTACAGATAGGTCTTGGGCGCCATATTGAAAAACATGGCTGGCCCGATTTTTAGCTACTGTTATGAGTGGTCGGGAAAAATCATGGTAGTTTGATCTAAGCCACTGCCACCAGGCATTTAAAATAGGAAAAGGTAACATTTTACTGTTAGATGAGTGTTTTGACTCGGGAAGCTAAGCAACCCCTCCAGCACTCTATAGGAAGATAGTGTGTGCTGGGTCAGTACATTTAAAGAGACTAGTAAAGTCAATTTAACTTTACAGGGTCTGGGAGACAGTAGTCAGTCCCAGAGAATGTGGTTAAACCTTGGGGAGTCTAAAAGACACCCCTGTGCCACTGCACTGAAGGTGCTTTGTGACACACAGAAAAAGATGATGCCATGGAGTTTGTTTATAACACCATATCCAAAGAACACAAAAGTAAAACACATTGAAAATGAAAAGTTCAAAGCCCCAAAAGAGAGCAAAAGAGCTGGGGGGCTCTAAGGTAAAGGGAATGAAGCACTTAAGTGGTAAATCTTTCTAACAGAGAGGGGTGCAGAAAGGGAGGGGAGGAACAAAACAAGCGACTATTGTACTAAGCCTGTTGACATTTCAGATAGCTCTGGGGGACAAGTAAGGAAAGGGGGAGGAGACAAATGAGGTTGCTATCATACTAGGTCCAGGTACAATTCTCATAGAGTAAATGCATAGGAGTAAATGAGGGGAGGAGATAGGAAAAGGGAGAAAGGGAGAGGAGGAGAGAACAGAGAGAGTAAGCAATCAAAAAGAGTGGAGAGCGAATACCATTGCAGAAGTCCTTAGTAACGCATAATGTTGCAAGCCAGGACATAAGATGAAGATGGAAACAGCATGATTCAGGACCACCATGAGAAAGGGTGATGCACTGTGAATCAATGAAGTCCATAAAAGTAAAATCCAGCATTGGCCACAAGACAGTGATGGTGAAACCAGAATGTATCAGGACAGACTCCTGCAGAGTAGGCTGGAGGAGGGGGAGGGGGAGCAGGGTAGAAGAATTAAGCAAAGCAGGCTACACCTGTGTGCGAGAAGGGAGGGGGGTACAAGGGAACATCAATAGGGGACCAAAGGGGGTGGGGATGGCCTTTGGGGACAGAGATAGTAAACACATGTTAGTGCATACTTACCTGCTGCCTGAGCAGAGGTTCGGCCCTGGGTCCTCCTGGTCCAAACAGGTCCAAACAGAAATTGCCCTTTTCTTCGACTGCCCTTTGCTTTGGACACCCGGGCGAGAGACACCCTTGATCTAAGAGTTAAGAGCAGGAAGCAAGAGGCAGGGCTAAGAAGGTGGGCGGGGCTTATGCCAGGTGACCTAGATCCACTTACACCTGCTCCCCAGCTGCAAAGAAAAAGAGGCTGGAGGGCTCCTTAAGTAGGGAAAATTGCGGCAAGCATGAAGGCACCAGGTGGACGGAGCTTGCTAAGTGGTGAAAAGGAGCGGCAAGCAGGAAGTCACCAGGTGGGCGGGGCTTGCTAAGTGGTGAAAAAGAGCAGCAGGCAGGAAGGTACCAGGTGGGCGGGGCTTAGGCCAAGTGACCTAGATCCACTTGCACCTGCTCCCCATCTGCAAAGGAATAGAGGCTGGAGGGCTCCTTAAGTAGGGAAAAAGAGCGGCAACCAGTAAGGCATCAGGTGGGTGGGGCTTAACAAATAGGATAAGCACGGTTCTATGCAGTCACCTTCACCTTCCACTATCGCAAACATTTGGAATAATTTCAAGTTACTTCTTTCCATCCGCACTTCTCGTCACACAGGGCACACAGTGGTTCCAGTGTCAATGAAGAGGTCATTACTGCCTCAACATTTCAGTCTCTAAAGAGAAAAACGCTGTAGGAAGAATGAATGCCTCCTCACAAGCTAAATCTGAAAGTAGGTGCTGTAATTATGCTACTACTCAATCTTATGCCATCACGGGGACAGTGCAATGGAACAAGTTTGACAATTACGCGTTTACAACGACACATCATAGAGGCCTTTGTAATTGATGCAACTTAGATACTGTTCTTATACCTTCCATACCTCTCCTTCCATCTGATACAAATATGCCTTTCAAATTCAAAAGAAGACAGTTACCTATATGTTTAGCCTTTTCAATGACCATAAATAAGTCACAGGGACCTACACCCCCTTCTTGGAAACGTTCGGTGGTGACCAGTAATAAGTTACAGGGACCTACGCCCCCTTCCTGGAAGCGATCAGTGGTCATTTGGATATTTAAGAAGGGGGACAGAAGTGACCCTATGAATTACAGACCGATATTGACCTTTAAGATATGCTAGAATGGTGTATGTTACGCCGGGAATGGCTAGTTATATATATATTTGGTCCTCTATTCCCAATTGAGAGATTCTGGACATTCGGCTATTGAGGAACTGATTAAAGCTACACAAATAATTGTGTTATATAGGTCCCAGGAGCATGATACTCACTTCAGTGATAATCTGCTTAATTATATATTAACATTAATTAAATTGACATCACATATCGTTTCCTTGGGTGGTTTGATTGTATTTAATGATCCTAAAAACTCTTAAGTACTGTCACTTTTAAAAGAAATTGTAATCCCACACGTGGTTTTTGTCCCTTCCCACTCTAAATACGCGTAGCAAGGGCTGGACAGACACGTGATTGGGTACTTGAGATATATAGGAAAGAGCAGTATTTTGACCAGAGTGGTTGAAATAGTCAGATCATGCTTTTAATCAACTTTATCACCCCCTAACTGATGCCCAGGAAAGTGGCATCTGGTGACTTGATGACTATTACATTTAGAAATAAATGGATGTTGAATGTAAAACATCTAAATCTATACATTTTAAATCTAGAGAATTATTTTCTGTATAATGTTCCAACTTCTTCCCTAGTCACTGTACTATATAACAACTCAATACAGTCAATTCTAGACAGTATACCCCATAAAAAGCATAAAGTGTAAAAATTAAGCATATAGGTAACCTATGGTTTAACCAGGGTTTAACAACAATGCTTTGAGAACTGTGCTTGGTTAAAACATGAACAATCCAAATTTAAGAGGACAGTGTTAGACAATACACAATATTGTTGGCCTCTTTGAAGATTGATACAGCAACCAATTCATTTACAGTTCTCCTTAGGCTTCTAGATGAACAAAGGTCCACCTTGTTAGAGCAGCTCTACATGTATTAGTCAAGAATGGTGCAACAGTACTGAATTATTCTTTATGATTAAAATCAAAGATATTTGAAATAACATAGGTAAGACCCTCCAGAATTGAAATAATGTGGATTACCTGGACTCAGCTCAAGTCTCTTGGGAGTTATATCCCAAACCATAATTATTTGTTGTTAAGACTCTCTCACATTTGGAGATAAGAGATGTAATTTTTAGTCTACAGCCGACAAACTGCTCCAGGAACACCTGTTAAGCGTGGATCGTGAAGCAGTTTGGTGACTCCCTCTCTTTGACAGTGTTGCCCATCATCAACACCTCTTTTGATTAAATTAATCACTTACTACAGATTCTCTGAAAGGTTCCTAGAGTAAATCTATATTAAATATAATCTTGTTGGACCAAGAAATGTTAGGGAATTATAGACCAATTATGAAAGCACCTTTGCTCCTAAAAAGTATGGATAAGGCAGATATGTTTCAATTCCATGAATATCTTGAATTGCGTAATCTTCTTGGACACAGACATTTGGGTTTTTGACCTCTGAGAAGTATGGAGCTCACTCTCATTGATGTGACAGATACACCCCTTTAGATCTCAGATGAAGGTGATACTGGATCATTCTGTACTTTTAGATCTTTTGAGATATATTGCTGCAATATCGAATAAAGCCTGTGCCTGGTTCAAAGCCTTTCTAAGAAACAGGATGGTAGAAATAAAGGATTGACTTTCACATCTTGAGCTGTTTACCTGTGGTGTTCCACAAGGCTCATGTTTCTCACCTTTATTCTTTAATGTAAACATTAAATCCCTTCATGATTTATTAAAACACTTTATATCATGTTCTTAAATTATACAGATGATATTCAGATTATGCTCCATCTGAAAGGACCTATTCAGGATAACCTGGTTTTTACCCAGAAGACCTTGCAGAAAATGCAAGATTGGATGACTATTAACTGGCTAAGTTCAAATCAAGCAATAACAGAACTTCTGGTGATCCCTCCTGCCTCAAAGCGATTGAAAGAATTGGATTTTCCACAAAAGATTGTTCTCTCAGATTGCTCGATCTCATTATTAGATAAGGTTAAATGACTGGGAATGCTGCTGGATGCATCCATATCCATGCAAGGGCATATTAGTAATATTGTAAGATCTACTAATTTCCACCTTATGAGCCTGAGACAATTATGACCACTCTTCTTATAGGTACATGTTGGTACTATAGCTAGGGCTGCAATTTGAACAATAACTAATTATTGTAAAAGTGTGCTTGATGCAAGCAAGCCCCGCCCACCTGGTGCCTTCCTGCTTGACGCTGTTTCCCTACCTAAGGAGCCCTCCAGCCTCTTTTCCTTTGCAGATGGGGAGCAGCTGCAAGTGGATCTAGGTCACTTGGCCTAAGCCCCGCCCACCTGGTGCCTTCCTGCCTGCCGCTCTTTTTCACCACTTAGCAAGCCCCGCCGACCTGGTGCCTTCCTGCTTCCCGCTCTTTTTCATAACTTAGCAAGCCACGCCCACCTGGTGCCTTCCTGCTTGCCGCTCTGTTTCCCTGCTTAAGGAGCCCTCCGGCTTCTTTTCCTTTGCAGATGGGGAGCAGGTGCACGTGGATCTAGGTCACCTGGCCTAAGCCCTGCCCTCCTGGTGCCTTCCTGCCTGCCACTCTTTTTCACCACTTAGCAAGCCCCGCCCACCTGGTGCCTTCTTGCTTCCCTCTCCTTTTCACCTCTTAGCAAGCCCCACTCACCTGGTGCCTTCCTGTCTCCCGCTCTTTTTCACTACTTAGCAAGCCCCTCCCACATGGTGCCTTCCTGCTTCCCACTCTTTTTCACCACTTAGCAAGCCCTGCCCACCTGGTGCCTTCCTGCTCCTGCTCTTTTTCACCACTGGCTTGTGGCCAATGCTGAATTTGACTTTTATGGACTTCATTCATTCACGGTGCGTCACTCTTTCTCAACTCTCATGCTGGACTTCCTTTGCATCTTGTACTCATGGTGGCCCTGAATCATGCTGTTCTCATCTTCATCTTGGATCCTGGCTTGCAACATAATGTGTTACTACTGACTTCTGCAATTGTATTCGCTCACCACTCGTGCTTCTCCACTCTTTTTTGTGACTGCTTGCTCTCTTTTCTCTCCTCCTTTCTCTTCTCCCTTTTCCTATCTCCTCCCCTTACTTTCTTCTATGCACTTACTCTATTAGAATTGTCCCTGGACCTAATATGATAGCAACCTCGTCTGTTTCCTCCACACTCCCATTAATGTTTTTTTCGTCCCCACCACCATTCCATCACTATCTGAAATGTGGTCAGGCCTAGTATGATAGTCGCTTGTTTTGTTCCTCCCCTCCCTTTTTGCACCCCTCTCCCTCACCTTTTGTTTTTCTCTGGCTCTACCAGAAATTTTGTCAGGCCTAATACGGTAGTCGCCTGTCTGTTTCCATTTCCTTCCCACTCTCCCCCTCCCTTCCTTATCTATTTTTTAGCTCTTGCACTATCTGAAATGTCGTCAGGCCGAGTACGATAGTTAATTTCACATCCTTACTGTTCATGGCCTGTAAGAATGTGGTTGTATTTTCCCTTGTTCACTCACTTGCCTTGAAGCGCTTTGGAACAAATTGTGTATAGGCGCTATATAAATAAACGATCATATCATATCATGGTTCAAACAAACGGGCTGTTCCAATCTTTCAAATGCTTCAAAATGCAGAACCCTGCATTATCAAGGTAAAAAATGGGATCCATATCACAACCATACTTCATACGCCAGGATCAACTTTAAGACACTTGCTCTATTGCACAAGACCATCTTTAGCTCAGCTCCCTTGTTTCTTAAAGAATCATTCAAGCCATATGTGCCTTCAAATTCAGAATCACTTAGATCTTGCACTAGGTTTAAATTAAAGTCTCCAAGATTTTGGTGAAGTAAGTGTTGAAGATCTTGTGCAGTAAGAGGTGCCAGACTCTGGAATAATCTCCCATTGAGCATTAGTGAAACTCCTGATATTTTATCATCAGGAAGAAACTTAAGACATTCTTGTTTTTAAGACGTGCAACCCCCTGTAATTGCGAAGTTTTCTCTTGCTATCTATGGTCATTCTTGAGCAATAGGTAACCTTTAAGCCAGTTGCGCCATTAAACCCGCCTTGACATTGAAACTGAAATGTACCTTATTTTCTTATCTATCCGACTCATGTTCTTAAATGTGAGAACCATCTTAGCACATTACACTGATGACGAGTGACAAGCAAAACAAACCTAAGTGTGCTATGCAGGAGAGCACAGTCAAGTGTGTCACCCAGCATTCTCCACAAACTTGACATCCATCCTGATGAAAAATTCTGCCAATTCAGCTGTACAAAGATGCACTCTGCAGAGAATTGTGTGTTTCAAATTCGACAAGAGATGCTGCAGTAATTGCTCTATAATGAGAAGAATTTCCTTACATTGGAAATAGTCAGCAAAGGAGACCTTCAGACAATGTTTGGCAACATGAGTGGCAAGTTCTGGAAACTGCATTGTGGTGGTGCATCTACTGACTTTCCTGAACCACTGTCTTACTTCAAAACTGTGACCCAGTCTGTCTTTTAAGTATTTGGAATGTGAACTGGAATGTAACTTCTCACTAGGCATCTGAGTTGTTTTGCTATGGGATCTGAGCCGTGGGAACAGATTACTGCCTTTGTGGTGCAGACACTAATGTGAGTTTCTGTGTTGGAGCCAAGTGTCTTATGCTCATGGCTGGTTCCCTGCAGTGGTCTACAAAATGTGTGGTTGCGGAGCTCCTTGCTCCTTGCTGCCTTGTCAGAAAGTGAAGATGCAATGGAATGATCAGATGTCTGGAAAATGGCCACAGTCTGCAATGTGAGAGCCTTTCAGAGAATGCTGTGCACCACTTTCAGGCGTAGTTGCTGACAGGAGAAAACAATCATGTGGCCATGTATTAGTTGCTTCTTTAGTGGAAGTCTCAATAGCACTTGCAGAGTGCAGAAGGAGTCTTTCAAAGTGGAGTGAGCCCACCAATAAACGTGATCAGATCTGTCTATAGATAACCAGGTGAGCCGGGTCTTGGGCCCATCCTAAGGTACTTTGGCCCTGGCCTGTGCTTGTGTGGTCGGGCTTGCAAATTGTACTTTTTTATTGATAAGGGACTGCTGCCTCTGAAAATATCACTCTTGAGGCTAATATGTTCTGAGTGGGATTAGCAAAACATGTCAGTTTGCTGCTGGCAACAACCTTGAGTGTAGCATATTCTGTATTCAGACATCAGTAAGTTATGGTAGTTAGAGTTTGCTGGATGTGTTTGTTAGGGCATATAGGGCAGGAAAATGGAAGTGGTTATAGTGAGTAGCATGTGTGTTCCACAGAAGCCCTTTGTTGGAATGTGTGCAAAGTAGTGATAGTATAGGTCAAAACCCCATGATTTCAGAACAGTGTGTGGGTCATTGGGCCTCATTATGAGTCTGGCGGTAGCCGTGCTGGTAAAAACAGAGTCTTTTTTTTTCGGCGCCTGGCAATGGGGACTTACTGAGGCATTACGGCCCCAGCAATCCTGGTAATTGCCCATTGCCAGGTGCTGGAAAATATTACTCCCCATTCGAGCCACATTGGACTCATTGGGAATGGGGAGGACGGATGCACCCTTCATGAATGGTGCTGGTGCATCCGTCAAGGTCTGCGTGCATGTGCCTTTCTGCCCGCCAGGTCAGACATGGTGGACGGAAAGGCACCTGCACGCAGAACTCGCAGGTTGCCCGTCTGGAAATAACGGTACCAGCAGGCTTACCGGCACTGTTGTTTCCGAACAGGCAACCTTGTAATGAGGCCCACTGTCTTGTTGCATGATTGATTACCTGCTGTGGCCCTTTCACCAGTTGACTGACTATTCTTGCATGAATTCTCCTCTCAGTATTTCAGTTTGTGAGGACACGTCAAAAATATAATTGCATGTTGCTTTGTTGCTTTACTCTGTTTTGCATCTAGCAAGTTGCATTACGGTCAGGGCTTTAGTTTGATAGTTCACACACATAGCTTCATGGTTTCAGCTAAGGCACACATGTCACAGAATCAACACAGTCGCTATCACTGGTAGTTAGCATCCAGGTTAGGGCCAATCTGGTGCACAACATGCCTTCTCTTGGTATTGTACACTTGTGTAGAAGCTTTTTCAGCAGGTGGTCGAGTGCGGCATGGCCTTCATTTTGGTTTGGATCAGGAGGCCACCTTAAGGTAGATAATATTTCTCCATTCATTTCCCAGGGGTGTTTGTTGGCACGATCCTTGCTCGTTTGGTGCCACACGCATCTGTTGGTGCTCTTCGGTCGTTTGGGTTTGAGTGTGTTGACCCTGCTGTTTGTAAGTCACAAGGACACATTGTGGACAGATACCAATGTATGGTACGCAGAGAGTATGCCATCATGAATGTAGTGTTGTTCTGCAGTACTTATATGCTTTCTTAATTCTTCTTCTGTGAATGTGTGTTACGTTGTGTGTCTGGCTCATGTGTGATTGGTTGGAGTGTGTGACATGTTTGAGTGTTATGATAGGAGGGAAAGGGAGTGAGTTCTGGTCTTGGGTGTTTTTTTATGGATGAAGTAAGATGTTTTGTTGTCCTGTTGTAATTAGAATGTTGATGCCTGCGACTGAATAACAACTCGAGACTGTTGAGTGAGTGAAGTCCTGTTCGACCTGGGCTGTTGTGCTTGAGGATGGACCAGTTGGCATCTCCCTTGTGTTACAATTGGTTAAAGAGTAACTTTATTCTCATAACAATATGTAAATGAAGTAACATGTTTTCTACTTGCCTGGCTCCTATGCCTACATGTGAGCAAGGAACATCTTAATGTATAACAGTTTACCCCAGTACCATGAGGAAAACCACATATCATCCATAAAAATTCAAGATGAATTGATCTGTAATGTCCACACTCGAAATCCTTCAAACTGGCAAATAATTCAGTCTGCAGTTTCACTTTGGCCCACGTTTGAAAGTGGATTGTCATTCAGACATAAGGGGTGCAAATGCAAGCAGGTCTGTGGTACTTTATATCACTGCTCACCTGTGGTTAAAAAAACAACGGACAAAAACTAAACAATTAGCCAAACGTTTTTCGGCATTGCGCATGCTGTTAATTGACGCTTTGTGTGATTTTTACAGCTAGTAGAGAGCTACTCTAGAACATCCCCCCAATTGCTGGATAACACATTTTGTGACTTTCTTGGCAAAGAAACGACGTGTATCTCCACCTTTTGGATGGCAATTAAAGGATGAGCTGTTGATAAGAAGAACAGATACTCACTAGCATGTGGTTATTTGAAAAATGCAGTATTTCTCAAAACAAACGTCATACGCCTCTCGCAGGGACGCCATTTCACCAAAATGTCAGGGGTAGAGGAAGTGACATCACACGACCCTTGACCCCCTGACATCACAGAAAGTGATGTAATTTGACCCCACCCCGAAGTGATATCACGGGAAGCGATGGAACACGTCCTTGCACCCATTGACAAATCAGGAAGTGGCATCGCATCACATTGTACACTACGAAAAATATGGTTATGATATCACTATAATGTGATGTACATTTCATACAAGAATGGATCGCCATTTGTATCATTAAGATCAGCGTGTATAGGCCCAAATTACCAAATTACTGTGAATGCAAGCAGACGTCCATGACCAAATGATAAGCACTTTATTTTGAAAAAATATACACCCAATTTCACCCAATTTCACCCAAACTGTGTTTGTACTCATTTATCGACCTCAGAAGGATGAAAGGTTGAGTGAGGCGTTTAAGAACAGACTAAATCAGTGACTCATCCCCTGAAGTGTGCCTGAAATAAACCTTTAAAGAGTCTAGCAATTATTGTATAGAATTCCAGAAAGACACATTATTTGGTATTCCTATTCTTTCTTATTTAGGGTCAGTGCTGAAAGTGTTAGACTTGTGGCACTCCTGTTCTTATTTTTTTTAAAGGGCCAGAACAAAAAGCCAGCCACTCCAGAAGTCAAGAGCCACATGGTGCTGGCCACAGCCCAGGAGCTTGCATTACAAAAAAAAAAAAGATTTTTTTTTCTTTTTTATAGGTCGCAAGGGAGACCACAGAGGTCGCAGGTGCGACCTCTGGTGACCCCTAAATGACGTCCCTGGCCTCTCGTAATGATGCAGAGGACAACAATGGATGGCTTCCTAAATATTTCCCGTATTTACTGCCACAGCAGGATGTGTCATAAGCCTTTATCATTGTGAGAGAGTTCGACAAGTCTCCTGTGTGTGTGCACTAGCTTGGTCTCTTTCTCCAATGCATTTTTGCACCCAGGAAAACGTTGCCTTAGTGCCAATGACATTCAGTATAAGCACAAGGGCGAACTTTGTACTAAAGAAAAAAAAATGTATATTAAAACAATATGATTTTTGCACTTAGCCAATTTTTGCCTTAGTACAAGTTGCACTTGTACCCAGTGGTGGACTGGCTTGAAGGAACTCTGGCGATTTCCCAGGGGTGGGGGGGGGGGGGCAATGCAGCATGCACACATTTGTGTGTTAACGCATTTCGTTTCCCACATTCTGTAACTTCCCAAGCCCTTCTTATAGGGGGTGGATTTGCTCAGGCAGTGTCATATGGAGCCACTTCAAAAATACTTTCCAGGGTCCCTTTTGGTGCCCAGTCAAAGCCTGCTTGCGGTGGCACACATTTCCTCTGACATAACCCTAGGACAAACTTTGATGTTAAACTAATACTGTGAAATCATGCATTTGCACCAGTGCACACTTTCTGGGATCTGGACCCTGAATTCTCTCTTGGTACTGAGAATAACAGGGCGTCATATGTTTAACTCTATAGCTTTCTGAAGGGTGAAAATGTTCGTTGTTTTTATCCATATTTTGCAATTTCATAAATCCCTGTATATCACGTATATATCACGTATCAAGTGGACGATACCAACAAAGGACAGTCAAAATAACATTCAAATAAGACATTTATAATTAGCTAAAAGAAGAGGGGCACCTGCTACAGTACGGTAATGTTGTGCACAGGACCATCATTTAGTCCAAAAGTGTGCCCTTGCTTTCACATCAACCCTGTAGTGCCCATGATCAGGTGGGAGACAGACTAAAACAGTCATAAACTGGATAATAATAATAATAATAATAATTTTGCATTTATATAGCACGAACCCTCAGACATCTGAGAGCTGCGTATTACCCACGATGAGGGATACGAACCTGCACCAGCAGGCCCTGCACAGATGTCAAAGCATGGGCTCTACTCCTGTGCTATCGGACCAGTTATGCAGGTCGCACACTCGGAATTTACCTCGAGAGAACTTCCGCTTCCTGTAGCACTGATGCCCTATCTGTATCATTCACATGAGCCACTAATGCAAGATAACATCTATGGCAACTCGTCGTCTATGGTTCAGGGACACAATTTGTCATCTCTTATCAGAGTGGGTCAGGGATATTCAACAAGAGTCTCGGCGGCTTCTTTAGCAGAAGCACAGAATGTATCCAAGAGCTTTCCCCAGACATGTTAATCCAGCACTACGAGCTTGTTTTTGGGGTCTCCCTCTCCGAAGAATTTGGAACTGGGGTTCTACAAGCCAGCATTGTGTAAACAAGTACACATTTCTGCAGAAATGTGCCGGTGTCTTGGTCTTTTCGTGGATGACTCATATGTATTACTGTCTGTTATGTCTTCATATTTCTAGTTCTCCTGACTCGTCTCAGTACTGCAGTACCCCGCCGACCCCTCCCGCTTCTCGTTCAATGGCTGTCCTCAGTCTGCAAAAGCACAAGAAGAGGTGGGGGCGGGGCTTATATCCCATAAGGGGTCGGGGTAAGGTTTTGGTTATTTTTGGCAAGGGATCTGTTTCGGAAGGCAGAGGCCATCCTATTGTTAGGACTGTAACAAGTAGGGAGATCTAGGAAACTAGGTAATGATGATTGCCATGTTCACTGCAGGCATGGCATTGGAACTTGGGATCTGAAGCTTACACATATCACTTAATATGATGCATTCATCCAGTGAGTGTCCATACGGGGATTAGAACCTGACATCAATGTGTTGCTAGCAGATCTCTCCAGCATATGTGTTAAGCCATTGAGTTGTGTGACGTAAATCAAATATTTAATTTATAAAGTAATCAGTTCAAGTTCGGTAACTCTAGTCTAGGGGTTTGAGTGGACAGAAACGTTTTCTTCCAAAATTACCTAGTCAACTTTGTAGTAAATATGAGGCAGTGCAATGCATGTTTTGGTACTCACTCCATTGATGTCTCTTGGGTTCTTTGACATCAGGTCCAAATGCACAAAGCTCCCTTTTGGCACTTGTATTTCAGCGTCTCTTTGAACCTTTGAATTCTAGCCCCAACGTTCAAGGAACCGATTTACAATCCCTTGTCCAGTTTTTCATGGTGCATTGGACATCCAAGTTTTCAATGTTGTTCTTAGCATTGACTGTTTCAGTGTCCTTTTGCACTTTGGACTTCGGGTCCCAGTGTTCAAAGTCTTTCTTTAAACTGACGTGTTGAACGTTTCCTGGCCCTCACGTGTTCAATTTCTTTTGGGGATTTGGCCAGTCACACTGTCCAATGCACCTCTTAGCAATCATGACTGGAAGTCTCTTGGGAAATGTGGATTCAAGTTCCACAATGACAGGTTTCTGCGTGCATTCAATTTCTCAACACAACCTCTTCCTGCATGCACTGCCTCGGCTGTTACTCACTTTCCCAACGTGCTCTGAGGTCATTTACTACACGTTCCAGAGTGCTGTGCTTCTTGAGCTTTTTTAAGACAATTCTATTGTTTCTGTAGTTTAGCTCGACCTTCCACAGCAGCACTCTCTGCCCTGCCACAGGGATATCAGCTTACGTACAGAAAGCGGTTTTATAAGTATTCAAGGTCAATTTGTATTTCTTCAGGAATTGAATAACCTAATGAAAGCCTAATTACCTTACACATTTAGCAGCATCCGTCGGCTTGCCCCGCCAAGGTGAGTGTGTATGCTGTGCGAGAAAATTATAAAAAAACACGTGCAGTGATTGAAACATGTTTAGCTTACAAATTTCCTAAATGGAGAACACATTTCATGAATTTTGAGTGTTATACTTGTTACTCGCCCATTCTTTATCACACAATACAAGAAAAAAAATGCGATTTCCCAACGGGGGCAAAATGAATGTCCCCGTCAAGTTCCAAGTTTTGACAAATCCTTGCCTCTATGGTTAACTTCAAGCATTGACATTTAAACAAGCATTGGCAAAGCCAACTGCATTGGTGTCTGCAGTTGTTTGTTGTTTTTTACATGTAAAGGCATTAATGCAGTACATGCTTGGACCTTATATGCCCAATCATTACTTTGAAGACTCCATATATGTTTGCCTGTTAGCGTTTGAAGAAGCTGAACATTAGTTACAGAAATAATAAAAAAAACAAAAAAAAACTTGAATTCGCCGTGGTGTATGCAGCCTTTTCTATACAGCCTCCAGCTTTCACAAGGGCTATTTTAAATGTCTGCCTGAAAAAGAGGTCAGTGGTTCTGAGTGAGGCTATGGTGGGAGAGAGGTAGGGCGGGCGCCAGTTGGCAAAGGTGCCAGAGTACAAGGGTGTGAGAAAGAGGTGGCCTCTTCAAGGGTGCAGAAGAGCCAGGTCCAAGATCCTGTGCTAGAGGGTGCGCTGGAGCGAGAGAAATGGTGCGTGCGAGGTTACAGGAGAGATCTGGGGCAAGTTTGCGAGAGACGGCATGGGTGAGAGTGCAAAGGCATGCAATGAGTAGAGTGTGAGGGCATGGTGATTGACGAGAGGGTGGAAAGAAATCCCGTTTAGGTGGCACCCTGCAAATAAGTGTGAAAGGGTGCATTGAAAGATCAAAAGGGAGCAGGAGAGAGCGATGCATGCGAAGCTGAAGTAATGGGCAATGGAAAGAGAGCGAGAGAAAGACATATTGTGAGAGGGTGATGGAGAGAGAGAAGGGGAAATGGAGAGCAAGACGGTGACAAAGAAGGTGAGAGGGTAATGGAGAATGAAATGATAATGGAGAAAGGGCAGCGTGAGAGAAACAGATGAGTGATGAAGAGATAGAGAGACAGAGGGTGATGGAGAGAGATCGTAGGTGGTGGGGGAGAGAAAGAAAGAGAGAGAGAGAGAATGAAAGAGAGACAAAGATCCAGGGTGATGGGGTGAGTGAGAGAGCTGTCAATGGGGACAGAGAGAGAGAGAGAGAGAGAGAGAGACCGAGACAGAGAGACAGAGAGAGAGTTGGAGCAAGAGAGTGCAATGGAGAAAGAGTGAAAAAGATATTGACCGAGGATGGTGGAGAGAGAGAGAGAGAGAGAGAGAGAGAGAGAGAAGGCGAAATGTAGAGCAGGAAGGTGACATAGAAAGAGATATGGTAATGGAGAATTAAAGGGTCGTAGAGAAAGGATAACTTGGGAGAAATAGAAATAAAGTGAGTGATGACGAGATGAATAGAGTGTGATGGAGAGTGAAAGTAGATGATCAGAGAGTGAAAGAGATACGTAATGATGGGGATGGGTGAGAGAGGGTCACTGGAGACAGAGACAGTATGTGACTAGTTTCTTCTATACCAAATTGAAATTTTGACATATGCCCAAAGTCTCGCTTATTGTTTATTTTAAAGTAAATCCTGTAATATGATCGGGAGAAGGAGGGTGGGTGTGGGAGGTGTGAGGGTGTGGGGTTTTGAACTAGGGGTAGAGTATGGGGAGATCCCTAATCAAAATAAATTCTGCCTGAATTCATACCAACCAAAAGTCCACGATTAAAGTGCAAACTTAAAAAAAAACACATAGAACCAGTAGCTCCTGGCATCAGTGGCAATAAGAGGGAGGAGAAGGAGCTTTCCACGGTTTGATTATTAAGATTGAAGTGCTGAGCTATTATGCAAGTCTATATAGATAGGACACGCATACTCGCCCTTCGCACTTAAGGGTCTTCGTATTTACAAGGTATATGATCACTGAGTGCAGACTCATCTATGAGTTGAAGAGCTGATACAATCATATCAAAGGTCGGGGTTATTTCCAGCCCCCAAAAGTCAGACAGTGTATGGAAGCGTTTCAAACATTGAACACCTTATAATACATAGCATCCTGCAATTTCTGTATACAAGCTTGTAAGTAAAGTTCTTGTGTACTAGTTATGACATCACAACATATAATAAGAAAATATAATATATAATAAGCACAGAAAATATATGCCAGCATCCTCCAGGGTCGCCATACTGTTTTGTTAAGTGACTTCAAGTCAGCAATCCCACTAAGTCAATGCCTTTGTCTGGGATGCCCAAAGGAAGCCCTTATTTATATATTTTTATGACAAGTTATAATCTGGATGATAAACCCTTATATAACACCCCTCTCTTTGAATCCCCCTGACCTCACTGAGCCAAGAAGTAGGTTTGTTTTGCAATTTAAAAGATTTATTGAAAATTAAGCAATATATATATCATACTTTTATAATAAATTAATATTTGATATCACACTTAAGAATATGATGTTGATCAACAATGGATAATCTTACACTAGCACACTTATTTAATTACTTAGGAGTAGTATACAGGATAAGGTAGTTGAGAATGCTTTATGGTTTCAAGGAGATGCAAAGATGAATAAAAGGCTTCCCACGCTTCATCAACTTCCTTTCCTCTCCTGCAGTCCCCTCTTCCGTGTCCTCGGCTACCTTGCCTCCACCCTCTCACCCTGCCCTCTCTCTGGCTCCTTCTTCTTCACCTCCACAGGGCGTACCTCTGATCTGTACCCCTCCCCGGAAGTCCTTCAAGGATGGCAACCTTCTCCACATTGCCACTCTCAACTCTCGCTCTGCCGTCAAACATTCCTCTGATATCTGTCGCCTTCTTGAGGAACTGGACCTTGACATCCTCGGCCTCACTGAGACATGGTTCACTGCCAGCTCTGTCACCAGCTTTGACACACTCCTACCTGACGGTTACAAGATCCTCTCCTTGCCCAGGCCCAACCGTGCTGGGGGGGGTGTGGCCCTGATCTTCCCTGAGTGGATTCCTGCCACTGTCACTCCTACGCAGACCTACTCGTCCTTTGAATGCCTTGTCTGCCATCTCTCTCTCTCTCCTAGCCATTCCCTTACCGTGGCTACTATCTATCGGCCACCTGGTCAAATTTCCGCCTTCCTCTCTGAGTGGGCTGACCTCTCCTCCTCACTCCTGTCCTCAACCTCTCAACTCCTCTTTCTTGGAGACTTCAATATCCACCTTGATGCCTCCTGTCCTCCCTCTGGACTCTTTCACGACCTCTGCGACTCTCTCTCACTCTCTATTCTCCCGTCTGGGCTGACCCATTCTGCAGGGCACACTCTTGATGCTCTGATCGCGTCTGACCTTCCCCTCTCTGTCCCTCTCTCCACTCCTCTCTCCTGGAGTGATCACTTTCTCCTATCCTCCCACCTCACCCTCCCTACCCCACAGACAAAGCCACCCTCATCACTGCCACCCACCTTCGCGGTCATCCGACCCATGAAGCGCGTGTCAGTTGAGGATTTCGCTACCACCTTCTCGTCCCCTCCTCCCCCTTCGGCTGACTCCCACCCTGACACAGCCCTCTCCACTCTCCACTCTGCTATATCTGATACCCTTGATATCCTTGCCCCTGTCATGAGGATCCGCCTGAAGCCCAAAGCCAAATGTAACTCCTGGTATGACTCAGAACTCATCACCCTTAAACGCAAGTGCAGGGTGGCAGAGAGGAAATGGCGTGCTTCATGTTCATCCTCTGACAAACTGGACTGCTGCCTACTCCAAAGGCAATACCGGCTCTCCGTTCTCACTAAGAAGAGAGCCCTTATCCAACCCGCATCTCTGCGACATATCTAACAATTCGGCCGAACTCTTTAAAATCTGCAAGGAGCTGGACAACCCTGCTGCAGTCTCCACCTCCCTGGTCCCCTCCCAGGCCCTCTGCAGGGCATTGGCCTCTCACTTCATTTAAAAAACTCAGGACATCCTGTCCTCACTCTCCTATCACCTCCCCCCTCTATTCCCTGCTCTCCCTCTGGCCCTTCTGCAGCCACCCCTCCTCCCTCCTTCTCTGCCTTTCCCCTTTTTTCTGCTGACGAGGTTTCGAGACAAGTCCGATCTATGAAAGTCTCGTCAAAACAGGTCCACCCCTGTTCCTCCAAAACTATCAAGGACCACATCGACTCCCTGGCCCCTGCCCTGGCTGACTTCTGCAATCACTCCTTCACCTCTGGAGTCTTCCCATCCCCCCTCAAGCACTCCCTTGTGCACCCTCTTCTTAAGAAACCCTCTTCCGACCCATCCTGCCCAGCTAACTATAGCCCAATCTCTATCACTTCCTTCCTGGGCAAGCTCCTGGAGAAACTGGCCATCTCCCAGCTTAATCTCCATGCTGAATCTGTTGGTAGTCTTCATGACCATCAGTCAGGCTTCAGAGCTGCCAGAAGCACGGAAACTGCTCTCCTGAACATCCGTGAGGACCTGCTCTCTAACCTTGACTCTAACACCCCTTGTGTTCTCATTTTGCTCAACCTCTCTTCTGCCTTTGACACTGTCAACCACACCATCCTGCTCAACCGTCTCTGTGATAACCTGGGTATCACTGGTCAGGCTCTGGCGTGGCTGACGTCCTTTCTCTCCAATCGACCCTCCCAGGTCCAACTGGGTTCCTTCCTCTCTGACATCTTTTTCTCTACCTGTGGTGTCCCCCAGGGATCGAACCTCTCCCCCTGGCTGTTCAACCAGTATCTGGCTCTTCTTGCTCACCGCATCGCCGCTCTCTGTCCCAACTTTCAGTGCTACGCGGATGATACCCAGCTCATCTTCAGGCTACCCTCGGCCTCCTCTTCCCCTTCCCTCATCTCTGACTGTCTCTCTGCTATCCAGGAAAGGTGTGCCGCCAACGACCTCTGCCTTAATGCCAGTAAGACTGAGATTCTACTTATCGGCACACCCACTCCCTCCTTCCCAGCGCTCTTGCCGGCCTCCCTTGCCCCTCTTCCTGCGCCTACCTGCAAGGCAAAAAACCTTGGGGTCATCTTCGACTCCACACTTTCTTTCTCTCCTCACATATCTGACGTCTCTAAGAAGTCACACTACCAGCTACACCTCCTCAGAGGTATCCTTCCTTTCCTCTCCTTCCCCCAGAAGCTCACTGTCTCCAGAGCCCTGGTTCTCTCGAAGATGGACTACTGTAACAGCCTCTATCTAAATCTTCCTGCCTCTACTCTCCGCCCTTTGCAACTCATCCAAAACAGGACTGCGAGACTTGTCCTTGGCCTCAAGCCCAGGGACCGTATCTCTCCAGGACTGAAATCACTACACTGGCTCCCAGTGGCTGCGAGGATTAAGTTCAAAACCCTCTGCATTGTCCACAAGGCCTTCTGGGGCCTTGGGCCAAAATACCTATAACTCTCTCTTCTGAAATATCTTCCTTCTCGAGCTCTTCGCTCATCCACCTTCAACTACCTCAGGGTCAGCCGCTTCTCCAAGCAACGAGCTGGGGGTAGATCTCTCTCCGCAGCAGGGGCCTCCCTCTGGAACAGCCTTCCTGCCTCCCTGAAACTTGAGGAGAACCATCTCCGGTTCCGGAAGCACCTCGAAACTTTCCTCTTTGCCTCCGCTTTCTCTCCCTCTCTCCCCTGCTTAAATCACTGAATCTGCACTGAATCTGCTACTGGGCCACTCACCGATCTCGGTCCTTGGCCCAGCCACTCTTCCCTGCACTGCCTACCTGTACTACGGGACTGTCTCTGTATCATACAGCCCCTTCTCCCGGCACTTACCTTGCACTTGCCACTAGATGGCCCTATTATTTATCTTGTATTCTACTAACCATGTACTGCACTTTCCTTGCACTTGCCACCAGCCGGCCCTATTATTTATCTTGTATTCTACTAACCATGTACAGCACTTTCCCCCTCTCCCCTTCCCCTTGCACTTTTCCCAGTCCCCTCTACCCTTGCACTTGCGCGATCTGAATGACACCTGGCCTAGTAGGATCGTTGTCTGTCCCCCCTTGTCCCCCCCTGCCTCGTCTCGCCTTGAAACACTTTTGTATAGGCGTGTTACAAATGCCACATCATATCATATCATATCAGTACAGAAATAAACTTGATATGATTTCAGCAAAAGATCATATGATCACTTTTTCTCTGACAATTCACTCCCCCCCTATGCAATGTAAGGAGATGGAAGTAACACACACAGGGCCTCATTACAACTCAGGCGTTAAGGGTTAACGCCACCGTTAACCCTTAACGCCTGATTCTGATTTTAACGCCTGCTTTTAGCAGGCGTTAAAATCCATGGCGCTAACCTGCCATGGTGCTAATTACGCCGCCGTAATTTACGGCGGCTTAATTAGCGCCTTCCCCACTCCCATTATGCCCTATGGGGCAAAAATGGAAATGGGGAAGGGAAAATGGGAAATGGGGATTTACCGCCCCACTCACCTTGGAATGGGGCTGTAAATCCACTATCCACCGTGGTGTAAACGGAGTTTACACCATGGTGGTAAAGTTGGTGCACTTAGCACCAAGGTTGTAATGAGGCCCACAGTCTTCCGGAATACAATCACAGTTCAATACAAATTCAGTTCCCCCCTAGCAAGCTTATAGCACCAGGGATGATTTTGAAACACAGGCGAAAGACTTTCAGGTGATTTGCAAGGGAGTGAAATATGCTAAAATTGATTTTAATTCCCTCCAGAGGTTCAGGGTGAGTGAGAGATAATTTAAATCAGTTCAGGTCCACACTAACAATGATTAATGAGGGATTATCAGGTTGAAAACGGATTTCAGTAATGGAAGCAAAGGACAGATATTTCTACACGTGGTTGAAATTAAGTAAAACGTCAAATCGCTGCACTTTTTTCGAGTGCGTCGAGCGCAATTACGGAGGCGCTATAAGGAGCAGCAAGTCGGTTTCGGAATCGTAGCTTTACAATAAAAGTTAGATTTCGTTCCTGGGATGCACAGTTCAAAAGATAGGGACGATTTTGTGAAGGTAGTTTTTCAGAAATGAAATTACAGTTTCGGAATGACAGATGTGCTTTGAAAGGTTTGAATCAACAGGAGGAACACACGATTTCTTATGATGCAGTTCTAAACAGGTTCAAATGTTTTGAATCAGATTATTTTAAGCTAAGAGATGTGTCCTGCACAGTTCTAGCTGGGTACTCACACTATAAATTTGTCACGGATCTGGTCAACAAGTTTAGCTGCGGTTCTCTCTGCTCGGCGGGTCAAACAGGCACCAGTTCTGTTCACAGCGGTCTGGTCTGGGTCTCTGGTTCTGTTCTGGATTCACAGGATTCTTAGCAAGCAGCAAACCACACAGCCCGGCGGTTGAATAGTTTTGTTTGGTTGCTAGGTTCTGAAGGCCTGCTGATAGGAGTTCAGTTTCTAGGTTCTAGAGTTCCTTGGAGTTTGGTTCTGGAGTCAGTCTGGATCTCTGGAGTTCTGGATTCTGGAGTTCTCCGTCAGAGTGCTGCGCAGGAATTCAGTTGAAGGTTGGAAAATGAATGTCCTGCCTGTCCAAGCAGTCTCTTTTTATGTGTTTTGAAAGTGGGTGGGTCGGCTCATTCTGCATGCCAACCCTCTCATGTTTTGATAGGTCAAGGATTCTCTGTGACCTGATTTGAGAAGGGATAGTGTGTCAGAGTGAGTAAGAATCTTATAGTCTATTGAAGAAACGCCCCTTTGCTTTTACTTAGAAAATTAATTTTTCATAACTAACAGGTTTCCCAGATACACACGTCGTTAAAATTACATACACATTTCACAGATTAATTTAAGATACACTCTCGCCCAACGCTGATCCCCCTCAGAGCCTCGGTTCACAAATTGCAACATGTTGTGCTTTTTAGTGACTTTCGTCATATTGGTTTTTCCTCAAAATTTACACAGACCTGCACCCCTTCCCTGAGCATATTACTGGAAATTACTTTGGGCCTCATTACACGGATGGCAGTAAGGATTTACCGGTACCGGTATTTTACCGGTACCGGTAAATCCTTACCGCCTTACTACGAGGTCCCTTTGCGGGTTGGGGAATTTAACGCCTGCTTTTTGCATGCGTTAAAAACCAACCCGCAAAGGGACCAGGGAGCTAATTACGGTACCGCAATTTGTGGTACCGTAATTAGCGCCTTTCCCATTCCCATAGAGCCCTATGGGGCAAAAATGGGAATGGGGAAGGGCAATGGGGGAAGGGGGAATTACCGCCCCACCAACCTTGGAATAGGGCGGTAATTCCCCTTTCCACCAAGGCAGTGCCAGTATTTTACCGGCATGAACCATGGGGCTAATGGCGCCATGGTTCACCGCCATCCGTGTAATGAGGCCCTATGTCTCTATCCTAAACCCAGTGTCTGCAATATTATTAAATAGCATGGTTCGGTCCCAGAACACCGTACAAAGTGGAATTTGGGCTCAAATCCTGAGAGCATTTTTCATTTTCAGGATCCCCAAATTGTACATTTCTGTGAGCTTAATACAAGATTTTAGAAGCATTTAACTTGAACATATATTTGCTGCAATATGAATCCACAGTCCTGTCTGGCCCACCCCTAGGAACTGGGGGGAGTCAGGGATCACATGTCTCTCCTTTCAGGCAGAGCTCTGTTTACAGTCCACACCCAAATCTGCATACTCCATTCAATTGAAAGGGTCTATTGTGTTGGGTCCAGCAGGTCCAGCAGGCTGCAGGGAAGCCCTCTCCCTCTCAATCAACAGGACCAGGTGATATCCTGCCTCCTGGTGTGGGTCTCTGGGGTGTTAAGAGTTCTCAGGAAAGGCATGTCTTTTGAACTTTTAATTACATAAGACCCCCTTCTGTTCACTGCACAGTTCTGCAAGACAGCTCTCCTGTCAGAATTTATAGAGCGCCAGCGCCGGTCAGTGTCCAATGCCGGTACTGCACCTATTTTTGACAGCTGTCTTGAATTAATACATTTCAAAAGGAAAGGATTTTAATTGATAGTATATGATCTTTGCTTGACATGGCATTGATGTGGATCTCTAGTAGAGTAAAGTAAAACACTCAACCATAGTTGGATTTTTGTTTGGTGCTTCCGGGCCCATGATCTTAGCAATTTTTGACATTAATAAAAACGGGTTTTTGAACAGAACCATCTTTCTTTGCACTGGTGGGTGGCAGGTCAGGGGACCATTTTGGTTTGCGCAAAACTGCACGGTTCTCCTGAATTCTGGCGCAAATGTGGGCTTTTCTGCCCTCTTGGATTTCCTAAGCCCACAGCACCAAATGTTGCAGCATAATAGTCCAAACGTGGGTCAGGACACCCAACAGTTTGGAATGAAGATCACAAGGTTAAGCATCAGCTCTAAGGGGGTTTCAGCGCGGGTTGATCAGAACAGATCAGTTTTAGCCTCACTCTTCTTTTCATGAAATAAGTATCATTTAGGAAAGTTATCTTACGTGTGCTTTTGTAGACCTACAAACTGCTTGTGTGTTGCAATGAGAAAGACTGTAGAAGATGGATAGACCACTAACACTCCTCAGAGCTTTAATAACATTATGCAGCAAAAATGAAGCAGCAGTGAGATGGAGTCTTTCAGGTACTACGAAATGTACATTTGCAGTACAAAATGGTGTACGCCACAGCTGCATGCTTGGTGCAACACCTTTTGTCTGTTTAACATTCACCAAATAGATATTATAACTAGCAGAGCCTCTGAAGCAGCAACATCAGGGCAAGATGAGATCCCGCTCCTTCTTTTTGAAGGTGATGCTATACTCATCGCATTGACCCCTGGTCTCAAAGATACATTGCAATGATTCTATCACTTTTGTATAGATAATGGCTTAGAAATGAAACCGGATAAAACAAAATCCATTGTGTTTGCACCACCTCGAAAGAAGAAACTTAAAGTGTCAATTTCCTTTTGGTTGGGGTGACCTACTGAACAGGTTTCAAGTTATGATTACTTGAATATTAGAATGGAAAGTAAATGTACGTGGAATAAACAAGTAGAGAAGTTGCATCTGACATATACAAACCACGAACCATGCAATAATAAGAAGAAATGCAGATGAGGCGCGATTCCCAGTCAGATTTACCTGCTAAAGCAACAGTTAGTCTTCTCCTTCAAACGTTTCCTTGACTCTATCAATTATCAGGGGGCTGTGTTTCTTTTCCTTTTCAGGTGTGTCTGGTTAATTCTCATTAAAGTCTCTAAGGATTCTGGTACATGAAGTCGCACACTATTTTTTCAATGCAGGTGACTAGGAACCAACACTCCTCCAAAGCACAAATCCTTCCCTTGATAGGGGGAGGGGGAAAACCATGTTTATGGCCCTCCATAGTAAGGCATGATGACCTTGGTGCTGCTGCCTCTTGAGCCCGGGACTCATGAAACACTGTAAGAAGAAATGGAGATGAGGCGCGCACTCTGATCATCAGGATGATGGTGCGAGATTGTTTAATTGACAAATACAAAACAATCTTAAATGGTACAAGTATATTGGACAACAGAAAGGGAATTTGGCTATGAGGAATATTTAGATATAATTCACCCACATTTTGCAAGATCACTCTGTATTCGGTTGAGACTGAGTATTATACCTCAATCATATTTTAACAAAGGTTGGAATGTTATGAATACTGATTGTTGTCTGTCTTGTGTGAATACGTAAGCCGCTTCAGCACTTTTTATTAATATGCCCAGTATATAAAGATCTCAGGTCTGCATATCTGAAACCAATATTGAAAGAGTATAGAATTAGAACTATCTCTGATGCTAATATTCTCTGTAAATCTACATGAAACAAAGTAGTTATCTTTGTGGTTGCCACATTCCTGCATAGGGCTTGATTGCATGGGGAAGGGCAGGTAGAAGATTAACACAGAAGATGCTGAAATGTGGTTGTTGTGTTTTATAGTCCCTTTGTACGGTCTCCTCCTGTATGTATTTTACATCTTTTAACCTTACTCTACTATGTGATGGTATTATGTGAATATATATGTAATCACATATTGTATTGGTTTCTATGTGATGTGATTTTATGACTTAAAGTTGATATAAAGCTTGAAATGAAATTACATGGATAAGAAAATGATTTCACAACCTCTGTGTAATAATTTATTTTGCTTCAGTTGTGTGATCACAAAGTCTGCTACTCGAGCCAACATAGTGCAGAATTTCTGTGACCAACTTTTCAAATTCCTTTCTTGTAAATAGCTTTCTGTGAAACTTTACAGCCATTGACTAATTAGGAACTGTTTATGGCAGTATGTATATTTTGTGCACTGCTGGCGTTTAAAACATGCAATCTCGAATCTGCATGTTATTAGCTCCACTTGCCCTAGCCCATGCCAACTGCCGTGTGCCTCCGCCCACGGCAGTCTCCTCTATCAGCCTTCCTGATCAAGCACCACTTGCGCCAATGCATGACAACTGCCTTTTGCCTCCATCCAAGACAGTCTCCTCTATCAGCACTGCTGATCAAGCACCACTTGCCCTAGAACAGGTCCACAGAATACCAGCTTCCAAAACCAACTCCACCACATCTTCACCTACATCGAATGTAGCTTCTCGTCACAAATGTGCTTACCACCCCCTCCTCACAATCACGCTGGCCTAAGCCCACCATAACACCTAATAGTAGCACCACTACCCCTGTCCCTTTCAATGATCTCCCTCTACTGAATTGCACACTCGTCCATGCCAGATCGATATAAGCACACCCTCAACATCCTTGACCTCATCACTGTGAATAACCTTGAGAAACTGGCCATATCTGAAACCTGGCATCATGCTACCTCTGGCCCATGTCTTTCTATTGCCATTCCCAGCAACTACACTATCCTTCGCTGTTACAGACCTGATGCCAGTGGTGGGGGGGAGGGGTTGCCCTGATAGAAGAGACATCCTCTCCATAAGACAAATCAGCTCTCCTCAACTGGATTTCTGTAACATACTCTCTCTCAAAATACCCCTATCCTTTACAAAGACTATCATGATGCATATCATCTATCATCGCCCAGGACCTCTGAACTCCTTCAAGGAGTATCTACTCCACCTGCTGAACACCAATATTAAACCCACCTTCATAACTATTCTTCTTGGTGACCTCAAACGAGGTCTCTATGACCCCAATTACCACAATGCCTCCTCTGTAGCAAACACACTCAACACCCTAGGCTTTAAAGAATGTATCTCAGCACTGACCCATCTAAAAGATTGCACCCTGGACTGGTTTCCTGTCCATCCTCATCTGCCAGATCTCTGTCCTGTCCAACCTATAATGCCCTTGGACCAACCACCACATCATTACCTTCACCATCACCACTATCAGCCTACCTGCCCGATGTATCATCCCGTTGTCACGTACCATTGCTCGCAGCTCACAGAAATGTACCAATGATTGCATCCTGCCCGTGCTGGACAGGTAACAACAGCCACACCTTGCCCACCTTGACCCAGACAGGCTTGTGGACCTGCATTCCAACACTCTACTGCAAGCAGTTGACACCATTGTTCCCTTTGCTCCTTGTAAATCTAAACCCACTATACACCGTAACTCCTAGTTCATGCCTGACCTCCTGGCACTCCAGGCCAAGAAACGAGAAGCAGAGGCCAAATGGAGAAAATCGCCCTCCGACCTACTCAAATCCATGTTCACCACAACAGCCAAAACGTACAAGACAGCCATGCTACTAGCGGAATAGGACACCTACAACAATAGAATAATCAATGCAAATTTGAACACCCGATACATCTTTACCATTTTTAGAGAACGTGAAAATCCCTCCTCTCCCACACTCAACTTTTCCAAAGATGCGACCTGGTGCTCTAAAGTCCAGAAAGCACTCTTGAGAAAATCACCCTGCTACATAAAAATGAATCCTACAGAAGCAACTTACTACTAACCACAATAACCTTCCTCATCAGATATCTCCTTCCCCCACAACCCTAAATGATCTCCCCCATTCAGATTCAACACTATCTCTGAGGACAAAGACACCTCTCTGCTTAAAGGTATGAAGCCCTCCAGCTTGCCCTGCAGCAATCATTAAGGACTGTGCTGAAGCCCTAAACCCTTTCATCATCACATTTATCACTTCCTCCTTCACCATGTGCAAAGTCCCTACCAGCTTGAAAGAAGCCTGGGTTCTCCCATTGCCAAAGAAACCATTGTTGGATGCCACTATCCTTACAAATTACCTATCTATCACAATGGTCCCCTTCCTCCTGAAGATTTTGGATAGATCAGCTTATATTCAAATTCAGCATTACCTGGAGTGCAATCACATTCAAGGGATCTGGCAATCCGAATTACACCCAAGACACAGGACAGAATCTGCCCTACTGGATTTAGGAACCAGCTAGACGAAATCAACGACCTAGGGAAATCAGCCCTTCTTCTACTGCTGGACCTCTCAGCAACATTTAACGTAGTGGATCATAAAATACTTTGTCAACATCTGACCTCGTCGGACACATTTTCACCAGGGGCAGTCAGTTGTGTCGCCTCATTTCTGAAAGATAGAATAATCAGAGTCCTAGCTGACAATACGATTGCCCTCCTGCTCCTATCTCCTGCAGCATTCCCCAAGGCTTGTGTGTCTCTCTTCGACTTTTTAACATCATAACAAAACCACTCTATGACCTCCTAGACTCTATGGGTATCACCAACACTAAGTACACCAATAATACCCAGATCCTCCTCCCCCTCTCTGGCAAGTACCACCAAGACTCAGAGAAGCTTAGCTCCATCTATCAGACAATTAAAATGTGGATGGCCACTAACTGCCTATGTCTTTATGATGACAAAACTGAGTTACTCATTGTAGGCCTGCCCTCTCTGATCAACAACTTGAGTGAGCAATATGCATCTCCGTCTCCAAGTCCGTTCAAACCCTAGGAGTCTACCTAGATGCCCCTCTCACTCACACGCACCAAGTCATTGCTATCTCTTAGTCGGCAGCCCACACCATCAAACTTATTAAGGCATGTAGGCCCTTCCTGTTGGCCAACAGTTGACTTACCATTGTCTGTGCCGTCACAGGCACTAGACTTGACTACTGTAATGCCTTGTTTGCCAGTACCACCAAGAAGAATATTCGTAAATTGCAAATAATCAAAAATAACACGTTTTGCTTGGCAGTAAACATTCCCAAAAGAGATCACATCACCACTGCCAGATGAAATGCCCACTGGTTACTGATACATGAAAGAATCATTTTCAATACATTGTCAAACAGGGTCATCCAACCCAAATTCAGACTATCAAGAGCAGGAGGATCGAGTTTCCCAGTTATTGCAGGTAAACGATGGATCTCCTTACCACCAAATCTCAGAGCAGAAACAATCATACTGGATGTTCCGTAAACAATTGAAAACTTGTCTCTTCATGTTATGTACTTTGATGCCGGGCCATTAGTCAATCTACCTTGTTCTCTGAAACACTGGGCTTCATTATAATGTTGGCGGTACGGTGTGAACAGTGCCGGTAAGGCACTGGCACCATTCATACTGTACCGCCGAATTACAAGGACTGCTCACGGGTGCCTGACAGGCCGCCAGGTCTGACCTGGCGGGCTGTGCGGCACCCGCAACCATTACTCATAATTGCACCGGCACCGTTATCAACGGTGTTGGTGCATCCATGGGTCCCACCCCCATTCTGCCCTATTGGGCAGAATGGGGATGGGGAGCCCGGCAATACCGCCAACCGCAAATGGTCAATTACCGGCCCATTCAACTTGCAATGGGCCGGTAATTGCCCATTCAGGGGTGGTGGTGGCAGTAGCTAGTTTGGCGGTAGCCGTGCCTGTAAAACAGGCACCACTACCACCAAGCTCGTAACAAGGCCCACTATCTTGTAACGCCTGAGCAACTGTCCGTCGTTTCCTTTGTAAGTCTTGAAACACCCAAGCAACTGTCTGTCTTTCCCTCTATAAGCTGCTCTGCTAACGTTTGCAGTTATGTCTGTTACTTTTTTCTATGCAAGCTGCACCTTGATGTCCAAGGATTTAGTGCGCAAAATAAATGTAAATATTACACAGCCACGGTATGGTTAAGTTGCTAATCCCGTAGGAAGAGCACTTTTTGGGTGGCTTAAAACTTTGCTCTCCCTGGACAAATCCTCACCAAACTTTGCAAACAAAGCATATGGTCCATTCTGAAGTTTTTTGCAAAGTTTGGTGAGGTTTGGTCCAGTGGGGGGAAAGTTATAAGGGGGTCCCAAAATTAATTTTTTTCCCATAGACTGGGACACCTAGAGCCCAAATCGCTGGACGGAAATTCACCAAATTTGCTGCAGGAGCAGCGGCTTGGTCCCGAAAGTGTGCTTTTGTAAATTTGGTGAAAATCTGTCCAGTAGTTTTTTTTAAAAGGACCAAAAAGTAGGTTACAAAAAATTACTGATATCTATGTCCGCTCTGCGGATACACTTCCCTGTTCTCTCTGCGGAAAGAAAACTGATTGGTTAATTGGCTTGCGTCATGTCCGCAGATCTTGGATCCATGTTTGGTGTCCGCGGACATCGTGGTAAAAGCATATTAAAAAACACAACATTGCACTTGTCAAACTTAACAAATAATCTCTGGGGAGGTGAGGGGTGATGAGGCTGGGATGGGATATGGCTGCAAGAAGGAAAACACTGGTGTTTTTTTATCACGAAAGTCACACAGTAGATTTGGAGGTGTTCCACAATATGTGCCTAAAGTACAGGCCAAAGACATTGCATTTCGGCATTCAAGGGATGGAGATGTATAATCATGGAATTGTGTGCGATTTTGTTCCGAGTACACATACATTGTCAGAAAATATTGCCAGCGTGCCCTGTCTACCTAAAACATAGCTTGTGGAACAGTTCAAATCCAGGTACAAATGATTACCTTCTGTTTTTTTGGCTATTCAGGTCTGTGTTAAAATGTAATTAAAATAATAATGGAGTCAGACTGGCGCCCCCTAGAGCCTGGCACCTCAGGCAGCCACCTGCACTGGGATACCCAGGGACTATTTAAGCCAAACCCAGGCTGAGAAACATGCTTTGCGTTTTCTGCACCTGCAGCGTGACACTCACCGTGTTCGGATCGGTCTCCAGAAGGCCTGCATCTTTCTTCTGCGCTCAGCTCCTGCAAGAACAAGAACACTGTTAGGAACAGCCTTACCTTGCGGCACTTCTGCCCATCAGTCATCGCTCCTTCTGTTCTGCGGGCATCTATGGTAGTGTCATTCCTATCCCGGCACGCCGCTTCCTACGGAAAAGGGAAAAGAACAGAAAAAAGGCATTAGTAAGCATTCTGCAAATCTTCGCTTCTTTTTAAATACTGTACGACCTTCAAACGCTTACCTGAATCCCAGCCGCTCTGGGGGAACTCTGTCTCCGGAACTTCTCATCCATCTGCAAAAGGGAAAAGACACTCCAGGTTAGTGTGGAAACATCCAGAGGCGTCGCATACTGCGCTTACCCACCGCATTTGTTCTTCATAACCGGCATCCACGCTGAAAACGTTGCGGCACCTAAAAGACACAGAAAAAGAACTCAGTTCAATGCAAATACGAAAGGGGTGTATCGCGCATCGTACTCTAACTCAAGTTCAGCGCTACTCATCTCAGCAGCACGCCGCCACCCCCGGACGCCGGCCATTATCTAAGGAAGGAAAGGAACGAAGTTAGAGAACTGTTAAAAAAACTCATTATACTTACCTGTCTGACTCTTGCCAGTGAAGTAACTATGCAGCAACGAGCCCGCATCAATCAACGCGCCCCTGCGCTGAAGGCAGGAACGAGAGCACACTATCCAAGAAAACAAGGTGAGCTATGGATCAAAGGAAAGGTTTGGACCCCGGGGAAGAAGGGGTTCAAGCACACAGAGACAATTGGGAGTTAAACACTACCAATCCTGTGTTTCAGGCCAATCTCCAGTCGAATAGCCCCCAGGGAAGGGTTCGAGGTCGTAAGAGGTCAGAACAGGCTGAGTGACATCCCCGTGGATACCAGGTGAGCGTTAAATACTTACTACACATGATGAGCATATCTTACCGCTCTCTGATGTACCAAGTGGACTTCATATTTAGAAATAGTGCTCAGCTGGCAATTCACTCATCTGCACAGAGCCCAACAAGAAGGTTCCTTCTGGCTTTATAACCTTTTAAACTTCAGAAATGTCATAGAATTGTATATTTGTATGTCCGTGCTATGTTGTGTCCATTGTAAAATTGACTCATTATAACGAGTCCT
Source organism: Ambystoma mexicanum (assembly GCF_040938575.1). NCBI lineage: Eukaryota > Metazoa > Chordata > Amphibia > Caudata > Ambystomatidae > Ambystoma > Ambystoma mexicanum. The sequence goes on along the minus strand of NC_090935.1, from coordinate 952,441,983 downwards.
AAAATGGATCAGACCCATTCTTAGGAATGTTAATTGCTGGTAAATATTTCCAGAATCGTTAACCAAACTCTCTTAAAGAATGCACGATCATACAAAAGTGCATCACTTTGTAATGATACCAACTGTTCAATCAATAACACAATGAATCAATATCACAATAGCAGCAAGAAAATGGCTGGTTAACAGAAATCATTTCAACAGATTTTCAGTTGCTGTCCAATTCTACCATCACAACTGCAGGGCAGTCCCCCATGAGCTTTACAAAGAGGTAGCTTTTCCCAAAATAAATGGGAAACTATGGTTTTATATCTCTGTGTTTATTTATCAGTCATCCAGAATACCAGAGTCTGAGAAACATGCATATACTTTGAAAGGATTCATAATTCATGAGTATTCTGGCAAGAAGGTAAATGGGGAGGTATATGAGTCTTATCAGCTGGTGTTAACTTCATTGGTGTTTTTGTTAAAGTTCCACTCCTATATAATATTCGGTTCCTGGTCTTAATCTATCCCGATACTGCAATCGGAAATGGAAACATTATTTGAGAATGAGTTAAAGCCCAGACCAGAGGTTCTATGTACAGGGCAAAAACCAAGCATGCCAATGGGGGTACCCGCCTCGAGCTCTGATTCACATGAAAATCATTTTTAAACCGCCATCCTGATCCAATCCTAAATGGTATTTATTTACTTTATTTATTGGGTTTATAATGCGCCTACACACAATGTTCTTTCCCGCTGCCACCTGTACCTGGGTGGCCCCCAATCTGGTGAGTTCCATGGTATCTTTACTAGGTTTGAAACCAAAGTTTGCCAGATAAATATTACTTTTGCCAGCTAATCATATGGTCTAATGGCTAGTAGATTTTAGAATACTTTACTGTCTGCATTAGCCAAATTAACATACTAATACAAAGAGCATTGCCTTTTTGTAATTTTTACAGGAAAACATTGTTTGATTTTCTCAGAAATAGAGAAATCACCCTGCTATACATACATGTTATCAGTGGTAGAAAACATTGCTCTAAAGCTCAATAGTAATGCCATTCTTCCCTGTAGCTTTACCTTGGGCCAACGACTTAAAGAATCTCCTAATTTCATCGCTACTGACATCTTCCTGCATTTCCTCTATCTTTAGGGGGGACAGACAACTGAGTTTGTATCATACGTAATCTTCTCTGTCTGCAAAGAAGAGTACAATTTAGCAATTCTTTCCGTTAAGGACCGAGTGTCCATAGGCATCTGGCCTAGCGTTGATAATATTCATTACTGATTGTGCCTGATTATCAGTATAGCACGTCTTCATTTTCTACTGAACTGCATCTTCTAAATATGAAATGCAATTAATCAGGGTCACTCCTTGGCTCTGTGGTTGACTGCATTCTATCTGACTGCTCCGTGTGGCTTGGAACTACATTTCCCATAGTTTTGTAGTTCCTGCAAGTATTTCTACAGCCCCCTGGCACGTTTGCCGGTTAGTTCCAGTTTCTGTCTGAGGTGTCTGGCTATCCTCTCTGCTCCTCTACGGACCGTCAGGTACAAGCTCATATTCTTGTGAGCTCATGCATGCTCTTGCGGACATTATACAATTTCAACTCTCTGAGACCATTCTCACTCCACAACTTAACACAGACATGCATTTCTCCCTGCTTAACACCCGTTCACTATTAAATCATGGGGTCAAAGTACACGACTAACTCACCAAGACACCTTGTGACATTATGGCCATTACTGAATCACGGCTCATAATCACTACTCCTACAGCTGCCACCCGAGCCATTCCTCCAGACATTTGGATCTTTAGAGTGGACCGCCCTGATTGAATGGGTGGAGGGGTGGCCATTATTGCCAAAAAGCATCTGGATATCCATGGTAATACCCACTTCTCCCCTGAAAGTTGCAACAATTGGGTAGCCAAAATCAAGCTTCATGCTAATTGTTGCATCACTTTTGTGGTAATTTACCGGGCACCATCAATTGCACTGCTTTTTGAGGAACAATTCATTAATCTACATCATAACATTACTAAAGTAGGTACTCCTGTTATTGTCCTCAGAGACTTTAATCTTTGGGCCAATGATCCATGACAAATTAGCAGTTGCCTTGCTCTCTGCACTTAACAGCATCAGCTTCACTCAGAAGTTGATTACTCCAACCCACAGGGATGGCCATAAAATTAATTGGGTGCTGACTCACCACCTAGCTACAATGAACATCACTACTGAGCCTTGTCCATGGTCGGACCACTTTTTGGTGCATGGTTCATTCCACCTGCCTGCCTATCCCCTGTCCTTCAAGTCTCACCCCAAATTCTCTGTCATTGCCAAGAACCTAGAAAAAACTCACCCCTTCAAGTTTAGCCACACAGCTTATGGCCACCTTAGCCCCTGTTGACACTTTTATCAGCGTTGGCGACCTCGCTACTCATACCACTAAAACTATTAATGACATTATAGATGTCCTAGCACCTAGAAAAGCGTGGAGGAAAAACCCCTCTCCCTTGTTACTAGTCATTTACAAAGACTCAGTAAAAACCCTGAAACTAGTCATTATTGCAGCTAAATCACAGAGTTACAATGACAGGATCTCTTTAGCACAATCCAACTTGTTAGAACTATTGTTGATTCTGAAAGAGTTTGAGGGTAACTCACCCAATCTTACAACACTACCCAAGAACTCTGCCTGGTGTCAATCTATTCATGATGAGTTTACCAACAAAATCTTAGCTCACCAACTCTCTATTGCAGCTCAGAAAAAGAAATGTACAGAGAAGAGTACCAGCTCCAATGAACCCTCTAATTTTACTTCTTCTCCTCTTGATTGTAATTCTTCCCACGCTATATATCAGTTTCAGTCATGTAGAGAGGCCCAGATTTGGAAAATTGTTGCTGGCATGAAACCCACCTCATTTTTAGGAGATAGATGTCCTGCTACCATTTTTAAGGCATGTATTGACACACTTGCCACTTGGGTAACCACATTGGTCAACCTGTTTTTCCCTGAATCAACTGTACCCTCAGTCCTAAAGGAGTCATGGATCACTCTGCTCCTTAAGAAAAATTATCTGGATCCCAATATAGCCAAACCGCATCAACCAATCACAAATGTTCCATTTCTTCTGAAAATGTTGGATCGCGTTGCAAATATACATATCCAGGAGTTTGTAGAGAACAACAACGTTTTGAACCAGAAGCAATCTGGCTTCAGACAAATGTATGGGACAGAAACCGCATTAATCAATTTTAAATCTAATATTGCTCATATTGTGGATGTAAACCTGCTCTCTTATTGTTGCTTGACCTTTCTGTGGCATTTGACCTGGTTGACCACTCACTATTGGTCACCAAGCTGCGTGAACAGGCACACTGCTCTGGCATGGCGGTTCAATGGATCCAGGGCCACCTTAAGCACTTTTCAGGGCCTGGGGCACACACACCTTTGGGGCCCCCCTCCCTGAACCCAAGAAATGAAGGGGTTCAGAGTACCTGGTCACGCCCCCAACATTGCAATGACAACACATAGGTTGATATGCTGCCTCGCAGTGATCAAAATAGGCAAGGGTACACTTTCAGTCCTCTTACCCTCTTCATGCTTGCTGTAATCAGAATGATAAACAATGTAAGTGATTTCAATCCGGCACTTCAACTAAGTCAATGCCTAGTGTGGGATGCACAACTGAAATCCTTATTTATTTCTTTGTGTCTATAAGTTCTTTTATTCTTAACGATGTACCACTTATATCAGGGCCCTCTCTTTGAACCCCTCCCACCCCCCGTCACACTGAACCAGGAATCAGGCTGGTTTCCAAAGTTAAAATATTTATTTAGGTATTTTCACAAGATAATCACACTATTTTTAATGGGGATACTATAATCACCAATGGGGTGATGTCACACTAAACAATCTCTTTAATCATAAGGAGTAATAATGAGCAAAAACAATGCAGCACAGCAATACTACCTTTGGTTGTATACTTAAATCAAATAGCAGTGTGGTTACTATGTCCCCCTGCACACCCCTCAGCCCCCCAATATTCAATATAGAGATATAGGAGGAGAGAGGACAGGATTCAAGAATGCAGAATTCAAGCAAATATATCAATCACAATTTACCTCCAGCAAACACAAGAGAGAAACAGAACTAATTGGCAAACTGTCAAAATGGTTTTAAAATTGGCTTTGAATGGAATATGTAAAACACTAAAAATGGGCTAAATAACTAAAATTGTTGAAATACTAATGGGAGCCACTTTATCTGGTTATAGAAAAACACTAACAAGGATTTGAGAGTAATAAGCAAGTTGAAAACTTAGTTTTGAGGTCGAGTGCAATAAAAAGCTATTTTACACGTTATAGATTTGCCAAAACGAAAAATTTGCAGCAAACTTTTCCACGCGCAGTAATCACGATCGCGGGAGAACTATAAGGATAGGGATGGACTTTGAAGAAGCAAACTACACGACAGCACAGCCACCAGCCCAGGACGTCTCTGGATGGTTTTTGCCTGCCGAGACGCTTGCCTTCTTCAGAAAAATATATATCAGCGCAAAGATCGGTTTAACACTACTAGTACAGAAGATAATAGGGATGAGATAGAGAGTTCAGGCAATTCAAAAATATTCTAACAATGCAGTTCTGAGTATCAGAGAGGATGGGTTTGGTTAGGGATGACTATTGACTGTACATATGCTAGTGACAGTCCTATACTAAGGATACTTACTACATAGGTTTGAACAGAACCGTCAGGGATTCAGGTCAGTCAAGATTTCTGGATAGGAATTCTGCTGGGCACACCGGACTGGACAGCAAGACGCTCTGGTCTGCAATCAGCAAGGCGCTCTGGTCACCGCACGGTAGGACTGGACTGGATCTGCAATGGCTCTCTGGTCACAGCACAGCACGGTTCCACTGGGTTGTGTTTTTGGATTCTGGCAATAATTCTTAGCAGGAAAGTAATTGCAGCACAGCTAGGCTGTTCTTTGATTCCCCTTAGAGGTCTGGGGTAAATTTGGGTTTCTGGAATTTTCAAGGCCAAGATGACAATGGTTCAGCTCTGGAAATTGGCCTTTCTGCTTGCCAAGTTTCTGGAGTCTGGAGCAAGGGAGATGTCAGGTCCTCTGGCAGGGTGCTCCGACAGCAATCGGTTGGTGGGTGAATTTGTGTGTGTGTCCTAAGCCCTCAGCTGTCTCTATTTATGCATGTAATAAAGGGGTAGGTATGCAGAATTATCCTAAGTGCACCCCCTAGGTAGGCTATTGGCTGGAATCTGCTCTCTCCCTTGATTGGAGGAGAAAACAATGTGTCACCATGATGATGTGAGGCAAAACCTCCTCCCCTTTGCCTATTGAACATGAAATCTACTTTTGGTATAATACATCTTTACATGTGTACAATATTTATACCAATAACATACATAGATCACATATTTTGTGGAGCAAATATTCTTCCAAGCCCCGTTGCTGTGGGATCTTGGATCTGGATTTGAAAGACTTTCACACTTTTTGTCTGGGACACAATATTTAATTTGTCCAAAAATTGGTACATATGTGTGCATTGTCTATGTGCATGTGTGAAGTTTCATGCTTCTGACATAAATACATTTGCTGCAAAACCAGAATTTTCACTGTGCCTACTCAGAACATCGCACAGAGTTCTGGCATCTTTTAAAATGTGCACCCAAAAATCACATTAACAATGCTATTAATTCTATAATTTTTACAAATTTGCACAGTCATTTATCAGTCTTTTTCAAAAATATGCTTTCTGTGCTTGTGAATCCACAGTGACTGCCTGTCCCTGCCTCCTTTTCCTGCTGGCAGGTCTGAAGCAATCCACCCCTTCCTTCTGGGAGAGGCCACTCTTGACACTTCATAATCTGCATTTCCTTTCAGGCAAGGAAAGTCCATTGTCTCTTTCTGGTGCAGCCCAATATCTCCTCCCCTGGTTTAATTCTCACAAAGGTATGACTTCCTGGCCTTGGTGGGAAGCAGGAGAGATATGCCTTTTGTTGGGGGGAGGCTGTGGAACTTGTTGGGTAGTTTTGAGGTAGCTTAAATTCCATGTCATTTTCTTACATTTTTCTTGGTTTAAAACAAAACTTGCAATTTTCACACAAGCAGCTAGAACTCTTATTCCAGCTTCTAAACCATGGAAATTAAATAGTTACAACCTTGGGTCCTCTTACTAACAGGTCACTTAATTTCCAGACATTTGATTTCAATTGCACAAGTTTAAACTTCTGATGCAAACTAATGACAGCTGTCATACAGGCGGCCGCTGGAACTGCACCCATATTTTGACAGATTTTCACAGGCAGGCACACTTTTTACTGTGGATATTTTGATGACAGATTCCGCTTTCCATGACATAGTAGGTTCATAAGGATTTCTTAAAGGAGGTGACGGGTAACACCCAGCAAGGATATTGGATGTTTTGTGGTGTTTTGGACTGGTAATTTGTATTTTCAGCAACCAAGAAAAAGGGATTTCAGAACAATTTCTGGGTTTTCTTCAGTAAAGCACTGCCTTTTATGCAGTTTACATTTTTACTTGGTGGGCAGCCCAATGGCATGTTTCAGCAGTGAGGTCTCTGTTCCACCACTGACACAGGCAAGGTAGATTTGGCAGCTATCTTTTTGTGCTTGGTAGAGCGGTTTTGGTGCGCATGGGGTTTTCACGGCCATTTTAATAATTCTTGCACCATCAGCACACAGTGATGCCGCAGGGCAGAGCAGAGTGGGTTAAAACATCCCACAAAACCCCCCCTCGCGACTTGACTTTTGACCACCCGTCAAGGGGAAGTCGGGAGATTGGGAAGTTCAGTTTTCTTTTCGGTCAAAAGAGGGAAAAATGTGTCTGCTTCTCCCATCAGTGGTGGATCGACGGGTTCTCCTCGCCGGTTCCAGATGGAAGTGTATGGAGCGATACCCTGAACCCCTTGGGTCTTTCCTCCTGGTCCACGAGTGGTCCTCCTTGGGCTTAGGATACATGGTTTCAGTCCTAGGATGAAAATACAGAGCATATTTGTAGACATTTCTCCACCACTATTTATGTAGTGGGCAGACACATACATTTGATAGATACGTGACAATCCTAACTGCTTATACTTATTATTAATTATAGCAGTTGGAATGGTTTTTCCAATCGGAAGTTTCTAGGGAGCTGGAATGTCCCCCTCTGGATTTCCAGATGAATCCTCTAGTTGCTGCAGAGTGTGCCTAGGATGGCAACACTTCAGCTGGTTGATGTGGACCCACTTATCTTCCCCTTCTGCCAAACTGCCTTTGGGGATACGGATTTTGTAGGCGACTGGTGAGATTCTGTCTACAATTTCAAATGGTCCCCGCTAGCTAGGAAGAAATTTGCGTTGTTTGGCCTGGTTCCTTTGGAAATTGTACAAGTGGACCTGGTCTCCTACTTGGGGTATTCTTTTCTAGTAGTCTTAAGGTCATAGTGGGTCTTCATACTGTCTGCAGATCATTCTAGATTCTGCTGAGCATAGGCAAAAGCATGTTGAAGGTGTTTTCTCAGATTTTCAACATACTCATGAGTTGTGGAGGCATTTATCAAAGTCTTCTCTTGGGTTCTGTAGAGCAGATGCTGGCGAAGCACTATCCTTCGTCCAGTCATCAGCTCAAATGGTGACATTTTAGTTGCTGAAGAAGGGGTAGATCTGATGGCCATCAGGACAAGAGGTAGTCGAATGTCCCAACTTGGCCCAGAATCTGCCACAAACTTTTTTAATATGCTCGCTATTGTCTTGTTGTATCTCTCAACTCCACAACTAGAGGCTATCCGGTAGGTAATGTGTAGTTTCCTTTTGACTCCAAGTATCTCCCACATCTTTGTCATCACTTCGCTACTGAAGTGGCTATCTCGGTCTGACTCAATCCTTTGGGGTAGTCCAAAATGCAAGAAGATGTGATTGATCATCAGGGCAGCTGCTGTTTCTGCCTTGCAATTTGGGGCCGGGAGACATTTTACCCATTTAGTGAACAAGCATGTCACGGTCAAAATGTACTTGTTCCCCCTAGAGGAGCGAATCACAGGACCGATAAAATTGACTTGTAAATCTGACCAAGGCAGTGTCATCCCCCTCTTTTGGAGAGGCGTTGAGACGTGGTGTGAGGGATGTTGGCTGAAATTGTGCACACACAAGACACCCCTTCAAGTATTGGTTGAGGTCCTGCCCCATGTGTGCCCAGTATGCAACCTCTCTTAAGATTTCAAGTGTCATATGAAACCCCGATGACCGGCTGTGACCGCATCATGTGTGTGACTTAGCATCAGGCTTTGGAATGAGATAGGGACCACCCACTGGTCATGGCCAGCTAGGGATCTCCTTACCAACAAACAGTCTTGGATTTCGAACATATTTGGACATTTCATCAACACTCTGAGGTCCTCTTTCCCTATGTAATCGTTATCCATCAGGGGAAAGTTCTTAGGACCTCAATGTGTTGATAAAATGTACTAATTATTGGATCCCCTTTTTGCACCGTAATCAAATCAGTATGGGGTCTCTTTACTCGATTGTGCAGTTGAGAGATCATTGTGAGCATTTGTCTGGGACCTAGTGATAGCAGGGACCTTAATTTCCCCCAACAGGGACCCGATCTCAAGTGGATCCCCTTGGATGGCTCCGGTTTGAGCCAGCTGATCAGCTAGGTCATTTCCAGTTTTGTCTGGTCCCTCTACCTTAGAAAGAACCTTGATATTTTTCCAGTAGATGGTCATCCCATTCGAGGTGACCAGATCATCAATGTTTTGGATTAGTTTTCCATGTTTCAATGGTTTATTATTAGCACATAGCATGCCTCTGGTTTTCTAGTTAACCAGATGCTCTACGATCCCGTCCCGTACATAATCCGAATCTGCGATTATGACTAGTTTGTGGTGTTGGTGTTGGACAGCCGTTAGGATGGCTTGATGCACAGCCATCAACTCTGCCACTTGACTACTTCGGGGACCGATTTTGTACCCAGCGGAGGGTTCTGTGGCATCATTCACCCATGCATTCCCTATGCCGGCCACAAGTTCTTTTTCCCCGATGATGTCAACGTGGTAGGAACATCCATCAACATAGACAGTGGGCATTCCCTCACACTTGTCTTCTTCAAAGACTTTGTGTGGGGAATTAAGGTATGCCTTCATGTTGTCCTTGATTTTAAGACTTTCGTCCTCGAGACAGTTTTCTCTGGCACAATCATGCAAGTCGCCCAGACCTTGCACGAGGGGACTCTTCTTGTTTTGGCCATATCTGACCTCCACAGGAAAGCCTTGCATTGACAGAATCCAGGAAGTAATTCGGGAATTACTTACATTTCCGGCCAGGATTCTGTCACTTTGGAGATATTGCAGAGGCCAGTGTGGAGTCTCCACTATGATGTGTTTCCCCCTGGATAAACGGGCGGTAATTCTTCAATGCCCACACCGTTGCCAGGAGTGCCTTCTCACAATCGTTGAATTTTTCCTCCACAGAGGATAACGTTTTACTCGCATAGGAGATTACTTTATTGACCTTGTCATGCTTTTGATATAATACTGCAGTCAATCATCTATTTGAGAACCCTGTCTCCAAAAATAACTGCTTGTTTTTGACAGGGTAGGCTAGGCAAGGTGCTTGTGAGAGGCTCTTTTGAGTTGTCTTACTGCCCCGGCTTGTTCTGGACCCCACTCCCACTTGACCCCCCCCTTCAAAAGGTGGATCAGGGGTCTTGTGATCTCTGCATAGTCCTCAATGAACTTTCTGCTGTAATTAGTTAGTCCAAGGAGGCCCCTTAGTTCCCGCAGAGTTGTGGGGTCTTTTCATTTCTGGAGTGCTTCCACTTTATTTTCCTGGGGACAGAGACCTTGAGGAGTAACCTCATGCCCCAAGAAATTGACATGGGTTCTACACCACTGTGCCTTTTGAAAGGAGAGTTTTGCTCCGGCATCCCTCAACTGTGTCAGAACATAACGATCTCCACTATGTGTTCCTCCACAGTTGAACTTTTGACTAGAACATCATCTACATAGGCCAGGTTACCCCTCTCTCCCAGGTTGGGCATGGCCTTGTGTAGAAAAATGTTGAATTAATTGCCAGAGTTCTTGTATCCGAAGATAGTCCGGGTCCATGTGTACTGCTGCCCTCCGAAGGTAAAGGCCAGCTTGTATTGGTCCTCCCTACTGAAAGGTACATTCCAGTACCCAATGTTAAGGTCTATTTGAGTGAATACCTGTGAACCCTGGATCTGGGCCAGCCCTTGGTCAATGTAGGGAAGAGGCCATCTGGAAGTATGGACCTGTTTGTTGAGCTCCCTAAGGTCAGCGCAGAGTCTCCACTGGCCGTTTGACTTCAAAACCCCCAGCACCGGATTATTGAAGGTGCTGTGGACAGGACGAATTATCCCACGGGACTCAAGGTTCTTAATTATTTCAGTAAGGGACTTCATTGCTTCACAAACACTGGAGTCATGCCGGGGTCCGTGGGAATTGTTGTTGTGTGGATGTCTGTGCGACCACAGTCATATGAGTCCACCACAAAGAGATCTTGAAAATCTAAGAAAACTTGTTTCAATTTTTGCTTTTGCTCCAGAGTCTCACAGGCATCGGCTAGGTTGACTCTCTCTTCAACCATCTGCCTGAAGCCTGGAAAGACTTACGGTTTTGCTATCTCAGTGGCCTCCTTCAGCTGGGTGGAGAAGTCCCTGGTCAAAGTGCTGATTTGGACTGGTGGCTTCAGGTGGAGAAGGCAGTCCTTGCGGACTTGGAAAATCACCTCATCCCCCCTGAAGTCACATGTCACATCTTCCTTACCATAAGGGCAGGAAGTGTACACCAGGAAATTCCACACATGCCGGGTGAAGATTCTGTCTGGTGTCATGTTGGCATCACTATCACTGTCAAAACAGTCCTTGGGGATTGGTCCTAACAGTTCATTATCTAAATCTATGGAAGAATGTCAGTCATCAACCGCCATTCCAATAATGGTGCCAGCGGCTAGAGTGATACTCTTTAAGTCGCTGTTATCGACCTCTACTGGAATGGTGTTGTGTTCTATATTGACTAGTGGTGTTGGGTTTACCCCCAACCCTTGCTGTTGGAAATGGGCATTAAGCTGAATATAGGAATCAGGGTTTTTCAGTTTCTGTCCTCTTTTAACTTTCCTTTCCAGTGAGAATTGTCGGGTCCTTTCTGGGATGGTGACTTCCTCTCCAATCTGAATTTCAACTGCATAAGGCAGCAATTGAGCTGACCTAAATGCTTTCTCTGGGTCATCAAAGCCCATGGGATTACCCGCTAATCGGGACCAGTCTTTGAAGTTTATTAGGTCTAAACTAATGGCAAAGCGATTGAGAATGTCACTGCCTTAGTAAAATAAAGCAGAGACATCTTGCACGACCCAATAATTATGGACTATGCTCTTGCTGCCTATGGACATTTTGAGCATGCACCTGCTAGGCAGGAGATGTTTGGAATGGGGTGTTTCCAGGTCCATTTTCCATTTGTCTATCAGTTTAAATGTGGGAATAGCTGGATCTTTTGGGAGTTTGCGGAACCTGGCCTCGCTGATGAAGCTCTTACCATTGTTCACACACAATCGGACGAGAACAGAGTCCTTCCCTTCATTTAACTGAAAAGGGATGACCAACTGCTCTCCAATTTTCTGAATATCAGCCACGCTTTGAGCTGATTTCTCATTTTTCTGGACTATAAGAGTGGGATTTTCTGATTGTGAGTTTGTAAAGAATTTCAGAGTGTTTCCTTCCAGTGTGGAATGCCACCTTAGACTGGAAGGAATGTTGATTTTCAGAAATAGAGAGTACTCCTCAACACCAGTTTGTTGTCCTACTACAATTACTGTCACGTCTGGGATTTGATTGTTCTGGAAGTGAAATTCTATTTGGTCAGGTTTTTGTTCAACCATGTGGCATGTGCCGTTTAAACTAACATGGTTGAAACTCTGTTTCAATTTTATTAGTCGGTTAGTCTGGGTCCAGAGGACCTTGCTTACACAATCTATGAGTGGAGACAACCTATGCAGGATGTCATTCCCTAGTAAACAAGGGGTGCCCTCTGGAGTCACAACTATGACCGGGTGCTTCAACTTGTGTCACCCTGTCAACCAATTTTAATGTCCAAATCTACAGTCCCCTCGATAGGAATTTACTTCCTGTCGAAGTTCTGAAGTTGTCCAGGAAGAGGGGTTTAGAGGAATTTGGTATTGCTCCTCACTTCCCGAATTCAGTTGATCAAAGGCCCTTTTGACAGAAGGGTTGCTTGGGATCCAGTGTCCACCAGTGCCAAAATTGTATATTGTCCCTCTATTTGGACTGGGGCATGAAATCTTCCCTCCTTTTCCTCAATGGGGCAAATATAATGTACATTTTTGGACAACTGGTGGGTTAGTTTCTTGCTTTTGGACACTGACAGGAAGGTGATTTGGGCAGGATTCTGTTTGGAGTCTTGGGAATCTGGAAGAAAAAGGTGACAGCTAGATATGGGGGAAGTTTTGGGTGCCCCTGGTTCTGTTTCTGGGCTGCCCCACCCCCCCTTTTTGGAGGCAGTCACCAGGATGGGTTTGAACCAGGGGATTTTCATGCTGGTGATTCTGGGGTTTGATGATGGACGGTGCTAACTCGGTCCCCACATCTACCCAGTCTGGATTTGGATCCATTGGTACTGATTTTTCTTTGGGAGGAGTTACCCCATCTCTGAAGGAGAAGATCCTTTTCCCAGGATCCTCTGATCCCTCTCCTTCAAAATGGAAGATGTGTACCTCCTCCTCAAAATAGGTCTTTTTGGGCTCTTTATTTCTCCTACCCCCTCTCTGCTCCTTGGGTTGCAGACTTTCAGGGGCAGGAGATTTTGCTTCAGTTTCTTGGGTTTCCGGGGGCTTTCTACAAGTGGGGAAGGAAGCTTCCTCCAAGGCCTTACACCCCTGGTGGGTTGTCGGGGTTCTTCCCCCGTCATTGCTCTGTAATACCAGGTCCTGGGTTTGAGGCATTCTGCGCCGCCATGCTCATCTGAGGGTTCTGCTGAGCCCTCAGCATGTGATCCAGATCCTGTGCCTTGTTTTGGACCTGGCACTCTAGTTCGGACACCTGCTCTGGCTGGTACTGGGTCCTCATGTCTCCCCTGGACTGATCCCGGGAAGGGTAGCTATCCCTTCTCCGAAAGTACCCCGGGTTAGGAAAGTTTGGGTACCCCTCCACCCTTGGCCTCCCCTCTCCTGGATTCTGTCTGGGCTCAGGGAAGTGGGGAAAGAAGGATGGATTGTTTTGGGGGTTAAAGTTGGGCGGGTACCTTGGAAAGAAATGTTGTCCAGTATTTGGGGGATTACTGCCCTCTTAGGGGAAGTGAGGGGGGAAGTTCCCTGGGTTAGCTGCTGTCTGGTTGGATCCCCCCCCTTGGGCTGGAGGAGTCCACACATAACCCAAGGTGCCTCTATTGCCCTTGTAACGTGGGCTGATGTAGTCAGGGGTGTTAGGAGTCCCATTTGTGGGGTTGCCTCCCTGGCTCCCTGTTTGTGATTGGCCCAAGGGCCTTCTGGGTTTGGGGTTGCTTTGATTCTGTGTCGGCAGGTTTTCAGGCACCCCCATCTCTAAATCTAAAATGAGGGCAACCTTCACCTCTACCACTTTTAGCAGCAGCAGGGGTGTTGGTTGTTTTGTGGCTTTTGGGATTTTTATTATTTTCCACTGGCTTTTTCACCTCATAAATGCGTGTGGCTTGTTCAATGACCCAGTCTAGTGATCTTTTCTCATGAAAGTCCCTAACTAGCTGGGTCATGATATACTTAGGGAGAGCACAGAAGAAAGTATTTACAAACTCTTTGCTGTCAGTGCGCACCCTTCTAGTGGTCTGCGCAAAGGTGCGTTTAAACTGTTGAACAAATTCTTGGGGAGCCTGGTCTTCCCCACATTGCAAGTTATAGGCTGCCTTGAGAGCCTCCTGAGGATTCCTGTGAATAGAAAAGTGTTTCAAGATGGCCGCCCTATAGGTGGACCATCTGGAATGATTCTGGTCCTGCAGCCCCGCAAAGAAGCTGGAGTACTCGGGAGAAAAGGTCCACTTTACATATTTAATACAGCTTTGGCTATCCTTCAAATGGAAAGTGGCCATCATTTGTTCAAATAGCTCAAGGTGCTCCCAAACTGAATACTTTGCATTCTTATGATAGGGCTTGATGACGCTCCTAATGGCTTTGATTTGTTTTAGGGGATGCTTGAGCAAGGCCCTCTTGACATTGTTGGCTTATTTGGTTCGGGTGACCCTGATCCACTCATCCTCTGACTCAGAGACACTGCTACCAGAGGTGCCTCTGGTCTTCTAGGCTCTCCCGGATTCTGCAAGCTTGGGAATGGCTGGCAGAATGTGGGGGCCTAGTTTCTTGGGCACCCAGAAGAGTCTTCTGATTCTTACTTGCTCCCAGGATTGGCTGAGTACCCTCTCCCCCCACTGTCCTAGCTGGCAATAGGGTTTTAGTATGCTCTTAGTGGGCCTACTCTCATGGAGTTCCCCACTACATTTTACCATCTGGTCTCTGGGTAAATTATATTTTTGAGGATCCATTTCTCTGACCCTCCCCTCATTGGAGTCTCCTTAATCAGAGAAGATGGCCCTAGCACTTGGGATTGGGAACCTATACACCGATGCCCGCCCCTCCATTCCTGGATGGTGCTGAACTATGAGCCCCATATTCCTCATTGGATTGAAGTCTGTCATCCCCGTGGCCCTTGGCTCATGTGCGCCAGTGGACATGGGGGTGGCAGAGTCCATGGAGTTGAAGAGATGAAAGCCTCTGGTTCTAGGGTTCCTGAAGTTATGCTCAGGTGTTTCCCTCTCCCAGCGGACCTCATCTCTCTCAGGCCCTACTCCCTGTTACCATGCAAGAATCTGACCTTTTTTTGTTCTTCTATCAAGTCCTTGCTAGTCTATATTAGTTGTTCATGCATAGCTACCTGTCTGTGGAGCCTGTCATTTTTCTCACAGAGAGCCGCATTGTCTCTCTGTGCTTCCTGTGTAACATTGGAATACTGGGCTAATTTGTTGCTGCAGGAGGGTCCCCTCCTGAGTCCTGTCCTTACTGGTCTGGTCCTTCCTTGCTAGAGCATCTTCCACCTTCCTGGTGTGCTCTAACAGTTTTCTGTAGTCTTTTTGGAGTTCACCCAGTCCTTGAACGGCCAGGTGATTTTCTTCCATCTTAGCTTTTAAATGACCGACCTCCTGGCCTAAGGTGTCCCTTTCCTGAATGAGAATAAACCTCTGTGCAGCCAGGTCGTCTCTTTGTTTTTGGAGTGCACCAGCTTTCTGGCGCTCTTCATCGAATTCTGTCTGGGTGTCAAGGTCTTTGAGAATTAATATATTATTTTCTTCTTTTTCCTGGTCTAGGCGGTTTTGCAGGGTGACTACCTGCTCTGCGCGTGCTCTATTAAAATGTATTTGCTGTTCCAGCTTTTGTTGGCTCCGTAGTAGGGAGTCCAAACTTTCTTGGCACTCTTTATGCAGCGCCAGTACTTTGGTATCCTGCTCTACCTTCTCCTGCTGCAGGATATCCATCTCTCATTTTATTTTTATCAGGTACTGCCTGGTTTCATTTTCTGATTCATTGCTCTTTTGTAGCCTTTGCTGGTACAATGTGCCGCTATATGGAGGTACAGATGTGCCGCTATTCTGGCAATTTTACTTTGCTCTTCTTTTACCTTAGGGGCCATATACAATTCACTCAGTGCCATGTGTAATGGACCCTGATCCTTCCATGTGTCTAATCCTGTGGCAGTGGCCTGTTCTTTAATTTCCTGCAACCAAACATTCTGATCCTGTTCTGTCCATTCACTCCTGACAAATAATTTGTGCAGCAGGTGTTCCCTTGCCATATTAATTTCTACTAAGGTCGCCATTCCGGAAATATTAATTTCTTTCTGACTTACAGAAGTTATTTTAATTTTGTAAATAGACCAAATTCCTTGGAGTGTTCCTATTGAAGGGTGCTTTTCACAATGTAGCACAGTGTGGTAGCCCAACAGGGTTTATGTACCCGTCATTTAGCACGCTGTATTAGACAGTCATAAGTGGTATGTCTAATTCAGAAATCCCGGCATGAGCCCCCAATCTTGTAAGTGATTTCAATCTGGCACTTCACCTAAGTCATGCCTAGCATGGGCTGCACAACTGAAACCCTTATTTATGTATTTGTCTCTATAATTTCTTTTATTCTGAATGATGTACCACTTATATCACTCCCCTCTCTTTGAGCCTCTGCCCCCAGTCACACTGAACAAGGAATCAGGCTGGTTTGCAAAGTTAAAATATTTATTTAGTTATTTTCACAAGATAATCACACTATTTTTAATGGGGATACAATAATCACCAATGGGGTGATATCACACTAAACAGTCTCTTTAATCATAAGGAGTAAGAATGAGCAAAAACAATGCAGCACAGCAATACTACTTTTGGTTGTATACTTAAATCAAATAGCAGTGTGGTTAATATTTCCCCATGCACACCCCTCAGCCCCCCAATATGCAATATAGAGATACAGGAGGAGAGAGGACAGGGTTTAGAAATGCAGAATTCAAGCAAATATATCAATCCCAATTTCCCCCAAGCAACCCCAAGAGAGAAACAGAACTAAATGGCAAACTATCAAAATGGTTTTAAAGTTGGCTTTGAATGGAATCGGTAAAACACTAAAAATGGGCTAAATCACTGAAATTGTTGAAATACTAATGGGAGCCACATTATCTGGTTGTACACAAACACTAACAATGATTTGAGAGTAATAAGCAAGTTGAAAACTTAGTTTTGAGGTCGAGTGCAATGAAAAGCTATTTTACACGTTATAGATTTGCCAAAACGAAAAATTGTGGTAATCGCGATCGTGGGAAAACTATAAGGATATGGGATGTGGTTTTGGGTTCACTGGAAAGCCTAGGATGTTAGCTACAAGCAGACACTTAAATGTTTTTCAGAAAGAGGCAAATTGTAAAATAAGGATGCGCTTTCAAAAAGACAAACAAGATTTCTTACACTAGGGATGGACTATGAAGAAGCAACCTACACGACAGCACAGCCACCAGCTCAGGACATCTCTGGATGGTTTTTGCCTGCCGAGACGCTAGCCTTCTTCAGAAAAATATATATCAGAGCAAAGATTGGTTTAGCACTACCAGTACAGAAGATAATAGGGATGAGATAGTTCAGGCATTTCAAAAATATTCTAACAATGCAGTTCTGAGTATCAGAGAGGATGGGTTTGGTTAGGGTTGACTATGGACAGTGCATATGCTAGTGACAATCCTACACTAAGGATACCCACTACATAGGTTTGAACAGAACCGTCAGGGATTCAGGTCAGTCAAGATTTCTGGATAGAAATTCTGCTGGGCACACCAGACTGGACAGCAGGGTGCTCTGTTCTACAATCAGCAAGGTACTCTGGTCACCGTACGGTAGGACTGGACTGGAACTGCAATGGCTCTCCTGTCACAGCACAGACCGGCTCTACTGGGTTGTGTCTTTGGATTCTGGCAATAATTCTTAGCAGGAAAGCAGTTACAGCACAGCCAGGCTGTTCTTTGGTTCCCCTTTGAGGTCTGGGGTAAATTCTGGTTTCTGGAATTGTCAAGGCCAAGCTGCGAATGGTTCAGCTCTGGAAATTGGCCTTTCTGCTTGCGAAGTTTCTGGAGTCTGGCGCAAGGGAGATGTCAGGTCCTCTGGCAGGGTGCTCCACCAGCAATCGGTTGGTGGGTGAATCTGTGTGAGTGTTCTAAGCCCTCAGCTGTCTCTATTTATGCATGTAATAAAGGGATGGGTATGCTGAATTATCCTAAGCGCACCCCTAGGTAGGCTATTGGCTGGAATCCGCTCTCTCCCTTGATTGGAGGAAAAAACAGTGTGTCACCATCATGATGTGGTTTTATGAGGCAAAGCCTCCTCCCCTTTGCTTTTTGAACATGAAATCTACTTTTGGTATAATAAATCTTGAAATGTGTACAATCTCTATACCAATAACAAACATAGATCACATATTTTGTGGAGCAAATATTCTTCCAAGCCCCATTGCTGTGGGATCTTGGATCTAGATTTGACAGACTTTCACACTTTTTGTCTGGGACACAATATTTAATTTGTCCAAAAATTGGTACATATGTGCACATTGTCTATGGGCATAAGTGTGTGAAGTGTCATGCTTCTGCCATAAATACATTTGCTGCAAAACCAGAATTTTCATTGTGCCTTCTCAGAACATCACACAGAGTTTTGGCATCTTTTAAAATGTGCACCTAAAAATCACATTAACAATGCTATTAATTCTATAATTTTTACCAATGTGCACAGTCATATATCAGTCTTTTTCAAAAATATGCTTTCTGTGCTTGTGAATCCACAGTGACTGTCTGTCCCTGCCTCCTTTTCCTGCTGTCAGGTCTGAAGCAATCCGCCCCCTTTCTTCTATGAGAGGCCACTCTTGACACTTCACAATCTGCATTTCCCTTCAGCCAAGGAAAGTCCATTGTCTCTTTCTGGTGCAGCCCAAGATCTCCTCCCCTGATTTAATTCTCAACAAGGTATGACTTCCTGGCCTTGGTGGGAAGTAGGAGAGAGATGCCTTTTGTTGGGGGGAGGCTGTGGAACTTGTTGGGTGGCTTTGAGTTAGCTGAAATTCCATGTCATTTTCTTACATTTTTCTTGGTTTAAAACAAAACTTGCAATTTTCATACAAGCAGGTAGAACTCTTATTCCAGCTTCTAAACCATGGAAATTAAATAGGTACAACCTCTGTTCCTCTTAATAACAGGACACTTAATTTCCAGACATTTGATTTCAATTGCACATGTTTAAACTACTGATGCAAACTAATGACAGCTGTCATACAGGCGGCCGCTGGAACTGCGCCCATATTTTGACAGATTTTCACAGGCAGGCACACTTTTTACTGTGGATATTTTGATGACAGATTCCGCTTTCCCTGATATTGTAGGTTCATAATGATTTCTTAAAGGAGGTGACGGGTAACACCAAGCAAGGATATTGGATGTTTTGTGGTGTTTTGGACTGATATTTTGTATTTTCAGCAACCAAGAAAAAGGGATTTAAGAACAATTTCTGGGGTTTCTTCAGTAAAGCACTGCCTTTCATGCAGTTTCCATGTTTACTTGGTGGGCAGCCCAGTGGCATGTTTCAGCAGTGAGGTCTCTGTTCCACCACTGACACAGGCAAGGTAGATTTGGCAGCCATCTTTTTGTGCTTGGTATAGTGCAATTTCCTTAGGTTTTGGCGCGCATGGGGTTTTCACAGCCATTTTAGTAATTCTTGAACCATCAGCACACAGTGATGCCGCAGGGCAGAGCACAGTGGGTTAAAACATCCCACAACAAGTAGCATTTCAAGGCCAACATTAGCAGTCCATCATGAGAGTACTTATGTTCTATCATAAGTACAGTATACTTTTCATCAATAGCTGTCACGAGGAAGGTATAACTGCCATAATATAAATGGAGGACAGATCATATAAAAAATGTGCACATAATCCAGAATAGACAGACAAATCAGATTAGCTGCCTTACAGAATGCAAAAGAGCTCAAGCATGGCTACAGGAGACACATTGGATGCAAGGAGTAAGCTACACATACCGTATAGTAGATAGTGGATGGAGATTAGAAGCTATCAGAGAGGTGTCCTTATCCGGACAGATTGAGATTATAAAAGGGACATGATTTTCAAGCAGAATTACCATTATATAGTAAAGCAACAAGTGGATTTGATGTACACTATATCAATGCCTACTATTTTTATATTGGGGAAGCAGCACTATAGCAAGTGAAACCATGAGAACGAAATAACTATAAATGCCCACAATTTTGAAAGCTTTAAGAGACTGGCAATTGTGATAGGTTAGACAATACAAGATTCAATGGGATGCCTAGGATCACACATTGGTAAGATATGAAGCTGGGATTTTTTCCCACTCTTCAATTTCTGCACTTTACCACTTTCTTTTTCAGCACTTACAATGAAATTACTTGGAAAGTAGACAAATTGTATAACCCAACATGTCAACTTTGAAAAACAAAATGATATAGAAGCGTATTATGCAAAATGATAATGATTGTTGCTTCATTGGGCCTCATTACACGGACGGCGGTAAGGGTTAACGGTCACCGTTAATGGCAACGGTGACCGTTAACCCTTACCGCCGTACTACGAGGTCCCTTTGCGGGTTGGAGGAATTAACGCCTGCTTCTTGCAGGCGTTAAGTACCAACCCGCTAAGGGACCTCGGAGCTAATTACGGCACCGCAAAATTGCGGTGCCGTAATTAGCGCCTTCCCCATTCCCATAGAGCCCTATGGGGCAGAAATGGGAATGGGGAAGGGCAATGGCGGAAGGGGGATTTACCGCCCCTCCAACCTTGGAATGGGGCGGTAAATCCCCTTTCCGCCAAGGCGGTGCCGGTAATTTACCGGCATGGTCCAGGGTGCTAATAGCACCCTGGATTACCGCCTTCCGTGTAATGAGGCCCATTGTCTCCATCAGCAAGTGAAGTAAATGACATGATCTTGAATTACTTTTTCTGGGTTTCTCTTTTCTATTTTAATGCTTTAAATTCACCGAAAACACACGCTTGTGAAATTGTTATCCATAAATGAGCAGACACACCTTTGAGTTGTACAAAAAAGGCCACCATATTTATGTCAAAGAAGCAGACTTTAAAATTCGCTTGCCAGAAGCCTTCAATATCTGGTCATCTCTCTTCTGTCTAGAAGCCCTTCCACACAAGTGACCTAAATTAAAGAATAATGATCAGGCAATGGGCTAAATAATGCCAGCAGCATTTGAAAAGGCATTCATTTTCACAGAAGAAACCACAGTAATGTCAGTGATATAAAATATTTGTCCAGGATCACTGTACCATCTGCTGGCATAGCCCGGGTACAAGTGTGAACAATTTGGTTCCACATTTTCGAATATGGATAGCTTATCACTTCTCGAAACTAACACTTTATGTTCATCATTTGGGGTTGATGCCTAGGTTTTACAAAACCCCATCTGAACAAACCAATTTCTAGACCTTCACCATATTGTTGCTGGTGACCGGGGTATTCCAAGGAAGCACCACCCAACGCACAAAGAGCTAAGATTTTTATTGAATCTTCAATCTTGTAGACAGTCGTCAGTACTGTAGGCAGATCCAATTTCGTTTTTTTGTACAGCAAAGTCCAGAACTGTGGATTAGATCCTGTGGCTGGCTGGATGTAATTGGAAAGACCTGAGAGCAGGTCAACTGTATGTATTGAATTTTTATTCTTGTCCATAGGTCACATGCGAAGTTGCAACTAGCAGTTCAATAATTGGAAAAGCCTAGAAACAGGTAAAAGTAAAAAAAGAGGGCCAAGGGGCCTTGGGGTGAAAAAAGGCTCTTATACCATATGTGTGCATGAGTTGTGCAAAGCAATATCCTTTTCCTCTTGTTAGGGATATTTGTTTTGGGTCATAAGAGCCCTCATGACCTCTTGGGTTGACCGGAGCAGCAACACCCTCCCGAGCACCTGGAGACCACGAAGGGTGCCCCTGCAAGCGCATTCCATCAGGTATGGATCTAACTCTTTGAAGCCCCATGCTGTGGCTCCCACAGCCACAGCCATGTCCTCAATTACTCTGATGACACTCTCTTGTGCTGATACTTACCTTTGCCTTTGCAGTGCTGCGCTGCCTGCCAGTACCAGACCAGAGCACCCCCTTCACTGCCTAACTTGGCACAGAGGTATTTTGTGTTTAAGACTGCCCTACTGCCAGCATGGTTTCACTTGGGAGTGGGGACCTAGCACTTCCCTAGCCTTCCCAGCCCCCCTCACCACCAACCCCTTGATGAGTAAAGACTGCACCGGTGATCAGGCACCCCCAACTTGCTGTAATGTACGATGATCATGTTTGGTCTCTTTTACTCCCCACTCCTCCAGAGTGTTTTAGACTTCATTTCTGCCATAAAACAGACCCTTGTGCCTATGCCCCCCTAAATAGCATTTGTCTTTTCCATGCATCCCCTTCTGTATCCCTGTAGGAGACGCCTGATCCAGTTCAGCCATTCTGAACTCCCGGATGTGGTCCTTACATGGAATCACGGTCCTGACGAAGATGGCTCCAATCTTCCTTGCCATTGAAACCGGTCGACCCAAGAGGTCATGAGGGCTTTCATGACCCAAAACAAATATCCCTAACAAAAGGAAAAAGATATTGCTTTGCACAATTTCACTCACGCACACTTATGGTAAAGTGTGTATTTTAATAAAAGCCTTTTTTCACCCCAAGGCCCCTTGGCCCCCTTTGTTTACCTTTACCTGTTTCTAGGCTTTTCCAATTATTGAACTGCCAGATGCTCCTTCGCATGTGACCTATGGGCAAGAATAAAAATTCAACACATAAGAAGGAACACATACAATTGACCTGCTCTCAGGTCTTTCCAATTACATCCAGCCAGCCACAGGATCTAATCCACAGTTCTGGACTTTGCTGTACAAAAACATAATTGGATCTGCCTACAGTACTGATGACTGTCTACAAGATTGAAGATTCAATAAAAATCTTAGCTCTTTGTGCGTTGTTTGGTGCTTCCTTTGAATACCCCGGTCACCAGTAAAGAATATTAGGGGAAGCCCTTCTTTCTACTCCTGTTAGACAGGCGCCACCTCACACGCTACCTAGGAATAGGCACTCCCGCCAAGGACAGGGTGCTCTTCCTTTGAGACAGGTACGTGGAGTTGGGTGCCCTCTTCCCCGGCCCAACTTCCTTCCTCCCCCCACTCTGTCCGAGTGGTTTAGATTACTGTTCTCTTATTTAAAGAACCTTTGAGTTACTTTTTCCTACAAGTCCCAGCAGCAAGCCTTTACATATCCTAGAATGTGCTATTTAAGTCGGATAAACAATGTTAACTGATGTATTTAGAGTAGGCAGCCTTGTGGGTCCCCCTCCAAAGTGGGAGCCCGGGCCAAGTGCCCCTTTTGACCTCCCATAAAGACGTCTCTGAATGGATCCTAACCTTTCTGGAACCCACGAGCGCCAGAGTCTCTGTACAAAACAATAGTTTAACACCCATTTTTACATGGGGTACTATAAGGCTCATGTATTTCTCCACTTCTGTTCAATGTTTTTGTCATGCCACTTCTGGCTCTTCTGGCTGATCTGGGTGTGCAATATGCTAATTACGCAGATGACACTCCGGTCATCGTTGAATTAACGGGCTGTCATAGCACTGATTCTAGCACCATCAATCGCATTTACAAACTCCCTTGCTCTCAATCCCGAAAAAACAAAACTCCTGATCCTAGCATCAGGACAAAGACTCAAAACCATGTCTTCTGATTACAATAGTTTTCTTATAACAGGACATCTAATCAAAGTGTCCAAGAAGGTAAAAACAGTGGTTGTTGTGCTGGACGGAGAGTTGTACATGAAACCACATGTTGCCTCAGTTCGGGCTGCCTGTGGGTATGCGACCAAACTATTGACCCACATTCGCCCATGCATTTCTTTAAAAAATAGATCCCTCCTAGCTATGACCTTGATTAACTCTCGCCTTGATTACTGTAACAGCCTGCTGGTTGGGACATCAAAGGCGAATCCTCAGACCCTGTAAGTAGCTCAAAAAGGGCCATCAGTGCTGTCCATGGTCTTACCCAGAGGGAACATATCACAAATGCAAGACAAAGTCTTCCCTAGCTTCCTATTAAACAACGTGTCACGCACAAGTTACTCTCCTTGACTTACAAGTGCTGTCATGGTGAAGCCCTGCAATACCTGAACAACCGCCTCACCACCCTTCCACCTGGTCGCTGCCCACGCTACTATGACCCCCTTAAACTTACCCAACCTAGGTATAATCTTAAAATCTTTGCCAATTCCTCATTTGACATTCATGCTCCATCATATTGGAATAAACTCCTGCTTGAACTCAGGCAGTCCAACTCCATTCATTAGTTTAAGAAAAGTCTCAAAACTCACTTGTTCAATCTTGACCCAGACTAGACTGCCCATCTCACAGATACATTCGTATTGGACCAGTTTTCTTCTGCTTTCCCCTTCATTGCAATTTGTTATGTTTTGTCCTGTTTTGTCCTGTTTTGTCTTTTTGTGCGCTTTGAGGACTTGGGAGAGTAGCGCATTATAAAAACTACAAATAAATAAATAAATTAGAAGAGCGAAAAATGCGCCCGATCTGAACCCCTGAGCATTACATTTTGAATTATGTTTGGCAATCTACTGCCTTATCTTGCTAGCATGTTTATCTTAACATTTATTTCAAAAGGAAATTAGTTTGGCGGAATACAGTCAGAAGGTCTGTTCTCATGTACCATTGCATCATCTTCCAACTATAATTTCCTGAATTCACGGTACAATCACCGGACCTCTACCTTTTGATTTTCCCATCTTCTTATCACAAAGTAATTAACTCTCTGAAATATACCCGTTTTCATTCTCCATGTGCTCTTTGAACATTGTGTACAAATTCCAGCATGCATCAGTGCACTTTCTCAATGTACTAGGAATTATAATTCCATTTTTATTTTTTTTATTTTTATTTTATTGCTTATAGAATAAACCTAGCTCAAAAGCATGGGAGTGTGTTACAACAAAATTGTGCCAGAATTGAGCTTGGCATTTTATACAGTAACGCAATACTGTTAGTGGTGGGAGATAGGGATTTTCTATTTGTCCGGCAGGTATTGTTGAAAGAGCCATATATTTGGTGTTTTGCAGAACCAGTGGATGCTAGTGGCATTTCGAGCTTCTAACCACATTAAGCTCCAGATTGTTGGGGTGTGGCAGAATGACAGCTTGTGAGTCTTCTCTATGGGGGCTGGCTTTGACACCAGCCTTTCCATAGTTTTGCTAAATGAGATGCAAAATCCTCCAGAGGTGTGGAGTTTAGCTGCTAAGTTTGTTGGTGTTTCCTTTGAGACTGCTTTGTGGGTAATATATGCAGTTTGATTAGGATCCTGGTAGGGAGGGGGAGGCAGTGAAGAATGTGCAGTGTTGGAGAGATATGGTTGAATTTGTTTGCATCTGTAATGATGCGGGGTGCAGAGTGGTGGGCTGCTTTGAGAGGGGCCAGGTGTGTGGCTGGAAGCCCCGTAAGGAAGGCAACACCCCCCATCGATGTGTGAGGAGTCATTTCGGAGGATTGAAGTGTTCTTGAATGTTCTGCATGCAGAAGTTCCCCGGTTTTCCACTCTCCTGACGTGTTCAAGGAACTTTGAATTCAAGTTACAGCTTAGCGCATTTCTGCCTGTGCTTCTGTTTTCAATGGATGGCTCAATCAGTGCATTGATCTTGGATGCTTATCCTTCCTGCCTTAGTATTAACCCTGGTTTCTCCCTCTTGCTATTTTTGTCTGCCCATCTCAAGTCCATCTTTTGGCCTTCGTCTCCTCGTCTTGCCTCCTTTGGACTTTTTTCAGTCCAGAACATCTGGTGGTTTAACTGGGCAGCAGCATATGATGTCATTTCTCCCCCTCTCACTATCTCACTATCTCACTATCACCAATTCTTCACTTTGTCCTAGGCTTCTGTTGTTTGGCTGGTGTCTCGATTCAGCCTTGCTGCTGTTGAGAAAAACTGTGTCTGACATCTGCCAGCTCTCACTCTGATGGCCTATCCTCCAGGATTTTCTGTTTTCTTGTTGGTCACACATTCACCACGTCATACTTTAGAATCTTGCACCACTCATTGGTGATGATCCCTTCCTTTTCGCTATATATAAGATTTTTCTGCAGCCGTAGTTCAGCACACCATGGGCCTCATTACACGATAGGCGGTGAGGGATTACCGGCACCGGTAAGGGCACCGGTGCCAGTAATCCCTTACCGCCCTACTACGAGGTCCCTTAGCGGGTCCCTCCCCTAACGCCTGGTTTTACCAGGCGTTAGGGAAGGGACCCGCTAAAGGACTTCAGAGCTAATAACGGTCTCGCAAATTGCAGTACCGTTATTAGCTCCTTCCCCATTCCCATTGAGCCCTATCGGGGCTCAAATGGGAATGGGGAATGGTTCCCAGAATGGGGACTTACCGGGTCCTCCAGGGTCGGAATGACCCAGTAAGTCCCTATTCTGGGAACATGGACCCGGATGCGGTAAGGGGGTAGCTACCGCCTACCGTGTAATGAGGCCCCATGTCACCTTACTATAACCAGGGAAGGAAGAGGTCAGATCCAATGCTCCTCATTGCTATCTTACCGGAAATAAACACTGTGACCGACATAGTACACACATATCTCTGAAGGAGGTGGCGAAAAACTCTGCAGTATCGAAATGGGGTTATAACTTGTCAATTGAAGGCTATAGACAGGTTTCTTCAGCATGTGTTTTAACGTCCAGAGCTACGTTAAAGGGATAACATTTTTCATCTTTTAGTCAATACGTCTTTCAGCTTTCTTAGCAGTAAATAGCGGAACATGCAGGAGCAGGTTAGACTTGTGTCACCTTCTTAGTAACTTTTAGAGGCACTCACGAACATGCCAGCAAATGATGATGTTTGAGATGTGCCAGACATACCATTGTGTCAGTAGCTATAAGTGTATGGGCAGATATTGGGGGTCATTCTGTGGAAATAGAATAATAGACTGAGTGAATGAACTTTGCAACACACCTGACTTACTCCAGCAATATGATTGTTTCAAAAATATTGAATGTTATTATATCTGTGCTTTACCCTTACCCAAGTCGACAGTATCCAGTGTATCATTTTCCAAGGATTAAAAGACTTAGGGCCTCATTACAACTCTGGCGGAAGCCGTGGTGGTATAATCGGCAGGCTGCCATCAGAGTTGTGATCTTTTCCGGAGCCTGGCTCCACAGAAACACCGGGGATTATGACCCTGGTGTTCCTGGAAGTCAGGTGCCGTAAAAATGTCAATCCCCATTCCCATTTGAGTCCAATAGGACTCAAATGGGAATGGGGATGACGGAAGCACCAGCACCGTTAACAACAGTGCCGGTGCTTCCCGGAAAGTGTGCGTGTGGCTGCCGTTCCGCCTGCCAGGTCAGACCTGGCGGGCGGGATGGCAGCCACCTGCAGACTCGGTGTGTGCCGGTCCGGTAACAACGGTGTCGGTAGGCTTACCAGCACCGTTGTAACCGGACCGGCATGCTCAGAATGAGGCCCTTAGTCTGACTATTGTGGCATGTGCCCACCTTAGCCCTACTGCCAACCGCTATTCAGAGACACAATTCTAATACTGAACATTGTATGCTTACCACCTTCAAAGGTCCTCATTTTATTGGCCACTGAAAGAGAATAGGCAAGACTCATTTGTGACTGACTCTGCCCCAATTTGAATTTTAGAGGCACTGGTCTATATTTCTGTATATTTTGGCAACAAACACTCATTCTGCTAACATTGACATTGTGAAAGACTGGCTCTGTTGCGCCAGTGACCTGGGCAATATCTGCCCTGGTTCTCCGAACTAATGGAATGGAAGAAATACATCTTTTTTTTAGGTCAATCTGTGTCTAAAATACGTTTTATGACTTTGTCGTTTCTTGGAAGGACGACAGGCTGAGTTGCTCCCGTCAAAAACAGTGAAAACTACTGAACAGCACCTGCGTTAAAATACGGCAGTAGTAACAAACTACTCAAAATTGTGTATTGCCATAAATGCTACAGCCATTTTCTATTATATGTAACAACATTCTCAAAACGTACTTAATACATTAAAAATGTGTGCACAATCATATATCCTTCGTATACACGTTAATTGCCAACCTACTGAGTAACTCCTGCATGAAAATCTCCCTTCACCATATGCAAGACACAGGAAAGGATAATGTTAAAGTCAGTCAGCTCCTAGTCTCTCCTAGCCTCTCCTCAACTTTCAGAAACAATTGACATAATTCTTAAAAAACATTCAACTTTAGCCACTGTATGCTTGGTGATATGCACCTAACATGATTGTGTTCATGTTAGGGAGAATTCTCATTCTATGGCTAATTTTCCTTACCTATAGAGTCCCCCAGCAGCTTTGCTGGATTTGAAGGGTTTGTTTCCTTTTACCGGCTAAGAGTGAGACTCTTGTCCCCACTCTTAGGCATTTTTGCTATGTGTGTTCTAGGCTATTTTTGTGTTTAATGCCTATGGGATCTTTCTCAACCCCATAGGAACCATCTTTATTCACATGTGTTGCACAGCACCCTCAGTGCAGTGACACAGGGGTGTTGTAGCGATCCCCAAACATAGACTCCATACCCTGCGACTGACTACTGTCTCCTAGGGCATGTAAAGTCCCCATTGACTTTACTAGTCAAATCCTATGAACTAAACCAGTACAACCCATCTTACTATGGAGGTACTGGAAGCAGTTAATAGTTTTTCCCCTATGTTCATTTTCGAGAGGATACCGTACAGTCCCGCTCTCAAACGTTTCTGGCTGGTGGCAGTGGTTACTACCATAAATATTCGACCGCAAATATTTCCCTATGGGATTTTCCCATTGTAAAAGGCTACCACTTTTTCTGGCAGCCTCTAACATACTGCCTGTGTATTTTAATATTAACTTTACTCTGGTATGTTTTTATTGCCAGAACTTTAATATAACTTCTTTCTCGTGTCTTCCTCTAAACTCCTAACCCAGGTCGGGGATCCTTTGTTCGTCCTTTTGGCGGGTTTCTGCTGAAAAGCCCTCCTTTCGGCGCCACTGAGTCTGGGTGGGTCCATTGAGTGGGAGGGGGAGTAGGACCCCTGGACAGGGTTGCCTCAACTACCCATATCGCACTCTATCCTGATAGGCTGGAGGGTCTCCCGCCAAGATGACCACTCCACTGTGTGAATGACAGCTAGGCTGTATGAATGGGGATCTTTTTGCATAAAAGCAGGGTCCTGAGAACTGGAGAGCAAGACGTCTCCACTGGAACTAAGAAGCCGAAGAGGAGAGAAGCCAAAGACATCTGCAACGACTGAACCACCGGTGAAGCCCTGCTGCAGCGTCTCACCACTTTTCTCCACCCGACGAGAGAAGATCTTCACCTGCAAGAGCCTTCTTCCCTTGAGCTGGTGGGGCCAACCAGTTTGCCAATTGCCTTCCCAGACCTGTTTTGGTCGAATCTGCCGTACCCTGTACTCGGAGACCAGATAGCCAGGCACCAGTCCACCCAGACCGCGATTTAAATGAGCGTATTTTTTATTCGTCGGGCAGCACAGCGGCTGGTTTCATCCCTGGGTAGTGCAGTAACTCGAACCTTCCCCCAGGACGAGAGCCTCTCTTCCTCTGCTGGATTACCCAAACTGCAGGAACTACCACGAACAACCGCCACCGCAGGAGCCACTTCTTCATTTTCAGGTACATTTTTCCGCCAGGCCGCCCTTTCTTCGCGGTAGCACTAAAGGTGTTTTAAATCCTTTACCTACCTGTTGGGTTGGCCGCCCCTCTCTCTTAACATTGTCTTTTCAACATATGCATCCACCTTTTCCACTTCGTTAACCAAAGACTTGACTGCAGCTACAAGAACATTTTGCTCCTGGGCCCTTGCCCTGTACCAGCTGACTTTGGCACAGGCCTACTGACTGTGGTCACATTTGTTAGATCTGCCTTCTTTAGAATGATTCTCAGCTAGAACTGTGTGGTGCACCCTTTCCTTCCCATTTGTGAAATGCCATTTTGCTCAGTTTTCATTTTAGTATTGCCTATACTGGTGCACTGTCTTGCTTAAACTGGTCCACAAACTTATGGGAAGTGTTGCTAGGGTGTGTAAGAACCTATTTCTATATAACTTGTGCTTTCCCTCCCTTGTGAGGAATTGTTAGAGGATCCCTTGTGTGTAGTTGTCACTGTGCTGTTTTGCTCAGTTTTCACTCTGGTTCACTTGGTCTACAATTTAACTTGGGAGTGTGTATATTTTTCCTTTGACTTAATTTAACTTGCTTGATGACTGTGATACATATGTTATATCTAGAAGTGTGTAAAATGAATATATAACTACTTGTTACTACAAAGCTTTGGTCAGTGTTTCCTTGTGCCATAGTACTGAAGGCCTATTGTTTAAACCCTGAACACCGACCATCTCCCTCTTGAGATAAGTCTGACTGCTCAGCCACAGTTACCAACTAAATCTGTGTGGTACAGACTGATACCAAAGGGGATTTATTGCTCTCACCTGTAGTCCTAATCTTGTGTAGTGCTCCCTAAGGGAACTGCACACGATCCTGCCTAACAGTTCACTCCCTCACCACTGTGACTGATTCCTCAGGGGATCACAATTTTTCAAACTGTAAACAAACAGTACCGTATTAAATCGTAAAAAAGACACCTAAACTCTATGGAGTTCATTTTGTGTGTATGCCACCTTTTACCCTCTACATTTGCACTCCATCGCATGGCAGGCAGCATTTAATTGTACTTATAAACTCTACCTGCTATGCGAGCATGGTAGGAAGGGTTCACAATGGAGCATTAAGCCGGCAGGCTCCATAGGGATCCCCAACATGAAAATGCAGGCGGGTGCAATTGCAGGGACAATTGTATTGTGGAGATCAAGGGAGGCGACAAATTGCAAGTTGTGTTCAGCCCCTCCTCCCCATCATACAAATGAATGAAAAAGTGGCGTGCGTGAATGAAAGGCACAAAAGACTTATGCAAGGCTTTTACGCATTTCATTCACGTTATGCGACTGATTAAAATGAGGTCCCATGAGTATCGTCATTACAGAGATTCGGTAGCCTCGTATTTGGCGTATGCAAAAAGTTGTGTAACATCCTTACCCGGGCTCCTTGTCCCCATATCCATTGTGCAGCAAAACTGCCATCAAAAACATCCTGCAAAACACAATGAACACCTTTGTCAGGATTCTAAAAGGAAGCTTTTGTGCATAACGGTGTAGGCATTCTTATGCTGTAAGATACCTTCACCTTCTCAGAGAACAGCACTGCACTTTCTTTCTGTACTACAAAATACATGATTCCACCCCGTCATCAACTTTCTCGCTTATTCCTTCTTTCTGCTTAGAACCCATTGTGTGGAAATTGTGCCTTCTCTCTTCCTGGACCGAAATCAATCTCAAAAGGAGTCAATGGACGTACTTAAGATATCTTCTTAATCTCATCTCGTACACTGAGATGCATTACCCCTCCCCTCAATCATATTTACCTCGCATTATACTCTCATGAATATTCCTGTCTTAATGTCATTCAAAGGTGTAACCGCCCTTACATCTATCTCCCTGTTCCCAGCACCATAAAGCATGATGTAGCTCACAAGTCTAATTGAGTCCTCGTGCCCACTCATTACCTCATTCCTACTCTTGGCTTCCTGGAACTGCCTTCACAGTTTCAACGTTATCATACCATCCCAATACGATGTTCAGTATCACTGTCCACCTGATGTAATGCTATCTATCTGACCCTGGTCGAATAACACTTAGGATAGTGCAGGCATTCCTTATTAATAACTAGGCTTTTGGAGAGGAGGCCGGTAGGGCATTCTTAAATACTTCTAGGTGTTCTTAAAACAATACTAAATTAGCATATGCTGCCCCATTGGACCCCGTTACTGAGGTCCACCACATATGAGGCACCATCACAACCATGACCTGCATGTTACACACAGATCTTTCCTGCATGCTCTGTCTTTCTGATGTATTACCTGATATAATCCTTGAATCATGTTGGGGGCTGAGTCTACAGAAACAGAGAACAAGAAGAACAAAAAGGAAGAAATATGCAACCAATGAATAATCGCACAATGCCTGTAACACAAAGCATATCATCAATGGCCCACAGAATCAAAGCATATCTGTATCATCTTGCACTAAAAGCCTGAATCAGCAATAGATATTGATAAGGAGTTGCGACCTGACCTGTATGAGAATGTAAAACCTCTACTGCTACTGTGATCCAAATACATAATTATAGCCATGTGAAAAACATGCATGGGTTGCAAGATCGCTATTTATTTATTTGTCTTTTTATAAGGTGCCCAATACGGCATTAGGCGTACCTGATTTCGGTTTCTACGCAGGGATCCGAGAGTGGTCTTGCTTCCAAGACCAGCACATTGCCCCTGTGCTATCCCCCTGTCACAAACATAAAAAAATGTACCTGTGTCACCAGTGTACTAGAACCAGTGAAGCCATTAGATCAGGATACCTTGAGTTGAATACTCAACACCATCAAGCTGGTGACCTGGAAAAGAAAATCTTTGATGCTGTTATAGCATCACTAACGGGGTTAATCATTTATCTGAAGTTGTCCTGGAAGAAATCCTTATCCTGAAGATGGCCACAACAACAACCTTTGAAAATACACCAGAGATAGTGCCTAATCTATTGCATGGCCGAAACATGTCGACTATCTCGTATATAGACTACTAATGATAATAGTCTAATGAATTAACTTCACAAAGTACTGTTCGTTTAGTGACCTTTTTCCCTGTGTTTTTCTTTCAGTTTGATGGTTTGCTGCACTAACTATGCATGTATTTGTTCAGTCTTTTATAACATTATATGTAATTTTTAAGTTTTGTACCATGTACTATTAAAATAGTTATATTTTCTTCTAATACAGTTGCACTGCATTCTTGGTATTCACCGAGTGAGTGATCTCAATGTCTTTTGTACGTCAAATACTATGTAAACACCACTCCCATTTCTAACTTCCAGGTCTGTGTAGAGAGGGGCAAACAATTATTTTTTCTTTGTTTGACTGTTCTCACACTCCCGTTTGAAAATTGTTCGCCATATAACAAAACATCTGGGAGTTTACCTTTTTGTTTTGATACCCTTCCCCAATACGACAAGTACCTTTGCCAGACTGGATGTGTAAGCACATGCTGTGTCTAGAGTTTTAACATAAAGCAGCTGGCTTACGATGGGGCCATGATCGCTCCAATAGATGCTCCTCTAGTCTGGACAATCTTCTTATCAAGCACCTGAATGAAGACAATGAGGTATCTAGTAGGGGTACTTTATGCCTCGACCTTTTATATGGTCCCTAGTGTCATTTTAAGACCCCACTTTATACCCTAAAAGACATATTGTTGAACTTGTTTGACTTGTATCCAAGTCATTTACCTACTCCTCTTCGTAGGAGTGTGCCCTTATCACCTACAGTCTGGATTTTCAGTGTATGTGATTATAGATGTGGGTTGTTAGTGTTTTAATAATTTGCTTGTCCGAAAAGTTCAATGAAAGTCTAATTTTTATAGAACCTCGATTGGGCCATTATGTCTTTTGGTTCTTACTTCACTATAGTTGTTTGGATGCTCCCATGCTGGTTCATGCCCTCTTGAATATTATAGCCTGCCCTCAGTCCATGGTACCTTTCTGAGGAGGATATAGACCATTAATGTTGCACATGTTTCACCTTTCTGTTTGAGTAGTAGTGTGGGTCTAAGTAACAGTTTAAAAACCACTACACACCCCTGCAATGCTGCAGAGCAGTGATCAATGTGCCAAGATAGAGTTTGTAAGGTATTTACTAATGGATACTTTGTCAGGTATTTCACCTAAATGCACCAGTAGGTGGTTGTTTACACAGTAGATAGGTGTACACCGGATCTACCAAATCACCAGTCTAATGTCTAATCCCAGCTGTCTGTTCCAGTGTCCTTATACAATACACACACATGCAACCACCCACAGTGCTAAAGCATGGGCATCAGGCTATTGCACTTTCATCCATTACCTTTCAGCCCACTCTGATGTGCCCCCCTACCAGACATATCTGATTGGCCTTCCATTCTCTGCTGCCTTGGCTCAGTATGCCCTTCCATCTCTGGCTAATCCCTCATCTATCGCCTCTTCCTAA
Source organism: Ambystoma mexicanum (assembly GCF_040938575.1). Lineage (NCBI taxonomy): Eukaryota > Metazoa > Chordata > Amphibia > Caudata > Ambystomatidae > Ambystoma > Ambystoma mexicanum. The sequence goes on along the minus strand of NC_090935.1, from coordinate 952,408,207 downwards.
TCCACTAAATTAAGCGGCCCAAGTTAGCAAGCAATATTTTGGGGTGTTGCAAGCAACGGGTTTGTACATGAGCTGTACTTTGGGGATCAACGCTAAAGAGATTTGACTGTTTGAGGGGAACTTGCTAATCATCTTATGCTGTACCTTGTTGTCAGATGGGAACATCAATGCCTGCCAATGCTACACATGGCAAATACATGTAAAGATTTTCAATTATAAGGAAAGCACAGTGTGTCCATTGAAATCGACAGGCATTGGATCGCACATTTCTTTGCATCAACAAATGGTCCCCGACTTCACTAGTAAACATAGAATAATAAGCATTTCTATGGGCTACATATTCTGTAATATGTTATGTTAAGAACATTTCTTAAGTGCATCCTACACCATAAGTGGTTTCTTGGTGCTGACTTTCTTACATTTTCTCTTAACTTGCTTTAAACCAGACAATTACTTAACTGGAGGATTGCTTATACAATACTGTATTTTAGAAGGTATTAAATGACATAAAGACAGTGCTCGGTCATTCCATAATCTCTCTGCCAGCATCAAACATCCTTAACCAATTTACCGGCAGAATCTAAAAGCATCTAGATCTAAAACAAGGTACTACTAAGGGACAGAGATTTTGAGGTCTCAGGCATCAAGAGGACACAGGCATTTAGATTACTAGCCAATATCTAAAGCTCATAGGAAGAGAGAGAATATTAAGTAATATCTTAAGCATTACTGTTTGTTGAACTGGGAGCCAATGAAGGCGAGCTAAACATGGCGACATTTCTTTACTCAAAATCAAAAGAGCAGCAGCATTTTAGAGCATTCAGAGCTGGTGTACGCAGTAATCAGGCAGATTCACCAATAAGGAATTTGCACGATCCAAACAAAATGTGATTAATGTGATAGCTGCAGGAATGTGCACTGTAAGCATCAAAAAAGAAACTTTTACCAAAGCAATTTTAGTAAAAAAATCAAAAGCATATAATATGCTTAATGTGTGCTTCAAAAGAAAGCTCACAATCTAATATCAAATTGGACTCCTCAGTTCCTTGCCAAAATTGCCTGGTTTGGACAGGCCCCCATATGGGCAGCCGAAACGATGCACTTCAGAACACTTCCTCCCTACCTTCCAGAAACCATAACTTCAGTGTAATCTGTATTGAGGTGAAGCTAGTTGTCACAGTAACATTTAAATATAGCAGACATGTGTTCGCGAAATACAAGAAAATGTTTTTTTGTATGTTATTATCACCATTGGGCCTATTACGAAATTGAGTATAACATGCATAAGATATACAGGAGAAATGACAGGATGCTATGAATGTCAAGGACCCCGTAGCAATCCAAAATTTAAAGGATTTGCCCTGGTAAAAAATGAAGAAATGAAAAGAGTTTGTTGACAAGCTGGAAGAAATAAATCAAACCATTTCAAGGAAGTTCTGCCAATCTGTTCATCCTCAAGGTGATAACAAAGCATGGTCTACAATGTCAAAGGCGGCGGCGAGACCTGACAACATTATTCCTAATACCTCAGCACCATCAAACTCAATATAGGCATTACCTAAAATCATCAATACATCTTGTGTCTGTGCCCCAATGAGACCTACATCCAGTTTCTCCAAGATGGGGAAAACTAATTGTATCAATATAGTATTGTGCCTGAGAGGCTAGTGTTGCCTTTAAAATACATTCAGATGCTGGTAATAGTAACACAGGAGAAAAATGTGCAGGAATCTTAGGGTCCAGATGGAGTGTTTAATAGAAGTAATCACTGAAGACTTGTATTCAGTTGGAACTATAAACTTCTCCAGTGAGTGATTCAGGATTTGAAGTAACGTGGTCACAGGAATATTCCCACATTGTTGAAGTAATTTGATGGGGCAGGGGTCACAGAGGGAGCTAGATTTTAGTTTGCATGCACATACTTTCAAGTCATCTATGGGGCGAATGACTTCAACTTAGATCCTTTATTCAAAGTGAGTATTATTTGCCCTTTCAAATCAAAGGTCAATTTAGTAGGGAAAATTGAAGCACAAATAGTTATACTTTTATTTAGGGAAAAAGCTGACAGTTCTTCACATTGTTCCACTGAAGGCACCACCTCCCTTGGTCTTAGTTGTGACACAGTGAGTTAATTTACGGCAGTAAGTACAACACTAATTGTAGGCACTGCTCATTGGCTCAAAGACCTAGACATCTCCTTCTCCTCCCTACTCATTGATGGTGTCACCATCACAGTCTCATAACATGTTAAAACCCTAGGTATCCACCTAGACATGGAACTCTCCATGAGTAACCAGATCAACGCCCTGGCCTCCTCCACCACCTCCAACGCCAACTCATCTCTATGAGCAGACAATTCATCTCAACAGACAACTGTCTCGCTTTCCCGAGCCATCATAAGCAACCCCCACGGCACCTGGACGGGTGACACCGGATAGACTGGAACACAGGCGGCACGCACAGAAAATGAGTCAACTACCGCAGACAATCCCACCAACACGTTAGCCCGCCCCTTAGTTACCGCCAGGCACCACAGTGATGTGGAATTGTCGAGATATTGGCAATCACCACACTACCTGAGAGGTTGACATTGGCAGGTGCGCTGGCCACAGGTGTATGAAGGGAGGATAAGGGGAGCTATGAGAGAGCATGTTAGAGGTGGGGACCAGAGGAGTAAGGAACCTTACATGCCAGTGGGACCCAGATCAGGACAGAGCCGCATCAGGGGAGACTACGAAAGCCGAGCGCCTCAACTCAGGATAGAGATGCAAACTAACCAACCCTACTAACAATTTCCCTTTCTGCAGACACCTCTCAAACTCAAACCAAACACAACCAAAACCTACAGCACAACAAACCGCACAAACTTCACTACATCGCAACAACAAAACAATAACACACATAGGTCCTCATTATGACCCTGGCGGCATGGAGCGAACGGCGCCGTAAAAGGTGCCGGCGCCGTTCACTCCGTGCCGCCGCATTACGAGTTCCCCTCGCGGGACACGGTAAGCACGCCTGGGAAAACCAGACATGCTTACCGGGTCCCGCGAGGGGAAGAGGGAGCAAGCAACGGGCCATCTTGTAATGGCCCGTTGTTAGCTCCCTCTCCCATTCCCATTCAGCCTTATGGGGGCTGAAATGGGAATGGGGAAGGACCCTCTCCCGGTCCTTGGAGGGAGGAATTACCGGGACTTCCGAACTTGGAATGGCCCGGTAAGTCCTCATTCCCAGGACCCGGACCCCAACGTGATTTCGGCATTCGGGTGCCAATGGTTGCCGCCGAACTCGTAATGAGGGCCATAGTCTTTCACAACAGTACATGATGACTACCGCCCGCAAACACCCCAGGCCCAGCCAACGGACCCACCGGGCTGAGGCTGCCAACAGCACTTCACTGCTCTCTTGCACTTTTCCTGCTGCCTCCCACTAACTCAACCTCACCTCCTCTTTCAGAGCCGCCAGAGCACCAGGGGACCACTCTGGTAGTGATAGTGTGCAGTAAAAATGTCCTTTCACATTAACATTAACATCATCCTCAGTAAAATAGATTACTGCAACACCCTCTACATGGACTCTACCGCAACAAACCTTGACAAACTGCCACTCCCACAAAATATATCCCTCTGTGCAGTGGTAGGCCTCAAACATTCTGATCACATCTCAGCCACCAGACAGCATGCTTACTGGCTTCCTATCAAAGCCTGCATAAAAAATAAAATCTTGACTTTTGCATACAGATGTGTATACAAAGAGGCCCCTCTCTAACTCAATTACTGTCTAAGACTGAAACGCCCTCTGCGTACCGATGTTCCTTTACCAACCTCACTCTTGACACTCACAGATTCAACCGCAAAAGAGCGGGAAGTGCCAGTTTCCACGCCATGCCTCCTTCCCTTTCGAACTCCCTCCTGGCTGACATCAGGGATGAACACTCATACACCATGTTTAGAAAGCATATTAAAACCTAGTTATTTACCCAATATGAAAAATACTACTACTGTTTTCCTCCCATGATTGTCTACCTGTATTACTATCTCTTGTACAAATGCTATGATAGTCATTGGTCTGGGTATTACACACATGTAATAAATAAATACAAATATATAAATAAGTGTTTGTAATGCTTAGAAGATTTAATAACCAGGCCTGTGGAGATGCCATAGCAGGTGGTAGGCCTATCTGAGTATTAGGAGTAGCAGGAAGAGGAGAGGGTGAAAGAGGTGGCAAATTACATTCTTACTGCACCTGCCATGGTGGAGGGAGTAAACCAAACACTGGAGGAGCCTCAGCGAGCAGAGACCTTAACCCCCGTAATAAACCCACATGGTCTGGATGTGGGACTTTATTGCCCTGCCACAAAAGAACACCATCGCAGGGTGTGGGGGTGCTATAACCCTCCACAATGCAGAAGAACTCAGGTTCCCTTTTTTAAATAAAAGTCATTTTTTTCAACATTTCAGGATGTGGCATGCCAAGACTTCTCCTGTGGTTAGAAATAGCCCTCTGATGATCTGAAAACTCACTTGCACTGCACGTTTGTGGGGGGCAGTTTAGGAATTCTACAGCAACTCACACAAGTGCCACTGGCCACATGAACAGCTAGATAGATCAATACTGTAATGGGACATTACCTCTTCTCAATGGTTAAATTTCCAGTAGGTAGATGTTAAGCATCTGTGCAGCTGAGGACCTGCTGTCTGACTCTACTGTATTCAAGCTGCCCTAGTCAATGAGGAGTTTATCCCAAAGATTACCCTCACTATAGGCCAGTTTTCAACATCAATTTTGTGCTTGACATTACCAGTGTCCTTGGCAACATTTGGGCTGTTTGGTGTTCTTCCTCCTGGGTGTGTAATTTCTCCAATCAATGTTGCAAGTGCTGCATCAAAGCATCCTTGAACATGTTAATAGTTTCTACTCCCAGTGAATCTTGCTGTTAGTTCACCTCAACGAGACATAGAGATGAAAAGAGGCTACTTGTACTTTACATGTGGGCCCAAAAAGCCAGACAGAAGATACTCAATCTCACCTTTACATCCAACTGCCCATGGATTGTCACCAAAGCTTGAAAACAGGTCCCTCACCAGTGGTCCATCATCACCATCGCCTGCAAAGGCATGGGTAATCACAATGGTGATGAAGGTTGAGCTGCATTGCAATGATTAACTATCTTGGTGGCCACCTACAAAGGACTGAGAATGGACACTACATTACACAGCATCTGCCACTGATATGTTCTCAAGGAATGCCTGATAAAGTCATCAGGCATGATGTACTGTCACACTTGACTGTTGTTTTGGGGTGGCATGTAGGCTGGGCTAATGTGGGTACAATGGTGAAGGAGGTGGTGTTTGTGTTCTGGATGCCACATAATAATGTTATGTGCTTTCTGACCTTTGACAGGAAGGTTGTTTCTTGTAGAGTTTGTACACATTTTGGGGGAGCAGGCTTCTAATAATACTACTACATCTGCATCTGTGGTGTCTTTCTTATCATCCTCCTCCTCAGTCTTGTTGCTTTCCAGAAGCAATGATACCTGATGGATTACTGATGGATCAATAATATGTCACTTGATTATCACCCATCTCATCATCATCATTATTGACCTGCAATTTGTAACCACCTCTCATTGAACCACTACTCCATGTGTTTTTCACATCTAATCTTTAACAGGTAATATTTGCAAACATCCTCTTCCTGTTCTTGTGTTCCTGAGATATTGGAAGGAACTGAATTGGCAACATCCTCTGATGGGCTTGTTGGATGTTCATCGTCATTTAGCATTACTCACTTAATTCCATGTATTAATGCATTTACCAAGAACTACTTATGACAGGGGTTGTGGAGCGTGAGTTGGATGAAAACCTAAATTGACCACATTCTAGTAAAACCTCCCCAGTGAACACAGTGTTCTCTAGCACCTTGAAGCATCTCTTGTGCTAGATGGAATTACCAATAAAGATCTCAGACCAAATAACCAGACAGACTCAAAGAATATGGCAAAGTACTACTTTATTCTCAATTTAATAAACCAGGGTAACCCGTTAGACATCGGGCTGATGCTCACACAGTCACAAACACATTTGTTTACACAGAGGTCTTATACCCCAATATGCATCATCTATGACATCATCCTATGTGGCAAACTGTAAAGCATATTGACGGGAGGGATTGGTTAGGGTAAGATATCTACTTATAGAATACATATGGGTTAGTACTTCATTGGCTGCCTCTTATCTTTAGGGCACACCTTGAGCTCCCTCTAAATATGTATGATGCTGATTACAGCCAACAAAATGGCAGCAGATTTGTCTATGCAACACTGTATAGCAGGTTTCCCATAGACCCACTGATTAGTTGGCATTCCCACCCACCCTTGGACTTTTGGCTTGGCTAGCAGCACATAAGGAAACCAAAACTCAGGTGCTTGAGTCATAGCAGATTACTCCCCACGTTCCCAATTAATCCATCAGCTCTCATCAGTCTGACCATAAGCCAATGTTTCAAAGTCTGTAGTTGAATTTGTAGTATTTTCTCTGTTCTGGGACATTCAAGGGAGTATAAGCCAATCACTGTGTTTGACCTCTGCTTAATGAATAGATCTTGTTTTCAACTTCTGAATCACGTGTGAGGCAATCACAAATTTGTCCCTTTCAACCTCCTATTTACTGGTATTTGATTCAATTATGCTGAGTGTTATTGCTCCTTCTGGCCTCTAGAGACTTGCTTGTAGAAGCCTTATCCATTGTTAATTGTCCAATACTTGGCTCCTGCAAATATATTCTTCTTCTTTAATCTAAGAGAAATATGTCATGTCCATGGCTTCATATATATTTATACACAAAGGAGAACAGGTACACAACATTTAATCTGATAAATCGCTCATCTGTCTGGCAGAAGATGTTTAGTGATGACCTATAACCATTGGTCCTAAAAAAATGGACTTGGTGTGCAACAAACTTTCATAAATTTGACCATTTTAATTATCATATTCAAAAACAATAAAACACTACTAAAACAACTTGTTTAAAACACACAATATAACCCAAGATTTGACCCACATGGTGCGTATAACATCAACCTAATGGGATAAATTACACCACAATTAACAACATATCAAATGCAACAGACACATGACAATTACAATACACTATGCATTTGAACAGAGTGTCGATTCACAACAACCATATCCTGACATGTTTCCGTTCTTTATGGCTTCTCAGTGCTTGAACTTTCTTCAGGGAAAAAAAAACTTTTCACATTAGTTTTCACCACCATGTAATCCCGGGTTGGGGGTAAGACGATCATGGCTTCTCCATCTGCCTTCCTTTGTGCTTTGTGCTTTGCAGCTATTCATTGAAATAGCATCCTTGATCCCAGGGCAACGTAAACTCTTCTTTATTTTGCACAGGAAACTGTTTTTCAGTTTCTCCCTGGTCTGTTTCTGAGATAGCTGGAATTAATCTTTGCTTGAGCGGACATCCATTTTCCTATCATGGCCATCCAAGCAACATTATATTTTCCTGTATAGTAAGCTTCTATGTATCTCATCTACCTTGCGTTACTGTGCATTTACACTTATTGGTAAGCAAGTTTGTGGAAATCAGGACAGTAGCCAAAGTGGAGCTTTGTAGACCTTTATTGCACAATGTCTTAACCACGGTAATTGGACTCCAGGTTGACCCCACAGTTACTTCACTGTGAGGGAAATGCACCAGGAATTCCTCTTCTCTTTAAGTTTCTCCTACTCTCACGGACCCGGATAGGCCCACCAGTTGCTCTCACTCTCCTCTCCTTCTCCCTGAAAAAACCAACAAAAACGCCATTAGGCCAGTCCCTTTTATACCTGGTGTTTGAAGGGAAAAAGGACCAATCGGGACTAACTTCCCTCCCCCCCCTGTTCGATTGGTGGGGACTCTAGACACCCACCCTCTATAAAAAGTGTTGCCTCCTCCCCACCTCCTCCTTTAGTCTGGCTGCCTGGTTCTGGCTTCCCCTCCCTGTTGTCAGCCACTCCACCTTCATTGGCCCCGCCCACCCAATATGGTGTCTCCCTCGAGGACTGCCTCCCGGAGGCCCGCACTGACTGAGGCCCCATGCTGCCGGTTGGCGTCTGCCCTGCATTAGGTAAGGAGGGGGTTCTGGTTGATTCCCCCTTATGGGTTCCTACCCATCTGTCCGGCGCACCTCCGACGTCGAGCGGTCGGCACGGGTCGGGCCCTCTAGTTCCCGAGCCTCGCCGCCGCTCGCCACCGGAGGCCGCCGAAGTACACTCCGTTCGCGGGTCTCCCAGCCGCAGCGCCAGTGAACCCGGTCCTCGCGGGCACACGCGGCGCTGCGGCTGTGAGCACCCGCGGCGCCGCGGCTGTAATGCCGGCACTGTCGCGGGACGCCGACAAGGCTCTCCCGTCAACAGGGAGACCTTCTCGGCGTCCGCCCCCAGCGTCGCGCCCGCCCGCGGCATAGCGGGCTCCCCTGTCTGTGTGTCCCGCTCCAGCCTCACATCCTCACATACCCCCACCACAGATCCAGGCCGGTCGGGCCGGATCGGACTTCTGGATAAGTAATCCGCTACCAGCTGAAAGCTGGCAGGTCTATGCAAGGTAACGAAGTCGAAGGGCTGGAGGGACAGGAACCATTGTAGAACTCGTTGGTTGGTGTCCTTGTGTCTCGCCAACCACTGTAGCGGAGCATGGTCGGTATATAACGTGAACTTCCTCCCCAGTAGGTAGTATTGCAATGAATCCACCGCCCATTTAATGGCGAGACATTCCTTTTCGATAGTGGAATACGCCAACTCATGCGGAAGGAGCTTCCGACTGACAAAACAGATTGGACGCAGGAACCCGTCTACCTCCTGCGTCAGGACCGCCCCCAACCCCATGCCAGAGGCATCCGTCTGCAGAAAAAATGCTTCCGGAAGTCCGGGCATACCAACACCGGGTGGAATGATATACAGTGCTTCAGCCCCTCAACGGCCAGTATGGCTGCGTGATTGGTTGACAGGTCTGGGGAACCCCCGTTTTTCAACGCCTCGGTCAGTGGCGCAGCCAGGGAAGAAAAAACGGGAATGAAGCGTCTATAGTACCCTATAAACCCCAAGAAGGCCCTAATTTGTTTTCTGTTAGTTGGTACTGGGATCCCCTGAATAGCCTCGATTTTGGACACCTGTGGTCGAATCACGCCGCCACCGACTATATGTCTGAGGTACTTGGTTTCCTGGGTCCCTAGTACCGATTTCACTGGGTTGATGTGGAGTCCGGCCTGGGCCAGGGTGCCGACCACCTTGCGTAGGTGGGTTAAATGGTCATTCCATGATGCGCTGTATATCACAATGTCGTCCAGGTAGGCCGCAGCGTATCGGTCGTGGGGCTGTAAGAGGACGTCCATCAGCCTCTGAAAGGTGGCCGGAGCCCCATGCAACCCGAATGGTAGCACTTTATACTGAAAGAGTCCCTGGGGTGTAGCAAATGCGTTTTTTTTCTTTGTCAGATTCCCGTAGTGGGATCTGCCAGTATCCCTTGGTGAGGTCCAAGGTACTGAGGTAACGGGCAGCACCCAGCCTTTCCAGCAGTTCATCCATCCTGGCCATGGGATAGGCTTCGTATTGGGATATCAGGTTGAGTTGCCTAAAGTCCATACAAAATCGTACAGCCCCGTCTGGCTTGGGTACGAGTACGATTGGAGAACACCACGCACTGGTTGAGGGTTCAATGATGTCCAACCTAATCATCTCTTCGATTTCTTTCTGAATGATCAACCTTCGGGCCTCCGGGATCCTGTAGGGTCTCAGCCGGACTGTCTGTCCGTTTAGGGTTTCGATACGATGCTCCATTAGGTTGGTCCTTCCAGGTAAATGGGAGAAGGTGTTGCGGTATGGTTTGAGTGTCTCCCGTATCTCGTTCTTCATGTGTTCAGTGAGTGTTTCACCCCATTGCACCTCGTCCAATTGGCCGGTTGCGTGTAACAACCCCGCATCTTGGGTGGCCAGAATATTGACCAGTGCAGGCTCGGTCCATTTCTTTAGTAGGTTTATATGGTAAACCTTATATGATGGGCTTCGGTCAGGTTGGTGTATCCGGTAATTCACTGGTCCCACCACGTCCTTCACCACATAGGGACCTCTCCACCGAGCCAACATTTTGTTCGTACTGGTGGGTAGTAACACCAGTACCTTATGCCCTGGTTCTAGCTTTCTTAGGCGACAGCCCTTGTTGTATGTCTTCTCCTGTCGGTCTTGGGCTATACTCAGATGGGATTCCGCTAGTCCCCTTAAAGTAGACAGATGGTTTTTAAGGTCCTCAGCGTACTCGGTGAGGGATGTTTCCTTAGTGTTTTCCCAATCCTCTTTAACCAGATCTAGGATTGTTCTAGGCTGTCTTCCAAACAGCAGCTCGAATGGGGAGAATCCAGTTGAGGACTGGGGTGTGTCCCTTAATACCATTAGGATCAGGGGTATGACTCTATCCCAGTCCTTTCCCTCCGGGCCTGTTACCCTCTTCATCATTTTCTTTATTGTTTGGTTGTACCTCTCCACTAGCCCATCCGTTTGGGGGTGGTAGACTGAGGTACGCAGCCTTCTGATCTGTAGTCTTTCACAGACTTGTCGCATGACAGCTGACATGAAGTTCGTACCCTGATCGGTGAGGATTTCGGTGGGTAGGCCCACACGTGCGAAGTAGGGGATGAGCTGGTCACATATCTGGTTAGCCGACGTCCCCTTTAGGGGGAAGGCCTCAGGGTACCGGGTGGCATAGTCCACAATGACCAGCAGGTATCGATATCCACGACTGACAGGCTCTAGTGGGCCTACCAGATCTATGCCTATTCTTTGAAAGGGTATGGTGATTAATGGCATCCGCTGCAGCGGCGCTTTGGCTGGCTTTTCCCCACTCGTCAACTGGCAGATTTTGCATTCCTTACAGAATTTCGCCACCTCCCCATAGACCCCCGGCCAGTAGAAGCGTTTTAGAATGTTTTGCTGTGTCGTTAGGGAGGCCATGTGGCCGCCACAAGGGTGATTATGTGCCAACTGGAGGACAATGCCCCTGTGTGTTTTGGGCAGGAGTAGTTGTTCCCTCCGTGCACCTCCCTCTTCCTGGAACACCCGATAGAGTAGGCCCTGTCTAGATGTAAAACCGGCTCCCTTGGTCAGGTCTGGGTCCCCATTAGTGATGGCCCTTTCACGGGCCAACGTTAAGGTAGGGTCCGTCAGGGTTTCTCCCCGGATGGAATCCTCATGGTCCTCTGGGTTCCAGGCTATCCGTTGGGTGGCATACATGGATGCGCACTGAGCAAGGCGAGCTTCCCTTCTTTTCATAGTGGGTCTCTCTCGTCCCTGGGAGTTCGGGGGGATGGGCTCCCTGGCAAAGGGTGCTTCTTCCCACCATCCCTGCTCTAGGGCTTTGATAGTCTGGTGGAAGTGGGGTAGATCGGTCCCAATCACCACTGGGGCGGGTAAGGAGGGGAGGACGGCAGCTTTCATCTCTGTAATATTAGGGCCCACTTCTACTGTTATGGATTTCATGGGGTAGGTCCTCACATCCCCATGTATACATCGAATGGGGATACTAACATTGGTGAGGTAAGGAGAATCACTTACGGTTGGTAGTACCGCCGTCTGTCGACTTCCACTGTCGAGTAGGGCCCTGGCTTGGTTCCCGTCTACCCGGACGTCCATCTCGTAGAGACCTTGGCACCTTGGTCGTTGCTCGGTCCTCATGAATCCGATCTCCATCGGCTCGGTGCCTCTCTTCCGGGGACAAAACCGGGCTATATGGCCCCACTCGCCACAGTCATAACATTGCGGTTGTCGATATCCCGTGGACAACTGGATAGATCGTGGGTCGGGACCGCTCCTTTTCTCCTCGGATCCAGAAGGGCGTCCTTCCGTTGCTCTCCATTTGGGAAGCCCTCCTCGCAGGCTCTTGGTTGGGAGGGGTTCCAACGGTGTCATCGGATTGCGAATGGGAGATCCGCCTCCAAGGGGTTTACCCGCTCCCCCTGCCTTTTGGTAGGCCGACGCTATGTCCACCGCCTCAGATAAGGTGGGCCTGTGATGTTGTCGGACCCATCTTTGCATCGGAGGGGGTAGGGCCTCAATGAACTGCTCGAGGGTGACTTTATCTAAGACATCTTGGAGGCCTGTTCCCGGTACTTGTAACCATTTCTCGGTGAGATCTTTAACCCGGTAGAAGAGTTGTCGGGGGTTCTCCCCCGGCTTGAGTTTAGTGTCGCGCAGCCTCATTCTGTAGGCCTCTTCGTCAAGTCCTAACCGGTCCAATACTGCCTTTTTGATTTCAGCGTACGGCGTGGTTCCGTTTGGGTTAACGGCCTGGTAGGCTCCTTGCATGATGCCGGACAAAAGGGGGGCAACATACTGGCCCCAGCGGTCCACCGGCCACTGAGCGTTTCGGGCGATTCTTTCGAAGGTGGTGAAAAAGAAAGCCGGGTCTTCGCCTTCCTTGAATTTTTGCAACACTGCGGAAGGGACCATGGGCAGGTTTCGGGTGCCGGTGACAGCATCCGTCAGGTGTTTTATCGTCTCTTGGTGTTTGTCCTGAGAAGTGCACTGCAGGGTACCTTGCAATTGTATTGCCTGCTGAAAGGCTTGGCGATCAGCGGCCGCCTGCTGGGCCTGCAGTTGGAAGAGCTGTTGTAACTGTTGTTGCCCTTCTGATAGTGTCTGTATTATTTTCTCCATCGCGTTCTCTCAATCCTGCCGACTACGCCACTTGTGGAAATCAGGACAGTAGCCAAAGTGGAGCTTTGTAGACCTTTATTGCACAATGTCTTAACCACGGTAGTTGGACTCCAGGTTGACCCCACAGTTACTTCACTGTGAGGGAAAGGCACCAGGAATTCCTCTTCTCTTTAAGTTTCTCCTACTCTCACGGACCCGGATAGGCCCACCAGTTGCTCTCACTCTCCTCTCCTTCTCCCTGCAAAAAGCAACAAAAACGCCATTAGGCCAGTCCCTTTTATACCTGGTGTTTGAAGGGAAAAAGGACCAATCGGGACTAACTTCCCTCCCCCCTGTTCGATTGGTGGGGACTCTAGACACCCACCCTCTATAAAAAGCGTTGCCTCCTCCCCACCTCCTCCTTTAGTCTGGCTGCCTGGTTCTGGCTTCCCCTCCCTGTTGTCAGCCACTCCCCTTTCATTGGCCCCGCCCACCCAATATGGTGTCTCCCTCGAGGACTGCCTCCCGGAGGCCCGCACTGACTGAGGCCCCATGCTGCCGGTTGGCGTCTGCCCTGCATTAGGTAAGGAGGGGGTTCTGGTTGATTCCCCCTTATGGGTTCCTACCCATCTGTCCGGCGCACCTCCGACGTCGAGCGGTCGGCACGGGTCGGGCCCTCTAGTTCCCGAGCCTCGCCGCCGCTCGCCGCCGGAGGCCGCCGAAGTACACTCCGTTCGCGGGTCTCCCAGCCGCAGCGCCAGTGAACCCGGTCCTCGCGGGCACACGCGGCGCTGCGGCTGTGAGCACCCGCGGCGCCGCGGCTGTAATGCCGGCACTGTCGCGGGACGCCGACAAGGCTCTCCCGTCAACAGGGAGACCTTCTCGCCGTCCGCCCCCAGCGTCGCGCCCGCCCGCGGCATAGCGGGCTCCCCTGTCCGTGTGTCCCGCTCCAGCCTCACATCCTCACAAAGTTACTTTATCTTCTTTTTGCACATACGATTACTTTATCATTTTGTACAGGTTCTCTTATCACTTCAGTTACTATTTTCATATCTTTTCAGTATGTCCTCATATTTCTTCTTCATGACATCACTCTGCCCTCGTCAGACATCACTCAGCACTACATGATGTCCAATGATACGTGCAGGCATCCGTCCACTCTTTCAGTGTGAGGGTACATTTGATGTGGTTGTTTGAGTGCACACCATCTCTTGTACACTCAATGCACTATATCTGCAACACATAGAGTCCCACACACAGTTCTCCTCCTGCTGTTCCAATATGATGACGGCGTGTAGCCTGAGTTAAAGTACATGTGTCCACCTGCTCCTCTACATTCCCCCCTCTGGTCGAGTCCTCAACCATATTCTCCCCTGCAATCCCCTTTGTCTACTATTCATACTGTTGTTTGTTTGGGATTCATATCTTTGTCACCCCCTCGGGTGGCCTGCATTCCTTATATGTTTATGCACACTCCAGGTCTATTGGCAGATCTCTCCTGATGGTGAACATAATATCCAGTGTCTAACATATTTGTTATGATTCTTGGGGTAGTAGAACATCGTTCCTGCAGGTGCAAGGGTGCTTTCTTTATATTCTCATGGGTACTTTCCTCATTTTACATTTCTTCACCAGTTCCCGCACCTATATCATTAATTATCTTAATTTAAATAGCTTTCTTAGCTGTCCTCTGGCACTGTCCCAAGATGATCCTTATGAGACAGAATCCTAGCAATACCAACACCAATATTGCTCCAAGTAATTTGAAGGCTTTTGCCAGCCAAGTTGCAATCCAAGAAGGGCCAACCTTGGCAAACATGGTTCCCTCCATTGCTGTAATTAGGTCCAGGACATACCTATTATGGAGAGTCATCAGCCTGATGGCTCTCAAATTCTCTCTGATTGCATTAAATCATTTTATTGTTGCATTAATCGATTATAACAGTTTGCATCTGGTAATCAGCAGCCACTTGGCATTTACTGCAGACTGCAGTCCTGGCATAAATACAGATGTCATTATCATTGCTGTCTTGCTGAACAGTTTATGTTCATCTGGAATGTCTTCATAGGTCTTTATTGTTTTTGATGAGAAGAAGTTCTACCTTTACAGTCGGTGAAGGATAACCAACCTCTTCCTTCTCTGGTGTTCATTCAATTTTGGTATTACATCAATATTGAGATCACTTTGAGGAATCACTAATGCTGGAACATGTATTAATACAGTGGAACATACTCCTCCACAATGTTTAGGCTAAGCCTCTGCATGTAAGCTCTCAATCCACAGGCCCAATATTGGTTAATCAATACTGCAGTTCTTCCAATTATTCCTGGGATTTCAAGCACCTGTTTACATCCTTTATTTTCTGGTACCAGAACCAAGCCTCCATTCCTGAAACATGTTGTTGCATTCTTTAATGGTATTATGGATACTGGTCCTGCTTTGTCATCGACCCATGTTAGTAACTTGGAATACTTAGCCCATGATACTAGGCATCTGCCATTCGCTATTTGCACTATGCTTACTGAATCATTCTTCAATAAATGTGCAGGGCAAGATAATAGTCCTTCTTCCCATCTATATCTGAGCAGTCCATCCACTTCATCACAACAGTTTTTATTTGCTCTCCAATCTTGGATGGATATTTACGTTTTTTGCTTTCCCAACTCACCCCACTTTCTATCCTTTTTGTCTTCACATAAGCATCTTCATATAGAAATGTTCTTGATCGTCATCGTAAAGTTGGACATTTTCCTTTGAAGTGCCCTCTGGTTGTATGATATGATATGATATTTTATGTATATTATGCTTATACACAAGTGTTTCAGAGCACAAACAAGCAAAGGGAGGGGAACATGGGAGAACAGAAATACGATCTTACTAGGCCCAGTGACATTAAAAATGTGCAAGTTCATGGAAAAGGGAAAAATGGGGAAAGTGAGTGGAGGGGGAGAAGTGAAAAGTGCAGAGAGAGGAGTGAAATGAATGGCAAGTACATGGATAGTCAGATAGGGTATATCTGATAAGTGCAGAGGAAGAGTATGGGTACAGATACAGATCCCAGTGCCAGGGTGGCCTGGAGGCAGTGCAGAATGGAGGTAGGGTGCACAGGTACCTAGGCTCGAAGGACAGAGAGTGGCCAGGTGCACGGTGCTGAGAGAGAGAAACAGATCAGCAAAGGAGAAGAGGGGCAAAGGCAGAAGCGAAGAGGAAGGTCTTGAGGTGCTTCCAGAACCGGAGATGGTTCTCCTCAAGTTTCAGGGTGGCCGGGAGGCTCTTCCAAAGGGAGGCCCCAGCCAAAGACAGAGATCTGCCTCCATCTTCTTTCTTTGAAAAACATCCAACCCTGAGGGAATTAGACATAGAGGAGCAAAGGGCTCGAGAAGGAGGTATTTACGGAGGGATAGTTGAAGGTATTGCAGTCCCAGGCCCCAGAAAGTACACAATGCTAGAAGACTGAGATATATTGCATCAAGTGCAGGCATCTCTTTGGCAATAAAAGTACTTGCTGCATTCATGGAATATGTTTTTAAGGGCCATAAATAGCAGTTTTAATCTGATGCTCTCTCTCCCACCTCCTTCACTCTCTCCCACCTCCTTCATGTGCTGATACCATAGGTTTGTTTTTAAATGAGACAAAATATCAAGATATGTGTTTATATCTTCATGATCTTCTCCAACATCCCTTTTACCCACCATGTCTACATTGTTTTTTGTAACATGTCTAAATGCCATAATGTTCAGGAGGAATACACAAATCATAACACAGAATTATATCACAATTATTATTCCATGAAAGCTCATTGATTTTCTTGATGGCAATCAGCCTCTTATATTCTGGAGCCTCCTCATTTTATTTTAATTCTGAATATGTAACTCTGTAATTCTTCATAGATCACACTTTTAGATCAAGAACTGTAAAATGATTGCTATAATTATTCTAAAAATAATATAATTGTTTTTGGATTACCACTATATTCACATGTGTTCTTACTAAAGCCGGATAAGACTATATATATATATGTAAAAACAGCAAACATGATTGTGTGCATCGTTATTATAATGGGTAGCAAAAGATGAAATATGCTTATCTTCTTTTAGCTCTGGTACATTAGAACGATTTTTCCTTTAGCCTAGCTAAAAAAGTTCCAGGATGACTGTAAGTCTATTTATCCATTATCGAATGTTGAAAGATATTGGTCTCTATTTTAAAGTGCTGCTGTGCTCTTAATTTTCCTTGTCTTTGCTCCTGGCCATTGAATGCGCTGAACTTCTTCCCTTGCTTCACCGTCAGTAGTTGGAGGAGGGGTTTGATTTTCTCCTTTATATGGTTTGATGTTGTGCAAATGTACCCACGCTCTTCTTCCTATTAATTTGGCAGCTGTGGGGGTAACTCCTTCCACCTCATGAGGTCCTTAAAAGCGGGTTGTGCTCCAAGTGCATACACACTTTCGTACCAGCACCTGGTCCCCTGGGTATAGGCTGGATTGTTTAACAAATCTTCTGCTTCAATGGGTTGATCATCTGTGTCACTTCTCTTTGACCCCTACCTTCTATTTTTGACCTGTTGAGACATGAAAGAAACACTTGAAATCATTGTCACCTAGTACCTTCACTACACTATGGGCATCAGTCTTTAACCTAGTTGGAGGAGCAAGGGCAGTTCTCATACGGCATCCAGTCACCTACTCATGAGGAGTTAGATTTTGATTTGAGACAGTCTGGTTTCTAGGGTGTATAAGGCAATGGGTAGACAATGTAGCCATGGTTTCTTTAAGGTCATCTTTATTTTTGCAATCCTTCCCTTTAGTAATCCATTTAATCATTCACAGATGCCATTCGCCCATGGGTGATACGTGAAGGGAAAACCTAAGCTTAATGCCGAATAGGAGAACTATTTCTTCGAACAGTTAATTTACACAATGCGGTCCATTGTCAGACCGCAAAACCTCACACATACCCCATCTTGGAAACACCTCACATACAAGGGACTTGGCAGTGCACGTGGCGTCAGGGTGTGTGCATGGACGTGCATTAATCCATCTAGAAAAAGGACATACTACGGCCAGAATATATCTGTAACCGTTGCATATCTATAGCAGATTTACATAGTCTATATGTAGGTGCTGAAATGGGCAATTGGGTCTAGGAATTGCCAATTGTTCCTCTCACTGTCCGCATAGTGTGCCCTCCAGTACATTTCTGGCACATGATGCAATTCACAATAAACTGCACCATGTGCTCTAACAGATTTGGCGAGAAACATTCTTCTGCAATTGTAGAAGCTATGCTCCTTTGAGTCATATGCGCGGGGTAGTGTAGTTGCTCCAATGCTACCCTCAAAAATGCAGGATGTATACCTGACTTCCCAGTGCTATCCTGTCTCCAATTTGCCCCTGTGGGGGATAAAGAACACCCATGTTTCTTCTGTAACTCCTTTTATTCTTGTGGTGTTTGACCTTGTATCTCAGTAAGCTTTACAACAGACAGCAAGTTAAATCCCTCATTTACCAACATGCATCGTCCTGTCATCGGTTAAATACTCTCTATTTCAAAATTATAAATGGTTGGGAAATAGGCTGCCTTTTTTGCTTCCAAGTCTGCGGCTTTGTTTCTTTCTGGAAATTATATCATCTCTTTTAGTATGGGTTGTGCATTTTACGACTTCTAGAGTCAATCGGAGTGCTAATGCTTCAAAAACGTTTATCCAATAGGGCTGCATGTTGCATTGGAATGCCGTATGAGTGGAGGAAGCCACTCCTTTTCCAGCGTGACAAACCCGTGTGCACAATTGACATCACATAGACAGAGTCAGAGTACACTGTCACTTCATCATCTTCGAATCTCTGAAGTGCGGTTATAAGCACCACTAATTCTGCAGCCGGTGCTGAGAAATGCTAAGGCAATCTCAGGCTTGTAACTACCTCAAATTCACCCTCTCGGTTCAGCTTTACTAACACTGATCCAGTATGCCTTTCACCAGTCATTTGATCAATTTTTGAAGAACCATCAATAAAAACAACATCCCCCCTCCCGAGAGCATTTTCTCCAACTTGGGGAATTTCATTATTGTTTTCAGTATACATTTTGCAATCATGTGCATAATCATCCTCCCCTACTGGTTCAGCTATGAACGTTGCTGGGTTCACTGTCTTGCATCTAACAATTTTAATTGCAGGATTCAATATAATGACCTCGCATCCTGACGCTCTTTGTGTGGTCAATATACTTTTGGCTTTCTCTAAAATTGCAAATAATGCAGGCTCTACAAATGATGTTACTGAACGCCCTGTCACTATATTTGAAGCTTTTTCAATTGCGAATGCAGCAGCAGCTAAAGACTGCTCACACGTATAATGGCCTTTCATAACTGGATCTAAAATCCCACTATAATAGGCCCATGGTTTGTATTCATGTTCTAAAGTCAATTTCTGTAAAGACTGCTGCCATGGCTTCTCCATTTGAATGAGAAAATAAGTAAAAGTCGTCATGATAATCTGAAATTCCCAACACAGGGGCTGTACTGATTGCCTTTTTTAATTCCTCAAATCCTTCGGTCATCTCATCCATCCACACTATTTTATTCTTGTCCACTTTTGCATCTTTAAGTCCTTTTAAAAGTGGTCTAACAGATGTACTGGATTCAAATAGCCAGACCCTGAAATAGTGCATAGGCCTAAGAATTGTTGAATTTCACTCACTGTTTTAGGTTCTGAGGTCTCTCTCAGGTGTCACTTTCCTGCCCTCATGAGAATTCCTTTCTCTGAGTGTATAGTCATGAGCTTCACTGAATCTTCTCTGCATCTTTCTTCTGTCTCACTGCACACCACAATGTCACTGTGTATTGAACTATTCTATTTTTGAGTGAACATTTACCAGATCCATCTGAAGGACTCTGTTAAAGATTTAAGGGGACTCACAATAAACCTAGGGCAAACAAGTTTAGGGAAATGAAAAGAACACGTTTTAAGTCTATAATTGTGAAATACTTGGCCTTAGATGGAATGTTACACAATATTGTCACAGGATTTGAAACTAAAGAAAATCAGTTTCAACTGTATAATTTAGGGGGCGAAGATCCTGTGTATACCTCCACGACCCTCCTGTTGAAATTCTCACTGGGTACACAGCCGTTTTAAATGGATAATCGGATGGTACCAACATTCCTTGCTTCATTCAAGTGGAAATGGTCTCAAATATACTTTCATCCACATCTCTGGACATGGGGTATTGCTTTGTATGGGCAAAAGAGCTCCTGGTTTACACTTGATTTTAACTGCTCCGTATCCTTCTAATAGACCCACGTCACATGGACTTGTGGTCCTTAAAACATTTGGTACTTTCTCTAAATCTTCCTAGAGAAATGACAGTGTCCTTTTTACCAATGCCATCCTCTGTGGTATTTCTCTATTCTCTACTTTAATCCAAGTGAGATTTATGAAAAGTACTAGCTCATCATCTGAGTATTCCACCTTAAAGAGCTGCTCATCTGTCAAATCTTTAAAATGTATCCTTCACCGAGGGCTATCACTGTTCTCCATCTTATTCCCTCATCATCTGTCGCATGAAGAACAACCCTTTTCTCTCTGGCCACTGCTGCTTCTAACTCCAAGGGGATATTCTGACCTTCTTCATCATCCATATGGATTGCTGGTCTGAACAGACATCAGGTCACTCTGTGGGCTGTCTGATTGTGTATAGAAATGTATCTCTATACCTGTGAAAGGATCTCCTCCTCCCACAGTCACACTACCTAATTTGGGTGCAGGTGCTTGCTGGACTCCTTTAGTGATATTACATTCTGGTACCATGGCCTCTTGTTTCTGCACTTCCTGGAATTGTACCTGTTGTGTTTGCATGGGCACTTGCTGAGATTGCCCTTGTGGTGATTGCATTTGTCATGGCACTTGCTGTATTTACTGTGGTTGCAGCTCATCCGTCTGAGCCTGAGCCTTGGGCACAATACTCCTGCGATTCTGTATTATATTGCAGAGCATAGCTCATCCCCCGGCTTGTAGCTTGCCAATTTTGCTGCATGCCTCCTCTGCTTCTACATGTTCTGGCTATGTGTACCATTCTCCCACAATTCCAGCATTGTTGCAACTGTCCATCATTAAATCCTCCCCTTCCCTGAGGGTTTGGAAATCCACCTCTTCCTCCTCATCTAGGCCCATACCCTCTTCCTCTTGGACAAATATTTTACCCATTCTGATCTGTGGGATACACTATGTTGTTTTGCTGTTCTGGTTGCATCTCTTGTGCAACCCCACCTTCATTGCTTGTCAATACCACTCCCTCTCTGGCTATTTTGACAATTGGTTCTGAACTAACTTTGCCTCTTCCTGCTTTCTACTCTCGGCTTTCTTCTTATTTTTCTCCTGCATTAATCGTCACAGATGTATACTCTTCAAATGTATTTCTGGCCATAGTTTCTCTTCCATTCCCACCTGTTTCTTCATCTGACGTTGCACTAGCTTGGGCTGTCTCAGATATAAAATGTAGTAAAATAATGCCACTGCTTCATCCGATGGTTCACACGTCTCAAAGTGCCATCTTGCTTGAATATCTTGAATATAATCAAAAGGGTCTTCATCCTCCCCTATTTACCTAGTCGCACCGATTCCTGATGTATCGGGATATTGTACTCATACATATCTGCTCGCCAATTAATAAATGGCGCTCCATCACGTGTTGTGTTTTGTGCATTCACAACTGCGTATCCTGCTTGCTTCCAAATGTCGTCAGCTCTCTCCCAATGATGGCTGCTAAAAAGCCTTTTATGTCCCATATTGCTAACGCCATTCCTGATGTCATTCTTTCTAAATCATAAATCCATTTTCCTGCACGAGAAGTTACAATCAGTCGATTACATCTTAAATTGTCTTTATCCATTTGTGGCCATGGAATATATTGTGGTCATCCTCCCCCTTTCTCTAATAAGGGGAAATGTGAAAATCCTGGTCCCTAATCATACCTGCCTACACGCCTTGTTTACCAGGCGGGGCTAGTCGTGCCAATTTTTGTCTGTTCTGGTAGTGCCCTTAATCTGCTCATATAAGGCAGGGATACATCCCCTGTACTGCGTGATCTCGCTCAGTATATGGTGTTCGCTTTGGTGTTCTTTCTTTGGATTCCTCTAAATCTGATCATTTTACCCTTTTTCCTTCACTCAATTACTTTGAAAATCTGCATGCGCCCTCCCTACGCGTTCTTTCGTTTTCTTCCCTTTCTTCGTCTGACATCATTATGCCCCAACTTGTATGGCTATTATGCTTTTCCGCATCTTCAAGGTCAAATCTACTTAAAGACTGCATTCTGTGCGTGTCTGTTATGGCATCATCTGACCTTCCTCCTGTTTCCATCAAAATAGATCCTTCCACGTTCTCTTGGGTTTTCTACCCTTCTTTATCCCTCATTTGCCTATATGAATCCCCAAGTCTTTTCTTACATATCAGCCCAGGTTGGTATTCTTGGTACTTCCACAGTTCCGTGTAGGGCTTTTGTGAGCCTTTCTCTTGCTCAAGTCGTTCTTGTACTTCGATCAGCACTATGTTTCTATGACATATATACTCTATCTCATCATCTTTTAGTCCCATACTTCTGTTCATTTCTTTTTTCCTTCTCCTCATCTCCCTTGGCGCATCATCCTCTCGCCTTCTTTGCAACCTCTTGTCTATTATCTTCTAGCCTTTCCATTTCCTTCCTTGCATCGTACCTTCTTTGTTCTTCCCTTCGCTTACATCCCCTTACTTTCTCCTCTCAATATGCTCTCTCTTCTTCCTTTTTCTTTATTTTTACACTTTTCTGTCTCTTTTTTTTCTCGAACCCCATCAATACCCTTATCATCCAGCTTGAGTAATATTTGTCTCCCCATCCATTCATAATGTACTATTGTTGTTCCCTTAGCTTTTTCTTATATTTCCTTCTGTTTCCTTGCTTCTTCCTCAATCTCCATCTGTCTATCTTGTCTATCCTTTCTCTCATAACGCGGTTTACTTTCATTGCGTGTCAATATATATTTGCGTTCTCTGCTTTTGCTCTCTTCCATATTATGAACACTGTTATAAGTGAGAAGCTCATATGTCAGATTAACATACCCCACAGTTGCTTTCAATTCTTTTAAGGGATAAAATCCCTTCTCCTCTGTGTCTGTGCCCTTTTTTTCAGGAGGGGAAAGGGGAGCCGAAGGCCTTACATCCTCCCCTTTATGCTGATTAAGCATCCACTCCTTCTCTGCTGGACCTTCTTTCTTGCTCTGATACATTTTCCATAACTCTAAAATAGCCAACCTTTTCTGTAACTTCTTACCCATATAAAGGGGATGCAAATATGTCATCATATCTCACAATACTGTTTTTGACAGCGAACCCTCCTGAGGCCATGGCATAAGTGTCTTATTGTTTGTGCCTTGAAACCACTCTGAATGGTACTTCCTTATCTTGTTAATGTCCTGCATAAGTGTAGAAGTGGAGTGTCCCCCATGGTGACAAGTCCATCACGACGATCTATACCTACCCAACCTTTTATTGTGTTATTTATTTGATCAAATATACCACACTGATCAATTTGAGCAGGCACCATCAATCGCTGTTTAATTATCTGAAAATCAAATATTTTATCTGCTTCTTAAAACTCTATGCAACAATGATTTGTTCGTCCTTTTTTTAAACTTTCTTTCAATTTTTGGTATCTCATTGTGTTATCATTGATATTTTAAGAGTCTCTTCTGTATTTATTTATTAGTTTCCTTTCTTGTTTATCCTCCTGACTGACTTAAATCTTTTGATTAAAAAATCTGATGATCACCTTAATTTTTTACTATCATTATAGCTCCACACATGTCCACTGCAATCAATTTTCCCTGCATATCCCTTCCTTTACTATCTTTAGTACATTTATCTTGTTTCATTTTCACTCCATTTTGGAGTGTGACACGCACTCTTCTTGTTGGCCTTGCCTCAGGAATCCGTAACATCCCTATTTGGGGTCTTTTTCGTGCGTATCCTTCCATCCCCTTACAACCAGGAATTGAGGTATCTACTTTGCTTGTTTATTATCCCCCAAAACCCTGTTACTTTTATATGTACATATATTATTTACAATACAGTCCATCCCCCATATGTTTGCCACCTTCAACGTTCTACTTACAGCCATAGCTCAGTTCGAGTTCTTCCGCATCAGCTCTCCCTCAACTGACCAGTTCATTTTCCATCCATGAGGCGGGGACCGGACAGGAATTTTGTCAAAGGGGGACCTGTCAACCCTATCTTCTTACACATGAATTTCCGCACAGTTCTCCAAAGGAAGCTCCACAGTTTTCTGGCTAATGACAGGAGCAGTCGAGCGTCCGAGGGTCTGTATCTGGACCAAGGTCGACTAGACCTGAACAATCCTCACTGCTACCAAAATGTGCTCTAGCACCTTGAAGCGTCTCTTGCGCTAGATGGAATTACCAATAAAGATCTCAAAACAAATAACCAGACAGACTCAAAGAATATGGCAAACTGCTACATTATTCTCAATTTAATAAAGCAGGGTAAGCTGGCAGACATCGGACTGATGCATGCACAATCACAAACAAACTTGATTACAGAGAGGTCTTATACCCCAATATGCGTCATCTATGGAATCATCCTATGTGGCAAACTGTTAAACATATTGATGGGAGGGATTAGTTAAGAAAACATATCTACTTATAGAACAAAAATGGGTTAGCACTTCATTGGCTGCTCCTTATTTGTAGGGAATGTAGGGTATTTTGTGTAGATTTGGGGCCAAGCGGTATCTTCTGATTGGGTTTGGTATTATAGTAATATAGTGGATATGCATTATTTCAGTACACAGATACATTTAGTTGGTATGCATTTCGTTGTGGTATAGTGATGAGCATAATTTCTTTGTTGTATTTGTGGCCCCAACATACAAACCCCTTTCTTTTGTTTAGACTGTTCTTGTGATCTCTAGAGGCCTCAGGCTTCTACATTATTCAAGAACACCACATTTTCATATGGAATGCCACGTATGGCTGTTATCACTGATTTATCCACACCAGTGAGCTATGCTTCCATAAAGTATTCACCATAACATGTGGTATAATCACTAATTTATTTACATTATTGAAACTATTTCCAGAGGCCTCTCTTTCTGCTGAGTTATATACGTCCAGCAAACTATTTCATTATGTTCCACTCAGAAATCACACACACATATATACACTGAGTGGAACCACGCACACAGCTATTTATAATTGCTCATAACATTACTTTATCTGCATAGAAACTTGGCGCTTTAAGCATCATTCCCTCTATGGCATAATATATTTTTAGACACCAAATGAAACAGAAACAAAAATACTCTTAGGCAGACTGTGTTATCACAATTTCATTTTACAATGATACATTACCATTCGTGAGACAATCCTCTTCTGAAATAAAAACATGAGAAAGACAAAATGCAAGAACACTACGAATTTCATTTCATATTTGCACAAGAGAGAGAAAAAATTACATCGTTTGTTTTGCCTTCAGCTGGCAACATTAAAATGTGTCATTTGAACACAGTGAAAAGCTATCGCTACACTGCCTGTCTAAAATAGGTCTCATGCACATACCGCACCATCACTTTCATACAAGATAATTACCAGCGAGTTGTAGCTGTTTAGCACGCAAACTCCCCGGACTGGTCGCTTTCTTTAAATGGCTCAAGGCTTTCCTTCAAAGCACCCCAGCGAGGACATGCAGTTATGATCTGCGGTCTCTCAAGCCGGTGCTTATCGACTGGAATCTTCAGTCTGGGAAAGTCAGCAATGGACTGGGACGGCACCTCTCAATCAGGAAAACCCCATTGAAACTCCAGCCAGGTCTTCCCCGAGCTGTGTAAAATGTCCTCTGCCTTTCTTCCTCCCCGAAATGTACCAAGAGACCTTTGTTACATCCCTTAAGGTGACGTGTCACCAATGAAAATGCACAATAATCTATCCTCCTCTTTTAACAATGGCTTGGCTTATACGGTTTAGAAACTGTATCTACCCATTTCCTGGCATGCAGATTTTGCATCCAGCTAACACAGTGAACAGAGAAAAAATTAATCCAAGTGAACGTTTAAAATGACTTTTAGAGCCTGTTTTTTTCCACCTCATTTTGCACTGGAGAACACATTATGATGTTAATAAATTAAGATCATGTTAGTACTGTTAATTATATTAGTTAATTAATCCTCTAATGTGTCTCCTGCAACAGAGGCATTTCGGAGAAAAATGGTGCAATTGCTTGTACTGCATTATAGCAATACATTGATCTCATGCAGTGGTGCTGCACTCCAAAAACACGCTAAATAATCCTACAGGAATGCTTTGAACTCCCTCTAAATACGTATGATACTGATTATAGCAGGCAAAATGCTAGCAGATTGCTCTATGCAACAATGTATAGCAAGTTGCTGCATAGACCATCTGATTGGTTTGCATTCCCACCCAACCTTGGACTTTCGGCTTGGCTAGCAGCATGTAAGGAAACCCAGGTGCTTGAGTCCTGTCAGATTACTACCCACTTTCCCAATTAGTCCACCATCTCTCATCAGTCTGACCATAAGCAAAAGTTTCCCGTCTGTAGTTGAACTTGTACTCTTCTCTCTGTTCTGGGACATTCAAGGAAGTTTGAGCTCATCACTATCTTTGTCCACTGCTTAGTAAATAGCCCTTGTTTTCAACTTCTGATGTTTGTGTGAGGAGACCACAAATGTGTCAATTGCGACCTCCTATTTACTGCTATTTGATTCAATTATGCTGGGTGTTATTGCTCCTTATAGCCTCTAGAGACTTGCTCACTCCATCTTGTAGGAGCCTTATTCATTGTTAATTGCCAAATACTTGGCTCTGGTAAATGTGTTCTTCTTCTTTAATCTAAAAGCAATGTGTCTCACATTCATGGCCTATCCATCTGCCTCTCTTTGTGCTTTGCACTAATCCTTGAAATAGCATCCTTGATCCCAGGCCAACCTAAACTTCTCTTTATTCTGCACACAATTCTTTTTTCCATCCTTCTCATGACTCTGCAGCCCTGGTCTGAATTCTGAGGTAGCTGGAATGAATCTTTGCACGAGCCGTCGTCCATTTTTCTATCATGGCTGTCCAAGCCACGTTATATTTTCCTCTATAGCAAGTTTCTATGTATCTTGTCTACCTTGCGTTACTGTGTATTTACACTTATTGGTCAGCAAGTTACTTTATCGTCTTTTAGCATGCATGATTACTTTATCCTTTCGTCATTCAGCACTACATGATGTCCAATGGTGTGTACTTGCATCCCTCCACTCTTTCAGTGAGAGGGTACATGTGATACGGTTGTCTGAGTGCATATTGTCTCTCATACACTCGATGCAGTATAGGGAGAACAAAATGGGTCCCACACACAGCTCTCCTCCTGCTGTTCCTGTACGACGGCAGTGATGGGGCAGGAGTTAAGGTTAATGCATCCACCTGCTCCTCTACAACAGCAAGTGCAGCTTCAGGAGTGAAATAGCCAAAAGAGAACCATATCTACACCTGACTCTGTCTCATATGGGTGTTGGCATGTTTTTCTGAATGTATTGCGGTCACACTGGAAGGTGTGTCACTTTCCTCTCTGAAATTCTGCTGCACCTTTGAGCAAAAGCAGGTGAATATTTCTCCCCACAAGATGTGTTTAGGGACTGCATGCCTCTCCATTTCCTCCTCCTAGGGATCCAGTTGTGATATGAATCATCCACTCACTTCAATAGACTGTCTGGGACTGGTGTGTCATCAACCTTCCCAAATCTTTGCTGCGGCCTCCTACCAAAATGTGGTGACTGTGTCTCTCCCATAAGCTGCCCTGAGGTATATCTGGCTCCTCCCACTTCTCCTCACATGTGTCACCCAGTAGCCAATGTCTTGTTTACTCACTGCAAGAGATGGACACTGACTTGCATGTCATCCACCTCCTCAGATCTCTTGTGATGGCACTTGTCTTGTTCGCCTACTGCATATCACTTAATAAATGACACAGCCCTTTTTATGCAAAACAAACCCTCAAAATAAATCTCTGACTGGGTCCTCAGTCACTCACTGCTGCTCTTTTCCGTTCTTCTTACTCAACTACTCCAAATGAACTCCAGTCTATAAACGTTTCTCTGGGTTTTCTAAGGCTGCTTTCAGAAACAACCTTTTGCCTCCCTAAAACCTGCATAAGAACAAAAATGAGCTCCAGCCAGCAGCCCCCTTTAAGCAAAGTGGTTAGAAGACAAACGCTTCAGAAACGTTGTCTAAAGTTCGACCTGGTCAAATCATCTGAAATTCGGTTCAGTCCAGGTTTGGGTGGGAAAGTTACTCCGGGCCTTCTTAGTAGACTGGAAACCTGATGGTCCAATAGGGGATATGCATACTGAGCATGCCAATCCCTTTTCTATGCATAGCCAAACATGGCTCCTGGTTTAATCTGGGGTGCAGCAGCCCTGCAGTTCTATTGTTCTCCCCTGTTAACAATTTAGCACATTTATATTCAAACATTAGGTGATGGATTACAATCCAAACAATCAGATAGATATAAGACAAAATTAAAATTGACTAAATAAGGTCTGTGTTTATTTTTCATTTGGAATTTCTTGGGCGCTGTATGGTGAATTTTCATTGAAAATCCATGGACTACTTTATGTTTTTATTTATGTCGGCAAGAAAATCTATTTTACTACAGCTCAGATCGGTCGATACCTTTAAAAGAAATGACTGCAGGGCGTCTTGCTATTTTGACAACGGTATATCCGAGCCAGAGGCTGTGCAGGTACTATGCTTAAACTAGGTAAATTGTACACGAGGCCTTATGGAACCCTGAGGCACTATACAATAAAATGTTGTCTTCATAAAATCAACCATGTCTATTTTTATAAAGCTGAAAAGAATACCATATGTTCTGCTATTTGTGTGCATGTCGTGAAAGTTATATTTGTATCACGGAAGATGCTGATGGAAAGATAGCAAAAATCTAAATATCATTTACACACCATTCGGATAATTTGCTACAATCATGAGGTAGGTTATAATCCCCAGCTTCTGTATAGACTTTTTGACTTGACAAGAGTAATGTGATTTGTGTATACCATATCTTTTGCCATATGTACCGCGAGCTGTGCAGTATCGAAATGCTGAAGGAACTTGTTGCACCTTCGGCAATACGCTGGTTATTTATTTAAATGTTGTTTTATCATAAGAGTTTTATATAACATTGACCAGACCGGTATCAGAGTGCAGCAGAGAAAGGGCAGTGTTGTTGGTAGTAGGGTCATGCAGGAAGATAACCAGCAAAACAAATTGACACTATTTATTCAAATGCTATTTGTATGACAAAAGTCCCAGGAGATAATGATGATCTTTACTAGACATGATATATTCCAAAGTCTAAAAACGATACTGGGACTTGTGACTGAAAGGGTATCAATCGAAGGTGATCCTAAAAGCTGGGTTGATTGGGAAAGCAAGGGTTCTTCTTATGCTGGGTAGACCTTGGGCTATTCCAAAGGGTCAGGAAATGGGCAGTACGTAGGAATTGCTACCATGGCATGGAGGCATACCCTGTGTCTCTCAAGATGCCTATCAAAAACACAAGCTAGGCAACAGAACAAATGGTGTGACAATAAACCCAACATGAGATGCAGGGAATGTGACCATGACCAGAAGTGGCATGCATGTATCCTTGCCTGACAATTGGAAAAGAGCCAGGTAGGGAGCAACAGAAAACCTTTGTAGCTGAATGTCACATCCGTGTGCGGGAGCTGACAGTTAACCTGTGAGTGCTCTCATGATCATGGCTAAGCAGGCAGAGCAGAGGCAAGCCCAGAAGCTATCATGGCGTTCAGTTTAGCAATGTGCCATAGCTGTGGCAGGAGGAGTTAGCTAAAAGTTTAGCAAACCGCAAGAGGTACAGCAGGAGGCAGAAGTCAGGTGGGCTGTCTAGAGGGATGAGTTCTAGAAGGGGGCGGGCAGACTGCTTCCAAAAAAACAAAAAGGTCAAAACAGTCGGCTGGGTAATAGGAATTTGGTCATGAGTGGAAAGCAGGAACTGTCAGGGATATTTCAGCATGCACGCAATGAGACCCACACAAAGCACAATCCATGGGGACATCAGGGAATACACTAAAAACCTATTGTTAATTTTCTACACACGATTTACAAAAAATCTTTTCTTGTCACTTAGTCAACTCAAAACATCACACATATTGCAATCAAGCCACAAGAATCGTCAGAAGAAGCCAATACCTGCCTCAGAATCTGCTAGGTATGTATAACGCACCTCTCCGGTGGACTCTGGCCTCAGGCACGGCTACCCGCAAACATCACAATACAGCAAGGACTATAATAAAATCCAGCTGTGTTGGTCACATCATTTTCTGCCTACTTATATCAGACTACACCTCAACACCTTTGACATCAGAATGCAGCGAACACCCATGACAAATGTGGGCATGCTGAACAAACAGCGAGTCTCTAACACTCACGCCATCTACTGACTCCTCTCAGCACCCATCCACATGCCTGATCTCATGGGTTGCTCACTACTGCTAAGCCTTATTTGGCTAAATGCACACACACATTCAAATTTTACTTCATGACCTCCAACAATCTGGAATTCTGTCCACCGAAGGCGTTCCCACTACCAGCGCATTGAGACTATAATAATGGTAAATGACAAGTACAATGCAATACAATATTTACCGAACACTATTATTATAAGCATTTTTATTAAACACGGATAGTCATAACATGTGTATATTGAACACAATGGCCTAAAGACACTATGATTCATATAACTGTTAAAATGAAAAAAAGAGCAACATATCTACAGTGTACTTTAAGTTTGGGTCTGTCACTCACCGGACACTGCGTCGTAATCAGGTACATCTCCCACACCTTGGATCTGTTCATCTGTGACGAAGGTCCCAGCAACAGACTCATGTTCAGTGAGTTTGTTGTCATCTTGTGGAGACCCACCGCCAGTCACCAGAGTAGCGGCATGATTTGAGGCCAGCTTGTTCTTTGCTCTGCGTTTCAGGTCATTCCACCGCTTGTAGCAATCATCAGCTGTGAGCCTCACAAATCCAAGGGCACTTATGCGGTCCGCGATGGTCTGCCAGTGTGCCCTACGTTGACCAGGTGTGGTCTTGCACCCTGCAATCACCAACATTTCGCGGCTATGTGCCGACATATAGGTCACAAGTGCATCAAGTTCGGGGTTATTAAAGCTAGGTTTCCATGACGTGCCGGACTGTGTAGCCATGTCTGGGGTCTCAGCCTGTAGTGCCAGAGCACCCTTCTTCCTCTTCTTCAAAGGTGGAGCAGCGCCTGAGTGGCTTGCGCTGCTCTGGTCAGTAGAGGCAGAGGCGCAGGTGGACTGGGTACTGGGAGTGTGCAAAGGCACAATGATCATAGTTCTTGGTGCAGGCATTGGCTGAAGTGTGATGTTGGCAGGGGCAACGTCAGTTTGATGGACCAGGACCGACACTGTCCCGGCTGGGAGACTCAGAGCTGGGGTGGATAGAGCTGCAGCTGCCCCTGCAGCCTCCCCACCCTGCCTACTTGGGGCAGCAGATGACATCGCTGCCCCAGATCCACGTGGCCTGGTGACACCAACTTGCACCGGCACATGTGGCTTAGACTTGCTGACCTGAAAGTCAGCCTGGGAGTCATCCTGTGCGGGCTCAGGTGCCACAATGGGCTGGTCCAACAAGGGCTGAGCTGGGATGGTGTCAGCCACATTTCCCTCAACCATGGGGGGGGGGCATGGGTGTCCCTAATTGGTCCGCCACACATGGGGGTCTAGGAGCACCCTGCAAATTTTGGCCACGTCCCTTACCGCGCATACCACGCCCACCTTTTGGAGGTCGGCCACCTTTGCCTCCCTTACCGCTTGGTCGCCTCCCAACCATGGCACTGATGTTGTTTTGCGTATGGGAGTTGCAGTAAACAATTGTCCTGGGCAATTGGGGGTGAAATGGGTAGGGTACTAGATGGAATTCGTACCCTAGTGCTCTAGCAAGGCTGTCTGTGATCCCTGAGGGAAGATGAGGGGTCATGCAATGCACAGGCACCCCAAAAACAAAAAGTAACATGCAGGCAACCCCTCGTAGACCACGTGCGTGGAAAAATGAACCCGCACTACGCTGTGGCACCCAGAAACACAAAAACAAGCGTACGCGTGTTACACGTAGCCTACAATGACCTCTGAAGGGGTACGCAACACACGGGGCAAGCACAGTTGGTAAATGCGTGCACGACTCACCGTCTGCCTGGAAGTAGAATGTGAAAAAAACGCACCTGTGCGCATAGGCAACACCCCCGCCAAAAGAAGAACTGTACGCTGTCTGAGGAGACAGGACAAAAGAAGAAGTGAACGTTGTTTGAGGAAACAGGCCAAAAAAAAAATAAAGAATGCTGTCAGAGGTAAGAGGGAGTACGAACTTGAAACGATGTGAAGTAATCGAGTGTGAACCGACAAGAAGTACAGAATTCACCCACTCGCTCTCCACGAAAAGCACGTAAAAGGGAATGGGGTCCTACACGTACCTTTTAAAGCGGCCCACACGTACAGTGTCACTTACGCGTGTACGCGCTAGGGCCCTTTCCTCCAATTACACGCGCGTAGGCCCTTTTCTCGGATTACATGCATCCACACGTGGACGTGCAGTTTTTTCACGCGCGCTCAACCACTATGCCCATGTCACGAGGGTAACGCCCGCGCGAGTCACGTCACAGAAGCGCTTACGCGCTAAGGGCCTTTGGTCCAATGGTCCAATGAAACCGCATACGTGTGCTGACGCGCTTATGCGTGAAGGGCTTTTCCTCGAATTACACGCTGATGTGCAAGATTTTCACGTGCCAAATCACTCCGTATCAAGCTGGCCATGCAACAACACACGGAAGACCACGCTCCTGCCCAGAAGGCCGAATTACTGCCCCCCAGAGCCCCAAGGATGCTCCCAGCTGCCATCTGCTGCTGCCTGACAGCCTGCTGCCCACGTGCCCTGCCATTTGCTGCCTGCAGGTCAGCCAGGGGTGCAGTTGCTGCGACCACCCCTGCTGGAACTGAAGACTCCCGACTGGGATACCATCGCTCCACAGCCCAGCCCCAGGACCTGGTTGCCCACCCACTCCTGCCTCTGGGGTTGCCATGTCGGGCACAACACCATCTGGCACTACTGGCAACCCCCAGTCAGAGAGGCAGAGGACCACCAGCTTCAGTGCCAGGGAAGTTGGTGTCCTGGTGGAGCAAGTCCTGGGGCACTATGATGCCCTCTTTGGAGGTTCGTGCGCAGACAATTAAGGATGGACCAGGATCTGGATGGACATCGTGACTGCCATCAACGTGGAGGGGGTGGCAGTCCGCGACTTACAACATGTCAAGAAGCACTGGGAGGACTTCAGGTCCAGGACCCTCATCAAGGCCCGGCGCCTCTTGAAGGCAGCGGATGCCAAGCGGCACCGGGGCCACCTGTCCGACCACCAGATGAGGGTCCTGGAACACATATGCCCAGCGCTCCACGTCCAGGTCCTTGAGAGGCAGACCGCCTGGAGTCGAGCGGTAAGTGTACATGCATACTGATAGGATGCTGTGTGTGTGGTGGTGTGCCAGTATTGTGCAGGTTGAACATGTGTTTTCGTAGGGCCATGTAGGGATGTGTATGAACAGGGGCGTGAGGCTGCCACATGTGAGTCCTCTTAGGTGTGAAACACATTGATGGTGTATGTGTTGGTAAGCATGCAGTGCAAATGCAGGTGTGGGAGCACACATGTTTGAATTTCTGTGTATGTACGTTGGCATGGTTGTGGTGTCACACATGGATGGTGGTTCCTGCAGCATGTATCTGCACTGTGTACATGTGCATGTGTGTGTATTTGACAAGTGTGCAACTGTGATGCAACATGGATGCACGTGACACTGATATGTGGAAGGCTGAATGCCAGATGTGACATGTATGGCGATCGAATCACTGTGACAGTTGGAGGAGATGAAGATATGTATGTAAGTGTGGTGGCGTGTGTGCATGTCTAGTGCACTCCCTGTGTTTCATGTGATGTCAGGCTCACCTTCGGCTGTTCATGCTGTTGTATATGTATGGATGTTGCTGCCTGGTGCAATATTGCTGTGGAAATGCTCATATGTGCGACTTGAAATGACATGTGTGTCGTGGAGTGTGATGCCATGTCTGAGGTTTGACACTGCCACTCATGTGCAACTGTCGTGTGTGTATCAGTCCATTGTACAGTGCCCTGATGTCTGTGTTTTATCTCTCCCTGTCTGCAGAGTCAACTGATGAAGAGGGCGCAGAGGGTGCTGTGGAGCACAGCGGCAGGGATCGCACCACCAGCCAGAGACGCAAGGCCCGGCTTCCCTCCCAGATTGTCATCTCATCTGGGAGTGAGGAGTCTGGTGCCGCGTCCCAGGCTGCAGCTGTCGAGGGTAGGACCAAGAGGCAGAGGCCAGAGGTGGACTCCTCAGCAGCAGAAGGGGCAGCTGAGACCCCACAGGGTCCAACAGAGGAAGATGGCACGGAGTCATCCAGGTTGGTGGGGGGTTTGGTGGAGGAGGAGGCCGTGGAAGGGACACACACGGGGTCTGGAGGTGGTGATTCCACTGGTGCTAGTGGTGCAGTGCAGGGGCAGGGACAGACGGCAGCACAGGCAGCCGCGTAGGTGCCTGTGTGTAATCCTGTCTCTGACCCTGTCACTGCATCATCTGGCACCAGCAGGGATGCCTACGTCCAGACCCGTTTTCAGGGAGGGGCTGAGCGCACAACAACTGGCCTTCCTCTCGCTGCAGACGTGGCTATCCGGGACCGTGTTGAGCCTGTCCTGGCTGGGATAGCATTGCGTCAACGGGGCATGCAAGGTGACCTGCAGTCTTTTCGTGGAGAGACTGCACGTCGTCTCACATGCCTCTTTGACCACATTGACCTACTGGGACGGGTCACCGGTGCTGGATTCCTCTGTGTGCTGGACCTTCTTGCGACCCCCTCCTCACCTGAACCCTCTACGCGCCAGTCATCCTCCATGCCATCTTCCCACCCATGTATCACCTGGGTACCCTGTGGAGCTGCCCCTGACCCAGCGGCCAGGCTGGTGGAGGATACATCCCTGCCACAGTTGGGAGTCGGACGTCCAACAGGGGTGGCCACCATGACAACTGCACCCCAGCTGGAGGAGAACATGCAGGCAGCAAGAGCCAGGGTGCAGGCACAGGCACAGCAGCAGCAACAATGATGGCTCAGGGCCTTCCACATCGGAGGGGCAAGCATCGGCCATAGGGCAGGAGGACCCCGGATTTCAAGTGTGTTCCATGTGGCAGCGGTTGGGCCATGCCATGGATACGGAGCGGCAGCGGGCGGAAGAGGCACAGCTCACAATGATCAGGGCGGAGAACTACATGCGGAGGGCCCTGAGGCCGGCCGAGTGTCT
The DNA here is from genome assembly GCF_040938575.1 of Ambystoma mexicanum. Lineage (NCBI taxonomy): Eukaryota > Metazoa > Chordata > Amphibia > Caudata > Ambystomatidae > Ambystoma > Ambystoma mexicanum. The sequence goes on along the minus strand of NC_090935.1, from coordinate 952,373,065 downwards.
CGAGGCAATTCGCAGGGAGTTAGAGGTGAACATTTTGTCGTCCCTTCGAACCCTCGGGGCCTTGGAAGAGGACCGCCTCCAGGACATTGAGCGGGAGTTTGATGATGCCCTGGCCCGGGTCATCAAAAAGTGATCCGTCGCACTAGCCCGCTGCCATTGTAAATAGTTAGATAGTAATAGGTTTCCTTTCTGTTTTTGTTTTTTTTGGTCCGCTTGGACAATGCACCACATTTTTGTATATAGTTATTTATTAGGTAATGTTTTTCGTAGGTTTCATTTAATTTGTTGGGCTCATGGACCCTGGATTGGTGATTTGTATATAGTTGAACAGTGGATGTTTCTCATTTTTATTTTTATTTCACCATGGTGCAATGGATTTCATATATTTCTTTTCACTTGGATTTGCTTTGTTAGACTGAGACTTTGGACACATGCCCAATATTGAATTTTTTTTTTCATTACATTCATTTTGTGTTCAATACATTTTTCTTTCATACTTCGATGTGTGCTATTCTCTCGTTGGTTTCATGCATGTCATGATATGGGTTTTCACATTCACTTGCACCCATTGTGTGTGTGTGACGGACATGTGTTCATGTACATACTTGCCATTCGGGTTGTATCATGTAATGGCCATATCTCTGTGGGTGGATGCAACACTTGTTTGGGTCTTTGGGCTGGGGTGGCGTGCGGTGTGATGTGGGTGGCCATGAGGCCCATGATTGAGGATCGTCATGATGTGGGTGCTGGGGGACATGTGTGGGACATGAGTGGGGGCCTGCTGGCAGCTGTCCCTGACTGCTGGGGGGTGGGGGTGCTGGGGGACATGTGTGGGGGCCAGCTGGCAGGTGCCCCTGACTGCTGGGGGGTGGGGTTGGAGGGGGACATGAGTGGGGGCCTGCTGGAAGGTGCCCCTGACCGCTGGGGGGTGGGGGTGCTGGGGGACATGAGTGGGGGCCTGCTGGCAGGTGCCCCTGACTGCTGAGAGGTGGGGGTGCTGGGAGACATGTGTGGGACATGAGTGGGGGCCTGCTGGCAGGTGCCCCTGACTGCTGGGGGGTGGGGGTGCAGGGGGACATGAGTGGGGGCCTGCTGGCAGGTGCCCCTCACTGCTGGGGTTTGGGGTGCTGGGGGACATGAGTGGGGGCCTGCTGGCAGGTGCCCCTGACTGCTGGGGGTGGGGGTGCAGGGGGTCATGAGTGGGGGCCTGCTGGCAGGTGCCCCTGACTGCTGGGGGGGTGGGGTGCTGGGGGACATGTGTGGGACATGTGTGGGGGCCTGCTGGCAGGTGCCCCTGACTGCTAGGGGGTGGGGTTGCAGGGGGACATGAGTGGTGGCCTGCTGGCAGGTGCCCCTGACTGCTGGAGGGTGGGGGTGCTGGGGGACATGTGTGGGACATGTGTGGGGGCCTTCTGGCAGGTGCCCTTACTGCTGGGGGGTGGGGGTGCAAGGGAACATGAGTGTGGGCCTGCTGGCAGGTTCCCCTGACTGCTGGGGGGTGGGGTTGCAGAGGGACATGAGTGGGGGCCTGCTGGCAGGTGCCCCTGACTGCTGGGGGGTGGGGGTGCTGGGGGACATGAGTGGGGGCCTGCTGGCAGGTTCCCCTGACTGCTGGGGGGGTGGTGGGGGACATGTGTGGGACATGAGTGGGGGCCTGCTGGCAGGTGCCCCTGACTGCTGGGGGGTGGGGATGCAGGGGGACATGAGTTGGTGATCACTAGTGCAAAGTGACATGTGGCTTGGCTGGGGGGCATGCCCATGGTGGATGGGCTGCCTGCGGGACATGACCAGGGGTGCAGGGTAGTCCCCTGTGGTGTGGGCTGCCTGCAGGGGCCATGGAGGGTGTAGAGAGAACACCTGGGAGGACCCACACTGCCAATTCACATGTAGGACTCCCCACTCATCCCCGAAATTCACATACCCTGCTCTGACAGCAAAATCGAATATGAAACTTCACGCGAAGCCCAGTTATTCACGTTCCACTCTCCAATCGCGTGTGAAACTTCCCGCGCACCCCAGGAATACACGTACCCCACCCGCACAGGGCCTATCGCGTGTGAAACTTCCCAAGCACCCCAGGAATACACATACCCCACTCGCACAGGCATTTCACGTGTGAAACTTCCAGCGCACCCTGAAATACACATTCCCCTCTCCAATCATGTGTGAAACTTCAACGCGCATCCCAGGAATACACGTACCCCACTCGCACAGGGCATTTCGTGTGTGAAAGTTCCTGCGCACCCCCGAAATACACGTTCCCCTCTCCAATCGCGTGTGAAACTTCCCGCGCACCCCAGGAATACACGTACCCCTCTCGCAAAGGGCCTATCGCATGTGAAACTTCATGCGCACACCAGAAATACACGTACCCCACTCACACAGGGCATTTCGCGTGTGAAACTTCCCGCGAACCCCTGTTATACACGTACCCTGCTCCAATCGCATGTGACACTCCCAGTACAGCGGGGTACGTGTATTCAGAGGGGAGCGCGGGGAGTTATACAGGCATTTTTGTGGTTGGGGGCCTTTGCGCCATGTACGGGATTTGTGCGCTGTGCATGGCGCACGGGGAGGGGTTGGGGCGTAACTGGCGCTGGTGCAGGGTCGCTGCGCCACTCTGCGCCACGGCTGGTTTTGGAAGCTAAAATCCATGAATACACTGTGCGCGGAAATGGATTTAAGCGCACGCGGCTGGTGCAGAAATTCACACGCGCACACTGTGCACCAGCCGCAGGCGCCACTTGTTCGCTGAATTCTATGAATTACCCCCATGAAGTATTTTAGGCAAAAGGACAATGATTCTGGCTTCATTTTCTCTATCACCAAGGCACATATATTAGCACCACAATATTAATTGATGTGAGCTTTAACGGCTTCATGTGGGATTTTCAATTGTATTTTAAAGCTTTAGATGCACCCAAAAGACAGAATTGAAGACCTTTATTTAGTATGTGCACAGTACCTTTCAAATTGTATAAAAAAGCAGGCTGTTTTTTGCCAAATTAGCAGACTAGAAAATATGTTTGCCAGGGGTCTGTGACATTTGATTGGCTTGCTACTATCTAGAACCCCTTGCACTCAAATGACCTACATGAACAGAATGATCAAGCACTAGGCTCAACAACACCACCTTTTCACAGGAGACAGCACAGCACAATACAGTGGCATAAAATGATTTGTCCAGGATCAAAATATTTTTTGCTGGAAAAGTCAGGATATGAGCCTCAATACATTGGTTCCACTGCCTCGGTTTTCACAAGCTAATCACCTAGCCCTACTAACATTTTATGTTCCTCATTGGGAAGTTGTTGCCAGTTTTAACAACCCTTATCTGGAGGAACAATGCTCTAGACCTGCATCAGATGGAGGCAATGTCACTTTCTATAGCTGGCGCTAACTGGTGAAATTAGATTGCTGTGTAGCACACGTTAAGTGTTACTATCACAAAAGTATATATACATGCATGTTTATCAACCTCAGACATGGGAAAGCCCGAGTCGACCTTGCTGGAATTTAGTACTGTGATTTTGCATATGAACACAAATCTCTGTAACCAGTACGTAACAAACTGAGCTAATTTCTGAGCAATCATGGCACTCAAATATATCCATATGCATTTCATTTCAACTTTCGGTATGGCGCATCATCTATATATAAACCACAGAAGGGTGAGCATACTACAGGAGTTGTGCTATAATGACTGGACAAACTGTGTACTACAGTGAATACAAAAATCATTATGGGATTAATTGATAGGACCAAATGTACTGGTCAGCAACAGCCTGGCTGCACGTTTGGCAGCTCAGCAGTGCACCATACATGGTATGGGTTATTTTAGATTTGTAAGACAAATGGGCACTGACTGATTTCTGTGCTTTTGGGCAGTGTGAATGCTCGCCGTAGTCCATGGATATTTATGCGGTCCACGGACTCTGAATCTATCACAATGGCCCAAAGGGTGAGTGTGGGTCAAAATGATGTAAGGACCATGTACAAAAATTAAGGGTATCCTGGTAAAAACCCATGAAATTCATTGGAAAAACTTTGTTAAAGTGACCAAAACTCAAAAAAAGAACATATTTCAAATGTATATATGCATATAGTCCCCGCTCCCTCCTCCAGTCCCCTCCGTGGTAAATAAAATGCTTAATTCAGCAGAAAAATTTGAATTGTTTGTATTTCTTCTCTTCAATTTTTTCTTTCAATTTTACTTTCAGTAATATGTTAATATTCATTTCATAAGGAATCATTGTGGAGTGGTTGAGAAAGCTTAATTTCAATTGATTTGAATCACTGTGAAATTTGAAAGCATGGATGGATTTTTAACAGTACAGGCTAAAACCAGATCCAACCATCTATTTTAGAAATGCAAATAACATTGGATTAAACTGCAGTACATACCTGATATGAAAATAAATTATTGTGTTTTTTATTTTTATTTATTTTTTTCTATTTCACTGCATGATTTTTGGAATCAGCATTTTATTTACTTAACATATGAAGGCATTTGCAGCAAACTGACCCTAAATGTAAAATCTCCTTTGGACATTCAGAGACACTAGTGTAGGAGTTGTGGTTGAAGCAGTGCTTCACCCACATCACTGCTCCAACACCACCAGTCCAGGAGGAGAAAACAATGCCTGCATCTAACACTGCCTTGCCAATAGCAGCAGATAGACAGGATTCTGCCTGGTGGAAGTGTTTATGCCAGGCAGATTACTCACACTGCCAGGTGAACACTCTGCACACTTGCAGGTGGTATTACCAGCTTGTTTCTGATGTCAGAGGCCCTCCATCCATTTTTTGGCATCGTTGATGCCAAGGGTATTGCTCTGCTCAACCATGCATGATGGGGTGGAGAGAATTTGTTTGCCTTCAGAGGTGCCTGCAAGTGCACTGGTGCAGGGACTTTTATGATTTGTGTTTGCTACCGTCTAGGGAATTAGTTAATTAGTCATCTGCTTTATGATTTTATATGGGATCCTTGGCTAGAGAAATGTCAGGCTTAGCAGGCACACTAGGTTTCCATATCGACTATACTGGACACAGCAGACTTCACCACATATCACAAAATAAACAGGCCATATAATAATAAATCACACACAGACTTTCAGGATTATGCCCCCAGGCACTTCACATTAATTTCACAAACCAGAATAAAAAAATAATGTGCAGTGAAAGATATGAGCATTACATCCTCATTGAATACATGCAAAAACAGGAAGAAAGACATAAACTTAGCTTGGCAACAACACAGCTTTCATAATTTGTAAGTGCATACACATTCACAGTTATATTGACATTAATTCCCTTAACATCCCAAGACCAAGGTCAATGATTTCTCTGTTGCCTTCAGTGAAACTAGCTACTTCTTAGCAAACTTGGCAGTCTCTGTGCATATACTTTGTACCCAACCTTGAGTGCATAACTAACAACTTTAGCACTCGTGCTGAACACTCCTTTTCCCAACTTATTTTCACTTGCACACAGAGCAACACATTTGTCCCTCGCCACCAAAGAGTTGTTGCCCTTTCATTGGTAAATTTGACACTAATTAGACTATGAGATGCACTAATTCATTATTTATATTCTCCTTCTTTTTAAATATACTCACCAATAAATTGGTGTCAGATGATTTTGCCTGCCCTGGTGAACTCTGACCTTTTCTTTTTGGCTGCCCTCTCTCCCACGGTCTGCCTACAGAAGTACAGCAAGCTGTCATCTAGCACCCATCTCCCTCGTCTGCAGTGAGCACAGTCCAGTTTAGCTCAGTCAGCACCCTATCTGATCTCCTTAATTTGTTTTTATTTTCCTTTCTCTCTTCTCACTATTCTCACGCCTTCTGTAGCCCACCCCTTTCTTTCTCCTTCACCCGGCTTTTAAGCTCTCTTTCCTTCACCTCCCCTCTATCTATAACTTTGTAAATATCCATTACTGTTTTTCCACCCATTTTCCTGCATGTTATTGTTGTGGGATAAATGAATCCACTCAGCTGTGCTTTACTACATCACTTTGCTGTGGTGGTGCAAGAAACAGCAAAATGGCCACGCTGACTCCGGTGCGCACCAGGATCTCTAAACTGCGTTTTTGCAACAACCAGAAAATGGCTGCACCACCCTGCCCCACACATTTCAGGTGGGGTGGAACAGAGTACTCACTGCAGGAATGTGCCAGTGTGCTCTGCAACATTAAACATGGAGTGAAGTGAAAGAGGCAGCATTACTCTGCTGAAAACCCAAAATGCCTCTTTAAAATGACAACTCTTTCAATCTTTAAAAGTTCTGCTTGGCGCTAAACTCAGCAAGTCCTTATGAACCAATGTGTTTAAAAAGGCCCTGCAATGTCCAAGATCATCCATTGTGTCTCAGAGGAACTGGGCCTCATTTGAATGACAGCCCCTGTCAAAAGTATCTTTGAAAAATCAACCAACGGGTTCGTTTTCATTTTACACGGGAAACACATCTATTTTCTTTGCAAAAGTATCTAAATCACCTGTTCAGAGAAAGAGTCTAAATAGATGCTTGTGTAAATGTATCCATGCTGCAAAACAACTCCAGCACTCAAGAAAAAAATTATAGCTGCATAAAGTGTGCATTTGCTGGAGATGAAAACCGAATTTAAAGAAATAGTAAAATGTTCTTTTATTGACTGAAGAGAGAAAATCGCCTATGTAAAAGTAAATTGTTGTGTGAAGGCCTGTTTACTTAGCAATGTAAAAGGATTTGTTGCTGGTAAAAGTACACCTATAAACTGTTTTGATTCCACAGGTTTAAGTCAAGATGTAAAACTCATAGGCTAAGTTGGCAAGCTAAAAAAAAAAAAACTTGGTCTGCCAGTTGCTAGTCTTGAGAAAGGGTGACATATTATACACTTCTGGTACTGGAAAGCGCTAATTGTCAGTTTGAAAGACTTTGAATGCACCAGGACAAAGAAACTTCACAAGCTCATCAGACATTCGTCTTTTCTCCAGGCTGGGAGAATAGCAGGCTGAGACTCTCACCTTTCAAGTGTGAGGGGCAATAAAACCTTCCATCAAGAGAGAGGCCCCTCATCCTGCTTCAAAGGAAGTGACAATTGACAGCAGTTGGGGAAAAAAGCAAAAAAAAACTAATCAAGTGACACTGGACTTCCTTTTGGTTTTAAAGGTTATTTTCTAAATTAACTTTAAAGATGTTTAACTTAAAAATTAGGAAAAATATGAAAAGTTTGTAGACCTAAATCTAATGGTATGCTCTTTCTTTGAAAACTTGGTAGAACTCATTACTGCATAAGGAACAGAAGTTATAAAAAATGACAGATTACGGGGAAAGTATTGATGTTGCATTTTGTACATACATCCTTAGCTTAAATGTCCATCTATGTACAAAATTGGGGAATTTTAGGCCAAATCCTTCATGTTTAGAATTACCAAAATGTGTCAGAAAGGCGAAACCAGGTCCCACAGACTTGGGGTTTGGATTGAAATATGATGCTCAAAATATGTAACCTGTGTATCTGATTTTCTCAGAGGTTGCAACTGCATAAATATGTGTTTTTGGAAAAATTAGATTTTGGTTCCAATAGCTAGGGGAGGTTTCTAGACATTGTAAAAATCACCCGATAAACATGACATCCTTTTGCTTTGATCCAATCAGCGAAGAGCTAGGAGGAGACTTCTACCTTGCCCAATCCTGTTATTAGAGGCAGGAGTAGTAAGCCTGCCCTGGTCATATACTTTAGTGATGTCATCTGGCATGATAAATAAGGACCCTTGACAGAACACAGGACACACACTGATTCCTGACTTTCTTCCTGAATTCCTGCGTGCCGTCCGGTTCCTGATTTCTCCATCCTGTTTGATCCTGATTCCAGATTTTCATTACCAAGCCAAGGCCTATGCATTGCTGACGCCATTTTAGTTAGGCCACAAATTCTAAAAAAAAATCCCAAAAACCCCAGGGAAGCATCCTGATCCAGCCTGGCTTGCTGCTACTCGATGCATGCCTGCTGCAAACTCCAGTAACCAGAAGTGTCAGTCCAGTGTAGTCCGGTGACCAGAACGGCCCGCTGATCCTGTCCCGCCAGATTTGCCCAGCTGTCCTATGACAGACCGGATCGGTGTGGTGACCAGAAACCTTGACGGTCCAAATACTAATTTAAAGTGGACTGTAACTATTAATAGGAATCATAGAAAACCATAGCATGTCTTGCCTTGCCTTGTAATATCCCAATCTCTAAAGCATGCCATTCTTACCTTAATAACTTGTAACATTGTCAGAATCCTTATTACAATACTGTCCTTGATTTATCTTGCTAAGCGCCATTTCTTTAGTCTTTTTTATCTTGTGTAAATCCTAAACTATCAATTCTATTTCGAGTGACCAACTAGTTCCGCCAGGGAAGGTGCTGGGGATCTGGGATTGAAGTCATGAATCAACTCTAGAGCTTACTGTGTCCCTCTTTGGTACTCTAGCTGGAATGCTCTAGTATAGAGTAAAACTTAAAGTAAAAACTATTCTTGTCCAAACTGAGTTTCTTTTCTGTTTTCATTACCCGATTTTTCTAAAAACGCCTCTTATTCTACATTGCATATCTCCCTCAGTTTAATAGCGAGAGATCTCATTTCAATTTTGGGTTATACCTAAGACGTCTAGTTACACGCCTACCCAAAACCTCACTCAAAATCATTTATTGAAAACCGTTTGGTTAATTTTTGGCGGAGAATCAACATTTTTGCAAAGTTTTACACATATTATTTTTATTCTAAAGTATTTTCAACCTTCCATTGAAATTCAAACTGTGTATTTTTGCTCAAACTATTGCTTATGGCTGCTAGTATCTTTCCAATGTTGCTCCCATAGAAATTTGTTCTGATTTAGTGATTTTTGCACACTTTCAGTGTTTTATTCAGCCATTTTTGAGTGTCAGTTTATCATTGTAAGGTTTCAAATCCATTTTTCTCTCTTGTTTGAGGAGGGACGGTTGGATTCAAATTGTGTTTATTGTTCCTCATTCCTGATTACCTGATGCTTCCTTATATCTCTTTAGAATTGATTATTTGTGGGTTGAAGAATATTGCCGGGGGAAATTCTAAGTGCTATCTTTCCAAAAATTCAAAGTGTTCCTATTTCTCTGGTGTTTTCTATTTTGTGTTGCTAAAGAGTGAATTTAAGTTCATTAAATACCTTCTTATTTGTTATTGTCACCACACTGGTGATTGCTGCCCCATATATTAAAAAGTATATGTTTGATTTGAATTTTAAATACATAAATAAATATTACCTTTACCAACAAGCCTGATTCCTGGTTAATCATGATCCGGGGTATTTGAAAAGGGGTGTGATATGAGTGGTGTATCTATCAAATATTGAACCTATGTATATAACAAAAGAAGCATTTCGGTTGTGCGCTGCGCACTAGGCTGAGACCAGGGTGTATCGCCTAGTTGAAATCCTTAACAAATTTGGGCGTTTCAGTCCGGGGATTGAGATTGGTTTCCACCTGTGACAGTCTAGTACAACAGACTAACCTGCAGAGCAGTAGGACTTTGTGTGGTTAGAATACTGTGCTAGACTGCACAAACACCACCCAAAATAAATACTCCAAAACCAGGCCTGCATGTAAGATTAAAATTAAATCAAGCCCAAAATAATTAATGAAGAAAGAACATCTCCAAATGGCTGTTAAAGTAGAAATAAGTATGGCTAGGGAGCACTCCCTGCACAAGCTTTTTGTTAGAGGTGAGTTGCCAGAACAGGATGAACAGGTCTGGCTACAGGAAATCACACAACAGGTCACTGCCATGAACATGAATACATGGCCTATTACACCAAGCTCTTAGTGAATTATACATGGCCCCAAAAGTTAAAGCAGAGCAAAACAAAATTGCCAGAATTGCGGCCTAAATATACCTCCACCTAGCAGTGCTACAGGAAAAGCATACTGAAAACACAGCTCTGGCACAGAATCAAATTGAATTATTAGGAAATAATCTAGAATAATCTAGACTCAGCAGAACAAAAGCTACTGAAGAGCCAAGAATTAGAGGCAAATCTAGAGATTATGTCACAAAATTAAAAGAGGAGTTGGCTCGGCAACAGCAGGATAATGCAGAGCTAGACACCCAAGTACAGGCATTGAAAGAGGAGTGTAGGGAAAAGGGTTAAAAAGGGACAATGAGGCCCTCTGTGAAAAGATTGATGGACTCCACCAACAAGTAGCAGTGCACGAGTGAATCATTGAGACCAGTAAGGCCTTGATTTATCAACAAAAGGCTCAGATTTTTGCTTATCACCAGGAAATAGGGGCTGAAAAAGAAAAGGTAGCAAGATTGGCGAAAGAGGGTGATAAACTGAATTCTAACTGGAGAAACCCTGAACAGGTAGAGAGGGACAGGGTAACCCATGATCATAGCATCAGGACCTCTGTACTCAGGGACTCAAACCCATTCAACACCATGAACACTGCCAACTTCATGTCTACTGGCTCACATGAGCCAGGAGCCATGGTGCTAGCAGAATTCAATAGGTTTGGTAAAATGGGACTGACGGATCAGCGCCCCCCAGAAATTGATGAACGGGCGTCCATGTACAGATACCCAAATGTTAGGGCTGATATCTCTGACAAGGAAGACTCTTATGAGGGGAGAGTCAGGGAATTAGATCCACTAAAATACCAACTTCCAAGGGACCAGTTTGTGAAATTTGGTGGGGAACTCAAGGAAATGAAGCCCAAAAAGAGCATCCTAAAGATGTCTACCCAGTTAGGGCAGTGGGGGGGGGATACTCTACCAACACTGGGAGCAGGGGAGTCAGAAGACTCTTCTGAGCATCACAGGAGTAGAGAAACTAGGCCCCAACATTCTGTGAGCCCTGTTCAAGCTCACAGAATCCGGGAGTGCCTAGAGCACCAAGAAGCCACCTCCAGTACCAGCGCCTCTGAGTCTGAGGTCAAGTGGACTTGGGTGACTAGAACCAAGAAGGCAAACAAAATTAAGAGAGCTATGCAAAAATTTCCCATTAGGCAGATCAAGGCCATTAGAAGTGTAATAACTCCATATCAAAAACCTGTAGATAACAAGAACACAAACAAAAAACCCAAACCAGCCAACACCCCTGCTGCCGCTAAGGTGGTGGAGGTGAAGGTTGCCCCCATTCTAGATCTGGAGATGGGGGGGCCTATAAATATACCTGTACCAAATCCATCCAATCAAAGACCCAGAAGGCCCTCTGGCCAATCCCAGACAGGTGGTAGTCAGGGAGGTAATCCCACAAATGGGACCCTTAACTCCCCTGATTACATTAGCCCCCGATACAAGGCTGACGGACCCATCCTGGGGTATGTATGGACTCCCCCAGCCAAAGGGGGGATCCAACCAGGTAGGTACCATCCCAGGAAACGTCCCTCCTAATTTTCCCCGGGAGGGCAGTAATCCCCCAAATGTCGGGTTGAGTTTCTTTCCCCGGTACCCACAAACCCCAAACCTACAGGACAACCCTCCATTTGTTCCCCGCTTTCAGGAGCCCAGACAGCCCAATCCAGGGAGAAGGCATAATTACCCTTCCTGTGACTCACCTAGGGTTAACCAGAGACCAGCAGGAACGGGTTTCTCAACTGGAGCGCCAGGTCCAGAACCAGTCCCAGGATCTTGGTCGCATGTTGAGGGCTCAACAGAACCCTCAGATGAACATGGCAGCTCAGAACCCCACAAACCAAGGGTCTGGTACTCCAGAACAATGACGGAGAGAGCATCCCAACAACTCACTGGTTCCAGAGGAGGAGACAAGGGGGTAAGGGAGGTGTAAAACCCTAGAGGAAGCTTCCTTCCTCACCTGTGAAAAGCCCCTGGACACCCAGGAACCGGAACCAAAATCTCCTGCCTCCAAAAACCTGCCACCCAAGGAACAGAGGGTGGGTAGGAGAAATAAAGAACCCAAAAAGACCCATTTTGTGGAGGAGTTTAGTGTCCTCCAATTTGAAGGAGAGGAATCTTCAGAGGATTCTGGAAAAAATATCTTCTCCTTCAGGGATGGGGGAAACTCCTCCCAAAGAAAAATGGGTCCCAAGAAATATAAATGAAGACTGGGTGAATGTGGGGGCCCCTCATTGAACCCCAGAATGAGCATCAAAGGAACCACACTGTCCAAACCAAGTCTGGGCTCGGCCTCCAAAAAGGTGGGGGGTGGGGTTGGGGGAGGCAGCCCAGAATCAGAGGAAGGGGAGCCCAAAACTCCCCACATATCCCAATGTCAAGTTCTTCTTTCAGATCCCCAAACTCCAACACTGAATCATGACCAAACTACCCCTATGTCGGAGTCGTCAAGAATCAGGAAATTGTCCAACCAATTTTCCCAAAAAAGCACATTATCTTTGACACCTTGAGGAGAAGGAGGGAAGATTTTATGCCTCGGTCCAAGTACAAGGGAAGTGTACAGTGTCAGATCTGGTGGACACTGGATCCCAAGCAACTCTTCTGTCAAAGAGAGCCTTTGATCAGCTGAATTCAGGAGGGGGGAGAAATACTAGAAACTTCCCGCGAACCTCTGTTATACACGTACCCCGCTCCAATCGCATGTGACACTCCCCGTACAGCGGGGTACGTGTATTCAGAGGGGTGCGCGGGGAATTATACAGGCATTTTGTGGTTGGGGGCCTGTGTGCCATGTAGGGGATTTGTGCGCTGTGCATGGCGCACGGGGAGGGGTTGGGGGCGTAACTGGCGCTGCTGCATGGTCGCTGCGCCACTCTGCTCCACGGCTGGTTTTGGAAGCTAAAATCCATGAATACACTGTGCGCGGAAATGGATTTTAGCGCACGCGGCTCGTGCAGAAATTCACACGCGCACACTGTGCACCAGCCGCGAGCGCCACTTGTTCGCTGAATTCTATGAATTACCCCCATGAAGTATTTTAGGCAAAAGGACAATGATTCTGGCTTCATTTTCTCTATCACCAAGGCACATATATTAGCACCACAATATTAATTGATGTGAGCTTTAACGGCTTCATCTGGGATTTTCAATTGTATTTTAAAGCTTTAGATGCACCCGAAAGACAGAATTGAAGACCTTTATTTAGTATGTGCACAGTACCTTTCAAATTGTATAAAAAAGCAGGCTGTTTTTTGCCAAATTAGCAGACTAGAAACTATGTTTGCCAGGGGTCTGTGACATTTGATTGGCTTGATTCTATCTAGAACCCCTTTCACTCAAATGACCTACATGAACAGAATGATCAAGCACTAGGCTAAACAACACCACCTTTTCACAGGAGACAGCACAGCACAATACAGTGGCATAAGATTATTTGTCCAGGATCAAAATATTTTTTGCTGGAAAAGCCAGGATATGAGCCTCAATACATTGGTTCCACTGCCTCGGGTTTCACAACCTAATCACCTAGCCCTACTAACATTTTATGTTCCTCATTGGGAAGTTGTTGCCAGTTTTAACAACCCTTATCTGGAGGAACAATGCTCTAGACCTGCACCATATGGAGGCAATGTCACTTTCTATAGCTGGCGCTAACTGGTGAAATTAGATTGCTGTGTAGCACACGTTAAGTGTTACTATCACAAAAGTATATATACATGCATGTTTATCAACCTCAGACATGGGAAAGCCCGAGTCGACCTTGCTGGAATTTAGTACTGTGATTTTGCATATGAACACAAATCTCTGTAACCAGTACTTAACAAACTGAGGTCATTTCTGAGCAATCATGGCACTCAAATATATCCATATGCATTTCATTTCAACTTTCGGTATGGCACATCATCTATATATAAACCACAGAAGGGTGAGCATACTACAGGAGTTGTGCTATAATGACTGGACAAACTGTGTACTACAGTGAACACAAAAATCATTATGGGATTAATTGATAGGACCAAATGTACTGGTCAGCAACAGCCTGGCTGCACGTTTGGCAGCTCAGCAGTGCACCATACATGGTATGGGTTATTTTAGATTTGTAAGACAAATGGGCACTGACTGATTTCTGTGCTTTTGGGCAGTGTGAATGCTCGCCGTAGTCCATGGATATTTATGCGGTCTACGGACTTTGAATCTATCACAATGGCCCAAAGGGTGAGTGTGGGTCAGAATGATGTAAGGACCATGTACAAAAATTAAGGATATCCTGGTAAAAACCCATGAAATTAATTGGAAAAACTTTGTTAAAGTGACCAAAACTCAAAAAAAGAACATATTTCAAATGTATATATGCATATAGTCCCCGCTCCCTCCTCCAGTCCCCTCCGTGGTAAATATAATGCTTAATTCAGCAGAAAAATTTGAATTGTTTGTATTTCTTCTCTTCCATTTTTTCTTTCAATTTTACTTTTAGTAATATGTTAATATTCATTTCATAGGGAATCATTGTGGAGTGGTTGAGAAAGCTTAATTTCAATTGATTTGAATCACTGTGAAATTTGAAAGCATGGATGGATTTTTAACAGTACAGGCTAAAACAGATCCAACCATCTATTGTAGAAATTCAAATAACATTGGATTAAACTGCAGTACATACCTGATATGAAAATAAATTATTGTGTTTTTTATTTTTATTTATTTTTTTCTATTTCACTGCATGATTTTTGGAACCAGCATTTTGTTTATTTAACATATGAAGGCATTTGCAGCAAACTGACCCGAAATGTAAAATCTCCTTTGGACATTCAGAGACACTAGTGTAGGAGTTGTGGTTGAAGCAGTGCTTCACCCACATCACTGCTCCAACACCACTAGTCCAGGAGGAGAAAACAATGCCTGCATCTAACACTGCCTTGCCAATAGCAGCAGATAGACAGGATTCTGCCTGGTGGAAGTGTTTATGCCAGGCAGATTACTCACACTGCCAGGTGAACACTCTGCACACTTGCAGGTGGTATTACCAGCTTGTTTCTGATGGCAGAGGCCCTCCATCCATTTTTTGGCATTGTTGATGCCAAAGGTATTTCTCTGCTCAACCATGCATGATGGGGTGGAGAGAATTTGTTTGCCTTCAGAGGTGCCTGCAAGTGCACTGGTGCAGGGACTTGTATGATTTGTGTTTGCTACCCTCTAGGGAATTAGTTAATTAGTCACCTGCGTTATGATTTTATATGGGATCCTTGGCTAGGGAAATGTCAGGCTTAGCAGGCACACTAGGTTTCCATATCGACTATACTGGACACAGCAGACTTCACCGCATATCACAAAATAAACAGGCCATATAATAATAAATCACACACAGACTTTCAGGATTATGCCCCCAGGCAATTCACATTAATTTCACAAACCAGAATAAAAAAATAATGTGCAGTGAAAGATATGAGCATTACATCCTCATTGAATACATGCAAGAAACAGGAAGAAAGACATAAACTTAGCTTGGCAACAACACAGCTTTCATAATTTGTAAGTGCATACACATTCACAGTTATATTGACATTAATTCCCTTAACATCCCAAGACCAAGGTCAATGATTTCTCTGTTGCCTTCAGTGAAACTAGCTACTTCTTAGCAAACTTGGCAGTCTCTGTGCATATACTTTGTACCCAACCTTGAGTGCATAACTAACAACTTTAGCACTCGTGCTGAACACTCCTTTTCCCAACTTATTTTCACTTGCACACAGAGCAACACATTTGTCCCTCGCCACCAAAGAGTTGTTGCCCTTTCATGGCTAAATTTGACACTAATTAGACTATGAGATGCACTAATTCATTATTTATTTTCTTCTTCTTTTTAAATATACTCACCAATAAATTGGTGTCAGATGATTTTGCCTGCCCTGGTGAACTCTGACCTTTTCCTCGTCTGCAGTGAGCACAGTCCAGTTTAGCTCAGTCGCACCCTATCTGATCTCCTTAATTTGTTTTTATTTTCCTTTCTCTCTTGTCACTATTCTCACGCCTTCTGTAGCCCACCCCTTTCTTTCTCCTTCCCCCGGCTTTTAAGCTCTCTTTCCTTCACCTCCCCTCTATCTATAGCTTTGTAAATATCCATTACTGTTTTTCCACCCATTTTCCGGCATGTTATTGTTGTGGGATAAATGAATCCACTCAGCTGTGCTTTACTACATCACTTTGCTGTGTTGGTGCAAGAAGCAGCAAAATGGCCGCGCTGACTCCTGTGCGCACCAGGATCTCTAAACTGCGTTTTTGCAACAACCAGAAAATGGCTGCACCACCCTGCCCCACACATTTCAGGTGAGGTGGAACAGAGTACTCACTGCAGGAATGTGCCAGTGTGCTCTGCAACATTTAACATGGAGTGAAGTGAAAGAGGCAGCATTACTCTGCTGAAAACCCAAAATGCCTCTTTAAAATGACACCTCCGCTTGGCTCTAAACTCACCCAGTCCTCATGAACCACTGTGATTAAAAAGGCCCTGCAATGCCTAGGATCATCCATTGTGTCTCAGAAGATCCGGGCCTCATTTGAATGACAGCTGCTGTCAGAAGTATCTTTGGAAAATCAACAAGGGGGTTTGTTTTGATTTTACACTGGAAACACATCTATTTTCTTTGCAAAAGTATCTAAATCAGCTGTTCAGAGAAAGACTCTAAATAGATGCCTGTGTAAATGTATTCATGCTGCAAAACATCTCCAGCACTCAAGAAAAGAACTATAGCTGCATACAGTGTGTATTTGCTGGAGATGAAAACTTAATTTAAAGAAATAGTCAAATGTTATTTTTCGGGCTGAAAGAGAGATAATCGCCTATATAAAAGTAAATTGTTGTGTGAAGGCCTGTTTACTTAGTAATGCAAAAGGATTTGTTGCTAGTAAAATCAATCAAGAGAGTGGCCCCTCATCCTGCTTCAAAGGAAGTGACAATTGACAGCAGTTGGGGAAAAAAGAAAACAAAACTGATCAGGTGACACTGGACTTCCTTTTGGTTTTAAAGGCTATTTTGTAACTGAACTTTAAAGACGTTTAACTTTGCAGCAAGAATTAGGAAAAATATGAAAAGTTTGTAGTTCTAAATCTAATGTTATGCTCTTTCTTTGAAAACTTGGTAGAACTCGAACCGAAGTTATAAAAAATGACAGACAGAAGGGGAAAGTATTGATGTTGTGAACATAACATTTTGTAAATACATTCCTGGGTAAATTTTCATCTGTGTACAAAATTGGGGAATTGTAGGCCAAATCCTTCATGTATAGAATTACCAAAATGTGTCAGAAAGGTGAAACCAAGTCCCACAGACTTGGGGTTTGGATTGAAACATGACGCACAGAATATCTAACCTGTTTAATTGATTTTCTCAGAGGTTGCAAGTGCATAAATATGTGTTTGTGGCAAAATTAACTTTGGTTCCAATAAATAGGGGAGGTTTCTAGACATTGGTAAAATCAACCCGAAAACATGAAATCCTTTTGCTGTGATCCAGTCAGCGAAGAGCTAGGAGGAGACTTCTACCTTGCCCAATCCTGTTATTAGAGGCAGGAGTAGTAAGCCTGCCCTGGCCATATACTTTAATGATGTCATCTGGTATGATAAATAAGGGCCCTTGACAGCACACAGGACACACACTGATTCCTGACTTTCTTCCTGAATTCCTGTGTGGATCCGATTCCTGATTTCTTCATCCTGTTTGATCCTAATTCCAGATTTTCATTACCAAGCCAAGGCCTATGCATTGCCGATCCCATTTTCAGCTAGGACTCAAATTCTAAAAAAAAAATCCAAAGAACCCCAGGGAAGCAGCCTGGATTGTTACTACTAGATGCATGCCTGCTGCAAATATAGTATCCAGTAACCAGAAGTGTCAGTCCAGTGCAGTCCGGTGACCAGAACAGCCCAGCTGATCATGCCCCGTCAGGTGTGCCAAGCTGTTCTGTGCTAGACCCGATCTGTGTGTTGACAAGAACCCTTGATGGTCCAAATCCTAAATGAAAGTGGACTGTAAGTATTAATAGGAATCATAGAAAACCATAGCATACCTTGCCCTGTCTGATCTCAATCTCTAAAGCATCCCTACCTTAATAACTTGTAACATTGTCAGAATCCTTATTGCAATCATGTCCTTGATTTATCTTGCTAAGCACCATTTCTTTAGTCATTTTTATCTTGTGTAAATCCTAAACTATCAATTCTATTTCAAGTGACCGACTGGTTCCGCAGGGCGCGCGCTGGGGATCAGGGGTTGAAGTCATGAATCACTCTAGAGCTTACTGTGTCCCTCTTTGTTATTCTAGCCGGAATGCTCTAGTATAGAGTAAAACTTTGAGTAAAACTATTCTTGTCCAAACTGAGTTTCTTTTCTGTTTTCACTACCCGATGTTTTTCTAAAAACACCTCTTATTCTACGCTGCATATCTCCCTCAGTTTAATAGCTTGAGACCTCATTTCAATTCTGGATTATACCTAAGACCTCTAGCTACACCTCAACCCAAAAACCGCACTCAAAATCACCCATTTGTATTGAAAACAATTTGGTAAATTTTAGGCGGGAATCAACATTTTTGCAAAGTTTTACACATGTTATTTTTATTCTAAATTATTTTCATCCTTCCATTCAAATTCAAATTGTGTATTTTTGCTCAAACTATTGCTTATGACTGCTAGTATCTTTCCAATGTTGCTCCCATAGACATTTTTACTGATTCAGGGATTTTTCAACACTTTCAGTGTTTTATTCAGCCATTTTCGAGTGTCAGTTTATCATTGTAAGGTTTCAAATCCGTTTTTCTCTCTTGTTTGAGGAGGGAAGGTTGGATTCAAATTTTGTTTATTGTTCCTCATTCCTGATTACCTGCTGCTTCCTTATATCTCTTTAGAATTGATTATTTGTGGGTTGAGGAATATTGCAGGGGGAAATTCTAACTTTAGTGCTATCTTTCCAAAAATTCAAAGTGTTCCTATTTCTCTGGTGTTTTCTATTTTGTGTTGCTAAAGATGGAATTTAAGTGCATTACATACCTTCTTATTTGTTATTGTCACCACATTGGTGATTGCTGCCCCATATATTAAAAAGTATATGTTTGATTTGAATTTTAAATAAATAAATATTATCTTTACCAACCAGCCTGATTCCTGGTCATTCGTGACCTGGGGTATTTGAAAAGGGGTGTGATATGATTGGTTTGACTCTCAAATACTGAACCTACATATATAACAAAATAAGCATTTCGGTTGTGGGCTGCATACTAGGCTGAGACCAGGGTGTATCACCTGATTAAAATCCTTAACATTGTGGTGTCATGAATAAAGCTTCTGGTCAGTCACCATCCACTCTTTGGGCAAACCCTAAGTATCTTTACAGCCTTTTTGGCTTTTTTTTTACAATGCCCTTTGATCAGCACTCTTGTTCACCATGTTAATGTTAGTTTTCATTATTTCTTATAAACCACAACTGGCCCATAGGCCTCAGTGCACAGCAAGTAAGAGACGTCAGATGAAAGGAGCCGCTTGGTACCAGGGGACATGCCAGGAGCTTGTGAGCTCTAGTCATTGGAAATAAAAAGAGATGTTTTAAGAGATTTCTTAAAAGAGGAAAACTCAGACAAATACACAGAGAAGCAGGAAGGGAGTTCCAAAAGCATGGAGCAACAGCATCGAAGCTTGTGCCTCCGAAGCGAGTAAGCATATATTGTGGTTTCTCTTGATTGTTTGCACCAGCTGTGGATGAAATGTGAAACATAGCAACCACCCAGCTCCCTGGCTTTGCACTTTGAAGTTAGAAATAGTTCTTTGCCAGCACACATTCTGCTGCCTCATTGTGCTCTGAATCCAACACCCGCAAAGCACACAGCTGTTCAACACAGGCTATGACCTAAGCAAACCCACTGTGACCCCTGTCTAATTAATAATGTCAGTAGAATTATAATTAGTTATTGTTAGCAGTGTTATTAGTTAGTAGTTAAGGTTGTTAACATGCTTCACTAGAATATGTTATGCTAAACCCCAAATCTACCCCCTCTTAAGCTTACCCTCAATGCCACACATCAGTATTAACATCCTAACTCACACAGTTAACCCATGTTATCATTTTAGAATAATTTTAAACTGGTGCACATTGTTTTTGTTGAAATCAATGCCGCCCTGAAATGAGTGCATGGTTGAAATGTATGTGCTGCATTATTCCAACAGGATACTGGTATTCCATGCCTGCATGGGGTGCATTGGATTGCTACTGTGGTGGCAGATTGGAGGCAGGGCAGAGGTGAAGCTATCATTTTGCCACTGCGTTTGGAGGAAGTGATCAGAATCCTCTTTGTGCCAAAAACTAAATGAGGTCCAGAAGGGCTTGTCTCTGTGTGCTTTTATTGCTGACAGGAATATTTGTAACCAATGTTCCCTCTAATTATTTTTGACTAACTTTGGAAGTGGTTGCCACAGAAATAAATTGTATGCTCAATATAAAGAACAGTTTTAGTTGTGACTATGAATTTGTTGACACTGCTTAGAGCTAGAACGTGTTTTATGCCATTGGAAATACACTCATGTGTATAAAAAAACAAACAAATATTGCTTATCACAACTGATGTGGATGGCAAAAATATCAGAGATAATACATTATTTGTCAGATGAAACATAGGTAGTTAAACAAAGTGTCCATACAACAGGTTTACCCAATCTTTTTCTTTTAACGAGTGGTCTGTGTTACAACAGGGTTATAGAACCAATAAGGAAAAAAGGGGAGGGAACACAGACTACCTCCTACTCCTGCATTATGTGCATAGAAACATACATTTCTTGCTTCCTAAACGAAACTAATGCCCACAGAAGTTGCAAGGAAGATCGACTTCCTAAACAAAATCCAGACCTTTTTCAAATTGTGATTCCTAGGAACCAACAGAGTGCAGTATTTTATTAACCTGTTTGTATTTAGTTCCTATTCATTGTGTTGTAAAAATAACTCACTTCTTAAAACATATCTTCACACAGAGACAAGTGTAACATAAAAAATAATCTTATCAACCACTTATACCAATAAGTGTTCATGTGATAATTGCATCACAATAACTACACCAGCGTATCATAATCAAAATTCATGTGCCACTGTATACCATCAACATTACATTGTCTTTTGAATAGAGCAGTGACAACAATTACTCAAAACCTGCTCTACCAATAAGAGGCATACATGCCACCCAATTGTATTCCCTAAAGATAACAAAAAGTGCCCAACATAAACAACAGGTAGTACAAATAAGACCAACAAGAGAAGGGAAACCATTAGCAAATCAGAGCCTGCCCACTGCTTCTACCTACAAAGTTTCCCCGATAATGTTCGAATCAGTGACCAACAGAGCAGTAGCATGAAAATCAGCTCCAATAATATTACTGCCCAATCTCATGAGGAATTTTAAGGGGATGGAGCATCTTTTAATACGCCTTTTTGCAAAGTGAATCACTGTTTTACTCCCTAAAAGGTTCATTTGATTCCAAGTAGGGAGTACAATCTCATCGAATCCCTGCTTGTAACCTTTACAGAAGAGAAATGCCTGAGCACATAAAACAGCCTATATTTGTTTTCTCCACCCTTACTCGCCCCAGCCTAGATTAAATTCATTGAGAACCTCACTGACATTTTTGGATGGAGGTTCTTTGAAGAGAATCATATACATTTGCCTTTGCACAACATATGGAGTGCCTTCTTTAACTAGGGTTCCCTCTTCAGCAATTCAATGTTATCAGTTAAACAAGATGCATGAGGATGCTAGAGGCAATAAATGCAGAACACATGATTATATTGAAAATCCCTTAGCAGCTGAGCATTGGAAGAAAAACAGAATGTACAGTTTCCTAGACAATTACAGTTCACTATCATTTAACCCCACATTTCCATATTAGTACTGTACTGCAAACTATCTGGTATTTTTTTTTTTAAGTTGCTGATTTGTTCTTTATCCCCCATGAGCATTCTTCATGTGGCCCACCCCCTCCCATTGGACCCTGAGCTTGCCTCCAGTACTGGTTGAGAGATTGTAGCAGTAAAAAACTCAATGGGATATTTGCATAACCACAATCCACTGTGGGAAAAATTGGAGTCCCTAATATTGTTCGGTAGGATTATACAATTGCTCAGTGAAACAATTTGAGCAGAGATGTGCCATAACATGTGTTAAGGTCTATGACCAATGGAACTATGAAACATTGAAAAGCATGCAGGGTGTCTGAAAAGCAATGTAGCAGTTTAAATATTCATTGTCCTAAAGCAGGGGTTGGCAGCATGGACTCTCCATGACTTCAATTCCCATCAACCCTGTCCGACATAGTCAATAAAAAGGGATCATGGGAGTCATAGCCTAAAACATCTGGGGAGCCAAATGTTGCAGGTGTCTGCCCCAATGCTATGTATGATAGTGTCAGACATATTCCATATCCTTAATCCCTGGTGGACTAAGTAGATTATATTGCAATGTTGCTCTCCACTTCTAGTGTAATATTGGCAATTCTAACATAGAAGAGACAGAGCATGATATATGCCTACTCAAAATGTAAATATCAAAGAATAGGAATCACGGAATGAGATTACGCAACCAAATAGGATACTTACTTAGAATCGGAATGTGATTTGTGAGCTGACGATTGGTTTACATAGTGTGGGCAATCGTTTTGCTAGGGCACCGTCGGCTATGGACATACATCTGCGGTGGCTTGTACCTTTATAGCTCCTGAGAAGGTTGGGCATGTCTGTGTGCTTTGTTAAAGTTCTTGTGAGTGGCACTCAGAGGGAAGCTGACGATGCGTACATGCACACAGATTAGGGGGAACATTGTTTGTAACCATTGGGGTTTGTTTGGTTAATCCTGTCTCTTTCTAATCACTGCCATGCACTTTCATGGATCATGGTCAGATATTTTACAGTGTGGATAAGTTAGAAATAGCCCACATCTATCTGAAAAGGCTAGCTGGCCCTGTGTGTAACTGTGGCCCCATAAATACCATTAACCATCATTATAAAATACAGCTATCCACCTGATTGGTGTCCTACTTGGGAAGTCGTGTAGGATTCAATTGTATCCATGAGATCTGCAGAATTTCTTACTATGGAGGGCATTTATATGAGTTCCTTATGTTCCATGTTAGACTTAATACATATAACATTGACATAAACACAACTAAGGCTAAAGACACTAAAACAGATTGTGGAAGACGTAGCAGACTATACGGTCACCTTGGCAGTAAAGTTTAAACAAGATAGCATCGTTTTTTCGTATCCTTGATTGAGTCCATCAAAGCGAACACTGCACGTGCAGAAGCCTGGGAGCATACCAGGAGAATGGAGGCACTCACTGCATAGCCTGCTGACTGAGCTCTGGGACACAATGGAGAATGCTGTCACAGCTGCCAGATGTGATTGATTACTTATCAAGAGATTTTGAAGCATGTAAAATGTAATTGATATTTTGGAACCAAAGCCGCTAGACACGTTTCATTCCATAATCCTGGAAACCTAGAGAAATGCCACCAGAGGGATTAATATAGCCCATGTTTCAGCCTGCATTGACTTTTCCGTTTTTCGCACACAAGTGGCGCAGCGACCAATAACGAACGACTAGTGTAAGGTTGAAACCGCCTTTTGGAGAGTTATTAATCACAGAGAGGGTTTCTGTGTTTCCACATATCAGGAGGGGTGACATATACAGCAATGCATGCACAACGCACCACCTCACTCGGAGAACTCTAATTACGTCTACCTTTTGTGGATATCTGGAAAAATCATGCATGGCATTTATTTAAAGTCGTAAACATGTCACATGCGTAACACAGCGCCTAATGGATGCACACTGTATACAACGTTCGCTTGTGCTTTGCAGTAATCGTGATGATGTGCATTATTTTCAGTTTCTGCTCCATAAAATGCAGATCACAGTAATATAATGGCTGTTTCCTATGATTAATAGGCAACCCGTAATTGAAAATACGCAGCTCAGCTGTTCTTCCATTTATTGCAAACGCAACCCTCCCGGAAACTAACAGTGCACACATTCATAAAATAGGATCGGGTAATATTTTGACTGTAACTGCATTGTGCTACCAAATCCGATTGCCATCGTATAGTTCATCAGCGTGTATTACTTGTATCGTTTACCAGCCAGGTACGGCCCTTTGATATCTGTTTCCAGGTTGCAAGGCTTGTTTAATGATGCCGTGCTAGGGAGGTATTTTAAATACAGCGCATAGGGAGGAGTAATTGCAATAAAGCACGGCACCAGACACCACAAACAGCCAGGATTGACACATAAATCACCGCGAAAGTGTAATCCACGGCCCTGCGCGCGATCTGATCAGCATACACACAGAGGAAGGTAATCTCGCTGCTCTGACAGTTCACTAAACAACTTTTGTCTTAAAACCTACCCGGGCTGTGAAATATGATGGTTGCGTCCGAAATGGGATGCGGTTCATCCCAGCTGTCGAGAAACACAATGGCTTTCCCTGACAGCTTTCTGATGACTATCACCAGAAAAGATGAACGCGGCACAAAGTAAATATTATTTTGGACACTTTGAAGAGAAAATATTCTAGAAATAAAACGCATGACAACCCCATTAAGTCCCGACTTGAATTTACCATCAGTGTTCAGGGAAATCAGACATTCTGAAAATGTGTTCTGGGTGGTTGGAGTGTTGTGCTTTATACATTCCAGAAGGCGTTAGGAAAGGGACAACTATACTCTGTCCCCGATAGATGGTTGCCAGTGTTTTAGCGATCTTTGGAAGGAGGTTTTACAAATGAGGTTGGCTTGCTCATTGCTCGCTTTGGGCCGAATTAATATTTATTTTCCGAGGCCAACTGTTGAAATTGTAGTGCTTCAATTCTATGAATTCTAGCATTAATGTGGGGTATCATTCAGCGCTTTTGAGCCACGTTGGGATGCACATACAGTGTGCCAACCAAGCAAAAAGGTTCAGGTTGAGAAAAACCTATTAGCGTGGACCACAGTGCGAGCAGGATGGGTTTGATGTGGCAGAAGTTGAACATATCACTTGTAGTTAGCTTCAGCACACATTAGATACCCACATATAGCATCAGAGAAGGAGCAACAAATATACTAATGTTGCGGTTGCAGATGTTATAAATAGGGCTGTGTATAAGCCCTGTGTTTAGCATTTGTATGAAAAGTTATGTTCTTTAGTGAGGTGCGAGGAAAGAGCTGAAGCAGGTGGAAGATAGAGTCAGAAAGATACTGTGGTAGGAGCAAGTTCAGTGTGTTAACATGACAAGAGTACCAACATACTGGATGTTAAAGCCTAGCACACAATTAACAGAATAGAATGCAGGCCATGACGTGGAGCTGCGGCTGCAGTTAGTTCAGTCCCAATACAAATACCCTTTACATTCCCCAGGAGAAAAGCCTCAGTCTGAGGCACCTGTGGTGCACAGGGCCTGAACGCGGTGGCAATGGAATGTGAGCTGCTAGGAGAGCTGGTAGGGATGCACCCTTTGAAGGACAAATTCATAATAATAGGGCATGAGGTTTGGTGATGTCAAAAAGCCAGGTCAAGATTTAGTGCTTGTTGGGGTGGTCGTTAATGGTTTCAATAGGAAATAAGGGTTCGGTGACTGGGTGGTGACACGATGTTAGCATGATTTTCATGGTTAGCATGTATCTAGTGTACTTAATGAGAATGAAATGAGTGTTATTATTAGTGTAATTTTGTGTGTAGTTGATACATTTTAGATTTTCACGTGCGTATCGACATAATGATAATTCTGCCAGTATAATGTGAACAATGTAGTCATGTGGCACGCAACGTAGCGCCTGAAGGTGGGAGGCGAGGAGCTTCATATGTGCATGTGACAAAGGAGATTTGCGGATGGAGACGCCACTGTGAAGGTTGCAGTAGTCTTGAACATACATACACAGACATGTGCAGGTTTCAGGGAAATGTGTTTGGGAGACAGTTGGGAAATAAGGGGTACATGGTGAATGCCCAAATCTGTACACTGTTGGTTCCTCAGAGTTGGGGATTTTGTAGGCCACAGAAGCCTGGGGTGGCGAGACAAAGGTGTGCAACCTGGGAAGCTGGTTAATCGAGTATGAAGGAGGGGGTGGGACGCTAACTGCATTGAGGCAGCTGCAATAACATCAAAGGGTCAGTTGCGGCCAGGCAAATGTTCATGGCTTGGTGCTATTGTGTGAGATGTAATCTTCCTGAGTACATGGGAATTTGTTATTCAGTGACCAGGGAAGTCCGGCCACCTTGTGGGGTCGACTTGGGGTCAGGTAATAAACCCTGTGCATGGAGTGCTTAAGGGCAAAATTAACAAATGGTTTCTGGCTTTCAATCAGGTTCTCAACAATGACCAGGATGTGGCCAAAAGCCATGCATGCCGGAATGATAGTCGTTATAGATTAGTGTGAAATGAGGGATACCGGGGACGCCATTAAGTCTTGGTGGATAAGGTGGCTATCATCGGTTCAAAGGGCACTTGTCTGTTACTCCCACTCCTCAATTGTTGAAATTTTCTTGCAAAAGTCATATGCATCACCACCAGGGTTGGAGGTCCCCGGCCAGATGGAACTTGGAATAAATTAGCTTTCTTGTATGTGAATATGTAACTATGTAATGATGTCATGACTGACTACGTAAGGATCCTGAATGGGCCTGTGCTGTTAATATGATTTCATGCAAATGTGTGTTGATAAGAGTTGATGATTAAGTTAATGTATCCAGGGAGAGCATGGGAACCTGGGTGGGTAGATTTCTTTGTATTGGGATAACCAATCATGTTTGAGGGGATAACTTTGTAATAGAATATGTGAGAGTGTGTTAAATGTTGCAAAATGTATATAATGTGTAACCTTTGTGTAGTTCAAAGAGAATCGGGTTAGGTCTGACTCTACTCTAGCCCCTTCCATCATTTGTATACAATAAACTTGCTTTAGGACAAACGTCTACTGGCATCTTAAGAGGTGGACCTATTTTGGGTAAAGAGATCAGAGGTCGAGCTCCATATGCGCTACTGCCCCCAACCAAGAAGTGGTTGTCGCATTTGAATTACAAGTAGATGTACAACTAAAGCAAATAAATCCCAGAAATTCAGACACTAGAGTGGTGTCTCGGTGACATCATTACTGGGCACTTGGGGTTTGAAGGAGATAAGGGGGGAGCTGTGTCTGGAACGTTTTGTGATTTAGAATAGTAGGAGCAGAGGTGATGCCAATACATTTAGTACAAGGTTTGAGTGCAGTTTGTGTGTGCCATCCATTGTCCTATCAAAGCAGAGTTGACCCCATCATGCCTGGATTCGAGGGGTGCACATCACGGTCATGATTTATTAATCTGTCAATATTTTAGTAACCAGTCCCATACCTGGATTCAATAGTAACAACACAGTGGGCCACGTGTCTCGGGACAATGGGTTTACATAAAGTGTGGACAATCAGTGCAGGGATTATAGGGGTATTAGCATGTTCTATAGGTGGTAGCCAACGAGGGATTTTGCAGGTTTCTGCTATATAACCTGTCACTTCTTGGGTGTGAAGAGCTCCGTGTCAGTTCAGTGCTCTCGGACTGTCTGAGGCATTTTCAGGTAAACAACCTTGTTTTCTCTTGCAAATTGGTGCAGTTATCGTTTGGTCTCTTGGATTATTTTTTATCGCTCAGGTTTTGAGTTGCTATTCTCTTTACAGCCAGCCATGTGGGCGGGACAAAGACTGATATGCAAATGGCTATTTCCCATCTGCGAAAGGTACAGTGAGCAAAAAGCGTGTGCTGCAAACTCTCATCTCAGTACATGTCATCATGCCATGTTCTTTCTGGAGAGGAGCGCCTGCTACCTTTTTTGAAATATTTTAAAAGCAACTTGGGGTTGGTCACCCGGAGTTAACTGGGGGCAACCTGACGTGGACTCCCTGCTCACTGTGCTCAGAGAGGCACAGCTTCACCTCACTGATGAGGCCCAACAAGGCTGAAACATGTGTATGGGGTTGCTGTTGGTACTCTTGTTCAGAGAGGAATTGCCATAGCATTTCGGTGCTGGACTGCCCATGTGGGCGGGACAAAGACTGATATGCAAATAGTTATTTCCCATCTGTGAAAGGTACAGTGAGTAAAAAGTGTATGCTGCAAATTCTCATCTCAGAACAGGTTATCATGCCATGTTCTTTCTGGAGAGGAGCACCTGCTATCTTTTTTGAAATATTTTCAAGGACCTTGGGGTGTGTCACGCTGAGTTACCTGGGGGCAACCAGACGTGGACTCCCTGCTCACTGTGCTCAGAGAGGCACAGCTTCACCTCACTGATAAGGCCCAACAAGGCTGAAACACGTGTATGGGGTTGCTGGTGGTACCCTTGTTCAGAGAGGAATTGCCATAGCATTTCGGTGCTGGACTGCCCATGTGGGCGGGACAAAGACTGATATGCAAATAGTTATTTCCCATCTGTGAAAGGTACAGTGAGCAAAAAGTGTGTGCTGCAAACTCTCATCTCAGAACAGGTTATCATGGCTTGTTCTTTCTGGAGAGGAGCGCCTGCTACCTTTTTTGAAATGCAAAGAAAGAGGAATGCTGTCTTATAATGAATGTATGTGCTTACACATGACATTGACCTCTAGAATGTGTACAGTGATGTAGCACACACTAAAATACTGAAAATGAAATAAATCCATAATATTGACCCATTGTAAATATGTACTTATTCCTCATTTTCAGTGAAATAGAAAGAGATAATATCCCTTCACCGGATCCTCTCCGCTGTATTCCTCATTTGCAATGCAAAGATCTATTATCCATTTAGCAGATCATATCTGCTGGATACCTCATTTACAGTTCCAATAGTCAGAGCCAGGACTCAAGTCGAGGGTAAGCGCTGGTGGAGGAAGTTCCCCCCCACTTTTCCGGGTGCACCTTGATATGCTAATTTCTAGTTATGCCACATTCAATTGGTATGCTAATGAGTCCCTCCACTTTTTTTTTAGGACTTGACCCCTGACAGAACTATTAGCCATTCACTGGATCCTATCCTCTGGATTCCTCTTTTTTTAATGCAATAGTAAGCGCTATTATCCATTCACCAGATCCTATCCACTGGTTTCCTCATTTGCAGTACAATAGTAAGAGCTATTAGCCATTCACTGGATCCTATCTGCTGGATTCCTTATTTGTAGTGCAATATTAGTCATTCACTGGTGTAATATCAGCTGTCCACAGTATAATGGGTGCCAACATTGGTAATTTCAGAACTACAGAACTACAGAACAATAGTAATTAGGAACACCTTGGCAATATCATGTGGCCAGGGGGTTTCTTTATTGGTGTGGGAATACAACAATACAATGAATAATAAGAGTGCGATTTGGAAGAGAAGCAGAGTCAGGCCTTCAAGATTAAATGCTCTTGGTGGCAGAAATAGGCTTTGGAGCCGAGACAGGCCTTTTAGAAGGACGAGGCCACAGGGAAGATGTGGGCCTCAGAGCACAGATACCTCTCATGCATTGAATGAGCAGGGCGGTGAAATGTGCCTCAACGCTGGGGTGTGCTTCAGAGCTAAATTGATCCTCAAAACACGGCTGAGCTTTTAGAACTGGGTTGGGCCTCAGGGCATTATAGTGGGGATCACAACAATGTTGCATATTGTTAAGATGGATTTCTGAACTCTGACCTGGTGGGCAGAGGTTCAGAAGGTCAGCCTAGTTTCTTGGAACAGGATAACCTCTGGACAAGCCAGACCAATCAAGGTAGCTATGGCAGGCGATCAAGATTAAGGGTCTGATCACGACTTTGGTGGTAACACCGGCGGTATTACCACCGGCGGTATTAGCCCTACCGCCAAACTCCCTGGCGCTAATAGCGCCGGATCACGAGTTCGGCGGTAATGTAATTCCTCATTCCCCATTGAGCCCATTCGGGTATGCCTGATTCCCCATTGGGCTCAATGGGGAAAATTCACGCTCTTACCACCGGCGGATTTCCCGCCGGTGGTAATATCGCGAATTTTCGGCGGATTTCCTCTCAGCCAAGAGCTGGGGTGAAATCAACCAAAGTCCTGATTTGGGGGACCCTTAAATCCGGCAGTAATAGTGCGACCGCCGGATTTAAGGGTTACCGCCAAAGTCGTGATGAGGCCCTAAGTCTCAGGAGGGGTGAGGATGACTGGAAGACCTCAATGAGCACACAGAGCAAGGACACTTACAAATTACTCCCAGACAGGTGTTATCTCAAAAATATAAACACATTTATTACAAGGCCTTTGTAACTCAGACCAGCGCAAAAGAATCACGCAATACTAAGTAAATCAACACAACACTATCAATACAATGTGTATACAAGAAAATTGGGGTCTAAAAGGTTAAATGCACAAAATATGTCGACAACCTAGATGGGAAGGAAACAGGCAGTGCAGGTAGTCTTTAGGCCCCTTCGACATCAGCAACACACCTAACTAAGAGGCAGTCCAAGCACTAAGAAAAGAGGAGCTTTGTGCTCAATAGTACATGCAATGCAGGTCCACGCGGTTGCTCCAATGGCACAACGGAGCCTCTTCTGCTTCTAGCAGCTCAGGAAGGTGGATGAGGTGATGAAGATTAAGTTCCCACTATTCAGGGATGACCTCCACTTGAAGGCAGAGGCAGTTGCAGAGTGCGGGATGGAGTTGCTAGTTCGCACTAGCAGTAGAAAGGGGAGGGACCCTAAGGGGCCACTCGTGCAAAAAAGGGGCCCTGGTACTAGGGGTCACCGGTTAGTGTTAGCAGTACTCACCAGTCCCAGGCGCACTCAGATCCAAACTTTGCCAGTTCAGTCCACTTCGCTTGCAGGTTCAAACTCAACAAAAAGGACGTCTCTGCGGCTTTCAGTTCCTGAGATATAATGAGGATTCCCAAATGGGACAGTGGTGATTTCTCTGCTCCGGGTGGATGAATCGACCGGGTTTCACTGCAGCAGGCTTCAGGGGCAAGAGGGTCACAAATGCAGCACACTTGCAAAGGTTGTTGTCGTGGCAGGGCAACACAGTAACCGTGTATACTCTGGTCCTGGCGCACTCGTTCCACTTCAGAACTGGGAATGCCAAGTGTGCAAAATTTCGTGTGAGAGTGCCAGGCACACAGAGCTAACAGAATACCAAGTTTTGAGTGCCTCCTCAAAACGATGGCGGTGACAGAGCAAAGCAACTGGGTAAGCTGGTCGGTCCACTGGCTGACCCAGGGACACTTCCGAGAAAGCTTACTTGCAGGTTTTTATGAAGATGCAGAGAATAGTTGGTCCCACTATTCCAATGGGTCAAAGCGTCTTCGCAGACCTTCTAGGACGACCAGATGCAGAGGGGTCCCACGGGATGACAGCGGGCTCAGGGTGCCAAACCTTCCAGCGGGTCTCCAGTGGTTCCTCGACTCAGCTTCATAGTTTCAGGATACTTGGATCCTATCCTTCATTCAGTGAGAACTCCCTTTGTGCCAAAACGGAGAGGACCCAATGAGAGATCTGCTCACAAAAATACACTCCACACGTGGACTAATCATGGACCACGGTGGTCCCACTCATTCATAGCACTCCTGACTCTCTGGCACCCAGGATGTGTATTGGGGACAGACACCCCAGCCCACATCCTGGAGGCACACACACAAGGCATGCAGAAGCCCGCGAAAGCTTGGTGTTTCATGGGAAACTGCATGTCCAAATAAGGACTGACCCGGGTCGACTCGACCTGGGGAAGGAAAAGGGGCAAGATGGCCAAAGGACAGGACAAAGAACCTTGTGGCATGGCCATTTTGGAGCCAGGCCATCTATTTGTGCCAAACGCGGTTAACACGGTTCACATGGCAGGAAAGGGTTAAAAATAATGCAAAAAGATAGCTGCCACCAACCCTGTCCATGACACATATGCACATCTCACAAAAAGTCCATCGGGAGTATCTAGGGCCTTTTGAAAATGACTACAGACCCAAGTACACTGTACTGTAAATTACATTGCGTACTTTTTACATGTTGCACAAAAGTTGCAACATGGGAAAGGACTAAGGGAAACAAAGTCTCCCAGTACTGACTGTCTTAAGGGCATGTCAGTTTCCCCCAAAGAAATTAAGTGAGTGAAAGCCCAGAGGAGTGCAGCTGAAGGCTGTGCTTCTCTGCAAAGTCAGTCTATGGTGTCTGAACAGCAGCAAAACGTTTGGGGGTGTACACATGGAGGGAAAATGACATACAATTATGACATCTCTCCTAACATTGTGCAGGAAATCACTGCATGCATTCATTTTCAATGCATTGTATCATGCAACACAGGGACACACTTCACAAGCACACATTTGCCTTTAAACCCCATTAATACCTACATGGGTTATGAAAATGAAATACATCCTGCACTTTGTGTGTAAGGACTCCTTAGTAGGTCACTTTGAGTATATTGCTCTCAGCTTCTGGTCCCTTGCTATATATTCCCTGGCAGCTGCCTTGGGGTAGTAAAGTTGGACTACGCAACTAAATAGCAGCTACATTTTTTTAAAAAGTCAAGTGGCTGCACTTCAAATGGGTGATGGAAGCACGTTTATTCAGCCTCCTACTACAAGTCATATACGTTCAGGAATGTTCAGCTCCCCTGCTCCTTTCATAACTGTGTGCAAGGATTGCTCTATATGGTGCTGGTTGTAAAAAAGAAAACAGCCTGTCAACATCATTTTAACCCAAAGTGGGACTTGTGGGATGGGTAAAGTGGATAACCTATTCTTGGGGAATGTAGTGGTCTTGTAAGCTGTACTGGTTAGAAAAGCTGGATCAGTATTTCTGGAAAATGTGTGTGAGGGTTTATACAGTTGTTTCCATTCATTAGGAATATCTAACACACTTCAATCTAATTTTTAATGGCCCACTCTCGAGGAACAACTGGCATGTGTGTGTATGTGAGTATGTGGTTTAGTATTTTATGTTTATTGCACTGTAACTAAGACATTACTAGACATCTAAAACCTGTTCATGGAAGCGCAGTTACTGTTCAATAGGCAAGCGTCTAATTGGAGTCAATGAGAACCTTGCCTATAATAAACAGCACAACTGAGCTGAGAATGAGAGAGGAATACATTATGAAAATGGGGCTCAGAAGATTAGACCTCGCGTACAGGGTATGCATGACAGATACAAAAGTTGAGTATATGTGTCATCAGTATTGGATTAGGGAAGGGACACACGTGTAAAAAGTAGTACATGACTACCCTATCCTTGGAGAGCCCTTTTACAATTACAGTTTTGGCCAATAGTTCCTTAATCCACTCATCAATTCTTGATGCACGCTTTGAATTCCACATTAGCAAGATGTGCCAAGGACCTTAAAGCGCCCGCACCTGCACAGACCTCAACATCATCCGAGGAGACTGCATGACGTGTCAACACTCTGGTAAACCTCCTGTTTACTTTTTACAGCGTTCTCCTGTTTCCTAGTTAGGTGTGAGCTATGTAATACCCTACATGCATGCATGCATGCATACACCAGTGCCGAGGAAACAGACCCTCTAGAAGTAAAATACACTCAGGGCAATTTCTATATGCAGAATTATGCAATCTCTTGGCAAATATCTGTGATTACTGAAGGGTCTATAGGAGATGAGGGGGGTGCCAGGCTGAAATCCACCATCCTAGGTGGTACCAAATCAAATAGCCCTCTTCTTAACCTTCTCACTGGGGTTCGATACACCCACCTTCGCCTGACATGCTCTTCTTACTCAATAATAATAATAATTTAGCAGTTATATAGCGCTACAATCCGGAGCGCTGCTTATAATTACATACGGTGTGTGGTGCACATTTATAGACCTCAGAAGGATGAACGGCTGAGTTTGGCCCTGCCTGTGATTCGAATCTGAGTCAGTAGGTTCTGCACAGATGTCAAAGCAAGCGCTCTACTCGCTGTGCTATTGGACCATAGTCTAGAGATGTGTGCTTGAATTTCCTGCAAAACTTTGACAACGCCTCTTCTTTGAGAAGTTTGTTAATCTCCTTTGGCCATACCTCTAGGAAGGCCACACACAAGCTGAGAGGTTTCAATAATTAGTTTGCATATCTATGTGTCTGATGTTGCACTCATTTAACAAGCCTTGGCAATGCCAGCAACTGGGTGGGAATGCCCATAGGGATTAGCATGGCCTGGGCAGTCAATTCATGGGAACATAACCAAACAACACCTACAGGCTGTGTGTCCCTCCTCATTTGCTGCTCCACCCTATCTTTACTCTAATCCAATTGTTTTGCTAATAGGTGTCGCAAGTGCCACCTAATATCCAAAACTAAAAATAGATTCCAGTACTTGTGCAGTGGATGTGGCACGTTATTCGTGGTATCTGATCCACAGTTGGCCAGAACGTGGTGTTACTACCAACCTCAACCACTGGACTGAAGTAAATGTATTCTTCAGCAAAAAGAAAAGGGCACACTGTCAGCTTCCAAAATATTTCCACCCACGACTCGGAAAGGAATACAGTGAATTGTCATCTGCCCTGCTGACTTGATGAGTGTTGTCAGAACAACCTGAGTTTTTTGGTGTGAGATATGGGATGGTACAAGTATAGACCAATCAATATCTTCAGGATTCATCCATGTGTAACGATGACTGTCACATAAAGCCATCGAGCAATTCATGAAGTTGAGGACACTCATTCCAACACAACTAGTAGTGTTCTCGCATCCAGGTTTCGTCGCTTAGAGATAGCTAGCCGTGAATTCTCTGTCGTTTAATAGTTTTCTCAAGTGCCCGAGCTCAAAAACTATAAAGGATGATACTGGCTTTCAATTGGACTGAACCCCAAGTGGAATGGGAACTGGTCGTCCACCGGCCATCTTCATCTATCTCTTCAATACACCTCAAATAAAGATGTATTACTTTGTTTTTTTTTATTAGTACCCGGCGAGGGCACAATCAGAATGAAAGAGCCTTTCTGATTGGCCCTCACCGAGTCAATACCAGGCTGGTAATCCCTCTGTTGGGATTCCACGGGCTTTGTCCCCGGCGGGGGGCGTGGCAGCCCCTCAGCCAATGAGGAGGCTCGAAGCGGGGCCATCCCCGCTCCGTGCCTCCCCACAGCTGAGAGGCTGCTTTCGCCCCCCACTGGAGACTCTGGTAAGTCTTTTTTTTTATTATTCCCTTATCCCCCTCCCACCCGCCCCCCCAACTTACCTTCTTGTTCCTGCGACCCCGGCGGGGGACGAGGAAAGCCTCCAGCCGTGTGGAGACTCGGAGCGGGGCCATCCCCTATGCGACCTGCGTCCCCTCGCCGGGGACGCCGGCATGTTTTTTTTTTCTTCTCCCATCCCACTCCTGCCCTCCCAACCCCACTTACCTTCTTTTTGATCCTTTTTCGGGAGCGGACGCGCTGGGAACACTTGTGTTCCCAGCCCGTCCACTCCCGGTGGCCGCCATGGAAAGGGAAAACGGACTCTGTTCGGCAGCCATAATTTTTTTTCTTTTTTCTCCCAAAACGCTGCAGCTTTTCGGGACAAAAAAAAGCTTTTAGTGCCCCGGTCACACAGTTTATGCGGGCCGGGGTACTAATAGCTATATGCCCCTCACGGCAGGGGCATTACCGACTCTGGCAATGCCCCAGGGCCTTCGTTAAGGCCCTTGCTTCGCTCGGGGCCTATGACTATGGGCCCAGGGTATTACCTGAGTCGGTAATATCCTCGCTGCTCGGGGCATATTGCTTAATTAACACACTGGCCTACATTCAAAAAAGGTACACGACTAAAAATAGATTAACACTTACAATCAAAGTACGCAATACTCCTTTCATTTTACACCATATGTAATATCCATATAATCCACACGCTTAAACCTAATAGGACACGTTCACTGCCAATCACAATTCCATTTCTTGAGTTTTTTTCTATTTGGTGGTCACATCAAAAGGGGGTATCATTTTATTCTGCACTTTCTAAGTTTGCCTACGTGCTCTGGCCATCAATATGTCTCTTCTTAACTGTATAGACCAACACAATAAAACCTTTTACGATTTCCTCTCATTGGTATATTATTCACAGTATAAACCTTAACATAGATTCATATTTAAATGTGCACTAATCTGGTGGCCTTTTATTACTTTTCGGCGAACTCCAGTGATCTGTCTCTATTCATGGTGCACAAGGCCAACAGTCCTCTTTTCTGCAATGTGCTTCTTCTCACATGGGTGAAATAAGAAAAACATACATCCTTTAATGATATGTCATTTGGCGTGAAGGTGTTATCGGGAGTTCTAGTGTATTCAAACAGTATTACCCAAATTGACCTTTTACAATTGACCTTTTGCACAATTGACCTAATTATAGTGGTCCTAATTGACCTTCTGCACAAATGACCTTTATATTATTTTAGTTATTTTATATATGTATTTGGTTGGTTTTGGATTATAAATAATATAAGGGGATTGGGTGGGGGGTTGATCGGGGTTTTGGATTGGGTGGGGGGTTGCGGGGGTTTCCCCCTGCATATATGTCCTAATTAATCTTCTAAATTAGGTCAATTCTCCAGAGGTCAATTCTCCCGAGGTCAATTGTGAAAAGGTCAATTAGTATACACCCATTCAAACTCATCTTGTTCCCAGACATACCAGAAAAAAGGACACAGTTCATCTTAACAAAATGGATGTTCAGTTGGGGACATGTTTAGCAGTTGTAGATGCTCAACAGTGTGAATCAGTATTATTTGCTTAAGATAACTACCATTGAGATCGTTGACCCCCTACAGTGGAATGAACATACAGTTCTGTGCATAATTGCACAGTACATCATTGTAAGTCCCGCCCACTCCTGCACTTCACTTCTAAACAATATTGTCAAAGGTTCCAACCCAATTATAAACAGCAAGTGAGATGGGGAACCACTCACTAGTTGCCATTTTGAAATGAAATGGCACTGCTACAAGCCTGTTTGTGACAACCAAGAGGATCATAGATGTTTAGTCTGAGTTTGACCAGGCTCATAAAGACAGGTTGATTCCAAAGTTGCCTCAAACTTAGGAAGAGGAACATCCATTGTGACAGAGTGCCATGTGGTGAGATTATGGGATCACTGGCTTTATTGATGTTCGATAATATACCGTCATGTGGTTAATTCTGTTTCTGAAAAGATAGGCTGCTAACCAGATTCCCCTATCATAAAGCAGCAGGCCAAAAGCATAGTGCAAATATCTGCCCTCGCTGCACCAGTATCCTGGCAATTTAAGCATCTGATCTTCAGTGGCACAGGGCAGGCTCCACGTTCACATGTGCATTCCAGGCAGCTGCTGTGACCCAAAGTCCATGCAATTTAATTCCTGCTCCTCTGATACAAAATGTAATAATTGTTGGCTAGTTGGCTGCTAACAGAGTAAACTCTATCAATGAGCTATACCTGGTTATGGTACAGTGACTGATAAGAACACACCATTTTTAAAGCCAAACCTATTTGATATCATACAAGTGTCATCCCTGTGAGCCTAGATCAGCTATGTGAGGACAATGCATATTCATGGCAGCCTAGCTTTTTCCACTTCATCACATGTGACTATGGGCAGGGTGGCAGCTTTATGGAGCTCCAAACCTTTTCCTTTTTATTTGTGAATCTGACCTGAACTTTCTGCAGTGCAGTGAAACCTTCAGCTTCCCCGCACTTGCTTTTGCTCATTTGTAATGGGGAAACAAACATGCCCACATTGTGATCTTTGATTGCCTTGTACTTGGAAGTCACCTACTATAATGTATAGCCTGGAGACACACACATTCACTTATTTAAGCTCTTCTAAATTGGATCACCTAAAAAAGTTCTGAGGTGACTGAGGTCTCACAGTCTCTGGCACCAAAACAGCATTAATTGTCAAGATTCTGGATTTTGAAAGGAGTAAGGGTGTACCTGCATTAACTAATGGTGTTGGTTGTGCTGCTGGGACTGTGCCCTGCCGCAGTGATGGAGTTGCTGCCACTGATGCTACTGTAAAAAGGGACGAGGAGGGTGGCTCTTCTAATTTGTCTGCAACTACCCCAGAGGCTGAGGCAATTTTTTAACTGATAAAGGAGAAGCTCAGGCTCAAGCGAAAAGAGTTCAACATAGCAAATTGGACTTTGAGAATGTTGAGAGGCAGAAGGATAGTTATCACCAGCTGGAGCTTGCCAGGTTACAGGTTTCACAAGGGTCGTCAAGAGTATCTGGAGATGGTTCTGGGTCCTCTTCAGATCCAAGGTTCCCTAAAGATCTGCTGAATTTGTACGAGGAGAAGAATGACATCATAGATTGGCTTGTGACATTTGAGTATGCATGTGAAGTGTAAGGAGTGAATGATGCTAATAGAATTGCATGGTTGCTCAGCAGACTGCCCCATTCCGGCTGCAGTGCCATTATAGAAATGTCAAAAGCTGACTGGTAAGATTTTGCAAAACATAAGCAATCTCGCATCTTAAAGTTTGGGAAGACTCCTGCCTGATGCGTGAGGCGTTTTAGAGAGTACAAGGTAATACAACGTATGATTTATGATACTTGTGTTGCAGGTTCCTTAATTAACATGTGTGGCTTGGTAGAGGGTTAACAGGAAACCACCTTTGAGAAGCAAAGGATATAATAGGAAGGTGAGTTACTGGAAAGTAAGCCCACAGTAAGCCCACAGAACCCATCAGAGAAAACCTTGAGAGGTTGGAGGTTCCTTAAGATGTCTGGCCCTTCCTCCTACAGATGGTGAGTGATATTTAGAGTGATAGGGCCTGTCCTCTCTCAGTGCCCGTTTCCCTGGGGGAGCAGGAGCCCCCCACACTGCAGGAGCAGTGCCCACCACTTCAGAGGAGCCCCTACTCGGCTGCAACACATCAATTTGCAGCTTCTCCTCCATGGGTGCCGGATAAATTGCCTATCCACTTCACAATTTGCCCCATATGTATTTGATGACTTAAATAGCTTTTATCTTGCTTCCTTGTTGGATTTGCATCCAGTATCTACTGTTTTGGTGCTGCCCTCCATTGCCAGCTACAAGGATCAGGCACTTCAAAATGGCCGCTCACTATTTTGCTTTCCAAAAATCCTCCTCACTTCCTCATTTGCGAGCAACACAATGTGAGTGGGCTACGACTGCTATTTACTAGCCTATCCCTCGCCAGCAGGCGAACGCCGGCCACCAGCAAAGGCACACCTTCAAGGCTCATACCCTGTCGTGAGCCATTCTGGAGCTGTCAGAGCCAGGGCCAGAACGCTGCTTCTCCTCACCTTTTTTGCCCATCTACGAGACCTCCAACCCTCTCCTGGTAAGCTCCCTGCCACCCAGCACCTAAAACTCGATCTCGGTTGCCGCAAGTACTAACTCACATTCAGCATCACTGCACCGAACATATACCGCACTCGTAACATTCATCTGAGACATGCCCATTATCGCTGGATACTTGCTTTAACCGTGACTTTTGCCAAGCCGCTTTTTTGCACGTATCATGTGGACCACTCACAATACGCATGCTGCAGTTTAATGTTTAATGTATTGTACTACATAACCACTCCTTGCCCACGCACGCACTGTGTACTAGTGTTCGCACCCGCGTTACAGACCAGTAACCACGATAGTCCTTTCCTTTACTACGAAGACGTCCGCTCCTGAAATGTTATGTACTCTATTCCACTGTGCTCGTACTACTACTTACCTGGAACGCACTGCAGCGTCATAACTATTGCATTCCTTTCTTTAGATGACTGTTGTGTGTATTGCCACGTATTACCATCATACTATCATATGTTATTGTCATTGACATAAGCTGCATAACTATCATACGTTATTGTATCAATAGCCTCTTACTGCCCATTAGATCAGTGTCTGTTTACATTATTACCATCTATTACTGTATGCTTTTCACCTAGACCATCCCTCATTGCATATCAGTTTATGTAACCTCTCTGTTAACCATTATACCTACTTCTTCTGCCACAATTTACTATTGTTGTTTAGTTTAACTTTTTTTGACTTCATTCCAAAATATACTACTTATCACATTATGCACCTTGGTTAACATCCTACATCTAGTCTATCACCAGGCAGACATACCCTCTATACCCTCTACATCAGACGCACACAGGCCTAGCGCCTAGATTACTTCTCCAGCCTCAGAACTGACTACCTTGAGCTACCTGACTACCCCCTGTGGGTTAACAACCTTTCTTATTGCCTTTACCTCTCTGTTCGCCTTTCCTTTAGAGTACATATACGACTATACTACACATTACAATGTGTAAATCTACTTGGTCATACCTTACGCTTATCTAATTACTGTATATACCACTCGCCTCCTGGCTTACTTCCTTCACTACCTTTGACAGTCTGTTCGCAAGCAACTTTGCTCAGGTACAATTCACACAACAGAACCCTGATAGTTCAGGCCGATCAACCAACCTCACATCCTCCCTCTATCACCCACCACTATCATCCTCACCCAGGTTGTATTTGCACAACCTAGTGTTTTCTACCACAATCACCATGTCAGATTTCAATCCCTACCTAAACTCACCAGCCCTCTGGTTACAACATTTTGCATCCAAACCAAGGCCTAACCAGCCCTGTGCCACATCCCTCAGGAATCAGAGACTAGGCTCTAGATTCTGCCACAAAGCTCACCACTCACACCTACGCACCAATAACAAACCTATATCTAACCAGGATTTCAATTCTAATGTGACGTTTGCTACCAACACCACAACCCCTGCACAAAACATCCTCCCAATTAGTGATGACAGTAGCCCCATCAGCTCCAAAACCCTACCTATCAAAGGTGCTCTAATTAATGCCAGGTCACTTCCAGCTCATGCCCTTGATATTGCTGACT
This sequence comes from Ambystoma mexicanum, assembly GCF_040938575.1. NCBI lineage: Eukaryota > Metazoa > Chordata > Amphibia > Caudata > Ambystomatidae > Ambystoma > Ambystoma mexicanum. Next base: position 952,332,398 of record NC_090935.1, on the reverse strand, counting down.
TCATTACAACAGAAGACTTGGACTTCCTCGCCATCACGGAAACCTGGCTTCATGCTGCATCTGGCCCCACACTTTCCTTGGTTATACCAGACAACTATGCCATTATCAAATGTGACTGGAATACCAATCAATCCAAAGGTGGCAGCATTTCCATAATTTTCAAAAGTTCCATTGGACTCAGACTTGCTCCATATTTGCAAATCCCCTCTGCTGAACTGCCATCAGTCAAGCTAGCTATCTCACCTAACCATACAGCTTCAATACACCTCATTTATAGGCCTCCAGGACCTATCTCCTCCTTCACTGAGGATTTATCTACAATTCTTGCTGCCAACACAAAGCCCAACTGACAAATCATATTACTTGGTGATTCTAACCTTGGTCTCCAAGACCCAAATGACACTGTCGCCCTTGACCTAGCCAACTCCATAACAGATCTAGGCTTCACCCATCACATCCAGGAACCTACTCATATAAAGGGTAGAACCCTCGACTGGTTAACAGATCTGTAATTTACAATTAACCTATCGTCTGTACACCATGCCTATGGTCTGACCATCACAAAATAATCTTCACATCTCTTTTAACTTGTGTTTAATTTCAGAAAAAAAAAAATGAAATATTTTTACCAAGCATGTTTTATTTTTGGCAAAAGGATGAAGTTAGTATTGTGCTATGTACTTAATCTGTTTATTTTCTATCTTGATTTAGACAATTAACATTATTTGGTCGGAGGTTCCGGGATCAGAGGCCACGGGAGACGATGGAGTCCTGGAGTCCCCTGGATGAAGACCAAAAGATGCCTGCCTCCAGGTGGAGGTGAAGACAAAATAACCGGAATGCCAAAAGACTATGACACACTGCAAAGAGCGTGGCGGAGAACAGAACTCAAATTGCAACATTGGTATTTGATTAAGACACGCACAGATATCCTACACTGACTGCATATTACCGTACACACTCAGCTCCCACACTTCTCATTACCTTATCTTTTTAGTTGTTCTCTTTGTGAATGTGGCTCTCTTGGATTAACTCCAGCAAAAAGGAACGCTTGCCTTCTCAAGCCGGGGTCATTGCCTGGAATTCTCAGCTTTTTCAGATAGGAGTGCCTCAGCCAGTGGAAAGGTTTTTTTTTCAGCTCTCCCCAATCTCGACTGCAGCAGGACACAGGAATCTGCATTCAGTCAGGACCCCATAACCAGGTCTTCTCCCCAGTAGTGCAGAAAGATGTCTGCCTGTCTTTTTCCCTGATACTGCCCACTAAAACTTTCCTCTCAGCCCTCTGTATGACGTGTCCCAATGAAATCCATCATCTCTCATCCTCCTACTCTTCAACAATAGCTTCGCTTATACATTTGCAATTGTTGCAAATCTGACTTCCTTCTTCCTGCAGTTACTGTGCACAAAAACACGGAGAATCAGGCAGAGAAGAGAAGATCTCTGCACACGCATTTAAATGGTTTTCAGAGTATGCCTAATTCTGCAGTGGAGAACACATTTTATTAGTGGGTTATATTAAATAAGGTTTTATTAGTCAGGTTAATAGTTAATAGGTTAGCTGTTAATTTTCAAATGTGTCTCTCGCACCATAGGCATTTCAGGTGAAAAATAGTGTGCATTTTTAAATGAACACGTGTGTTTTTAACTGTAAAAATAGATTTGCATCTTATATGTTAAAATCGTTTTTGACTGAATAGCCTGTCTTTCCTTGTTAATCTGCTAACCCATATAGCAATGCACCGCACCCTTGTGGTGGTGCTGCAAAAAAAATTGTGCTACTTGTGCAGTATTGCTGTACTCTGTACTGTAACACGCCAAATATCCTTACATATACCCTCCTTTTTTTTTTAGAACTTGGCTATAATCCAAGCCAATTCCTAAAAACAACTTGTTCTATTTTTTTTTACAATATAGCAATCCAACAAAATGAATATTCATGTGCATCAATGAAAATTTGCAATCAACATTTCATCTGAGTCCATCAGTTCATAAAATGTTCCACATTTGCCTTCTCAGTGGAAGTGGCATTACTTTAAGTTTAAATTTTCCAAGTCAATTAAAAACAATGAAATAAAACAACTAACTAAAACAAATAAGTAATATAACAAGTTAAAATAAATAATTAAAATAATAAATACGTGGAACTTCATATGCCGGAACTTTTGTTTTGTCTCTTTTGGTATGTCCCGACCAGCGATGTCATTCGGTTCATTCGAGTACTCTTTCATCTTGGCAATCTTGAATCCACAGTAGTCATCTCTTTTGGCATTCCGGTTATTTTGTCTTCACCTCCACCTGGAGGCAGGCATCTTTTGGTCTTCATCCAGGGGACTCCAGGACTCCATCGTCTCCCGTGGCCTCTGATCCCGGAACCTCCGACCAAATAATGTTAATTGTCTAAATCAAAATAGAAAATAAACAGATTAAGTACATAGCACAATACTAACTTCATCCTTTTGCCAAAAATAAAACATGCTTGGTAAAAATATTTCGTTTTTTTTTTCTTTCTTCTGAAATTAAACACAAGTTAAAAGAAAACAAACACATATAAAACAGCATTCAATATTTAATACACTTTCTCTCTGCACACCAACCATGAGCTTCCATTATATGTGCATTTATTTATTTATTTATTTATTTATATTCATTTTATATTATATTTTACATATACTACAGTGTTTATGTGCCATCATAACAATCAACATTTTAACTTCTTTGTCACTGCCTCCTGATTGTACCCATTTATTTTCTCAAGGGACTCTATCTGTTTCTACATGCTCAAGCTGCCTGATCTCATGTCTGGGATGGCATGGTTTGATTTGATTTACATGGACAAACTGCTCTATTGCTGTTTCACCTTCATTTTTCAAAATTTTATACACTACAGGAGAGACTTTATCTATAATTCGAAATGGCCCCTGCCAGGCTGCTAGAAATTTAGAATTTTTCTGTTTACTTTTTCCAAAATGAAACTTGTACACCTGATCCCCTACACTGTATTCCTTTACTGATGTCTTTTTGTCATAATATGACTTAGCACTGTCAGCAGCCCTTTCCAGATTTCTCTGCACAAAAGCAAATGCATGTTGCAAATGCCTCCTCAGTTCATCAATATATTCATGAACTGTGGATGCACTCACTAGAGTTTGCTCATGTGTTCTGTATAGTAGGTGTTGTGGTAACACCATTTTCCTACCTGTTAAGACCTCATGGGGGCTAACACCTGTTGCTTTGGCAGGAGTCGACCTGATTGCCATCAGAACCAACGGTAAACGTAAATCCCAGCTGGAACCTGCTTCTGCCACAAATTTCTTTAAAATATCCACAACAGACCTATTGCTTCTTTCAACTGTACCTGAAGACGCCGCCCGATATGCGATATGTAGTTTCCTTTTCACACCTAGTATTTGCCATACCTTGCTCATTAGGGTACTTGTGAAATGACTTCCTCTGTCTGACTCAATTCTTTGCGGCAACCCAAACCTTGAGAACACATGGTTCACCAGCAATGTGGCTGCTGTTTGCGCACTACAATCTGGTGCAGGAATGCACTCAATCCACTTTGACATCAAACATACCACACTCAAAATATAACGGTGTCCCCTGCTCGACCTTTTTAAAGGACCTACATAGTCTATTTGCAAATCTGACCATGGGAGAGTTAGGCCTCTTTTCATCAATGGTGCTCTTTGCATTGGTGAAGCAGGTTTAAATTGGGCGCATACTAGACATCCTCTAGTATATAATTCCACATCTTGGGACATATGAGGCCAGTAAGCATAATCTTTTAGTATTTCTAATGTTTTTTGTGAACCTCTATGGCCTGCAGTTATGGCATCATGTGCATGGTGTAGCATTAGTCCTCTGAATGAAAGGGGTACTACCCACTGTATTTGTCCTGTTATGGACTCTCTAATCATGAGTCCATCCTGTAATCTGATTCGTGTTTTGTTCTTTAATAACACCCTCAACTCTTCTTTTCCCATGCAATCTTTTTCTGTTAAAGGATTTTGTTCAGGATCTATCAAATGATTATAATAGATTCCCAAAATTTGATCATTCTTTTGTGCCTCAATCAAATCTTGGTCTGGCGTGTCATGACTCCACTGCACCACCGGTTGATCTATCTCCTTTGGTGCTTTAGAACGTGTCACTGCATCAATTTGTATTTCACCCATTAAATAATCAATATGTAGCAATTCTCCCATCACAGCCCCAATCTTAGCCAGATGGTCTGCCTTATCATTTCCCTCCTTATCCTCTCCTGGTGTTTTTAAATGCCCACGAATTTTTCTCCAGTATATTGTTAAATTATTTTCTGACACCAATTTGTCTATGGCTTGTATCATTTTTCCATGTTTAAGTGGCTTTTTGTTGTATGTAACCATGCCTCTTGCTTTCCAACCAGGCAAATACTCCACAAAGCTATTCCGTGCATAGTCAGAATCAGTCACCAGGACAATTTCACTGAACTTTTTATCAACTGCAGTAGCAATTGCTTTATAGATGGCTGCCAATTCCGCCACCTGACTGCTCCTATCTCCAATCCTCATCCCTATACTAGGAACGCCTTCACATTTCAACCAGACATTTCCTATTCCTGCCACTAATTGTTTATTACTGTCATTTTCAATGTGAAAAGCACAACCATCCACATATACAGTTGGCAAATCCTTGCATGTTTTTTCATCAAAAGCTTTGTGTGGTGATTGTTCAAATTCCTGTAAACTAGCTTCCACTTCCATTTCATTTGGTATTTGTTCAGCTGCACAGTCATGTAAGTCAGCTAACCCTTGAGCAATTGGGCTCTTTTTATTTTGTCCATATCTTACTTCTACGGGAAAACCTTGTAATGCCAGCGTCCATGAAGTGATTCTGGATTGCGCTAAATTGCCTGATCTAATTCTTTTACTCTCTAAAAATTGCAACGGTTGATGATTTGTTTCAATAATCACCTTTTCTCCCTGAACAATGGGGCGGAAATGTTGTAGCGCCCACACAGTGGTTAATAGGGCCTTCTCACATTCATTAAATTTCATTTCAACTTGGGAAAATGCCTTACTTGCATATGCAATGGTTTTGTGATTCAAATCGTGTTTTTGTGATAACACTGCTGACATACAATGTTCAGAAAAGCCTATTTCTATAAAGAAATCCCTGTCCTTTATGGGGTATGCTAAACATGGTGCCTTTACAAGACATTCCTTCAATCTAGCCACTGCATCAGACTGCTCTCTTTCCCATCTCCAGGGAGTATTTAGTTTAAGCAGTTTAGTCAATGGTTGAGTGATTTCTGCATAATTCTCAATGAACTTTCTGTTATAGCCTGTCATCCCTAATAAACTTTTTACTCCTTTCACATTTTTAGGATCTTTTAATCTTTGTATGGCCTCTATTTTCTTCCTTTGTGGATTTAGCCCATGTTCAGTCACTTCATGCCCTAGAAAGTTCACTTTTTTCTTGCACCATTGTGCTTTTTGCAAAGATACTTTGGCGCCTGCTTTCTGCAATTGGCCAAGCACATGTCTTATTTCATCAAAATGGCTTTTAAGGTTTTCATTTTTTATCAGGACATCATCCACATAAACTATTGTTCCTCTTTCCGCTGCATCCGGCATGGCCTTTCTCAAAAATATGCCAAATTCACTCCCACTATTGATGTACCCGAACGGAGCTCTAAGCCAGGCATATTGAGTCCTGTCAAATGTAAAGGAAAATAGGTGTTGTATCTCCTCTGCCAATGGCACACACCAATATCCAGATGTGAGATCTAATGTGGTAAATACATTTGAACCATGTATCTGAGCTAGGCCCTGATCAATGAATGGTAGTGGCCACCTAGATACTGGTACTCTTTTATTTAACTCTCTTAAGTCTGCACACAGCCGCCATTGACCATTTGGCTTTAACACACCTAAAATAGGCGTATTGGATGTGCTATGAATGGGCCTAATTATTCCCTGTGATTCCAAATTTTTAATAATCTCTGCCAATGATTCTAAACATGCCAGCGGTAGTCTATACTGGCGTACAAACACTGGATCTCTGCTACAACCTTCTGGTAGTGTGGCCACATGTAAATCAGTTAAACCACAATCATAAGCATCTTTTGCAAATACATCCTTAAACTCCATAAATATTTCCCTCAGGTCGTTTCGATCCCCATCGCTGTCACATGCATCCGCTAAGGAGATCTGCTCTTCTACCATTCTGGAAAATTCTGGAAACTCTTCTGGTAAAGGAATCTCAGCGCTTTCCTCTAACTGTGTGGCTGTGTCTTTTTGTAGAGCTGCCACTTTTAAATATTTTGGCATATCAGCTTCCACTTCAATGGGCTGATTTCCTGTTTCATTTTCATTTAAATTAAATATTATGCAATCCTCTTGATGGCAGCACACTGTCTCATTTGAATCATAAGGATACACAGAATGAATTTTAAATATTCCTTTGGGCTGAGAGTCCAGGTGTTCTGGCAACTCGCCCTTGGCATCTACATATTTTTCAGGAATATTCCCAATCACCATGTTATTTAAATCTGCCGTATAATGTGATTTTTGTATGGCCATTCCTAATGGGGAGTTTTCCTCTAAATGAATATCCTGACAACCTTTATTATTTACCATGATTTTTACAGATCCCTCACCAATGTCTACCAATGGAATGTATTCATAATCCAGGCCTTGCTGTTTTATGGATTCATTCAGGCATACAAATGCATCAGAGCCTTTCATCTGCTGCCCATTTTTGCATTTCAGTGTTATTGCAAACTGTTTTGTAAATGCAGGAATAATAGTATCTTTCCTTATTTGTAATTCGATGGCATAAGGAACCAGTTGTGCACAATGATAAGCCCTTCTTTTGTCTTCAAATTCAGGTGCCGGCCCACCTAGGCGTGACCATATTTTTTGATTAAGGAAATCTAACACCATACACATTCTGTGCATGATGTCATTGCCCATGTAAAATTCATTTTGTGCTCCATTCACTATCCATACATTATGGTAAATTGTTTTCTGCCCAATGCTAATTTTAAGCATGCATCTGCCTGTAATTCGGTTTTCAAAGTCTGGACTGTCCAACCCAGAAACATATTGGTTTTTAATCCTAAATTTCGGGATTTCTTCCCTCTCCATAATTTTTTGCAACAATTTCTCATTAATGAAACTCCTTTCATGTTCAAGCGCTAAAGTGGCTTTTATTGTTTTAAGATAATCATTTATACCAACGTGAACCCATGGTTGCTCATCTTCCATGTGTATTTCTGCCAGAGTGGTAATGTGTTTTTCTGAATCTGTTTTAGGAACAGTATTCTGTTTGCATGTATTCTCTTTTAAATAGAAACGTAATGTGTGCTCATTTATAGCAGTCTGCCAATCTTTCCTTGGGTCCAAGTATATTTGTACAGGTAGTTTTTCATTGTCGCTCTGAACTTTGTCTTGACACATTAATATAACAGTGACACTAGGTATGCAGCTATTCTGGAGATATACCTCCACAGCATCATTTGTTTTGGCAACGGTGTGACATTCTTTTATATTGCTGTTTTGTGATTTTAGTTTCTTAGGCCTCAATGGTTTTTTGGTTAAGGACCACAGCACTCCATTCACCCCATCTATGAGAGGAGACAATCTTTTCAGGCAATCTGTCCCCATCAGAAATGGAATTTCACAAATAGATGTGATCAATACCTCTTGTTTCATTCTGTGCTTTCCTATTTTTATGTCAACCTCAGTTACACCTATGATGGGCACCTCCTCCCCATTAAAGTTATGCACTGGGCCTTGATTTGCCTTCACTGTGATCTGACTCTGTGGAGGCCTCCCTTCATTGATACTCTTTACCAGCTCCTTGGACATAATTGTGGCCTGTGCGCCAGTGTCAATCATAGCGAAGGTGTGGCATTTTTCTTCTACAGTGATGGGTGCATAATATCTGTCCTCAACTTCCTCTAATACACATAAGAAATGTGAATTCTTACTGATTTCAGGGCTCACCTTTCTCAGGTCTTTTTCACTTTTGGCTAAGCACATTGGTAAATGAAAAGACATTTTTCCCTCCTTTTTACCCATTTCTGTGCGAGATATTTTATTCATTTCCCCATGTTCAGAGGTTTTTTGGAGTGTGGCCACTGTTTGCCCATCCATCTGGGTAACATCAGAGACCCCATTACAACCTTCCAACTGAACATGTGTAACAACATCATTCAGCAATTTGTCATTTTTTAATTCTGTGCATTTGTGATCATTTAGTGTAATACCAGCCCTTGCAGCCTCTTCAAGAATATGTGGCTCAAAGAATTCTTCAGGTGATTGACTTGTACCCTCCTTGTGAGTATTTCCTTTTTCTGTCTGTGTTTGGTCATTGTTTTGCTTGCCCAGGGAAGGAGCTATGGCATCCCCACTTACTCCCTGTTCACTGGTATTCCCCATGCATGAGTCATTTTTCTTAAATCTGTCCCTTTGTTCTTTTGGAATTCCTAATGTTTCTTTTTCATTTGTGCAAATCTTTACTGTTTTATTTAGCTCTAAGTTAAACCGTACCTCTTTTTTAGAAGTATTTGCACTTTCTATCACAATTTCATTTACTGGTACTTTCATTTTTAATCCATTAGTCACCTCAGAGTTGTCATGCAAAATTATATCAGAGCAATCTGTCATTTTGGCACTGCAGTTATCATGAGTACTTAGTCACTTTTCGGAAGCCCCCCGGTCATTGCTATGGCCATCAGCCCCCTCTTTGGAAGGTTGTTTTTGCGCTGTATAGAGCTTTCCTATTTGCTCAGCTAACATTTTCACTTGTGCCTCAAGGCACTGGAACCTTTCCATCTCTCTAGGATCCTCTTTCTGTGGCCTAGGTCGATATTGGTTGTTTTCCCCCTGATTGGATCTATTCTGATACCTCTCAGGTGATTCATACCGGTTGGGATGGTTTCTGAACTCTTGATTCATTTGTGGAGGGGAGCGGGTTGCACCCATCCTTTGATTATAGTCCCCTGGTGGGGAATCATTGTACTGGCGTGGACTGTAGTTCACGTTTTGCCTCATGTCCTGTCTCTCAGATTGTGGGTACTGGCCCCTATGTTGATTTCCATTATCAGTAAATCGATCCACATATCGGGGCCTATCCTGATTACCATATATCATGGTGTTGGGATCAAACCTACTCTGTGTCCCCAATGACTGGTAGGGACCATCACTTCTTTGATCTTGATTTTGTCTCTGGTTATTGTTCATACCTGCCATATCAGGCCGATATCTTACCCGGGGTCTATCCCCTAAATATCTAGGGCTGATGTAGCTCTCTCTATTACTAGGATCATGTGTTTGGAACATTGGTACAGGAAATGGCGATCTTTGTTGATTACCCCTTTGTTCAGGTGTCACATTATTTTTACCTTGGCTTTGAGCAGACTCAAGGGACATTTTGGCTGACCTGATTTCCATTACTGTGGCTGAGGGTTCTTTAGATTTAGGCCTAGTATCTTTCATTTTATCACTTTCTCTACCCTGACAATAGAGTACCTCATATAGCTTGGTGCTTTGATGTACAATCCATTCAAGGGACTTGTCACGGTCAAATTCACGGACCAATTGGGATATGATGTCTTTCTGTAGCCCATAGAAGTATGCGGTTTTAAACTCATTGGAATTTGAGTCAAAAGATACATCAAAGCGAGAGAATGCTCTTTTTAAGTCTTGTAAAAATTGGCGAGGGGATGTATTAGGTCCAGCAGTAATAGTGTACGCGACTTTCTTTGCCTCCTGCAATGACTGAAAAGGAGAAAAATGACGCCTAATTTCTTTTTCAAACTCCAGCCATGTCATATTCTGCTGTTCATTTAATCCCCTTATGATGCTGGCCGTCGGGGCATCTAAAGTTAAATGAAAATATTGTCTGTACTGTTCCTTAGGTATCTGGAGTGCTTTAAAAATGTCATGCACCGCTTCTAGGTGATCCTCAATGCAGCATTCACCTCCCTTTTTAAATGGTTTGATCAGGGCTTTAATGGATTTCATTATTTTTATGGGGCTACTTGTTGCAATACATGGAATTGCACTATTTTGTGAGTCAATCCTGTTTTCAGGTGTATGAGATTGGTGACTGCCCCCAATGGGAGTATCAAATCCCCCAAGGGCGCTGCAACCAAGTTCAGTCACCGGCCCAGTCACTGGGGCACTAGCTCTTTGGGCAGAGCTAGAATTCACCTCCACTCCATTGAATGTGGTACCCTGCCGCCTCTCTTGGGACCTGGGAATGCACATTTGCTGTTCTAAGTCCTTACACTTTTTAAGGAGTCTGGTTGCTTCATTCTGCAAATAATTATTTTCATCGCTCATTTTATTAATCGCCTCCTGCATGTCGCACATTTGCATTTGGCATTCATTGAACTCTTTATTTCTTTTGTCTCTTTCTTGAATCATTTTAATCATTTCTTGTTCTGCACTCTGGAGATCACCTTCTTTTTCACAATGTTCTTTTTGTAAAATCTGCATTTCTGAAACAACCTCATCTTTATCCTGCCTAATGTGATCCACTAAGGCTTTTAAGTGTGTCAATTCTTGCTCACTATCTTCAAATTGTTTCTTGCTTTTGGATAACTGAGTATCAAAGTCTCTGCATTTTAATTGCATTTCTTTTTGGCATACATCCAATTCTGCTCTCAACATTTCCTGATTTTTACTTGCCCCATCTAATTCAGTCTTTAACCTGTTAATTAGCTGAGTATCATTCTCTTGCATTCGCAGGGACTTGTTTAAAATAAACCATATTTTGCCGCATAGCCGTATTAAACAGTCTTTCTCTGCACTTTTATCGGCTGCATTCAATAATCTTGTAAGGCAGACCTGGATTATGCTGCCTTCTGCAAAAATATTGTCTAGTTTTTCTTTCTGCACCTCACCCTGAATGCGGTTACTCCAGTCTAACGTGCTATTCGAAGACCAATTCCCATGTGCAAATAACTTTGCCTCTAAATATTGCACTAGATCTGAGAATGTGGTTTCCCTTTGTGACATTCTGAAATTCGTTTTTAGTGGCACACTGCTATTATAAAATGGGTTCCCTTTAATGTGCAAATGGCAGTGTGAGACACACTTGCCACGCCCAGTAGGTACTCTATGATCACTTTCCCGGCCTGCAACGCACCATAAATATGTAGGGTATTTTGTGGAGATTTGGGGCCTGACGGTATTTTATTACCGCCGAAAAATAACTTAGCAATAATCACTCTTTGTATTCAGATTTGGCCATGTGCAACAATAATACAATGGACATGCATTATTTCAGCACCCAGACCTGCATATTTGGTATACGTGGTTGGTGGTATTTTGGTGAGCATAATTCCCTTGTTTTATTTGTGGCCCCAATGTCCAGAATCCCTTATCTTTGCTTAGATTTTTCGTGTGATCACTAGAGAGACCTCAGACCTGCATTCTAGGAATACCACATTTCCAGTGATAGTGTTGGTGTGCCACCATGGGCGAACTCACTGACTTATTTACGACAGAGAGCTATATGTGGTAGTCTTGAGGTAATTTCCACTACCTTATATACGGTAGGGAGCTATGTTCAGAGAGTCTCTCTTCCCGTTGGCTCATGTACCTCCAACAAGCTATGCTACGGTCACTCACAATTATTCATACTGATTCTGACATGCACACATCTGTCTTAAAATGACCATTGCACTGTTTAAAAATCTCCCCACATCATCGGCATTGTAATGGTAAATAGAAAATAAAACACCCGTCTGTTTTCAAATATTTTCTGTATTATAAAAGCTGCATTTAGACACGATCTCATTCTTTACAGAAATAAATAAAATGGTACAGTCAAAGCATTGTCTATGACACACTGCAAAGAGCGTGGCGGAGAACAGAACTCAAATTGCAACATTGGTATTTGATTAAGACACACACATAAATCCTACACTGACTGCATATTACCGTACACACTCAGCTCCCACACTTCTCATTACCTTATCTTTTTAGTTGTTCTCTTTGTGAATGTGGCTCTCTTGGATTAACTCCAGCAAAAAGGAACGCTTGCCTTCTCAAGCCGGGGTCATTGCCTGGAATTCTCAGCTTTTTCAGATAGGAGTGCCTCAGCCAGTGGAAAGGTTTTTTTTTCAGCTCTCCCCAATCTCGACTGCAGCAGGACACAGGAATCTGCATTCAGTCAGGACCCCATAACCAGGTCTTCTCCCCAGTAGTGCAGAAAGATGTCTGCCTGTCTTTTTCCCTGATACTGCCCACTAAAACTTTCCTCTCAGCCCTCTGTATGACGTGTCCCAATGAAATCCATCATCTCTCATCCTCCTACTCTTCAACAATAGCTTCGCTTATACATTTGCAATTGTTGCAAATCTGACTTCCTTCTTCCTGCAGTTACTGTGCACAAAAACACGGAGAATCAGGCAGAGAAGAGAAGATCTCTGCACACGCATTTAAATGGTTTTCAGAGTATGCCTAATTCTGCAGTGGAGAACACATTTTATTAGTGGGTTATATTAAATAAGGTTTTATTAGTCAGGTTAATGGTTAATAGGTTAGCTGTTAATTTTCAAATGTGTCTCTCGCACCATAGGCATTTCAGGTGAAAAATAGTGTGCATTTTTAAATGAACACGTGTGTTTTTAACTGTAAAAATAGATTTGCATCTTATATGTTAAAATCGTTTTTGACTGAATAGCCTGTCTTTCCTTGTTAATCTGCTAACCCATATAGCAATGCACCGCACCCTTGTGGTGGTGCTGCAAAGAAAATTGTGCTACTTGTGCAGTATTGCTGTACTCTGTACTGTAACACGCCAAATATCCTTACAGGATTTATCTACAATTCTTGCTGCCAACACAAAGCCCAACTGACAAATCATATTACTTGGTGATTCTAACCTTGGTCTCCAAGACCCAAATGACACTGTCGCCCTTGACCTAGCCAACTCCATAACAGATCTAGGCTTCACCCATCACATCCAGGAACCTACTCATATAAAGGGTAGAACCCTCGACTGGTTAACAGATCTGTAATTTACAATTAACCTATCGTCTGTACACCATGCCTATGGTCTGACCATCACAAAATAATCTTCACCATCAAAGCTTCCGCGTTAAGCCCCAAAACTAACATAGCACCTGCTATCCCCACTCGCAACAAGAAGGAGAAACTGCTGCCTTTAATCATCCCCCTTCTGAACAGGATGTTATCATCCAGTTGTGACCCCACTGTCCTTGTCAACACTTACAAACATACCACTCTAAAAGCCTTCAAAACCATTGCACCATCAAAACTGTGCAAACCCAAACCACGTCCTCATCTTAACTCATGGTTCACACCTCAGCTCTGAGTTCTCTGCAAAGCAAAAAGAAACGCAGAGGCGCACTGGAAAAACACTGCATCTGAGGCTAATAAAAGCTCCCTAATCACTGCATCATCTACCTAGAAAGATGCTATATTCCTCGCCAAAAAAGCTGCTTACAACAATCATATTTTGTTGGCCGAATCTAATACTAAAGAGCTCTTTAAGATTCTTAAAGAACTTGAGTCACCCATAGCTCCGCCAGACCAAAAATCAATTTTAAAAAATGCAGCATCATCCCAGATCCTGCACTCAACTCAGAATATAATACCACAACTTCAACACATCCTGCCAAACCTTTTAACTTCTCAACACTCTCCACATTGGAAGTAGAGAATATCATCAAAAAACTCAAACCCTCCATCTGTCAAGGTGAATTCTGCCCAGCACCTATTATGAAAGATGCAGCTCACGCACTTACCCATTTATCACTACTTTCATAAACGCTTCCTTTAAATCAGGGATTGTACCTGATAACCTCAAGGATGCCTGGGTGATCCCTTTAATTAATAACCCACCCTCAATCCAAGTAATCCGGCCAATTATAGACCAATTAGTATGGTACCCTTCCTCCTAAATATTTTGGACAGGGCAGCCTATTTACAAATTCAGGCTTGCCTTGAATCGAACAAGCTTCTCGTCCTCCGGCAATCAGGCTTCCATCCTAGACACAGAACTGAAACTGCTGTTATGCTCACCTGTATTCCCGGGGGCGTCTGGAAGGTTCTGAGATCTGGAACCCTGGATGCGTAGTTGCCCAGTGCTGAATAATGAACCTTAGTCATTTGTAGGGTGAGCTATCCGTCCTGCGTTTCTTGTGCAGGGGCGCTTGATGTTTGTTGGTGAGCTGCCCGAGTTGCTTCACTGGTGCAGTACGCCTTCCTTGGGCCCAGGCCTGCTGTGACCCCGAATCTGCTGGTAGGCAGATAGGTTTGTTAATTGTAATTCTTTGTTCTTTTTATGCTGGGAATTTGTTAATGTCTTTATCTCCTTCTTTTCAGGTGCGAAGGTCTTGATGCTGGCGTGCCGGATGGAGAGGCACGTTCTCTAGGTAAGAGAAAGCGCAAAGCGCAGCACCTTAATTGTCTTTTAAAGCTAACCTGTGTTTTCTTCTTCTTCTCCTCATAGGCCGCTGTGGTGCTGCAAGTGGATGAGAGCACAATGAAAAACAGGCCCCCGGAATCTGTTAAGGTAAGTACAGCGCTGTGTGGTTGTTTAATATTGAAAGTGCACCTGAATATGTCTCTTTTCCTTTGCAGATATTGCTGTGGTGCTCCGGAGGTATGCGTGGCGTAGCGCAATGGAATTCAGTTAAGACTGATGGAATTTGATGTTTTGGAAGCGCGCATTCTAATATTGTTTTTCCCTTTCTTGTTATTGCAGGGCGCAAGGTTCGAACAACAGCTGTGGTAGCAGTTCGCCGGAAGTCCTTAAGCTAGTACTCGCAGGTGAGTGATGTTTCTTCTCTCGGTTTCCACAGATTGCAGCCCAGTTGAGATGCTGAGTGCTGGATGGTGTTTTCTCAGGTAAGACAGAATACTTGTTCTTGTTCTTGCAGGATTACAGGAAGATGCTGAAGACCAGGAGCTGGACACGGTGAGCGTAACGCTGCTGGTTGCAGAATAACACGAAGCGTGTTCTGCAGTCAGGGTGTGGTTTATATAGCCCAGCTAAAGTAGTACCAGGGAAAGTAGTTCCAGGCCTGCCACACCCAAAACACTAGACCGCATGGCTTGGTTCTTAGAACTAGACTGTGTGGGTGCTTCCATGTTGGATTTAAAGGCCCATGTACATAAATGGGACCTAGTTTGTACAGCCCTTTCTTCCTACATATGAGCCTGGTGGCAAAGGCGCCAGGAATGGCTCCAGGAGCCCTTTTGCAGTGGTTTTAAGGCCCTCTGGGTTCTATTGCGAGTCTGCTTGTGGCACAACTTGTGCCTCCTCGCAGTGGTCATGACAACCACCCTTATTGACCTCAAAACACAAATATAGGATTTAAAAGATAAAGGAAAATTGGCCTTACTTCTATTGCTTGACCTATCGGAAGATTTCGATTTGGTCAACCACCACATTTTGTGCCAACACCTTAAAACTGCTGCTTAATTCTCTGATGGAGCTACCGCATGGGGATCAGATCATTTTTAGCAAATGTCTTTTCACCAACCGCCTCTGCTGAACCATCACCAGTTTTGTGTGGAGTCCCATAAAGCTGTTGTGTCTCCCCAACACTTTGCAATGTATTTACCAAGCCTCTTTTTGATATTCTCGACTATCTGGGTGTCACCTATACCAATTATGCTGATGACACCCAGATACTCATCCCCATCACGGGCGACGATGCTATTGACTCCAAAGCACTCAATGATGTCTACTCGGTCATTCAGGCTTGGATGGCACATCATGGATTGTGCCTAAACAGTGAGAAAACTGAGCTACTTATCCTAGGCTCTCACACCAGACTCAGTAAACTGGATCCTATCTTTAAATCCTTCACCATTGACGGAAATACTATTAACGTCTCCAAGAATACAAAAACACTAGGTATCTACCTTGACTCCACTCTGTTACTCATAAGACAAAGAAATACCATTATTTCTGCATCAGTCTGGAAGCTTATAACAGCATGCAGACCATTCTTAACTGCCCCAAGTGCATTATCTTCCCTAGAACCCTTGTTATGACACAAATGTATTACTGAAAGGCCTTATATCTTAGTACCAGCCAAAGAAACATCAACAAGCTCCAAGTCACCCAGAACAATGCCATGAGGGTGGCCCTTAATATAACCAGGAAATCTCACATATCTGACACACAACAGTTTACACTGGCTCCCTCTCGCCTCTAGAATATCACTCAAAACTCTTGCACTTACTCATAAATCCAAAACTAACCAGGCACCTATCTATCTTGCTAATCGCTTCACCACCCACATTCCTAATAGACCTTTAGGATCTGCACAAAACTACTCACTGGTAATACCGAGATTCAAGCTCCAGAAAGCTGGTGGATCCAGGTTCCCAGTCCTTGATGTTAAACTCTGAAACACATTACCCGTTTCATTGAGAGCTGAATCATCTTGCCTGGCATTTAAGAATAAAGTCAAATCCTGGCTCACCGAGCAGGACCATATTACATCCATTACGTAATCTGCTGTATCCCCACTATCATATCCTTATACCGTGTGTATACACACTACTATATGTTAATAACTGTGCCTATGTTGTAAATATGTTTCCCAACTCAGATATATTGCTTCTCTGTAAAAATTGTTAATTTGCTTTTCACTACTGTATTTTGCCATTATTGTAAATTCACTGCCACTTGATGTACCTCCTTTGTTACCCTTCCCTAAGAAATGCACCCTGATGCCTTTGGGCCAGGTGCCCAATACAAATGAAATAAATGCAAATAAATACAAATTCCTCTGGTGGTGCATCCACCAAAGTGGTCTAACATACATTATTGCTGGCCCATGATGTGGGTCCGAAGAGAAAACCATTTTAGCAGTTTCACTCACTGTTATCAGGCTGACTGGAGTGAGACAAGTACCCAGTCGCACCAGGATTCACTTTTTTTTTAGGGTGCCAACCCACAGAGAATTGCTGCCATGTACATTGAGTGTCAGTGCCAGAGTTAGCTCCTTTGCTGTACACAGTAATGGTCAGAACCAGTGGAAGGATGGTGCAGTGACCTATCATTTGTCACTCAACTGTCACCCACAAGAAAATGGTCTGAGGGCGAGACTTGTTAGATCTCTCCTAAGTTTGATTGGAGCCATTATTGAGCCCCAGAGAAGGGAGTGGGCATTTCTCATGTGAAACTAGTTTCCTAAATGCCTAAATAGATGTGAGTGGTATGGGCCTTGCCAAGCTTTCCAATTTAAGAAGGAAATCTATTCAGAAGAGGATTCTGTATTGAGGAGTAGATTTGGATCCCTGCTCATGGCAACAGAAAGGGGGCCATAGAAATCTGAGTGCCTTCCTGTCCTCCGCCAGAGCAGGTCTTCTAATGGCTTCAGTGAGGGTGGCCTAGAGTCCCCACATCAGCAAGGGGAGTTGAAGGTTTTGCTGAGGCAATCTCCCCCTTGTTTCCACTGAGACCCATTATAACAGTTTGGTGTGGACCAGACTGTATTATGGGAATTGGTGAACCCACCGGGTTTGGGCATTGTGGTGGTACAGACCAGAAAATAAGAAGTTCTAACAATTGCTGTGAGATCAACCCTGAGACGACAGCAGTTTCAACCTTTTCAAAGCCGTACTTCAGTGTACTGACTTCCGAATTAGTGGCTGCAAAAGACACCTGTCAAATGATATTGAACCCTGTTCTGAATGGGAGAGAGGATCTCTGTAATACATATCTGGGTAATATGGCAGATTCTGAACTCACTTAGCAGGAACTTGGAATAAATCAGAAGACTGTGTTTTAGGACCTTCATCAGGCCAACCTGTTCAGAAAAACAACCAAGTGTCAGACTGAAGAGGAACCATTGGCCTTCCTTGAGCATAACATTGGTGTAAGTGTAAACAAGATTCAACCTCTTTTAAGTGAAGTCATGATGTACAAAACTGGGCACCACCTACTACCAAAATCCAAGTGAACACTTTCCTGAGCCTCACTAGGAAACACAGGTGTAAAGTGGCAGACCATAGCCATACAGCTGCCCCTCTGACTGCCCTCACTACTTCAACGGGGCCTAAAGGAATCGTATGGACCCTGGAGTGCGGGAAGGCCTTCATTGGCCTTGAAGAATAACTAGGTCAGGCCCCTGGTCACAGGACACCTGATTGGAATAGACCGTTCATAGTGCAGGCAGATGTTTATGACAATGCGATAGTAGGAAAAGGATCACAGCTTGATGACAAAGGTGAGGCACAATCTATATGTCACATCAGTTACCAGTTTAGGAATGGAGAACTCAGGTGGTCCAAGGTAGAGAAAAAATATTGTTCCATTATATGGTTCCTTAGGAAGTTGAAGTCCTACCTCCATGGGGCTCCCTTCATTGTGTATGCTTGACATTGATGGTGGGTAGTAAGGGAGAGCATCCAAAATGGCTCAGGTGGTTCATAAGCCTACAGGCTTTGGACATTACTATTGGGCCTAGGCCAGATCCTAAATTTAGCAATGCTGATGGGGTGTCGAACTGGGATAACTGAATGGAACAGAGTACCCTGTCCATAATCTGGTGGGCGGGAGATGAGGAGTGTTCGAAACAATATTTCTTTGCTGCACCTTTCCCTCCATTTTTATGACCTCCAAACATGTTGCTCTTTATTTATGAATCTGACCTGCGGTGCAGCTGAGCCAGCAGCTCCACCACACTGGCTTTTTCTCATTTGTCATGGGGAAACTGACATGTCCTTCAGGCTGTCAGTGCTGAGTAACGTTGTTTCTCTTAGTCGTGTTACATTGTGGCCACATATGGTAACATTTTATCATTGTGCAATGCATCTCACATTGCAGTACAATAGGGTACACTTTTTTTGTTTTGCCCTAGACTAACACTGAGAGTATTTCTGGTTACTTTAAGTGACAAGGGACAAGCTGGTGGCAGCAGTTTCTTTTTGCCAGTTCTTTAGTGGATTTTAGTTTTTCCTTACCACGTTTACCATTTTTGGCTCCTGGCTGATGCTAGTGTCCAAACATGGCCATGACACAACCTTTTTCTTTTGTCCCTTGGCCATCTTGTCAATAACACTTCTTCCTGGCAAGTGCGGAGAGGGCAATCCTTACATGGACTTTCAGTGCCCCGGGAAAGGTGATGCTTTTCGTGGGCTACTCCAGGGCCATGTGTTTTTGCTGCCAGTAAGTGGGTTGGGACTGTCTGGTCCCAATCCTCAAACTGGTTTCAGTGTGTCTGAGTGATATGCATGAGCTGTGTCACCAGTGGTCCTCACTGGATCTGTGCTGAGGTGTGAATGTGGGGCACATCTTTGGTTAGTGGGAGTTTTGGCTCGTTCCTGCCTTTTGGATAAGAAGAGGACAACTGCACCCATTTCAGAGAGTTGTTGGAGGAAACCTGAAGGAGCCAAGTATCATGTCCACCTGCCAGATGAGTCAGGAGACCGAAAAACCCATTGGAAGAAGTCCTGGTGACCAACATCTGCTGCTGTCCCTGCAGTGTGCGCTCTGTCTAGTGATTTCCAGAAGTCCTGCGAACAACCTTCAACCCTTGGAGTGTTGAGAACAATCACCCTTGATCATCAGCACAGAGTCCTGCAAAGAATTCATCAGAAGTGCCCCAGGATCACCCAGCAGTTTAGCAGCACAGAATTTCATCTACCAAGCTGCAGACATCACCGATCCATGTTGAGGTCTTTAGCCTTGGAGATCCAAAGCTTATGTTCCAGGGCTAACTGGGACTGCTGCTGAACTTGAGGATCGTCCACCAACATCATTTTAAACAGGCAACAAAGCCGGGGGACATCACCCCCGACCATCCTGGAGTTCTGGTCGGCCTGCGTTACAGGCTTTCCATCCAGTGAGGGATGGGGACCCTGCCGTAGCTCCCTGGGACCACCGCTAAACTTGGCTACCGTCGGTCAACTAGGGAGACAGGCACACAAGCCCACGGCGATCACCCCCCTCCATCCTTAACCTCTGGCTCGGCTGCGTTACAGCTCTTCACTCAGAGAAGGGATGGGGACCCTGCCGGGCCATCGACCAACAAGGGAGACAAGCACCCAAGGGTGGGGCCATCACACCCAACCATCACATAGCTCTGGCTGGGCTGCATTACAGTTTTTCCCTGCAGAAAGGAATCGGGACCCTGCCGGGGCTCCCTGGGTCCACTGCTGAACATGGGGGACGGGCTCCCAAGGCCAGCAACATTACCCCCAACTGTCCTAGACCTCTGGGTGGCCTGCGTTACAGCTTTGACCCCTGGTAAAGGATGGGGACCCTACCAGGGCTCACTGGGACCACTGCTGGACTTGGAAACGGTTGACACAAATGGAGACCATTCTATAAAAAGAAAGAGCTCCATATCAAGTGTGCATTGCATGCTCAGAAGAAATGAATATCTGCATTACTAGCACAAACATGGTTCAGAAAATGGTAGTCCTTATGTTTACTAAAGTTTTTTCATATAAAGCAGCCAACATCCTTTATTCAGGGCACACCATCATTCAACACATTACATCTGCACCACCCGTTATCACCCATACAACTGAAACTCCAGTCATAGTCCCACCACCACACTAACAATCCACCCCCCAATTACAATGCATAATAACAAAAGCACATTTTGGACTACTTACATAGGTCAGCGAAAGCTTTCAACTAGCCACAACTGCAAACGAAAACAAACAAAACAAAATTACAATCTGTACTCAGCCCACCAATAACACATCCAAACTTTTAGGCTGCTATGTGCAAACCTTTACATTCCTTGGGCCAGATACAAGGGACATAGCAGTCATTGCCACCAAGGAAGGGTAAACTGCAAACTGGAAATGCGAATAAGGCCAGTGGGCATATGGAAACCCCACCACAAAAAAAGGTATTGAGAAAACATCCATCGACATTTGTTGGGAGAGGGTGTGAAAGGGTAAATAAAGGGTTGGGGAAGGGAAATTAAAAAAAATAATAACTAAGAGGGGCTTGGGGAGGGATCCCCCTAAAAACTATTTTTAAAAAATGTCAATGAAGTTTTTCGGCAAAACTCCAGTGGCAAAACACCAGTCTGAAAAAAGGGGGTCAGTGAAATGAAATGGAACCCAAAAGAAAACATTGTCCGGATGGCCTAGTGCCAAATTGCCCTCCATAGGGAACAGCACTGTTCTGCTGGTTTGGGGGTAAATTTGTGGCCTGACCCTGCAAGTGTGTCCCAGCTCACCGCAATAACTTCCCCGAGGACCCACTCCCGCTCACACCACCAACAATCCTGCCCCAGTCCCACCCACCCCAATAACAATCCACCCCCCGCATAATATACGTTGAAAAAACACAAATTCAATACTTACATAAAAAAGGAGAAGCTTGAACTGTACTAGACCTCTAAACGGAAAAAAAACACATTTATTATAAGTGTCTGCCCAGCAAAAACCAAACCACACTACCATGCTCCCATATTCAGCTTGCACTACTGATCAATGGGGGGTAGTCACAACGTTTATTCCTTCAAAACATCAAGGCACACTTACTATGTTGCTCACTTCCCCTGTCCAAATACTGTGCACAGGAAGTAAGCACCAGAGCAATGTGTAGTGCCATTGCTAGGCGAAGGTCCATAAATCCACATCCAGCAATGCAGTTGGTTTTCTTGCAAAGCAGCCAGCACCCTTCTATTCCTGGCCACACTCATCCCTGGTGGTCTAATGACCCCCCAACCCCATTAAGAAAACAACTGTAACCCTTCCTAGGGCAGATTGGCAGATGAAACGGCCAATCTTCCCCCAAGGAAGGCTACACTACATGCCCTATCCATTTGGGGGAGGAGTGGGAGAGTGCCACACCCACCTCTTTCATACAAGCCATCCCTGGTGGTCTAGTGACTCCCACTCCCCATGAAAAACACGCTGCCCCGGGGAAGCGCTAAATTACATTGCCCATCCATTGGGGGTGGGAAGACGGCCACCCCTTTCAAATAACCCATCCCTGGTGGTTTAGTGACCTCCAACCCAGTTACAACCAAAGTATTCCTTCCTAGGGCCAGATTGGCAGCCCACCTTACCAATCTTCTCCCAGGGAGGGCTACTTGGCATGCCCCCCCATCCATCTTGGGTGGGGGGAGAGGGCCAGCCCCCTTTCATTTATCATAATCCCTGGTGTCTAGTGTGCCCCCCAACCTCCCAAAACAACAACACGAAAAACAAAACAATTTTTATTTTTGTTTGACCCTTCCTTAGGCGCAGATGTGAACATTGGTGTGCCCATCTGCCCTCAGGGTCCCCAACCCCTAAAGCATTATTATGGCCAATGCTTTAGGGGTTCGGGGGGAGGGGGCCGCTTACATACTTAGCGGCCCCTACCCCCCAACTTCAAAAACACATCCCTGGTGCTCTAGTGGCATTGCTGGGTGCAGATTGAGCGATTCACGCCAAGCAATGCCTCAAGGAAGGTGTTGTGGGAAAGGGGTGAGTCTCCCCTTTCCAATGACACCTCCTTCAATCAAAACAGCAGAGAAATGCCGGAGATCGAGGGTGTGAAAGGGTAAAACCTCCCTCGATCTCCAGAACCTCCTCCTCACATAGCCCCGGGGTTGTATTTCAGATTGAAATGCCAAAAAGGACGAGCTATCTCGTCTTTGGCACTTAAGGGGTTAATTTGATGATTTGATATGAACATTTCATACATTTTCATTTCATCAAGCCAAAGTTTAGCCCTCTGATCAAGCAGCAATTTTCGTTATAACCCCACCTCACTATTCATAAGATGCATGTTGAGCTCACCACATACTATAAGGTGGGGATCATCCACTGACATTAATGCTTCATCGATCACGTGCATCATTGCTTCTGTAAGGAAGACTCCTTCTCACAATTTATTCCCCAATATAAATTGATTAGAATAAGTGTCTTATTTTGTTTTTCCTCCTGCTTCTGAAACCGGATCCATAATGATTGGACAAAAGGGTCAGGTTTATTCACTTTGATTTCCTGCAGTTTTCTGCCCGTTTTGGTCAGCACTAGCAGACCCGAAGTTAGTCTACACATATTTCCTTTTTTTGCTTCATTAAGGTAGACTTCATACCCCTCACACAGAGGTACAGTCCACAGCCATGTTTCCTGTGGGGATATATTATCAAATTTTATTTTATTTGAAACAAGCTCTGTAAAACCCGTCCTATTCCAGCAGCCTAGGCATAAGGGTTTCCGGTCCTCCTTTTTCTGGCTCTAGGGCAAACAGGGCTCTGTCAGGGCTGCTGCCAACCATCACCAAGATTGGGGTTTCTCGACCTCAGATCTCAAAATGTTACAAGTTGTTGAAGCTTTATTTTGTTTGGACAATATAGGTGAAAGTGACTCTAAATTATGGTTTGGCAGATCGAGTCCCATGGTGGCCATTCAGGTTACTCAAACCCGATGAATTGAGACCTAAATGACTTCTTCTTATGTTGGGAGGAGGGCTAGCAGCCTGAGACATTTGCTTCATTGAGACAATAAGACCACCCTGAAAGTCACGCAGGTCATACCCCAGTGGGTATAGCAGTTCCCTCAGTTCCAGAATTTCAGCTTTTATTACTTGGGAGCGCAGATGTAAAATGACCAAGTCCGTGCAAGACTCATTTACGAACTGGACAATGCGAATGTCTTCCATTGTTATCGATCTCAATTTCGGTATATGATGTAATAAGCGCATAACATTGTACGGATTCAAGATGAGGTTCTCTTCATTGGGAAGTAGCTTTTCCAGGCATACTCTAGTATCCTCCTTATCAGAGTGATAGATCCAGTTGTTTCTGGTGACCATCTTCTCAGGAGCTCTTAGTTTAGCGTCTTTGAACAATGTTTTCACCTGATGTAACTCTTTGTTTACTGGCTGACTCTATGTTGTTTCTCTTTTCCTCCAACATTCTAAAAGGAATTTATTGGGTAGGTGTTTTCACAGAAGCTTTCTTCGTTATTTTTCCCAGTGATTGCACCTGCTGTGCGGCTACATTGGATAGGGAAGTTACTTGTCTATCTATTTCTACCAGCTCAGACCTGCTCAGATTAGCCCATACATCATCTTCCCCCATCTCTTGTTATAATTTCTATGAAGTCACTTAGGCAAGAGTCTGAAATCACATCTTAATCCTCCTTTTATTATCATTTTCTAATCCCTGGTTCTGGTTATTCAAGTCAGTAAAGGCTATCAGATCGGTCATAGGCACTGTTCTCAGACGTTTAATTAGCTGGGTAGACGAGGTAGGGGGGAGCAAACTGTCCGAGAACAGCCCTTGAACCATTTGATTTTCTTTTTACCCACATCTTCATGTTTTTAATTTTGTTTTCCATTGTCTCCTGGAAAATTTGAGATTTGTTGTTACCCGTCGAGATCATGTGTCTTTCCAAAGATAGAGAATGTGTTATTGGTTCGCAATGCCATGATCTCTATGGTCTCAGCCCCTTCTGCTGAATTCTTTGGAGGGGCTTCACCTGACCTGGCAATAACCGTTGGCTGCTGCCCCCTCTCATCATCTAATCTTTGCTCTTGGGATCTGGGCACTGGTCTGTCGCTAAGCTATCACTCTGACATTTGATCCAGATTCGTCAAAGGGTTGTTAGTGGATTTTCGCATTCTCCCTGTTTTCTGGGTTCTTACCGAGGGAGCTACTGTTGGATTATAGCGGTGTCCCAAGTCTGTTGTGATTTAAATTGGGCCTGCATCCATTTGCAGTCCTCCAATACTGCTTTCATTAAGGTCGTTTTGTTCAGCTCTTGACGTCTGGCCAGATCACTAAGGTAATTTGGCCAATTTAAGGAGGCCTCAGCTTCACTGTTAAGCCTGTCCTGCACCTTTATCACAAAGCTTTTGAGAAAGGACATCTTGGCATGAGCCATGGCTATAAGCATAGCCTGATCTTTCAGTGAGTCATTTAGGGGTTCATATAACTTTGTAAAGGGGGCTATTGGTATCGCCAATGATGCCATGACTGTTGTTTGTATAGGGGCCATCGCCTCCCTTACAATCCTTTCTCTTGTGGCGCTATTCTCCAAGCCACATTGCGTATCTCTTCTCAGATCTCTTCGGGGAATTGAATATTGCCTGCTCTCAGAATCCATTTCAGATAGGGATAGGGATATTTGGCTCAGACCATTCTGCTGCTGCCATCTAACTGGGCTCTCAACTTCTTGATCTTCATTCATTTCTTGCTCTGGAACAGGAGTCCCAAGACTTGGCCCCCCTATTTCACTCCCTTCTTGTGGGGGTTCATCCTGGACTGAAAAAGGATGTCCAGTCATATCTTTGACATCTTTAGCACAACGTGGCGTCATAACCAGACCTCTCAGCTCTTCCATAGAGGATATAGCAGTGGGGATCCTCCATCGTCTTTCGGTAGAGATTTTACTAGTTAAGTATAGGATGTCTTTGGATAGTCGAGCTACAATGCCGAATTCTTCATTTCAATGGCTTTCACAGTCTCTTTGCTCTCTAACACCGCTGTTAGACATAGACTGCTCTTCTGTGGGGGCGTAACATCCTCTTCCCAGTCAGCTCTTTGCATTACTTTTTGGAGGGCTCCCTGTTCAGGGATTCCCAGTCCGGGTTCTTTATTAATCATCTCACATCCTAATTCTCTTAATAATTTAATAAAGTTGCTGCACCAAGGGATTGCTCACCTAGTTGTGGGCAGTTTTCAGCTTGTAAAGCGGGATTACTTTTACATTACTATGCTCCACCCAGTCTTCCTGGTCCCATAGCTGAGTGAGAGCTGAAGGGGGTAGCTGTTCTCTCGTTGGCTACGGTGTTGGTGTAGAAACTCTAGCATTCCCTTGATGGTCACTCCCCACTACTCTCCCATTCCTTTCTTCCACTGTATGAGGTGGCATTGCTTCAATTGCTCCTTGTGGCTTCAGGCCAGGGGGGCTAGACTCTGGGGGCTGTTCTCCATGACAGTAACCCTCCATGGTTTCCCCCAAAATTACGCAGTTCTTCCCTGCTGGTACTATCACTCCCACATCATTCGCTTTTTTTTGCTTCAAGTTGGCATTCGCATTCTTACCGGCACTTTCAGGAGCTTCCAGGATCCTCATCTGCTGGTGCGTTCTTGTGCCAGATAACAACATTGTCCTTCGCTCAATTACCTCTGGAACAAGGCACCAGGGGATCCTTGCTGGGTCTTCTGAAGTGATAGGCGGGTTTGCCGCCTCCACCTCTCACCAAACAAAAACCACTCAGCACACTCTGCCATGGCTCCGCCAAGGTAGGATGTTAAATAGTGCTCTGCCTCCTCAGCTCAGCAATGATAGGCAAAGATGACAGACTCCAAACTGCTGCAAAAACAAACGTGCACAAAACACTCATCGTTTACATGTAATCTGGGCTTTCTGTCCATGTTTAATGTATATCTTTAGTTGAACAGTTGAAAAGACAAGAGTATCCCTTCTGTATTGTCCACACATAGGCCATTATTTACCATGGGAAACCATGTCCACTTTAGATCTCTAAGTAGATCTTTCCATTTAAATGTCAGTTTATATGTTGGAAAGTAAGTGCTTCTGTTCGTGTCAAATGAAATATGTGACTTGGCTTCACTTTTAGATATGGGTCACAACTTCACTTAGATTTCTAGATCAGTCATAATGTGCCTTTTCCCAGTTTACTTGAAGTCAGCATCTGCAGCACCACATGTCTGTTTGGAATCCATTGGACACATTTAGCAATATTAGTGTTCTAAGGCACACTTTCCTTCACCTGAGTGCGTTTCTATTTTGGTAAAAATGAGTGAGACCCATTTTTTACATTTACTGGGTCTCATCCATCAGCCAGCTTTAATCTCGCTGTAGTAGCCTTGCTTGGCTTCTCAGTTCATATCATTCTGGGGCTGAATTTATACCCCACAGCACGCACAGGGATTTCTGTGTCAGTCAGGTACCTTGTCCCCCCGGCAATCAGCTTCCACCTATCCAATGTCATCAGCTTTCTGATGCTGCCATCACTGAATCAGTGAAGTGTGTGAGAAGCAGAAGAAGATGTCTGCAGACTGGTTGCCAGTGTAAACCCAGGGTTGGCTGCTGGAGTGTACACATGTCTCTGCTCTACACAGGGACCTTCAGGGTAATGGTGCTTGTGGCAAATGGAGCTACTGCATCAGGGGCCATCCTGGTAGTGTTGGTGTTTGTAGCGACAACTGCTGGGATGAGGTAGTCTGGTTGGTGTGGGCAGCTATCATGCAGGTAATGGCAGCAGATGTGTTCTTCCCGGGTCTTGCAATGGATGCTGCTGCTGTGTGATACAGGGATGGTCTCCAAGTTGCTGGTTGTTGGTGTCAGCACCACACTGGCCACAGTGAGGTGCTCAGCTGTGATGACCCTGACCTACTGCACCCTCTTTCCTCTTGCTGGGTGGTGACTGGTATATGTGAGAACAAGACACATATGCGTTTTGGAGAATGCACACCAAAAGGCTTAACAGGAGTGGAATGGGTTCATGTGCAGGGGAATGTCTATTCAACCATTGGTGGACTTTCTGATGTGCACAAACCTTGCCAGCTGTTACAATTGAATTTTGTGTCTGATGGTTTTTGTCATCATGTTTACCTTGAGGGTTGCCTAGAAGAGTCAGTATGGTACTGTAACACCATGGTAGCACCTTTGACAGCATGTCTTCCCATAGACCCATGTAGCACCTTCAAGGTTGGACTAAGGCAAGCATACATGGTGATTTGGTATGCCATTTATGCCGGAGCTCATTGGCAGAGGCATTGGTAATGTGATGTGATATTTATATGTATCAGGTCAGTTATTGGTACTGTTTTTAAATTTGCGCTCAATGGTTTTTGGGGGCTCAAAGGATGTATGAACGCACATGAGGGATTCAGTGGACCCTCTTGTCATTACATGTCCTGATGACTACATATCCATATTGCATGTGGTCACATTTCCATGGAAACAATGATACATGTGTGACTTCACAATCTTGTGAATGTGGTGTCCCTACATGAATGGCACGCTCATTGTTTTGCCGCAGCATTAGTCCCATGGCCTTTAGATTGAGACCCTGGCATCACCATTGTAGCCATCTGTATCCACATCTTGGCACATGGTTATGCTATGGAGTAGGAATAATATTAATTTATATCACAGAGAGGGCATTCCTACCTACTCACCAGGTCTGGATTGCCTGCATACTCCAACCTCTGTTCATCCAAGTCACTCTATGCCAACCATGTGGAGGATACTATTGGCCTTTTTCTTTCACTGCATGCAGATGAGTAGCTCGACTGTGCCACCTCTTGTTGCAGTTGTCTCCTGCCTATATATGGAGATTAGGGACCGCACCCTTGCCTTCCTGTCATTCCACCGTTTATGGCAGTCTTTGTTGTTCCTCGGTACAGTGCCAACAGCTGCTACCTTGTTGAATATGTTTGTCCAGAAGGTTTCTTCTTCTGGGCTGGTGGTCTCTGGAGTGCGTGCCTTTCCTCATATTCTGTGGATGTCTTCTCGATGCACTGTGGCTATTCGGAGTACGGAATGTGAAAATTACATGGTTCTGTAATAAGGTGTGGTCTTTTGTCTACTAAAACAGTGTGCTATTGTCTGACCGGGGTATCTCAGGGAGTCCATGGGCCTCCATACCGGGCTCCCATACCGGGTTCCTTCAATGGGGAAATACCGGGGCATTCCAACATTGGAGGACCCAGTAATTCCTCCTTGAAGGAACCATTCCCCATTCCCATTTGAGCCCCCATAGGGCTCAATGGGAATGGGGAGGGAGGTAATAACAGGCACATTATGAATGGTCCATTATTAGCTCCCTCTTCCCCTCGTGGGACCCGGAAAGGACGTCTGGTTTTACCAGACGTCTGTTCCGGGTCCCGCAAAGGGAACCGCGTAATCAGTGCTCCCGTAATGAAGGGTGCCGGTCCCGTACCGACACCCTTCATTACGTGAGCGCCAGGGTCATAATCAGGCCCAATGTCACAAAAGATCTTTTCCAACCTTCAGAGGTCTCCATTTTTGAGCAACAGTGGATGACACAAACTCAACTTCTGAAAAGTAGGAGAACTCTCAATGAGCACAAGGACATTTTGGACCAATACCATTGAACCTAAGTTCATGCTTACTACATGCCACAATGATACTGTGGAATATTTATATCCACACCACTGCACCATGCTGCACCCCGTTGCCAATGGGGAAAGAAAACTGTCAAAAATTGAGGAAATAACCCTGTGCGCGCCTAATCTGTAAAATTGCGCATGGTGCATAAACCACCAAAGAGCTGCACCCCTGCCACACACACGGGCAAAGTTGGTGTAAAAACAGGAATCACTGCTGTCATCTGTCATCTGTCACTGTCACTTGAAACAAGGCCACAGAAGGGATAAAATCTGAAAATGCTCTTAAATACAGTTTCCTAATCAACAGCAACCTTCAAAGTGCTATTTTGGCCCTAAATTCAGTAATTTTCCCCAGTGAATTATTGAAAGGAAAGTGTGCTGAAATCATGGATTATCAAGGCAGTCAGAGAAATCCAGGCCTCACTGACTTGCAGCTACAACAGAAAATTAGCTTTCAAACCCTGTTTAAAAGTGTTTCTATTTCCTGATTAAAATTGCAAAATTCACCTCTCTTAGTGAAGGGCTAATTCTTTTAAAATGTTTAAATCCTTTATAAACTGTGCTTATATTTTTTATGGGAAATGAAAAAACTTTAATGTCAAAGGGCCAAGTCTGGCACCAATCCACTATGTAATTCTGATCTGATAGCCAGGCCTGGAAAAACTGACATCTCTGCTTGACACTTCCTTGAGAACAGGAAGGCTAATGGCTGTTAATGTTTCCCCCATAATGAAAACAAAGAAAGCCTCAGACATTTGTCTCCTAGCTGACCCAAGGACAAAGAAAGGCTTGGACACCAACCTTCCTAAAGGAGGGGCAGGAAGTGGAGGAGATTTCTCCGTGAACTTCAAAGGACTGGCCATTTGCTCATTTTGAAAGTAAGAAAAAAAACCTGGACTGGATTTTGAATGGAAATTACTTGTTTTTGCATAAGAACTTCATGACATTTAACAGGACATCCAAAATAAGTAGACAAGTGAAAAATACAAATTTATAAATCTTAACTCATGCTAGACAGTTGAAGATGTGGTAGGAGTTCGTACTACATAAGGAACCAAAGATACTACTAAAATACTGATTGTGGCAAAACTATAAATGTTGCAAGCTTAACATTTATGTAAATGATCCCCTGATCAGCGCTCAGAGATGTATCAAATTAGAAATGATTAATCCAAGGTTTTATGGGTGAAATTGATAAAAATCCATAGAATGGCCAATACAGCTCTCACAAAGATGGGAAGAGAATATAAATGTAGATAATCAAGTATAAAGTATATGTGTACAATTCTATGAGGGTACATATTGGTAGAAATGTACATTTGTGCAAAAGTATGTTTTGGGTAAAAATCCAGGTGGTAGTTCCTAAATCCTGTCTTTTTTTATTTTTTATTTTTATTGATTTAGCTGACGTGAATCAACTTTTCAAATGTATCTTATTACAGGTAAGATCATTACAATTTATGTCATAATTACAAAATTTGCAAGACATTTTTAAAGCACATAAAACATTTGATCAAGGAAACCAAATGTCACAACTAGTTAATTGATAAACTCATCACAACTGGAAAACAAACATATATGCATTGAATAAAATTGTGACAAGATACATTTAGAAATATATTTCCATTGGTAAAATGGTTTCCAGGTAATG
This sequence comes from Ambystoma mexicanum, assembly GCF_040938575.1. Lineage (NCBI taxonomy): Eukaryota > Metazoa > Chordata > Amphibia > Caudata > Ambystomatidae > Ambystoma > Ambystoma mexicanum. Next base: position 952,301,682 of record NC_090935.1, on the reverse strand, counting down.
TACTATAGATTTTATGTTTGAGAATCTAGAGCTATTTACTAAAATGTTCCATATACACCTTCATCCCGTGCCAGATACAAGTTCATTAAATTGGCAAATTGTTTAAGACGTATAGGCTTTAAATATGGACATGTTAATACTAAATGCTTCAGAGTTTCTATAACAGTAGTAGATTCACAAAACCGACAACATTTTTGATCATCAGGTATGATTTTTCGCCTCACCAAAACTTCCCTCGTGGGCCTTTAATTCATTCTTACACGTAAGAATTGATTCCTGATTTTTGCAGAGGGGCACTTAACAAGGTAACCAGCCATTTGCCCCAAACGTTTCATACCAAAGGATTTGATGTCAAAATCTCTGTATTTTCCACATAGTTCATAATTATGAATCCAAGCCCATTGATAATATTTATGTTTGGCTCTTACTGGGTTCTCCATTAGATATTGTAAGGAGATATCAGCTTCTAATAAAGTATTCAACACTAGATTTTGCCATTTGGTGGGAAAATGCAAATTGGAGGATGACAAATAGCAAGCAACCGTACCCAGTAAGTTGTTATTAGTAATGCCATGCAAACACTTACGAAAAAAAGCACACATGCTCCATTTAACTCTGCTGGATAATGATTTGATCCCCAATTCAAAGTGCAATAGCGGCATGGGCAAACAGTTTGGCAAATGGAGCACCTTCCTCCAAAAAGCTGCCTCCAATTTGTCCCACATCTGGTCATTGGTATACAGTTTTGATTCAACACCATACGTGAGTATGGGAATTACTTTTTGCTTGTAAAACATGTAAAGATGGTTTAGCGTAAATTTACCATATTTGTTGACACGAATTTTAGCCTGAGATATAAGAGACATGAGTTTTACTCACAACATATCCAAATATTGCGAGTCACCTACAGTGTTTTGAATATATAGTCCTAAGTATTTATATTCTGAAACTATATCCATTGATGTTTGTTGTAGATACCAAGCAACATTTTGTAATTTTACTCTGCCCGGGGGCTTGCAAATCATGATTTCCGATTTCTCAAGATTTATAGTTAGTTGATTTTCCAAGGCATATTTGGATAAAGCAGACAACAAGTTCTGCAAGCCTATAGGCGTTTGAGAAATAAGAACCAAATCATCAGCATATAGCAGCCACGGAATACGCTGACCATTTAGTTCTGGTGCATCTGAAAGTATTCTAAGAAAGGAAAGGCCCATGTCAAATATAAACAAATTAAACAAGAATGACGCCAGGAGACAGCCCTGTTTCAATCCCAAACAAGTGGGAAAAGATGCTGACAATAAGCCCTCAATAGAAAGTCTTACACGCATAGAGGTCTCAGTGTGAAGCTGGATTACAATTGCCAACAGAGAGGAAGGACAGCCAAGCGTCTTTAATTTGTGAAATATTATATTACGATTTATAGAATCAAAAGCAGAGCGAAAGTCAATGAAGGCAAAATATAATGCTTGCTTCCTTAAAGCATATTTAGACTTAAGCATATTCAATGTTATTATGTTAGGGAGAGTGCCTAAGCCACTAACAAATCCTGATTGCAGAGGGTCTACTTTAGAACCTTGGTTTGCCCAATCTTTCAGCTTCTTCAGAATTATTCGGGAATACATTTTCCCAGGCACGTCAAGAAGTGAAATAGGGTGATAACTTGCTGGATTGGTTCGCTCGCCCTTTTTATAGATGGGAACAACAATAGATTGTTTCCAGGATGCGGGAATCCTCTGCGTAACATTGATAGTTTCAAATATGAGAGTTAGTATGTCTGCCCAAATATCTGGATGTCTTTTGAGATGTCTGTTTGAGGGACCATCCGGGCCTGGGGCCCCAGACTTGTTTGTTCTCATTATACATAACAGAATATCCTCTCTATCGAATTCAATAAAAAATGGAGAAGAAGAGGCAGAGCTACCCATATCTATCCAATTTGATGGAGCCGCAAAGGTGGCAGAATAATGTTGAATCCACCTGTTCTCCGTTACATCATTCATGTGTATTGCCACCTGGTGCCCTGCTGTCACTTGATTTATGATGTGCCATACCTGTGCTATATTCTTCGTGACCAAGGCTTGCAACATGTTGTTCCCACCATGTTGATAAAGTTTAGCTCTTAAGCCTCTTACCCAGTTTCTATACTTGGTTTTGATGTTAGCTAGGGCAAGAGGACGCATAAGTGGTGAAAGTTTAACAATGGCTCTTTTGTCAGCATAGAATTTAGCTTTTCTAAGTCTTACTTCATGGTCATAAATATGAAGATGGGGAATTTGTTTAGACTTAAGTACAATTGAATCAGGTTGAAAACATTGCATTAAGTCATAATAAACTGCTGTGTCATGGGGAAAAAAAACCCTTCTAGTTCTCAATTCAGCATGATAATAATTTCTAAAGGCTACCAAAGAGGATTCAGACCATGTCAATTTATTCCGAGCAGTATTTGTATTAAGAGAGCCCGGTATATGTACAAAAGTAGGTTGCTTGCTACTAGAATTTAGATTCCAAATCATGTTCAAAATATTATGGTCACTTAATTCTGTTTCAATTACTTGAAAAACTGTTACATTGTGAAACATACGAGCAGTCGTATACATAAAATCTATAATTCCTATGGATGCACCTCGATGCCAAGTTGGCCTTGGTGGAACGTCCTGTGGTAAAGCTCCTAAATCCTGTCATAAAATGACAACTCTGTTAAGACTGTCAACCAGGACAAAGCACACACCAGTAGTCACTCACAGACATGGGGGTGTGTTTTGAAGTTCTGCCCACACCATAAACTGGGGGATGGCATTTGTAATGTATAAATACACAAAGACATACTGCTTCCAGAACACACTGATTCCAGAACCCTTCCAGATGTCCGCGCAGCACCTTATTCCAGAACTCTTCAACTTGTAGCTGACTACAGAATTCCTTAAAGTCCAGATTTCTTTGCAGAATCCAGACTCTAGCATTGCAAAATTATTGCTAGCCTGACCCAATTGCAAACATCCCAAACTTGAAGGGATTTAATTCTGATTCAGCTTGGCTTGCTACCACTAAGACTAGCCTGCTGAAAACTTGCATCCTGCTATCTACCATGTCCAGTAACCAAAAGGGCCCTTCCAAATCCAGGCTGAGGTGCAGTCCAGTTGACCAGAACCGCCTTGCTGATCCAATCCCGCTAGAGATGTCTTGCTGCCGGTAGACCAGATCCAATTCATTGACCAGAGCTGACGGTCCAATTTAATAACTTCTTCATTAAGTATTAACAGAAGAACAGTGACTCTTGGTATATCTGCATTGCATTATAACGATCTCAACCCATCCCATCTCTAATTCAGAACTCCACTATGTTAAGGGACTTCAATTCAGCACATGAACTAAGTCAATGCCTGGTCTGGGATGCCCCAAGGGAAGCCCTTCTTTGTATATTTTTATGACAAGTTATAATCTGGGTGATAAACCCTTATATAACACCCCTCTCTTTGAATCCCCCTGACCTCACTGGTCCAAGAAGTAGGTTTGTTTTGCAAATTAACAGATTTATTGAAAAATTAAACAAGATATATATATCACACTTTTATAAAGAATTTAATATTTGATAACACACTTAATAATATGACAGTGACAAACAATGGATAATATTACAATTGTACACGTATTTAATTACGGAGGAGTTGGTATAGAAAGGATAAGGTAGCTGAGAATGCTTTTATGGATTCAAGGAAATGCAATGGTGGAAAAGAATGCAGCACAGAAATGACTGAGATGGTTTCAACAAGAGATAATATGATCACTTTTTCTTTTGACAATTCACTCCCCCTATGAAATATAAGAAGATGGAAGAAGAGCACACAGTTTTCAGGAATACAATCACAAGACAATACAAATTTCAGTTCCCCCCTAGCAAGCTTAGAACACAGGGATGATTTTAAAACACAGGCAAAATACTTAAATGTGATTTGCAAAGAAGTGAAAATATGCTAAAAATGATTTTAATTCCCTATAGGCGATTCAGGGTAGGTGGCAGCTACTTTGAATTAGTTCTGGTCAACCCTAGCAATGATTCATGAGGGATTATCAGGTTGAAAATGAATTTCAGCAATGCAAGCAAGAACAGCTATATTTTTACAGGTGTAGAAATTAGTCAAATTGCAATTCGCGGCACTTTTTCAGAGTGCGTCGAGCGCGATTATGGAGAAACTATACGGTTCTAGGTTTGTTGGAAAGCTTAGATTCTTAGCTATAAAATGAAAGTTAAATCTCGTTCTTAGCACATACGTTTCCAAAGATACGGACGATTTAGTGGAGGTGGATTTTCAGAAGTAAAATTAAAGTTTCAGAATGACAGATGCGCTGTGGAAGGTTTTGGATCAACAGGATGGACACACAATACTATGATGCAGTTCTAAATAGGTTAAAATGGTTTTAATCAGATTATTTTAGACTAAGAGATTGGTTCTGGCACAGTTTTCAGGATACTCACTCCTATTCTTGGAAGGAATGGGCCTCCGTCACAGATCTGGTCAACAGGTTTAGCTGCGGTTCTCTCGCCACGGACGGTCTCTGGTACCGGTTCTGCTCACAGCGATCTGGGTCAGCTCTGCTCTGCTGGTCTGCATCTCTGGTTCTGGCAAAAGTTCTTGGCACTGCATACAGCTCTGCTTTCTGGGTGCTTCTGGCACAAGGTTCTAGGTCAGAATCAAACAGCTTGCCCGGCTGTTGAATAGTTTGGTTAGGTTGCTGGATTCTGAGGCCTGCTGAGAAGGATTCAGCTTTTGGACTAGGCCTCTCTACTGCAAGTTCTGAAATCTGGAGTCTGGTTTTCTAAGTTCTGGAGTCTTCTGGATATTGTCTGGTCCGGCAAAATTCTTTGCAAGAAATCAGTTTGAAGTGGAAAGTGAATGTCCCTTCCTGGGTCTTAGTGGCTCTTTTTATATCTTTTGAAAGTGGGTGGGGATGCTGACTTTCTATGCCCCACCCGTCCATGATCCTGATAGGCTAGAGAATTCTCTGTGCTCTCACTGGGGAACTAAGTAGTGGGTCAGGATGAGTCAGAGTGATGCTATTTGTATGGCTGGCTGAAGTCCCTCCCCTTTGCATTTACTTAGAAAAACGATTTTTCATAACCACACATGCTTCCCAGATACACACGTTGATGAAATTACATGTACACATTGCAGATGAATTAAGGTACATCCTTGCCCAACTCTGATCTTCCTAAGAGCTTGGGTTCAGAAATGACAACTTATCTTCATTTTTGATTGGTTTTCCAATATTGGACTTTTACCCGAATTTCCACAGAGGTACACCCCCTTCTGGGCATATTACAGTAATTTACTAGGTCTCTAGCATAAGCATAGTGTCTGCAATAGTAATAAATAGCGGGGTTCGGTCCCAAAACATCGTACGGAATTGAGTTTAGACTCAAATTGTAGGTACATTCTTCATATTAAGGATCTCCAAATTGTACATTTCTGTCATCTGGTTACAATTAGTTATCAGTATTCTTATAAAACATATATTTGCCTTCAATTTAATTCACAAAAGTGTCTGGGTCTACCCCCAGAAACTTGGTGAGTCAGAGATCACATGTCCTTCCTTCCAGGCAAAGCACTGTTTACAGATACACATCAAATCAGCATATTCTATTCAATTGAAAGAGTCTATTGTGTTGTTTCCTGCAGGCTGCAGGGATGTCCCCTCCCTCCCAATCAGCAGGGCCATGTGATATCATGGGCTGTTGCTGGGAATGCTAGGTGTTAAGACTTCCCATGAACAGAAGGCCTCTTGAACTGTTAATTGAATCAGGCTGCCTTTTTGTGAGGGCCTGGGAACAGCAGGGGGTGAGAATTGTCATTAATCAGCAAGCCTTTGAAGTCCCAGCTAGCTCAGGATCATTTTACAACTCCTGAAATACAGTTCTCCTATCAGAGTTTAGATCGCTAGCGCCGGTTAGTGTCCAATTCAAGTACTGCACCTATTTTTGGCAACTGTCTTGAATTAATAAATTAGAAAAAGAGAGGATTTTACTTGATAGTATATGATCCTTGCTTGACATGGCATTGATGTGGATCTGCAGTAGGGTAAAGTAGAACACTCAACCAGAGTTGGATTTTTGTTTGGTGGTTTCGTGCCCATGATTTTAGCAATTTTTGACATTAATAAAAACAGATTTTGAACAGAACCATCTTTCTTTGCACTGAGTTTTGCTCTGTGTGTAGTCCATCACACTCGCACTGGTGGACAGCAGGTGAGGTGGCCATTTTGGTGTGCGCAAAACTGCACGGTTTTCCTGGATTCTGGCGCAAATGTGGGCTTTTCCACCATCTTGGATTTTCTAAGCCCACAGCACCAAATGTTGTAGGATAATAGTTCAAACGTGGGTCAAGACACCCGGCAACTAGTGTTAGAATCCTTCTTGTGCTGATTGTCTTACCTGTGTTTCAAAACCATGACTGCATAGTGATTCTGAATAACTAAAGTAAATCCCAGGAAGAAGTAGTTTATCCACAACAGAACGGGTTACGCTGATCACATGACTGGAAGATCCATCTGTGGCATTCTCTTTTTCATAGTCATAATATAGTCTAATAAAACCCATCTGTCATTTTCAAAAGCGCCTTTCTGTTTTCAATTTCTCGCCTATTTTGCAAAAACGCCTCTCACTAAAACTATTATGCTCACCTGGTTCCATGGGGACGCCACCCAGCAGTTGGGACTCAGGTATCCTTCTCTGCGGTTCCCAGGTGTGACCAGCGGGAAGGTTTTGCCTGGAATACAGGTGGGCAATGTTCAAGACTGGGCAACTGGGGTAAACAGTCCCCCGCCTCACTGGACCTCTCCTCACCTTGTTTTTAATGCAGGTTTGTTCTCCGTCCTGCCTTCTTGGCAGGGGCGCGTTGTGCTTGGTGGGCGTTTGCAATCGAGTTACTTCACTGATGCTGGCCCGCTTTGAGTCTTTCAGGTAGGTCTTATTGCTGTGCTATATTATTGTCTTTGCATGCCTTTTTGGTTTAACTAATGTCTTTTCTCTTCCTTAGGTGTGCGGAAGTCCAATATGTGGCATAGACTGAATTGCGTCTCGCCGGTAAGTAATGGTGTTTTTAGAGGACCTTGATGCGGTGAGTAGGCGCTGAGCGCAGCACTATGATGCCTTGCCTCTTGCTAACCTGTTGTCTTGTCTTCCCACAGGTCGCAGTGCTCACCCAGTGTATGAAATTCCTCAGGCGATGCTGGTCGAGGAGCGGCTTGCGAGGTAAGCTTTTCGGCACCGTTCATTAAATTGTAAAAATGTCTAATGCCTTGTTTCTTCCTTTTTTACAGATCCGTCAGTTCGGGAGGAGCGCTGGTTCCAGGATGCTGATCTCAAGAGCCGTGGACAGCTAACAATGATATTACCGGTAAGCTGCTGCTGCTAACAATGTCCTTTTTATCCTTAACAGATGCTTTTCTTCCGAGGTTCGCGGGTGCAGCTGAACACGGTGAGCATCACGTTGCAGAATTTCAAAGTAACGCGAAGCGCGAAGTCGGGTGTGGTTTAAATAGCTCCAAGAAAGTAGTCCAGGTAAAATAGTTCCTATGGTACCACACCCACAAATACTATACCGCATAGCTTGGTTCCAAGGAGCCAAGCTTTGTGGATGCCTCCATGTTGATTGACACTGAAATAAAGTAGTTCCCAATACAAGTCCTTTATCAAGTATGAGCCTGGCGCCAAAGGCCCCAGGATTGAACCCAAGAAGGCCTAGGCCAAGGATGCCTGGTTTTAGTGGAGACCCTTCATGGCCCATGGGCTTTCCAGGGGGTCTTCTGGATGGGGCTCGTGACAGCACTCCCCCCAAGGCCCTTTCAAGGTGTTCCTCCTGTCCGGCCCAGGTTTAGTTGGGAAGTTTCGATGATAGTATTTGATCAGACGTGGCGAATTAATGTTTTCACAGGGTTCCCAGGATCTATCTTGGGGTCCAAATCCTTTCCAATCAATTAGATAGTATAGCTTCCCCCTTGAATACTTAGAGTCCAGTATGCCTTTAACTTCGAATTCTGGTTCTCCGTCAACAATAATGGGTTTTGGTGGTGTTCCAATCCATGTACCAGGCTGCTTTGGTTTTAAAAGGGACACATGACATACCGGATGGATTTGTAGGTTGGATGGTAAATCGAATTTGACGGCCGCTGGATTAATAATCGCCTTGATGGTGTAGAGTCCTAAGTACCTGGGTTGAAAGGTTCGGGTTCCTTTGATGGGTATAAACCTGGTGGCCAGCCAAACCTTGTCCCCTACTTGGTAGTCTGGGGCCTTTTTCCTGTGTTGGTCGGCAATTTGTTTTTGCTTGACTTTGGCGCGAATTAGATGTTCTTGGGCCTTTTTAAAAGCCTGAGTGATGTTGGTGTGAAGGGTTTTTACTGCTGGCATTTCCAAGCTGGTTGGGAGACCCACTTCTGAGCTACGTGGGGGTCTACCATATAGGGTGTAAAAGGGTGTTTGTCCGGTACTGGAATGCAAGGAGTTGTTATATGCGTTCTCGGCTATCCATAGTAAGTCCTTCTAGTCTCTTAATTCATGGTGCAACATGCATCGTAGGTATTGCTCAAGGGTCTGGTTGGTTCTCTCGGTCTGACCATCCGTTTGGGGGTGATGGCTAGTGGCTAGCCGGACGTCAATTTGCGCCATTGCACAACACTTTCTCCAAAAGTTAGAGACAAACTGGCTACCTTGATCGGAGATCAGGACTGATGGGAAGCCATGTAGTTTAACAATACCGTCCAGAAATACCTTGGCTAGAGTGGATGCGTCAGGGAGGCCTTTCAGCGGAATAAAGTGTGCCATATTTGAGAATAGGTTTACAGCTACAAGAATGGTGTTAAACCCTTGACTGGAAGGTAGGTCAGTGATGAAGTCGAGGGAAAGAGTGTGCCATGGTGCAGGAGGAATGTACAAAGGTTTTAGAAGGCTAGATGGTTTTTGTTTTTGCGACTTGTTTTGTGCGCAGACTCCCCAAGACTGTATGTATTGGATGATATCTCTATGGCAGGTAGGCCACCAGAAGTTCTGTTTTACCTTGGCTAAGGTCTTGGTAATTCCAGGGTGTCCTTCGATCAAAGAATCGTGATAACCTGAAATGATTTGTTGCTGTAAGTCCTTGGTGGGTATGTACAGACGACCCTTTAAAAAAGGGTAAGTGATCTTTGATGGAATATTGTTCCCCCTGTGCTTGCCATGCAAGGAGGGCATCCGGATTCATGGTTTGTTGAATTTCTTTTCCCAGTTCCACTTGGATTAAGGCCATAGTGAGGCCTACGAGTTTGTCTTCGGGTATGATGGGGAATGGGTCTGGGGTCGTATAAACTATGTCATCAGTGCCAGTACGAGAGAGTGCGTCAGCTTTTCCATTCTTGACCCATGGTCGATATGTAATGACATAATCATATTCGGCGAAGAAAAGAGCCCACCACAACTGGCGTGAAGACTGGGCTTTAGCTGTTTTAAGATATTGCAGATTTCGGTGGTCCGTGATAACTGTAATGGTGTGTCTGGCCTCCAGAAGGTAGTGTCGCCAAGCTTTAAAGGCGGATTTGATTGCCAAGAGTTCTTTGTCCGTAATGGCATAATTTACTTCTGGAGGTGAGAACTTCTTCGACCAGAAGGCCACTGGATGTAGCTGGCCAGTGTCAGGATCTCTTTGTGAGAGGACAGCTCCCATTGCTATACTAGAAGCGTCCATTTCCACGATATAAGGAAGATCAGGGCGTGGATGTCGCAGGATTGGCGCTGAGGTGTACCTTTTCTTAAGTTCCTGAAAAGCTTTTTCTGCTTCTTTAGTCCAGGCACATTTTTTGTTATTTTTTCGTAGTAATACAGTGATCGGGTGTACAACTTGGGAGAAGTCTGGTATGAACCGGCGATAGATGTTCGCAAAGCCCAACATACTTCGCACTCCTTTTACTGACGTTGGTGATGGCCACTTCAGAATGGCGTCAACTTTATGCAGGTCCATCCTGATGCCTCCTGGAGTAAGGATAAAGCCTATAAACTCTACTTCGGTTACATGAAAGAAACACTTTTCAAGCTTTGCATATAAATGATGTTCACGAAGCATGGTGAGGACTGAACGGACATGCTTGATATGATCCTGTTTTGAGGTTGAGTACACTAGGATATCATCTATGTACACTAGGGCGCAGACATCAATTAACTCTCTCAAGATGTCATTCATGAAATATTGGAATGCTGTCGGAGCGTTGCATAACCCAAAGGGCATGACTTGATATTCGAATAAACCATATTTGGTACGGAAAGCAGTTTTCCATTCGTCTCCGCTTCTGACCCGGACCAGGTGGTACGCTCCCCGAAGATCCAATTTGGTGTAAATCTGAGCATCTTTAACCTGGTCCAGCATTTCTGGTATAAGTGGCAAGGGATAACGGTTCTTTACAGTGATCTGGTTTAATGCGTGGTAGTCAATACAGGTCCTTAAGTCCTCTTCTTTTTTCGGCACGAAAAACAAAGGACAGGCTGCAGGGAACTTCGATGGACGGATGAATCCGTTTGCAAGGTATTGGTCTAAGTAAGACTTCAGATGAAGATTTTCAGGTTCCGTAAGAGCATAGATTATACCACAAGGGACTTGAGCATCAGGAACAAGGTCGATTTGACAGTCATAAGGCCTGTGCGTCAGGGTGTTTGCTTGGTCCTTCTGGAATACATCCTGGAAATCGCTGTATTCCTTTGGTAAGATATTAGTTACACCCATGGTTGATGTTGTCGCTCCGGGAGTTGCAGAAATACTGAAAGCTGGTTTCTGTTCTTCATAATAACAGGCTGGAGAGCAGTCACTGGGGAAGGTTAATTTCCTGGCCTGCCAGTCAATCAAAGGGTTGTGAGCGACTAACCATGGCATCCTTAGTATAAGCCGGAATTCAGGTGCCTTGATGAGATCTAACGAAATGAGTTCCTGATGCCCGTCCTGGCACAGCAAGGTTATCTCGGCTGTGCATTGTGTTACGGGTCCAGAAGCGATTTCGGTCCTATCTACCGTAGTCACCTTGTCTGTAGTCGGCTTACAACATAAGGGAAACCCCATCTCTGCAGCCAGGTCTATATAATTCCCGACTGCTCCACTGACCTCTACGTTTGCCGAGCTGGGTAGTTTCCAATTTAGATTCTTTCTCTTCATCTTTTTCGGTGGCCCGACGATCTTCCTTGTAGGTTTCACCGGGCAGTCCTTCAGGAAATGCCCAGGTTTTCCACAATACAGACATAACTGATGTTGCCTTCTTTTACCTCGCTCTTGTTTTGTTAATGGAGGTCGCACCCCCCAAGTTGCATGGGCTCCACAGTGCTTTCTTGTGCTCGGGTTACATTGTCTCTAGACCGAACATACACAGCCCGAGGATCCATTCTGGAACGATCTGCCTTTCGGTCTTGCAACCGGTGGTCTAGTTGTACGACCAGATTTATGAACTCAGAACAGTCTCGAGGAGGATCAACTACTTGAGCTAGAACGTCTTTTAATTCACCTCGTAAGCCCCAATGAAACAACATGGTTCTTTTGTTTTCAGGCCACCTAGCTTCGGCAACCAATCTGTTGAAAGTAGAAATGTACGTTAACAGGTCCTGATTCCCCTGTCGGAGGGAAAGGAGTTCATTGTCCACTGATTGCTCTCGGGTATGGCGAGCAAAGCGTTTCTCCATTTCCCTCTGAAATCCCCCAAGGTCATGTAATAAAGGATCATCATGGGTCACCAATGGTACAGACCAATCTGCTGCGCTACTGCTCAGGTATGATAAAACAAAGGCTACCCGAGTTTGGTCGTTTGGGAATGCTCCTGGCCTGCAAAGAAAATGAAGGCGACACTGATTCATGAAAGCTGCGTATTTCCGTGGATCACCTGTAAACCGCTCCAGTGGTGCCAAAGGAACTGTTCCTGGTAGCATAATTTGTACCGGAGTAGAGGAAGTGGATGGCAGGGTAGGATTCTGCATCGTCGGGTTGCTTCCAGGCAGAGGTGTCTGTCCTGCTTGCGATTGCAAGTATTGTCTGCTAATGTCTTCTGTGCGATTCTTAGTCACTATTAATTCTCTTCGGAGAGGGTTAGTCTCCTGTTGGGCAGAATGAACCTCGGCGCGCAGTTCTCCTATTAATTGGGCCAATTGGTCTAATTCCAAGGTCTCCATGTCACCCAGGTGGATTGGTTTGGCAAGCTTCGCATTCTGTTACGCTCACCTGGTTCCACGGGGACGCCACCCAGCAGTTGGGACTCAGGTATCCTTCTCTGCGGTTCCCAGGTGTGACCAGCGGGAGGATTCTGCCTGGAATACAGATGGGCATTGTTCAAGACTGGGCAACTGGGGTAAACAGTCCTCCACCACCCTGTATGCCCGCGGCCTCACTAGACCTCTCCTCACCTTGTTTTTAATGCAGGTGTGTGCTCCGTCCTGCCTTCTTGGCAGGGGCGCGTTGTGCTTGGTGGGTGTTTGCGATCGAGTTACTTCACTGATGCCGGCCCGCTTTGGGTCTTTCAGGTAGGTCTTATTGCTGTGCTATATTATTGTCTTTGCATGCCTTTTTGGTTTAACTAATGTCTTTTCTCTTCCTTAGGTGTGCGGAAGTCCAATATGTGGCATAGACTGAATTGGGTCTCGCCGGTAAGTAATGGCGTTTTTAGAGTGCCTTGATGCGGTGAGTAGGCGCTGAGCGCAGCGCTATGATGCCTTGCCTCTTGCTAACCTGTTGTCTTGTCTTCCCACAGGTCGAGGTGCTTACCCGGTGCATGGAATTCCTGAGGCGATGCTGGTCGAGGAGCGGCTTGCGAGGTAAGCTTTTCGGCACCGTTCATTAAATTGTAAAAATGTCTAATGCCTTGTTTCTTCCTTTTCTGCAAATCCATCAGTTCGGAGCGCTGGTTGCAGGATGCTGATCTCAAGAGCCATGGACAGCTAACGATGAAATTACCGGTAAGCTGCTGCTGCTAACGATGTCCTTTTTCTCCTTAACAGATGCTGTTCTTCCGAGGTTTGCGGGTGCAGCTGGACACGGTGAGCGTCAGGTTGCAGAATTGCAAAGTAACGCGAAAAGTGTTATCCCAGTCGGGTGTGGTTTATATAGCTTCAAGAAAGTAGTCCAGGTAAAATAGTTCCTATGGTACCACACCCAAAAATACTATACTGCATAGCTTGGTTCCAAGGAGCCAAGCTATGTGGATGCCTCCATGTTGATTTACACTGAAATAAAGTAGTTCCCAATAGAAGTCCTTTATCAAGAATGAGCTTGGCGCCAAAGGCGCCAGGACTGGCCCCAAGAAGGCCTAGGCCAAGGATGCCTGCTTTTAGGGGAAACCCTTCCTGACCCATGGGCTTGCCAGGGGGTCTTTTGGATGGGGGTCGTGACAAAAACCTTTGTAACTCTTTCAGTTTTAAAGATAGAAACGAAATTTCAACTCTCCCTGATACCTAACATCCTTAGCTATCTCCAAAACTAAGAACCAACCGCATCGCTGAACAGTGTATTTGACCCGTTTTTCTTCAATATCGCATGGTAAAAGTTTGGCGCAAATTTGCAAAATTCCCAAGTTTACACGTGTCAATTCCCCATTTCTAATTGCTTTTTCCATCAGACCCTGATCTCAAGTGCGTATTGTTGTTTATATTGGGCCTCATTACGACCCTGGCGGTAAGGGGTTAACGCCAGCGTTAGCTGCGCCGACCCCTTACCGCCAATTACGAGGTCCCTTAGCGCCATGGCGCTTTTAACACCTGCTTTTAGCAGGTGTTAAAATCCATGGCGCTAAGGGACCATGGAGTTAATTACGCCACCGTAATTTACGGTGGCGTAATTAACGCCTTCCCCACTCCCATTATGCCCTATGGGGCAAAAATGGGAATGGGGAAGGGTAAATGGGGATTGGGGACTTACCGCCCCGCCGACCTCGGAATGGGGCGGTAAGTCCGCCAACCACCATGGCGTAAACGTAGTTTACGCCATGGTGGTAAAGTCACGGCCCAGGCGGTAACTTACCGCCTGGGTCGTAATGAGGCCCATTATAGCTTATGTATGTTAGGACCTGATTAGTGTTGCTTTCTTTAGAACTTGTCTCCATTTAAGCATTTTTGCAGATTTTTTTAGTCTTTCACAAAGCCAGTTTTCATCTGCCAGTTTACAAGTGTCATTTGCCAAAATGGTTTTCCTCTCTGGTTTAGGGAGGGATGATTGCCTATAACTAATGGGGGTCATTCCGAGTTTGGAGGTAGCCATGGTGCTGTTAGCACCATGGCTGCCTCCAAACTCGGGTCTGGGTCCGTGGTGTCGGAATGGAACTTACCGGGACATTCCGACCTATGCAGACCTGGTAAATCCCCATTTCAAAAACCATTCCCCATTCCCATTTGAGCCTCCATAGGGCTCAATGGGAATGGAGAAGTAGCTAATAATGGGCCCGCAAATTGCGGCCCCGTTATTAGCTCCATGGTCCCTTAACGGGTCCTGCTAAGGCCGGCTGGTAAAATCAGCCGGTCCTGGTGGGACCCACTAAGGGGCCTCGTAATAGGGCGGTAGGGGGTTAACAGCACCGTCATTCTTACCGGTGCTGTTAACTCCCTATCGCCAGGGTCGGAATGATCGCCATTGTGTTTCATTCCTGAAAACCTGCTGATTACTCACATTGGTGAAGGACTGCTCAATTGTATTTAAACACAACTTTGCAGGGGGGACATTAACCTAAACTTTATTGATGTGCAAAACAAACTGTTCTTTTTCCCTGTGTTTTTGATGTTGCTTCCTTATAAGTGAATTCAATTGCTTTGTTTATCTTTCTGAATTTTATTGTCACCCTTTGTGTGATTGCTGCCCCATATATATCTAACATTAAACCTATGTGTGATTAAATATTAAATAAATAAATAAATATTTACCTTTACAAACTAGCCTGATTCCTGGTTCAGTGTGACCTGGTGTGTATTTTAAGAATGGTTTGATATGAGTGGTATATCACTCAGAATATTGAACTTATAGACAAAAATAAAATAAGGGTTTCATTTGCGGACTACATACTAGGCGAGACTTGGGTCTCGTGTCAAGGCTGTGAAACAAACCCTTCACTTTACTTGGACTTCATTTCGGCAGTGTCCTGTTGTCAAGTGTGTGCCAGATTGCAACCTTGTCTATAAGTGACGTGAGTAAAACAATCCTTGAATCTCGCCAAACGGTATTATGTTCACGATCATTTAAAAGGCAGTCACAGTGCTGACTTGCGTCTATTTCATTGAGTGACATGGACATGTACACATCTGCTGTTATGATTGCCCTAACATGGGCTTCTGTCAGTTCTTCCTCCCATCCTCACCTCTACACTGTTTGGAGTGGATGGAGGGACAGCAATCCTGCTGTATTCTTAAAAGCAGGTCAAAGGTGGTACTATAATCTTGCAGCCAGAGGAGCTAGCTCTCAATACTCAGCAAGAGGCAATGTCATCAACGTTGGCTTGTGGTCAGTTGCTACCAAGTTGCACAGTTCTAAAGGCTGGCATCCCAGACTACTGCCATGCCTCCGTTTCTCATTGTGAATACTTGTGTTCTTTTGATGTCAAACTTGCATAGGACATGGGCAATTGGCGATCATTCTCATCATTTTGCAGTAGAATAGCTCCTAATCCAACAGGGCTGGCTCTTTAACTATCATGAACGTATGATCAATATTACAAAAGAGCTATGACTGAGTTTGTCACTGTGACCTGACATACAGCATCTTCTGCAGTATCCTGTTGCCATGGAATGCCTCTCCTGATGAGTTCTCGGAGAGGTGTAGTTAGCTTATCATTGCTCATTCCACAGACATTCACCATCTCTATGAAACTCTTTACCTCTGTTGACACGGGAGATTCCATATTGTCCTGTACCTTGAGAGGGTCCAATGGCATTCATCCTGCTTGGAATGTTTGGCCAAAAAATGTGATGTCTGTTGGAATTTGCATTTTTTCGTGTGAAGTTTAGACCTTTGTGTCAGGACAAGAGTCCATATCTGACTGCTCAGACTCCTGAATGGGCTCACCTCAGCACAGGGTTTGAACAGCTTTGAGCCACAAGTCTTAGAGGATGATTTGGTCCAGTAGAGGAATGGCCTGTTGCTGTGGGAGGCCAGTTAACAGTGGTCCCCAGGTGGCAGTCCAAATGTAGGGGCAAAAACTCGTTTGGTGACAAAAGCCCCGAATAATGACAGTTCAAGTTCAGGATACCAACATAAGCCAAGTAGATGAATCCAAGAATATTCAATAACCAGCATCAAAAGGAAACAAACAGAATCTCATGAGGAGGAACTAGGACGAAGAGGAGATACTGGAGTAGAAGGCAGCGATGAGGATTCCAAGGAGGAAGGCAGGACGAAGCACAAGAAAAAAGGCAAGGACAAGGCAATGGAGGCAGAATGAAAGATATGATCGGAGGCAAGAGACAATATCAAGAAGAACAGGAAAATAAACTGCAGAGTATACCTGCAAGGAAGCTGCTTTGCAACGCCAGAAACCTGAGTTCTGCAATCCGTATGACTTCCAGGAAGCAGCATGCAATGCAGTGACATTAGAAAAACTAGACCGTCAACCAGAGTTTCCTTCTAAGAGCGCAACGGGCACCAAGACGTCACAAACATTTAGGAAGAATGACACCTTGTTCATTGGGTCTTTGCCGCACATTTGTAAGTCTTGACAGGTGTTGCGGGGTGGTGGAGTATACTAAAATGTTGTTACTCATGTTTATGACCCTCATTATGTGTTGGGAAATATCCACAACATTCCAAAGCTGAGCCACTTATATCAGAAGAGCCCTATATGGGAAGAGAATGTTGTGATATGCCATATGGTGTGATTTGGGTTGTTGTGGAATCTGATGATACCCAACCTGAAGATCAACTGTGGAGAAATAGCATGCACCCTGCAGGTCTACTAGCATATCATTCAGGTCAGCGTGGAGTATTGTTCACTGCATATGACTTTGTATAGGATCTGCATGTATACGCATAATCTTACCACCTCAGGATGTTTGATTTTTGCGTGAGAACCATGGCCAAGAGCTATAGAGTGGGACAGGATGCTCTTTTTGTGATGTCACTGGTTTGTCACTGGTTTTGATTGTAAGTTATTTTCTCTCCTTCAGTGATCTGAGGTGGACATGGACTCAACCAAGTCATAGAACAGTAGTCTGTATACTTTAATCTATTTCAAGCCATACAGGAGGTGTTTTCAGACAGCCAATTCCTTCAAATAAGCAGTAGAAGATGGCAATGAGCTAGGCCATATCCTCTTAATCGAACTGTACCAGGATTAAGTCATCTGATGCATTGCAGCTTAGTAGAGTATTTTGTCAAAAACCATTACATAGACCTTTGCTTGTATAGAAGGTGGAGGCTGCAATACTGATGATGTGAATGTGCATTAAGTGGCAGTAGCATGTTACCTTCATATTTGTAAATCCATGTGTTTGAGGGTTGCAGCTTTGGTCTCAGACAGAGACTACTGAAGTGTGGTTCCAACAAGACATTAACAGACATTTCTGTTTCCACACTCAACCAAAAAGAGTGTCTCTCCAATCATAACGTGGCACCTGGGTTGATGTTTCTTTGATGATGTAACTCAAACTACTGTTGAATATGTCCTCCTCCTCAATCTCAAGTAATTCTCTTTGGACACTTCTGGCAGGTGGTTTGTAAAAGAGTTATTGTATTGAAATTGCATTTTTGTGATTGTGTGTTTGTCGTAGTTCATTTTGATATTCCTGGCTCTGTGATGATGATCTGCAGGCCTTTCCAAAGTGGTTGAGTTTGCCACATTGTTTGCATGGCAAACCTTGTGCAAGACAGTCATCCTGATAGGGCTATGTGCCAAAAAACAAGAAGCAGGATCTGGGTGATGGCCAGCTGTTTCATGTTCTATAAATTTGCCACCTAAAGGATCTTCGTGTGGGCAGGAAATTCCTGACTTCCCTTTACCTGGACTATTCCAATTGAAACTACAATATTTTCTAAACAGAGGTGATCTAACTCATGCAATCTTGCTAGAGGTTGGATTCTCTTGAGCATCATACCAGGTTTATGTAGGCTACATTTCAACAATTTTTCTGAGGAACATCCTTGAATGATCTGCACCCATAATTTTTCAACTTCATCTCTAAGTATGCAGGTAAGTGCCAGGGATCACAGGTGTGCCTAATATGCACCCATGTGTTCTGTTTGGTTTTGGACTTATTGTTGAAATTTAAACCACTCATAGATGACATTGATCAATGAGGTTGGGAATGTTGTTAATACTGTATGCTCAGCATCAGCAGAGATGTCTCACACTGGTAGCTTTAGTTTAGTTTAGTTTAGTTTAGTTTAGTTTAGTTTAGTTTAGTTTATTTATGTATAGAGCATGCCAAGCCCGGAGGCATTTGTGAACCTATGCTTACAGGTTACAATCAAATACAGAACAAGGAATACAGCAGTATGGTACACAAGTTTTACATGTATATAACAGGCATGTATTTACATTCAAATATACATCAGACTAAAATTACATACATATATACAAGCTTATGTGGTTATGCAAGCAGAATGAGGTTTTGCTAATGTAGCCATGATTTGACCTTTTTTTATGAATAGGGAGTAAGAGGGTTCCTTTCTTAGTGATAGCGGGAGGGCGTTCCATTTCTTTGCTGCTAGGACTGGGAAGCTGGCCACGCCTGCTCTTTGGAGCTTAAATGAGGGATATTGATGCAATGGCCCTCATTAGAAGTCAGGCGGGGGACCATGGTGCTATTAGCACCATGGTCCATGCCGGATTCCGCCATGGTGGATGGCGGAATTACCGCCCCATTCCAAGGTGAGTGGGGCGGTAATTCCCCATTCACCATTTGCCCTTCCCCATTCCGATTTTTGCCCCATAGGGCATAATGGGGATGGGGAAGGCGCTAATTACTGCACCGTAAATTACGGTGCCGTAATTAGCACCAAGGTCGCTTAGCGCCTTGGACTTTAATGCCTGCAAAAAGCAGGCGTTAAAGTGTGAATCAGGCGTTAAGGGTTAACGGCGCCGACGGCGCTGTTAAACCCTTAACGCCTGACTTGTAATGAGGGCCAATGTGTTTGGACTATCCTGGTAGGCCGTGTTGTAGTGTGTTGGGTGATAGTATTGACCAGGTAATTGGGCACCTGGTTAGAAAGGCACTTGTGGGTGAGGGACAGTGTTTTGAGTGTGATTCTTTCATTCACGTTGAGCCAATTTAAGGAATGTCTAATTTCAGAGATATGTTGTTTCCTTGAGATATTCAAGGATCCTCTAATGGCGTTATTTTGCATAACTTGCATTTTATTGAGGTTCTGTTGTGAGGTGCCGAGATAGAGTGCATTACAGTAGTCGAGCTTTCAATGAACTAAGGCTCTTGCTGTTGTAGTGCAGTTGCTGTTAGGTAAGGATGGCAGGCTGTGATGAGCTTACATGTGTAAGCAGAGGAAGAAGCCAATGCGTTGGTTTGTCTTGTTAACGTTAGTGCGGAATCGATGTAGATTCCTAAAGTTTTCACAACATTGGAGACATTAATAATGTTGCCATCAATATTAAAGGATGTAAATAGCCCATCCAATTTGTCCAGCATGATAGGTTAGCCCAGCAGGAGCAGCTCTGTCTTATCATTGTTAAGACAGAGCCCATGCTTCACCATCCAGGCTTGGATAAAGTGGTAAATGTCATTGAGTGTCCTACTGTCCACAGTGTGATCGCCAGTGATAGGGATGAGTATCTGGGTGTCATCCGCATAGCTAGGATACGTGACCCCCATATAGTCAAGATGATCAAAACGTGGCTTGGTGAACACATTGTAGAGAGTAGGAGACATGCATTACCCCTGAGGGACCCCGCAGGTAACTGGAGTCGGTGTAGCAGAGGCTGAGGGCACAAATACCCTCATAGATCGATTATTAAGGAAGGACCCAATCCATGCTTTTGCCTGGTCATAGAAGTGCGCAGCAGATGAAAGGTGTTTGCATAGAATTTTATGGTCCACCAAAGTTGTAGATGCTAGTAATCTGGTATGGATATTACCTGCTTCTGCGTGTGGATTACGTCAGAAAATCAGCATCTTTTGTTAATCAGGATGTCGTTGAGCACTTAGGATCGGTATGTAGTCTAGAAAAAGCATATAGGTTGTGTTTATGAACTGTAAGTGTTCACTGTTGTGCTACCCTGTCTGATTTCTCTCTTTCATCTTCTCTATTTTTCTTACCTTTCCGGTTCTGAAAGTCTCTTGTTTCCTACTTTCAAAGCAGAACATTTGCTTATCGAAGGTGTTTACAGGTTGGTTTTTGCGATGTAGCGTGATTGTGTGATATCAAGAAATAATGGTTCTCTGTAATACAATACAAATGATATCATCTATCTCTAACTTCTGTACGAAATAGTTAGGGAAATCAGACAGGGTAGCACAATAGTGAACACTTACAGTCCATAAACGTAACCTATATGCTTCAACGACGAAGATCTAGTTCCATATATTAGAATTGGAACTGAATTGATACCTCCTGACGAATGTCCCACACGAAAGTGGAGGTCAGAAACATGTTGAGTCTTTAAGTCTAGTAATAATATATCTATAAACTTATATGAACACTAATGAAGTTTTGTCTAACCTCAATAAGATCATAACGAGCATAGAGGCCGACACATAACGAACTGAGTGATTTCTAGACTCAGCTACCTCCTAAAAAAGAAAATTATTGATGTCACTAAGACTGTAGTTGTTTTTTTACATAATAGTTTTAAATATTGTATGCACTGTAATGTTTTTCTAATTTTTCTAGAAATGTACCATTTATACATATTTTTATCATATTGTGAATAAATGTATGTGCTCTTAAAAATAATCATTGTACTTTTGGTATATCTGTTGATAATATCCTACTACATCACTAATTTATGATGCATTTGTCATCACCATGTGTGATTTTTTTGCATTACCTCTTTCCCTGGTCTCATAACACCAACAACACCTGGATCTGACCTCTCAAGATTTCATCCATATGCCCTAAGCAAGCTCACTTGAAATATTAATATAACATAGTGAAGAGGTTGTTCCCACCTTCTCACATGAATACCTCAGGTTTCCCTGGTTTCTTCTTCCTTTGCACCACTGCCTCCAAACATATGCTCTCTTTTACATGATTTAGAAAAATGCAAATCGGACGCATATACAATACACAGCATTTTAGAGGAAATTAAAGGATCATGTATTCTAGTCCATTAGAAACCAATTGGAACAGCATCTCAGGTGATGTCATCCCCATTCTTCCTCTACATTTCCTGCATAGCTGTGAAGGCAAGTCACTTTTTATGCTCATGCCAGA
The DNA here is from genome assembly GCF_040938575.1 of Ambystoma mexicanum. Lineage (NCBI taxonomy): Eukaryota > Metazoa > Chordata > Amphibia > Caudata > Ambystomatidae > Ambystoma > Ambystoma mexicanum. The sequence goes on along the minus strand of NC_090935.1, from coordinate 952,280,329 downwards.
GAATATGCAACACTCTATGGAAAAACAGCCAAGAGATTGCTTGCAAGGATAACAAAGTTTAATTGTACAAAGTGAAGGGGTCAGCAGAAGAGTCTGCTGCTCAAGAACATTCTCACTCCAAATTGATTGTTAGTACATTATGAATGGCCACAGCATCTCTAAGGATGTCACATGTAGGGTCTAAACCCAGACAGCTGATTGGTTAGACAGTATACATGGTCCTGCTCCATAGGAGATGCCAGGCTATGATTGGTTCTCACCTCTGCCATCTGTGGGTCTCCAAGTGGGTCAGCTGGGCTCATCTCTTTAAGTACCGGAGGGCAGGTGATTCAAATGTTGCTGTTTCACGGCTACTCTTCGCGAGCTAATGATACTACTTCATCATTATGGCATACACCTGGGAGGCTCATGGACTGGCATCAGGGGGAAGGGAAGAAATACAATCATGCTCAGGCACACATTCCGTGCTCTATCTCTATCGCACTCCTCGCACCCAGGGCTTCCACCTTGGTTTAGATCTATAATTTATCCCTGACTGGACCTCGTACTACAAAGGGCGTATGTATGGGAAGAGGTGACTTGTTCATGCAAGTTCAGGTTTATTATGGCCATTTGTTTTATTTCGGGTAGGCTGGGGTCACTCAATTATCGGGGAATGCAGGGACTTTTAGTTGTGATCAGTGATGGGTGCTATCTGTCCTGGTGGGCTGGATGGGGGTTAGAGGTCTGCTGTTCGCCTGGTTGTGATGAACTGGCATGACGAGGAGCCTGGTGCTGTCTCAAGGCCCTGCAGGGTGCCTTCCTCATTGTGAAACTAAATAGTGGCAACAATCAGGGAACAAGAAGACGTTTCTGTGGGAATTAGCAGCACAGGCTCATCTGTCTTCAGTGTTTGGGCTTGTTCATGTTTCTCTGTCGGGCCTAAGATTACCACGCAGCCATGTAGGGCTGCATTGGTCTTCTATAACTATAAAATGGCATCTCTTTATATGCACGCACTACATCTATGCATCTAGAATGCCAGTGATATTGTATCCAAGCTGAGTTTCTTTAACACAGCCCTTTACACCCTAGCACATCACGCTATTCATGGGGTTTGCCTCACTCTAGAGCGCATAGGGGTGTGGGACAGACTCATATCCATCCCAACATTTCCCCTTTCATTACTTATACAGTAACAAACTCTCTCCCATATTTGTGCTACTTTTCCCTTCTCACAGCAGCTTCATAGGGGGGCAGTCCCTTTATCGGCATCTATGTTCTACACACGTTGTAAGCTTTCTCCTGATTACGCATACTTTTCAGGTGTACATGTCATGTAAATGCAGACCCCATCCCCTGTCAGATCTACCCATACTTCTTTATAATGTTCAGGGTCTGTGAGAGGGACAATGGTTGTGTGGTACAGTTGGTCTACCTCATCTCCGTAGGGGATAGGATAGGGACCATGTAGTGAATGGGGTGGTCATTTTGCACTTCTATCTCCTTCATGCTACGAGGTACCTTTGGGGCGCCAATTGAGACCATCATCATTGTGATATCAGGCACTGCTTCGGCACAAAACCACCAGAGACCTAATAGACATTTGCAGAAGACACCAAAAAGAATACGACGATGGGGACCAGCATCTTTATCAGCATTGATAGCCAGGATCGAGCCCAGCTAAAAGCGAGTGCAAACCAATCTTCCACTTGGACACCAGCATATCTATTCATTGTGGCCCCTAGATCATACACTGCTGCGATGACATGTAACAAGGTCCCATTCTCAGCATCTTCAGAAGGTATGAATGTGCAGCATGAACTCACAATACTTTTGCACACACCACCCGCCATCGCCGTCAGCATGTTCAGCACAAACATGTCTGCACCGTCTTCAATCTCAGGGCGTGCAGCTTGACCCGTATGACATTGCACCCTTGTTGGGTGTCATTTGCCAACTGGATCATTTCCCAGCATACAATTTGGAGCCATTTGGCATTGGCTCGTGTTTGCACACCGGGTAGCAGTAAGGATGCAAAAAATGCCTCTGCTGGGGAGAAAAGGTTATATTCTTCAGGTACTTTTTTGAGTAGTTTGGATGAGTCTTTAGAGAAATAGTTTGATGTTTACATTTTCCTCCACAGTTGGTCAGATGGTTCTTTCTCAGGGAGAATGGGAAAGTCTGGTGGTGGCAGTGTACATGGTGCTGTGATTGTCAGGGGCACTGTGGGTGCTTTGTCGGGCAGTGGCCCCCCTTTCAAGTGTTCTTCTGGGACTAATAACAGGAAAGAGTGTAGCATAGCTAGCAAACGTTAGCCCCTCTATGAGGATGGGAGGTACAAGTATGCTTATTGGCCACACACCCAGTAGTAGTCCATTAGTGGTGATGTGCCCTTCTTTAGGTCTTGGATCAACACTGTTCTATTACATCGTTCATTTGAGCCGACAAAGACAGTTCCTTCACTGAAAAGTACAGTTCATAAGTCTTTCCTCGATGCACTTTCACTGGTTTCTCCATTGCTGCAATCTATGTCAGTTTCATGACATGTTCTGACCACGTCTGCACACAAGCTCATTCCATGCGAGCCACCGTTTTTTCCGGAAACCCCAGGAGTCCTTCGGTCCGGCAATTGAGGGTTGTTTCTTGCCACTTTTTGTTAATGTACTTTGCTTCTTCAAACACCAAATAGGGCTACTTTAGACAGTTGATGTTGGCCAGACTGGTTGTACACTTCTGGGCATCTGAATCGATGAGTTCTAAATGTATGTTGCATGCCAGGAAAGTGCCTTTGAGCCTAAATAGCGCAAGATGAATCAGGCATTCTGCCTCTTTAATTGGTATTTCTTGTGGTACTAGAACCTTGGGTGCCCCTGATGCATGTGATTTTAATGAGCATACGTAACAACTGCTATTAGTTGTTCGCCTACCCACTGCACTCATGTCAGAGTACCAACTGTTGGAGTGCTCGGGATGGTGGATATCCTTGACTGCATCCAGCCCTAGGCCATGATATTCATCATGCCGTGGTGCAATATATATTGTCTTGATAACCTATTCCTTTTAGTTATTATATGATATGATATCATATGATATTTTATTTGTATGGCGTTCATACACAAGTGTTTCAATGCATGTTGACCCTCTTTCTACATGCATTTATATAGTCCGCATTAAGCTAAGTGAGATGAGGTAGACTGGTTGTGCTCAGTTTTTAGGGTACTGTTGTGGATCTCGGAGGGGCCTTGCAAATGTCTGAGAGGTGTATCCAATATTGAACCCCCTTCACCTTCTCAGTGAGAGGGGTGGAAAATACAACCTCAAAGGGCCCATGGAAACTGGGATTGTTCCATTTTAATACAAAACCTATGACATACACCAGCTCCCCCGGCAACAGTGGTTGGGTTGGAGCTGTGTCAGCTGACTGATCCATAGTGTTTTGGGCATCATCTGGGTGTGATGGTGTGATTAGTCGTGAGATGCATTTGATTGCAAGTGTTAGATTTGTTACATATGCCTTGAATTCTTCTCCCAGAATTGTCCAGGCCCTCTGGGCATCAGATGCTTGCCTCACCGGGGAGATGTGCAAATGGAACAGTGCCAGGGGCAGGCAATGGACCCAGTTCTTTTTCAGAGTGTTACAGAGTTTCAAAAGTGTACTTTTGAGTAGGCCGCTGATCTGTTCCACAACACCATTTGCTTGGGGGTGATAAATAGAGCATATGCAGATGCCTAATTAAAGAGTTAATTGAAAAAGAAGTGAGTACTGTTGTCTGACCTGAGGACATCACACACTCCCCATCGGGGAAATACCTCATTCACAAGGAATTCCACTGCACTCTTGGCGTCTGGGTGGGCACATGGACCGGCCTCAACCCACCACGTGAAAGGGCACACCACCCCAATGAGATAGCGAGCTCCATTGCATCTCTCACCCATGTCTGCATAATAAATATGGAGCTTGTGGAACAGCCAGACGGGGTGGAGCTGGGTGCCTCATGATGTGCAGAGTGTCATACCTGTGCTGAACACTTGACAACCATTGTTGAAAGGTGTTCTTGCAGTTTTGGTATGAACCAATCTTCCAGTATCTCCGCTGCAATGTGTTGTTTGGAACTCTGAGAAGGGTAGTGCAACTGCTCAAACGCTGGGTGTAATAGTTCCACGGGCATCACTACTACCTTTTCAGTGCACTGTTGTCTCCATAAGAGGTCAGTTGGAGATTGCACATACCCACGATTGAGCCAGTTTTCAAGTTCTTCCGCAGGTGCCCTACACTGAAGCTCTATTATTTGTGCTATGGGCAAGGCTGTATTCGGGTCTGCTTCTGGTCTCATGGTGATGGCTGAGATGACGTATTCAGCAAGTGTGGGCACTGGGAGATATGCTGCTGCTTTTGCTGCTGTGTCGGCGGCAGCCTTTCACAGAAACATTTCATTGTTGTTGTTTGTGTGTGCTGGGCATTTGACGACCTCCACTACAGATGACTATGCAAGGGCGGAAACAAGGGTATTGAGCAGTGCTACATGTTGCACTGGTAATCCATCTGCCCGCCTGAAGCCCCTCCTTTTCCAGCATGAAAGACCTGCATGCACCATTGTGGTGATGTAGGCAGGGTCGGAAGAAATGGTGGCGCAACACCCTGGTAACGCCCGAAGCGCTTCAATGAGTGCTATGAGTTCTGCAGACTGTGCTGAGTAATGCATTGGTAACCTTTTCATTACTAGGGTTTCATATTCCCACACTTCTAAGCACAGCACTGCCGCCCCAGCATGTCTCTGCCTCTGCCTTGTGTCCTGATTGATTGATGCTGAACCATCAATGAATAATACTTTGCCCTCTTCTAAGGGGGGGTTCTCTGGCTTTGGGACGTCATCATCCTCCTCGCCCTCATAAGTGGCACAGTCATGTTGCGGTAAGTCTTTGCCTGTACATGGTTCTGTAGGAACGTGGCAGGGTTCACTGTTTTACGTCTCACAACATGGATATGTGGGCTTGAGAGGATCATTGTTTACTCTGATGCCCATTTGCTAGTGAGAGTGGACTTGGATCATTCTAAGATAGCAAATACTGAGTGTTTTACGTACAATGTTACTGAGCACCCCATCACGAATATGGAACTTTCCTTGATGGCAAAGGCTGCAGCAGCGAGAGCCTGTTTGCATGCAAATTTACCTTGCATCACTGAGTCTAGTGTACTACTGTAGAAGGCAAGTGGCTTGTGGCCCATTGTGCTTTTCTGCATGCATTGTCCTTTTCTGCATTAGTACCACTGTCATGAGTGTGCCATTTGAATGTGAAAATATGTAGCACTCCTGTGTGTAGTCTGGTGTGGCAAGAATCAGAGCAGTCAAAATCACTTCCTTTAGATCATTGAAACTCTGAATCATGTTTACAGTCCACTCTATTTTACTGTTTTCTTTTTGTGCTTCCTTGCAGCCCTGTAAGAGTGGTCTTGTTTATGCTGTGTAATCCAGAATCCAAGCCTTGCAATAGTTACACAACTCAATGAATTTTTGCATGTCCTTTACAGTAACCGGTCTGGCCATGGCACGCACTGTTGCTGACCTGTCAGGGATAATAATTTTTCTGTCTGCAGAAATGAGATGCCCTATTTAGAGTACTTCATGTTGGCAGTATTGAAGCTTCGCCTTGTCCACCTTATACCCTTTGTGAGCTAGCAGTTGCAACAGTGTAATGGAGTCTCTGTGACAGTTCTGTTCACTGTTACTGCATACAAACATGTCATCCACGTACTGAATTATTGTGCTGGGAACTTGGATGTTACCTAACTCTTCGTGCAGTATCCTGTTACATATGCTGGGGCTCTCGCAGTACACTTGGGGCAAACAAGTATGTTCATAGTGGTTTCTGCCATGTGTAAACGCTGTGAGATATTATGAATATGGGTGTAGGGGTACTGAGAAAAAGGCATTATTTAAATCAACCACTGTGAAATGGGTTGCTTACTTGTGGATGCTGCACAATATGGAGGCTGGTTTTGGAACAAGTGGAAATTCTTTCTGTACTACGTCATTAAGATTGTGGAAATCCTGGATCATTCTTCAACTGCCCCAAATGCATTTTTAATGGGGTATATGGCAGTATTGCATGGTGAGGTGGAGGGTACTGCGATCCCTTGGTGTACTAAGCCTTGTATCGTGTCTCTGATCCCTTCTTCTGCCACCCTTGACAAAGGGTACTGCTTCACCCAGGGTAACACTGCCCCTCCCTTTAGTGGGAGTCACTTCTTTCAACATCCCTACATTGTGTGGGTTGGTTGTCCATAACTGTGTGGGGACCTGTTGAAAGTCTGCTTGGCCGAACAGGGGTGAGACAGCAGCCAGTGGGCTTTGGACACTTTGATACTGAACCATAATCTCAGAGAGGATGCATGTTGTGAGTATTATTTCCCCATCGTTGTTGTACTCAAAGAGTTTGGCATCTGTCAGCTTCTTGAGGGGGACAGTGGGATCAATGCATAACACAATGCGCCACTGGCACCCCTTAGTATCAGTAGCTAGTACTGCATTTATTTTGGCCGACACCAGCAACCCCTCTAGATTTAAAGAAGATAGTATAGTGCCTGCCACTAGTTCTGGGGACACAACAGGTCGAATGTTGAAATCAGTTGGTACTCTCCAGCAAGGTTTGGTGATCAGTGGCACTATTTTTGCAAGCACTGTAATGCCATAAATGAGCGTGTCTGGATTTACAGGGATGCCTTTGCCTTGTACCACCATATAACGTTCCATGGCATGTATCACACACATTTTCCCTCATTGAACACATGCTAGGTGTCACGCAGATGATCCCTCTGTCTGTGAATGAGATTGTAATGTTCAGCTTGCTGAGTAGGTCTCTGCCAAGTAAGTTGACAGGAGAGCTCTCTGAATACAAGAGGGGAGACCATACAACCTTCCCCCCTACTTTTCATCCAAATTGTTTGTGCAGGGAACCGTCAAAACAGCCATATAGAATCCCTGTGTGTTCAGAGTTTTGCCTGATAATGGGAAGTCACCTTCGATGATGCACCACTTCTCAGCTCCTGAGTCCACCATGAAGATGAATTGCTTGTTCCCTATCTCTGCCCCCAACAACGGTTACTCTTCTGGATTCAGGGTAATTGACAGGACTGGACATGCAAGGGCTCTCTGTCTTAGTCTGGATATGTGTCTGTCCCCAGGAATGAAGAAGGGTTTCCCCCAACCACTGTAGCGCCTTCAAATGGGGCCACTGTGCCGTTTGGTGTGCATCCGACAGTGTTCATGTTTCCCGTTTGCTGCAGGTTTCGGTGGGGTTGATATTGTTGCACTGCTTGTTGTGGGTGTCGATGCGGGGTGTGAGTGGTTATCTGCAGGGGCATCTGTGTGTAAGCTTGCTGGATTTCATACAGTATTGAGAACATCCTAAGGTTCCCTTGCTCTGGGAGGGGCATAGTTTTTTTGATTGTCTTTATACCCCATACCCTGTCTACTCCGACACTCCCTTGAAAAGGGTCCCCACTTCCTGCATGTCCAACACTGACCCACACCTCCTCCTCTTGGTCCCATGCCCCCAAACCCCCTCCTTGCCCTCCTTTGGCCCACATGGTGGCTATCCTAGCATTCATAGCAGGAGGGCCGTACCCTTCCTCTTCTGTCTGTGCCGGTGTCAGTCCTCACGCCACCATGCTACTTTGGCTAATCTATTTTGTACTTGTTTTGTTTCCTCTGCCTGTTGTCTCTGAATTGTTTCTTTCTTGCACTCTTTTATTTTCCTACAACGGTGAACTATGATGCTTTGAATTTCCGGTCACACCTTTGCTTCAATCCCTGCCATTTTGTCAAGCATTTCCTGCACTTCCTTGGGTAGGTCCTGTTTCACTATGAAATAGAAAAAGGGGGTGGATTGGTCCTAGTCAATTTCTGCCCTCCACATTTCTTGGACCCTAAGAATAAACTGTGCAGCGTCCTCATAGTGCCCCATTGTACACTGCATGATGGACTGCAAATCTTGAGTGCCTGGGAATGCCTGCCGCAGTGCATCCCATGCCCTAGCTCTAATCTTGTTGATCGAGGCTCCATCATGGGCGTTGTTACTTAGTGTTACTCCCGGGTACCCTGCTTTCAACCACACATCTGCAGCCTTGTCCCCAACAGCAGCCACCAATGGGCTTTTGATGTCTCCTATTGCTAAGGGTACCCCTGCTCTGTTCTTTTCAAAGTCATATATCCATTTCCCTGCATCAGCCGTTAGTGCCAGAAGAGCCTTAAGGAGCTTATTTTTGTCCATCTGGACACAAGGTACATATTGGGGCCTACCTGCCCCCTTGTATATAAGGGGAATTTGCAGTTCCATCTTACTTTTCCCACCTCTGGTTACACTTCCCTTTTCCCTCGCTAATGCTATCCAACCAAACCTTTCCCTCAACCTTCCATTCCACATGCTATTCACCCTTGTGGTGCGTTGAGGTGCCTTTCCTGCATCATCCTCCTCCTCATCCGCAATGTTATAGACCTCGCTCCATTCCTCCTCATCTCCTCTCTGCGACCCTACATTCTCGCAGCCCAAGCTATCTGCCTCTCCATCCTGCTCTATGTGGATGGTCCTTATGGGGGCGTTGTCTAATGTAAATAAGAAGTCTCCTGACTTCCACTCATCCCCTGCTGGTGGATAGGGTACATCTGTCTTTATCACATCACATGCTGCCCGGAGTCTGGCTAACTCTGTTTGTGTCGAGGCCAGTGCTAGTTCTAGGTCTCTTGTGCTCACCCCTGTGTGTGGTTACTTCACTCCGGAGGAGAAACATAAAGTGGGGTCGGGGCTGTGGCCAGAGTTGCAATGTTTGTGCCTGTAGACACATATGTGGGGTTCAAATACCCTTCCGCGGGGTGGGTTCCTAGGGGATATATTTGTTTGCCCCACAGAGATCTTCCCGTTTTCCCCCGAGTCTGCATCTCTATCTCTGTTCTGATTTACTCTTTCCCTTTTGTCATCCTCGGTATCCTCAAACATTTTCCAGAGGTCCAATACTTCCCTTCTATTCTGTAACAGTCTCCCCTTATATTTTGCTGTCAAGAAAGTCGACATATCGTCCAACACACTTTTGTCGAAGAAGCCCTCCTCTGGCCAGGCGAGGGGCATTCCCTCTCGGCTAATTTTGGTCACCCACTGGTTGCATTACTTCTTAATATTCTTGCAGTACAACAGCAGGGCCTTGCACATATGTTCTATGGGTGTCTCTCCCCCCATTTTCACCTCTCCCTTGTGTCTAGTAGTGGGCTTCACCTATGCTGTGGTGCCACAATTATTGTCTGGGTCACCAAACGAAGGCAAGTCCCTTTTTACGCTCATGCCAGAGAAAATGCATCTCTCTAGGGAAAACAGCCAAAAGATTGCTTGCAAGGATAACAAGGTTTAATTGTACAAAGTAAAGGGGTCAGCAGAGGACTTTGCTGCTTGTGAACGTTCTGACTAAAATTTGATTGTAAGTACATTATGAACGCCCACAGCGTCACTAAGGACGTCACATATAGGGTCTAAACCCACACAGCTGATTGGTAAGACAGTATACATGGTCCTGCTCCATAAGGTTTGCCAGGCTATGGTTGGTTCTCACCTATGCTGTCTGTCTGTTTCCACGTGGGGCAGCTGGGCTCATCACTTCAAGGACTGAAGGTCAGGCGCTTCACATGTTGCTTTTTCAAGGATACCCTTTCAGAGCTGGTACTAATACATCATTATGGCATGCACCACAGAGGCTCATGGACCGGCAAGAGGGGGAAGAGAAGAAAACATTCATGCTCAGTCACACATTCTGTGCTCTATCTCTATTGCACTCCTCGCACCCAGGGCTTCCACCTTCGTTGTGATCTATAATGTATCCATTGCTGTACCTCGTACTAGAAAGGCTGTATTTATGGGAAGAGGTGACATGGTCATGCATGTCCAGGTTTTTTATGGCCAGTAGGTTTGTCATGGGCGGGCTGGGGTCACTCACTTATCGAGGAATGCAGGGACTCTTGGACGGGGTCAGTGATGGGTGCTATCTGTCCTGGTTGCCTGGGGTAAGAGGTCTGCTGTTGGTCTAGTTGTGATAAACGGGCACAGCGAGGAGCCTGGTGCTGTCTCACAGCCTTGCAGGGTGCATTCCCCATTGTGATACTAAATAATGGCAACAGTCAGGGAACAAGAGGACGTTTCTCTGGGAATTAGCAGTGTAGGCTCATCTGTCCTTAGTGTTTGGGCGTGTTCATGTTTCTGCGTCGGGCCTCTGTTTAGGGCAACATTCGTCTTCCATAACTATAAAATGGCGTATCTTTATGTGAGCGCACTACATCTATGCATCTAGAATGCCAGCGATATTGTATCCAAGCTGAGTTTCTTTAACGCAGCCCTTTCCCCCTTGCACATTGCACTATTCAGGAGATTCGCCTCACTCTAATGCTCCCGGAGGTGTGTGTGGGGGCTAGATAATAGACTAATTTCAGTCCCAACAGTTGTTCTTTCACTCTTAATGTCTACTACTTGTTACACTACTTTATTTCAAAACCTTCTGAACCAGATTCCTATAGGACCTGGATTTTCAGACAGACACAATTGCATGAGTAGAACATGAAAATGAGATGCCAATGCTCATAGCAGAGCGAAAGAAGTGAATGTTGGGCCATCATTTGTGAGACAGGGAAAACAACTTTGTCTGGAAGCAATTCTGGCTGTGATCAAACAGCCCATCGTCAAGCGCAAGCTGTTTCTAACATCAGGTGGGTTATTCTCTATTCGCTGATTGAAGTCCAAAGATCTGCTCAGTACAAAATGTGTGAACCTTACATGAAAAAAAAACTGTCAAAAATGATAAACCTATCATAGCAAAAGTTTAGATTTTATTTCAACAATACTGTCTGTACATTTAATTTTCAATTGAAAGTTTACAAAATGATAAGAGAGATTCAAAGTTTATCCGGAAAGCAATCCATTAACAATTTTAGAAAACAAAAGTAAAAGACACAACAACACAGACAGAGTAGAGCCAGTAGTGCAAGCCAATTATACAATGCATTCAGTGGATTTAAACAGGCATGTATAAAGGCAAACGAGACTATGTTAAAATACTCCTTCTATACATTAAAATTAGCTACATCAAATAAATAAATGTCATCATTATTCGTCATAAAAAAGCTCATAGCCCCTGGGCAAGTCCTTCTATTGTTCCTAATAAAATGTGGCCTTAGCAACTGTTTCCTTAGATTAATAAAAAACCTGCAAAACGTAAAGAAACTACGTACAAAACGTAAGAAACTGAGTCTCTGAGCGGTAGGATATTTATGTGTGCCATGAGCAAATATCTACTGCTCTCAGGTGCACTTAGATTTACTATTGCAGGGGGGCATTTTAGAAGTTACTGGCTGGGGGGATACCATTTTAACAAGGGCAGCTTGGCAATTCTTTCCTCAAAGGCGCACAATTCCATCTCAGCGGCTCATGTTTTAAAGAAAATCTTGCATTGCAAAATTGAATGTGTACCCAAAGCTGCCACATCCCCCAACCTCTAGCCGGCCATTAGATTAATCCTGTTGTTCTATGATGAAGTGCTGCACGTTTTTTTATTTTTTATTTAAAGGTTCTGTTTCATCCACTCATCATTTTAAAGAGTCAGAGTGCTTTTAAGTATATAATACAAATTGAAATTATTTTAAAATGATTATTGGATTTTTGTCTTTCGGATATATACGAGGTTTGAAACAACATTAGAATACAATGCATATTTGCTTAAAACAAATCCCAAAGTAATCAACTTCACTGTGGGTAATTATTACCAAACCTTCTGTGGACCATACATGTGAAGGATTCAGAAGCACAACGTCGCATCTCAGAAGGTTTCTGTTAAGGGAGTAGCAGTGTGGACATTAATCACATGCACTATGTCTGATCTAGAAGGCAGATGCCTGTATGTTCAAATGTGGGCCCATTCAGTCCAAGTCCTGATTCCCCAAAACTAAGATTATGACTTTTTGTGATATCTTAAAATTGAGGATGGGAACTGTTATGGACCTATGGTTAGTTGATGAGATTTCACCTTTGCTATATTCCAAATTTGAGAAGTAACTGGAGGAATGCTAAAGAAAGCTCTCACATGTGGAGGCTGTAGTAACAGATTATGATTTAGCCATGAAGGGAACATTGATGTACCTTTATGTGTTTTATAATGCTGTTCATAACATGTTTACATTTTGATTAAACATGTAACTCAATGAATGGATTTCAGGTGGATGAATGTACTTTTGAGCATGAACGCTTTATTGTACTGTCGTACCCATAATACTGAGGTAAGGCACTGCATATGTGAAGTAGTGGTGAAGTGTGAGTTAAGATTTCTTTTTTACTGGGGCGAAATGTGTTTGTACTGGCAAATGAGTTGATTTGGACTTAGTGTGTGTACCTTAACACTTGTATTTAATACGTGTGTAAACTTTATATTATATAGGTACTAACTGTATCTTCATTAGAATAAATCAACTAATTTTCTTTTTCCTTTTAGGGTGTGTTTGTGGATGTTTGTTCATGTTTAGTATGTTCCGCCTGGTGTCTCTGTCTATCAGCTTTGTCAACTCATTTATCATTTCCGAATAGTCCCGAAAATAAGGCTCAGTATTCACGTAAAATCTATGTTCGTGGTGGTGTGATATCCTTGTGCCATGCTTTTGTCCACATTACATATCTGTAATGGCAAAGCAGGGTGTGTGTGTTTCAATGCATGGAATATGGCTTTCCTTTTATCTTTTTATATTTCTGTACTTTATGTGTTGTCTCCCTGTGTTGTGTGCATGCACGAATAGTAGCTCTTCCTGACGTTATGCTTTGTGCATTCATGTTCTGTATCTGTGACCATGGTGGGTGGTTATATATGTGTGCATGTGAACATGCATCATTCAAATCATCAGGTATGTGTGAAGACATTCAGTTGGTTGACTTACATGCCTATTGGCATGGTGTGCGTGTGTGTGTGTCTGTGTGTCTGTGTATCAGAGAGAGAGAGAGAGAGAGAGAGAGAGAGAGAGAGAGAGAGAGAGAGAGAGAGAGAGAGAGAGAGAGAGAGAATTTCTTTGTGGGTGATGCTAGACCTATCAGCCACCTTCAATACAATGAATCAGCATATCCTTTTATATTGACTCTCACCCTTTGGCTCTTGCTTGGATTGGTTATAAAGCTTTCTCTTTTACAGGTGTCAAGCTGTTAAAATGGGCCCGTTTACATCAGCCACCTCTATGGTTCCAAATGGACATCCCCTTTTATATCCTCCCCTGTTTGATATATATGTTTCCCCCTTATTCATCTTTATTCAAAAATGTGATATTCATTTTCATTCCTATGCAGATGACCTGCATCTGGTCTCTGGTCCTCAAGAAAATGTCTCTCACCTCCAGTCACGTCTTTCCAAGATCAAACTTTGGTTGGCAACCAACATATTCACCCTTAACCTGTCTAAGACCAAGACTGTGCCTTTGAGTCTCTTGCATCTCCTAAAAGATCCACTGAGATTTCTTTTATCACCTACTATGTTTGGCCAGCCCACTTGCTTTGCATATAAGATTAAGAATCTAGGCGTTATTTGGGAACCCGAAATTAAATTAACTAACCAAATGAATGAAGTTTTCAGACCTCCCCCGTCTACTATTGAAATGAAATATGCTAATGCTTACTCTTTCTTTCCGGCAGCAGAGCACCCATGCACTTTTGGTTGGCACCTTTGTGAACTCTCAACTTGACTATGCCAATGTCCTTTATGCTGCACCCACAAGCTATTTGTTGAGCTGCCTACAGACTACCCAAAATGTGGCCGTCAGGCTTATTTGTAAATGACCTAAGACCATCTCTGTATTTTTCTGACAGGCGCTCCTTGCATTGGTGCCCATATTTCAGTGAATAGTTTTTAAAATCCTGAGCCTGATCTTTAAATGTATCCATGGTCTGGCACCCAAATATCTGCCTGGAAATTAAGCCATATCTTACAGCTTGCTCCCTTCGCTCCACTAATCAACATGTTTTGCATATTCTCTCTCTCTCGTGCTGTTCAACCAGCGGGGACAGACAGTTCTCTGTTCTGTGTCGCTGTCTTTTGAACACCCTTCCAAAACAACTAATTTTTTAATATTCTCTGGGGACTTTCCATAACAACTCATCTCTTAATATAATTGTCTCCCTTACGTCAATTGCTATCAGCACTTTCCTGGGTGGGCACATGGACCGGCCTCAACCCACCACGTGAAAGGGCACACCACCCCAATGAGATAGCGAGCTCCATTGCATCTCTCACCCATGTCTGCATAATAAATATGGAGCTTGTGGAACAGCCAGACGGGGTGGAGCTGGGTGCCTCATGATGTGCAGAGTGTCATACCTGTGCTGAACACTTGACAACCATTGTTGAAAGGTGTTCTTGCAGTTTTGGTATGAACCAATCTTCCAGTATCTCCGCTGCAATGTGTTGTTTGGAACTCTGAGAAGGGTAGTGCAACTGCTCAAACGCTGGGTGTAATAGTTCCACGGGCATCACTACTACCTTTTCAGTGCACTGTTGTCTCCATAAGAGGTCAGTTGGAGATTGCACATACCCACGATTGAGCCAGTTTTCAAGTTCTTCCGCAGGTGCCCTACACTGAAGCTCTATTATTTGTGCTATGGGCAAGGCTGTATTCGGGTCTGCTTCTGGTCTCATGGTGATGGCTGAGATGACGTATTCAGCAAGTGTGGGCACTGGGAGATATGCTGCTGCTTTTGCTGCTGTGTCGGCGGCAGCCTTTCACAGAAACATTTCATTGTTGTTGTTTGTGTGTGCTGGGCATTTGACGACCTCCACTACAGATGACTATGCAAGGGCGGAAACAAGGGTATTGAGCAGTGCTACATGTTGCACTGGTAATCCATCTGCCCGCCTGAAGCCCCTCCTTTTCCAGCATGAAAGACCTGCATGCACCATTGTGGTGATGTAGGCAGGGTCGGAAGAAATGGTGGCGCAACACCCTGGTAACGCCCGAAGCGCTTCAATGAGTGCTATGAGTTCTGCAGACTGTGCTGAGTAATGCATTGGTAACCTTTTCATTACTAGGGTTTCATATTCCCACACTTCTAAGCACAGCACTGCCGCCCCAGCATGTCTCTGCCTCTGCCTTGTGTCCTGATTGATTGATGCTGAACCATCAATGAATAATACTTTGCCCTCTTCTAAGGGGGGGTTCTCTGGCTTTGGGACGTCATCATCCTCCTCGCCCTCATAAGTGGCACAGTCATGTTGCGGTAAGTCTTTGCCTGTACATGGTTCTGTAGGAACGTGGCAGGGTTCACTGTTTTACGTCTCACAACATGGATATGTGGGCTTGAGAGGATCATTGTTTACTCTGATGCCCATTTGCTAGTGAGAGTGGACTTGGATCATTCTAAGATAGCAAATACTGAGTGTTTTACGTACAATGTTACTGAGCACCCCATCACGAATATGGAACTTTCCTTGATGGCAAAGGCTGCAGCAGCGAGAGCCTGTTTGCATGCAAATTTACCTTGCATCACTGAGTCTAGTGTACTACTGTAGAAGGCAAGTGGCTTGTGGCCCATTGTGCTTTTCTGCATGCATTGTCCTTTTCTGCATTAGTACCACTGTCATGAGTGTGCCATTTGAATGTGAAAATATGTAGCACTCCTGTGTGTAGTCTGGTGTGGCAAGAATCAGAGCAGTCAAAATCACTTCCTTTAGATCATTGAAACTCTGAATCATGTTTACAGTCCACTCTATTTTACTGTTTTCTTTTTGTGCTTCCTTGCAGCCCTGTAAGAGTGGTCTTGTTTATGCTGTGTAATCCAGAATCCAAGCCTTGCAATAGTTACACAACTCAATGAATTTTTGCATGTCCTTTACAGTAACCGGTCTGGCCATGGCACGCACTGTTGCTGACCTGTCAGGGATAATAATTTTTCTGTCTGCAGAAATGAGATGCCCTATTTAGAGTACTTCATGTTGGCAGTATTGAAGCTTCGCCTTGTCCACCTTATACCCTTTGTGAGCTAGCAGTTGCAACAGTGTAATGGAGTCTCTGTGACAGTTCTGTTCACTGTTACTGCATACAAACATGTCATCCACGTACTGAATTATTGTGCTGGGAACTTGGATGTTACCTAACTCTTCGTGCAGTATCCTGTTACATATGCTGGGGCTCTCGCAGTACACTTGGGGCAAACAAGTATGTTCATAGTGGTTTCTGCCATGTGTAAACGCTGTGAGATATTATGAATATGGGTGTAGGGGTACTGAGAAAAAGGCATTATTTAAATCAACCACTGTGAAATGGGTTGCTTACTTGTGGATGCTGCACAATATGGAGGCTGGTTTTGGAACAAGTGGAAATTCTTTCTGTACTACGTCATTAAGATTGTGGAAATCCTGGATCATTCTTCAACTGCCCCAAATGCATTTTTAATGGGGTATATGGCAGTATTGCATGGTGAGGTGGAGGGTACTGCGATCCCTTGGTGTACTAAGCCTTGTATCGTGTCTCTGATCCCTTCTTCTGCCACCCTTGACAAAGGGTACTGCTTCACCCAGGGTAACACTGCCCCTCCCTTTAGTGGGAGTCACTTCTTTCAACATCCCTACATTGTGTGGGTTGGTTGTCCATAACTGTGTGGGGACCTGTTGAAAGTCTGCTTGGCCGAACAGGGGTGAGACAGCAGCCAGTGGGCTTTGGACACTTTGATACTGAACCATAATCTCAGAGAGGATGCATGTTGTGAGTATTATTTCCCCATCGTTGTTGTACTCAAAGAGTTTGGCATCTGTCAGCTTCTTGAGGGGGACAGTGGGATCAATGCATAACACAATGCGCCACTGGCACCCCTTAGTATCAGTAGCTAGTACTGCATTTATTTTGGCCGACACCAGCAACCCCTCTAGATTTAAAGAAGATAGTATAGTGCCTGCCACTAGTTCTGGGGACACAACAGGTCGAATGTTGAAATCAGTTGGTACTCTCCAGCAAGGTTTGGTGATCAGTGGCACTATTTTTGCAAGCACTGTAATGCCATAAATGAGCGTGTCTGGATTTACAGGGATGCCTTTGCCTTGTACCACCATATAACGTTCCATGGCATGTATCACACACATTTTCCCTCATTGAACACATGCTAGGTGTCACGCAGATGATCCCTCTGTCTGTGAATGAGATTGTAATGTTCAGCTTGCTGAGTAGGTCTCTGCCAAGTAAGTTGACAGGAGAGCTCTCTGAATACAAGAGGGGAGACCATACAACCTTCCCCCCTACTTTTCATCCAAATTGTTTGTGCAGGGAACCGTCAAAACAGCCATATAGAATCCCTGTGTGTTCAGAGTTTTGCCTGATAATGGGAAGTCACCTTCGATGATGCACCACTTCTCAGCTCCTGAGTCCACCATGAAGATGAATTGCTTGTTCCCTATCTCTGCCCCCAACAACGGTTACTCTTCTGGATTCAGGGTAATTGACAGGACTGGACATGCAAGGGCTCTCTGTCTTAGTCTGGATATGTGTCTGTCCCCAGGAATGAAGAAGGGTTTCCCCCAACCACTGTAGCGCCTTCAAATGGGGCCACTGTGCCGTTTGGTGTGCATCCGACAGTGTTCATGTTTCCCGTTTGCTGCAGGTTTCGGTGGGGTTGATATTGTTGCACTGCTTGTTGTGGGTGTCGATGCGGGGTGTGAGTGGTTATCTGCAGGGGCATCTGTGTGTAAGCTTGCTGGATTTCATACAGTATTGAGAACATCCTAAGGTTCCCTTGCTCTGGGAGGGGCATAGTTTTTTTGATTGTCTTTATACCCCATACCCTGTCTACTCCGACACTCCCTTGAAAAGGGTCCCCACTTCCTGCATGTCCAACACTGACCCACACCTCCTCCTCTTGGTCCCATGCCCCCAAACCCCCTCCTTGCCCTCCTTTGGCCCACATGGTGGCTATCCTAGCATTCATAGCAGGAGGGCCGTACCCTTCCTCTTCTGTCTGTGCCGGTGTCAGTCCTCACGCCACCATGCTACTTTGGCTAATCTATTTTGTACTTGTTTTGTTTCCTCTGCCTGTTGTCTCTGAATTGTTTCTTTCTTGCACTCTTTTATTTTCCTACAACGGTGAACTATGATGCTTTGAATTTCCGGTCACACCTTTGCTTCAATCCCTGCCATTTTGTCAAGCATTTCCTGCACTTCCTTGGGTAGGTCCTGTTTCACTATGAAATAGAAAAAGGGGGTGGATTGGTCCTAGTCAATTTCTGCCCTCCACATTTCTTGGACCCTAAGAATAAACTGTGCAGCGTCCTCATAGTGCCCCATTGTACACTGCATGATGGACTGCAAATCTTGAGTGCCTGGGAATGCCTGCCGCAGTGCATCCCATGCCCTAGCTCTAATCTTGTTGATCGAGGCTCCATCATGGGCGTTGTTACTTAGTGTTACTCCCGGGTACCCTGCTTTCAACCACACATCTGCAGCCTTGTCCCCAACAGCAGCCACCAATGGGCTTTTGATGTCTCCTATTGCTAAGGGTACCCCTGCTCTGTTCTTTTCAAAGTCATATATCCATTTCCCTGCATCAGCCGTTAGTGCCAGAAGAGCCTTAAGGAGCTTATTTTTGTCCATCTGGACACAAGGTACATATTGGGGCCTACCTGCCCCCTTGTATATAAGGGGAATTTGCAGTTCCATCTTACTTTTCCCACCTCTGGTTACACTTCCCTTTTCCCTCGCTAATGCTATCCAACCAAACCTTTCCCTCAACCTTCCATTCCACATGCTATTCACCCTTGTGGTGCGTTGAGGTGCCTTTCCTGCATCATCCTCCTCCTCATCCGCAATGTTATAGACCTCGCTCCATTCCTCCTCATCTCCTCTCTGCGACCCTACATTCTCGCAGCCCAAGCTATCTGCCTCTCCATCCTGCTCTATGTGGATGGTCCTTATGGGGGCGTTGTCTAATGTAAATAAGAAGTCTCCTGACTTCCACTCATCCCCTGCTGGTGGATAGGGTACATCTGTCTTTATCACATCACATGCTGCCCGGAGTCTGGCTAACTCTGTTTGTGTCGAGGCCAGTGCTAGTTCTAGGTCTCTTGTGCTCACCCCTGTGTGTGGTTACTTCACTCCGGAGGAGAAACATAAAGTGGGGTCGGGGCTGTGGCCAGAGTTGCAATGTTTGTGCCTGTAGACACATATGTGGGGTTCAAATACCCTTCCGCGGGGTGGGTTCCTAGGGGATATATTTGTTTGCCCCACAGAGATCTTCCCGTTTTCCCCCGAGTCTGCATCTCTATCTCTGTTCTGATTTACTCTTTCCCTTTTGTCATCCTCGGTATCCTCAAACATTTTCCAGAGGTCCAATACTTCCCTTCTATTCTGTAACAGTCTCCCCTTATATTTTGCTGTCAAGAAAGTCGACATATCGTCCAACACACTTTTGTCGAAGAAGCCCTCCTCTGGCCAGGCGAGGGGCATTCCCTCTCGGCTAATTTTGGTCACCCACTGGTTGCATTACTTCTTAATATTCTTGCAGTACAACAGCAGGGCCTTGCACATATGTTCTATGGGTGTCTCTCCCCCCATTTTCACCTCTCCCTTGTGTCTAGTAGTGGGCTTCACCTATGCTGTGGTGCCACAATTATTGTCTGGGTCACCAAACGAAGGCAAGTCCCTTTTTACGCTCATGCCAGAGAAAATGCATCTCTCTAGGGAAAACAGCCAAAAGATTGCTTGCAAGGATAACAAGGTTTAATTGTACAAAGTAAAGGGGTCAGCAGAGGACTTTGCTGCTTGTGAACGTTCTGACTAAAATTTGATTGTAAGTACATTATGAACGCCCACAGCGTCACTAAGGACGTCACATATAGGGTCTAAACCCACACAGCTGATTGGTAAGACAGTATACATGGTCCTGCTCCATAAGGTTTGCCAGGCTATGGTTGGTTCTCACCTATGCTGTCTGTCTGTTTCCACGTGGGGCAGCTGGGCTCATCACTTCAAGGACTGAAGGTCAGGCGCTTCACATGTTGCTTTTTCAAGGATACCCTTTCAGAGCTGGTACTAATACATCATTATGGCATGCACCACAGAGGCTCATGGACCGGCAAGAGGGGGAAGAGAAGAAAACATTCATGCTCAGTCACACATTCTGTGCTCTATCTCTATTGCACTCCTCGCACCCAGGGCTTCCACCTTCGTTGTGATCTATAATGTATCCATTGCTGTACCTCGTACTAGAAAGGCTGTATTTATGGGAAGAGGTGACATGGTCATGCATGTCCAGGTTTTTTATGGCCAGTAGGTTTGTCATGGGCGGGCTGGGGTCACTCACTTATCGAGGAATGCAGGGACTCTTGGACGGGGTCAGTGATGGGTGCTATCTGTCCTGGTTGCCTGGGGTAAGAGGTCTGCTGTTGGTCTAGTTGTGATAAACGGGCACAGCGAGGAGCCTGGTGCTGTCTCACAGCCTTGCAGGGTGCATTCCCCATTGTGATACTAAATAATGGCAACAGTCAGGGAACAAGAGGACGTTTCTCTGGGAATTAGCAGTGTAGGCTCATCTGTCCTTAGTGTTTGGGCGTGTTCATGTTTCTGCGTCGGGCCTCTGTTTAGGGCAACATTCGTCTTCCATAACTATAAAATGGCGTATCTTTATGTGAGCGCACTACATCTATGCATCTAGAATGCCAGCGATATTGTATCCAAGCTGAGTTTCTTTAACGCAGCCCTTTCCCCCTTGCACATTGCACTATTCAGGAGATTCGCCTCACTCTAATGCTCCCGGAGGTGTGTGTGGGGGCTAGATAATAGACTAATTTCAGTCCCAACAGTTGTTCTTTCACTCTTAATGTCTACTACTTGTTACACTACTTTATTTCAAAACCTTCTGAACCAGATTCCTATAGGACCTGGATTTTCAGACAGACACAATTGCATGAGTAGAACATGAAAATGAGATGCCAATGCTCATAGCAGAGCGAAAGAAGTGAATGTTGGGCCATCATTTGTGAGACAGGGAAAACAACTTTGTCTGGAAGCAATTCTGGCTGTGATCAAACAGCCCATCGTCAAGCGCAAGCTGTTTCTAACATCAGGTGGGTTATTCTCTATTCGCTGATTGAAGTCCAAAGATCTGCTCAGTACAAAATGTGTGAACCTTACATGAAAAAAAAACTGTCAAAAATGATAAACCTATCATAGCAAAAGTTTAGATTTTATTTCAACAATACTGTCTGTACATTTAATTTTCAATTGAAAGTTTACAAAATGATAAGAGAGATTCAAAGTTTATCCGGAAAGCAATCCATTAACAATTTTAGAAAACAAAAGTAAAAGACACAACAACACAGACAGAGTAGAGCCAGTAGTGCAAGCCAATTATACAATGCATTCAGTGGATTTAAACAGGCATGTATAAAGGCAAACGAGACTATGTTAAAATACTCCTTCTATACATTAAAATTAGCTACATCAAATAAATAAATGTCATCATTATTCGTCATAAAAAAGCTCATAGCCCCTGGGCAAGTCCTTCTATTGTTCCTAATAAAATGTGGCCTTAGCAACTGTTTCCTTAGATTAATAAAAAACCTGCAAAACGTAAAGAAACTACGTACAAAACGTAAGAAACTGAGTCTCTGAGCGGTAGGATATTTATGTGTGCCATGAGCAAATATCTACTGCTCTCAGGTGCACTTAGATTTACTATTGCAGGGGGGCATTTTAGAAGTTACTGGCTGGGGGGATACCATTTTAACAAGGGCAGCTTGGCAATTCTTTCCTCAAAGGCGCACAATTCCATCTCAGCGGCTCATGTTTTAAAGAAAATCTTGCATTGCAAAATTGAATGTGTACCCAAAGCTGCCACATCCCCCAACCTCTAGCCGGCCATTAGATTAATCCTGTTGTTCTATGATGAAGTGCTGCACGTTTTTTTATTTTTTATTTAAAGGTTCTGTTTCATCCACTCATCATTTTAAAGAGTCAGAGTGCTTTTAAGTATATAATACAAATTGAAATTATTTTAAAATGATTATTGGATTTTTGTCTTTCGGATATATACGAGGTTTGAAACAACATTAGAATACAATGCATATTTGCTTAAAACAAATCCCAAAGTAATCAACTTCACTGTGGGTAATTATTACCAAACCTTCTGTGGACCATACATGTGAAGGATTCAGAAGCACAACGTCGCATCTCAGAAGGTTTCTGTTAAGGGAGTAGCAGTGTGGACATTAATCACATGCACTATGTCTGATCTAGAAGGCAGATGCCTGTATGTTCAAATGTGGGCCCATTCAGTCCAAGTCCTGATTCCCCAAAACTAAGATTATGACTTTTTGTGATATCTTAAAATTGAGGATGGGAACTGTTATGGACCTATGGTTAGTTGATGAGATTTCACCTTTGCTATATTCCAAATTTGAGAAGTAACTGGAGGAATGCTAAAGAAAGCTCTCACATGTGGAGGCTGTAGTAACAGATTATGATTTAGCCATGAAGGGAACATTGATGTACCTTTATGTGTTTTATAATGCTGTTCATAACATGTTTACATTTTGATTAAACATGTAACTCAATGAATGGATTTCAGGTGGATGAATGTACTTTTGAGCATGAACGCTTTATTGTACTGTCGTACCCATAATACTGAGGTAAGGCACTGCATATGTGAAGTAGTGGTGAAGTGTGAGTTAAGATTTCTTTTTTACTGGGGCGAAATGTGTTTGTACTGGCAAATGAGTTGATTTGGACTTAGTGTGTGTACCTTAACACTTGTATTTAATACGTGTGTAAACTTTATATTATATAGGTACTAACTGTATCTTCATTAGAATAAATCAACTAATTTTCTTTTTCCTTTTAGGGTGTGTTTGTGGATGTTTGTTCATGTTTAGTATGTTCCGCCTGGTGTCTCTGTCTATCAGCTTTGTCAACTCATTTATCATTTCCGAATAGTCCCGAAAATAAGGCTCAGTATTCACGTAAAATCTATGTTCGTGGTGGTGTGATATCCTTGTGCCATGCTTTTGTCCACATTACATATCTGTAATGGCAAAGCAGGGTGTGTGTGTTTCAATGCATGGAATATGGCTTTCCTTTTATCTTTTTATATTTCTGTACTTTATGTGTTGTCTCCCTGTGTTGTGTGCATGCACGAATAGTAGCTCTTCCTGACGTTATGCTTTGTGCATTCATGTTCTGTATCTGTGACCATGGTGGGTGGTTATATATGTGTGCATGTGAACATGCATCATTCAAATCATCAGGTATGTGTGAAGACATTCAGTTGGTTGACTTACATGCCTATTGGCATGGTGTGCGTGTGTGTGTGTCTGTGTGTCTGTGTATCAGAGAGAGAGAGAGAGAGAGAGAGAGAGAGAGAGAGAGAGAGAGAGAGAGAGAGAGAGAGAGAGAGAGAAATTTCTTTGTGGGTGATGCTAGACCTATCAGCCACCTTCAATACAATGAATCAGCATATCCTTTTATATTGACTCTCACCCTTTGGCTCTTGCTTGGATTGGTTATAAAGCTTTCTCTTTTACAGGTGTCAAGCTGTTAAAATGGGCCCGTTTACATCAGCCACCTCTATGGTTCCAAATGGACATCCCCTTTTATATCCTCCCCTGTTTGATATATATGTTTCCCCCTTATTCATCTTTATTCAAAAATGTGATATTCATTTTCATTCCTATGCAGATGACCTGCATCTGGTCTCTGGTCCTCAAGAAAATGTCTCTCACCTCCAGTCACGTCTTTCCAAGATCAAACTTTGGTTGGCAACCAACATATTCACCCTTAACCTGTCTAAGACCAAGACTGTGCCTTTGAGTCTCTTGCATCTCCTAAAAGATCCACTGAGATTTCTTTTATCACCTACTATGTTTGGCCAGCCCACTTGCTTTGCATATAAGATTAAGAATCTAGGCGTTATTTGGGAACCCGAAATTAAATTAACTAACCAAATGAATGAAGTTTTCAGACCTCCCCCGTCTACTATTGAAATGAAATATGCTAATGCTTACTCTTTCTTTCCGGCAGCAGAGCACCCATGCACTTTTGGTTGGCACCTTTGTGAACTCTCAACTTGACTATGCCAATGTCCTTTATGCTGCACCCACAAGCTATTTGTTGAGCTGCCTACAGACTACCCAAAATGTGGCCGTCAGGCTTATTTGTAAATGACCTAAGACCATCTCTGTATTTTTCTGACAGGCGCTCCTTGCATTGGTGCCCATATTTCAGTGAATAGTTTTTAAAATCCTGAGCCTGATCTTTAAATGTATCCATGGTCTGGCACCCAAATATCTGCCTGGAAATTAAGCCATATCTTACAGCTTGCTCCCTTCGCTCCACTAATCAACATGTTTTGCATATTCTCTCTCTCTCGTGCTGTTCAACCAGCGGGGACAGACAGTTCTCTGTTCTGTGTCGCTGTCTTTTGAACACCCTTCCAAAACAACTAATTTTTTAATATTCTCTGGGGACTTTCCATAACAACTCATCTCTTAATATAATTGTCTCCCTTACGTCAATTGCTATCAGCACTTTCCTGGGTAGCCAATGCTCTTTTTTGTCAATCTGTATGCAGATGCAGTCAATGCAAGCACAGCACTTTGTGTAATACGGTATACAATAAATAATCAATTAATCAAAAATAATAATCATGGCATATTTAAGTTTACTTCCTTATAATTGTAGTGGTTGTTCTCTTTGCCTGTTCTTAAATAAATATCATATTTTTACCAACACATTTTTATATGGAAATTCTCTCACTGGGTATAATGGACCTGAGCCATTTATCTAACCTTAATCCAATATTTTTACCCCCTTATCCTGCTGGAGGTGGTAGCAATGCTGCAATTGCAATCCTTTGCAGAAAAACATAGATTTCTGGATCCTGCACAGGTCACAGACCCGGATTAAGCACCAAACTGATGGTTGTCGCAGCCATGAAGGACCTCTATTCTTCTTTACTGTCTTCATGATTTTGGTATTCGAGATAAAGAGTTGGCCTGGCTCGCTTCATGGACTAGTTCACTTTCTTCAAAAATAGAAGCTAATATTATATTGATCCTTTCTGTGGCAATCTACAGCTATGAGCTCGGGAGAAAGTCACAGCAATCTGAGGAAATGGAAGAGAGGCATATATATGATACCAGAATGGAAAGATACTGCACACAGTACATAGCCACTGTAGATGCGACTTTCTGAAGGCCAAACTAAACTTCGTTTCTGTGTGGTGTGCATCCATGTCTGCAAAAGAAACCTTGATATGCCAGCACTCTGTTCAAATGTGCCTTTTTATGGTTAGGATGGGCGAACAGCAGTACAAGTGTAAACCACTGATGAAAAGGTGAAGTTGCAAGCATAATAAAGATTGCCAACACTATCAGCTAAGGAAAGTCTTCATTCTATTAAAGACAAGGAGGGGTCCGGGGGGGGGGGGGTTTGTAGGGTATCCCAGAATGTGTGGTTTTTCCCATAGACACACCTACAGCCCAAACTGCTGGATGGATTTTCACCAATTGGGTGGCAGGAGTGGCAACTTGGTCCCAAAAGCGTGCTTTTGTAAATTTGGTGTAAATCTGTCCAGTAGTAAAAACTACCCAAAAGTAGGTAAAACAAAATTAGAGCTATTTGGGTTTGGTCCGCAGACTCACTTCCCTGTTCGCTCCGTGGATGGGCCTCCCATTAAACCAGGGGCCAACGTGACGTCTGCAGTCATCAGACATTCCCGCTGATTGGATGGTGAAGTGCCTGAGGTGCGTCATATTTCTGGAAACGACTGCCACGTTGGATCCGCAGACAGTCACGGGTGTCCTTGGACAGCGTGCTGGGGGAAAAAGTCTGAAAAACTCATTTAGGGTCATTTGGTGGTGGAAAGAGGTGCTGGGAACAGTGGGGGAGTGCAAAAAAGATGGTATGGGACTGTTTTTGTATGTTGAAAAAGGCTGGGCTGATTTTGAAGCTTTCTACGGACACTGCGGTAGTTCGCAGACAGCGCTGTGAATAGATGGCTTGGAAAAGACATTTGGGGTTATTTGATGGCTGGAAGATGGCATAGAAATGATAGGGAAGTGGAATTAAGGTAATGTGGACAAGTTTTTAAAGGTGAACAAAAGGTTTGAAAGTGCAGCTGAGTCTGCAGTCAATTTCTGTGTCTGCGGACATCAATTCGATTGCAGGGGTGTCATGGTGAGTTTTATTAGTTGACAGTGTATGGTACATACTTGTTATATGGTTAATTGCATTGTGGTGGTTGTGCTCAGTGGCCAGATTCTGGGAAGGGGGGCGCAGGCCATGGCCCCTGGAATATGTGCACTGGGCACAACCACCACAGTAGTAATATGTGTGTAGTAATAATAGGTAATTTAGTAAGAGTATGGCCAGAATCACCATTGTGGCAATATGTGTACAGTAAGTGTAGGTAATATAATGGGAGTGCAAACTGTTTGTAAAATGGAGGAATGATGTAATTGAACTGTATATGGTACCTATGATTGTAGTACAATTGAGGATAGTGCTCACAGAATATGTAGTTGATTATATTTGCTGTGGTTACTTAGTGTTGTAGAGTTATGAAGCTGCAATCTATGGTTTCTTTAATGTGAAAAAAAAGTAAAATGTATTAAGCCTGATAGTTCAACAGCTGTAGTGTTATACAGTTTTAAATATACATTTTCTTTCCTGGACCCGCAAAAACAGTACATTTTAAGTACTATGTTTGGTACAACATTAGTGTATGACACACTGCTGTTGTTTTGACATCACATAATTATTGGGTCATTGGGAATAAAAATCCATACTGGATTAAAGAAATCTGATTACAGTTAGGTGTGTGTAAGAGTGAAAGTATGTTTATTTGAAGTATGTTGTGATTAAGGATTAAGGGAATGTTTGAATAGTTAGATAACTGTTGGCATATTCTAAGTACATTAGAGGTTAGAAGATGTTTTGTCATATACAAATTGAGATGGTGTATTTGAAGTGCTTTGCAATGAAGGGTGTTTTTAAAGTTGTTAGCGAACTGTTGGCATATTCTAACTAGATTAACTTTGAAAAGTGCTATTGTAGTATTATGGGTGTAGTTAGATACTTGTAGGCGTAGTCTAAAAGTTAATTGTGCTATAGTTTAATGACTAAATATGGGTTGAAGGGATATTAACTAGGCATTTGTTAAATTTGGTGGTAAACTATGTTTTGTAACGGAGGAATTGTTACATTCAAACCAATCACCTATTTTTTTGACATATGCAGTGTAGTGCCCTGCAGTGGTTGTGGCACCAGTGTGGTATATTATGCCTACTGTTGTGAAGGTTTTTTTGCAAAGATATACTTGGCCATGTTTTAAGCCTGTAAGCTTACAGTTAATTTTGCTACCACCTGCATTGTACCTTAGAAGCATTAGTATGACATATTGGCTTTGTGAGTTTATTTGTATTGTAGAACGATTGTCTGAATTGCAAAAAGAGCAAAATATACCATGATTTGCATTCTGCAGAAGCTGGTGAAATGGAATGGATTCAGAATTTGGTGTGGATAAATATGCACATTGTTCATTAGGGATGTCGTTTTATGAAACATGGTTGCAGAGAGTTCATTTATGTTTCCGGGTGTATGAAATCTGTAAGATTTCATATATAGGGATCTTTTGGTTGCTAGCCCATGCACATTAGGAATTCTTGTGGTTCTTCCTTTGTGTTTATGGTAAATTCTACAATTCCTGCACAGTAGTCCAATTCTTGCCTTATACCTGAGACACTGAAAGTGTTGTCTGGATTATTTGTGGCATTTCTGTGTAGGACGAGCATTGGCAAACACAACTGGTCTGAGCCGTTTAAGTAAATGTTGTGAACAATTGGTGGCAATTGAAAGATAAGATTCATTGTCACATTAGGATAATAATTTACTCCAGTTGTGTTTCTGAATTTAAATGGACCAGAAAGTACTGTTTGTGGATCGTTTGATGGGCCTGCAGATGTTTCTAGAGAAGAGAGATGTGTGTGTTTCATTTGTGATGGATGTTCAGTTAATTTTGTCCTAGTATTGTTAGATGAAGCAGGAGTTGGTTGTTGTTTTGTTAGTGATATTGTTGGGAAATATGCTCTAGGTTCTGTTTCTATTATTTGTCTTTTGAAGTTTTTTTTTTTTTTTATATTTGGGTGTATGGTCCCCATAGTCTATTGTATTCCAGGATGCAAGGAATGTCATCATTTACTTTATTTGCATCAAAGTTAACTAGGAATAGACCATTGAGTTTACACAGATGTGAAAGTGCCACGTAACTCATACCTTCTTTAAAGACTGTGCTGCCAATGTCAATCAATGCTTGATCTATGGTTAGACCTTCTGATTTGTGAATAGTGTCAGCATATGCAAGAGATAGCGAACATTGCTCTCCGCATACATACATTTCTTTGAAAAGAAGGAAAAATCCTAATATCCGTCCCATTTCCTTAACTACCGCAAGTTTTTCAAAGTGTATGTTGACAAACTGAATGTTGTTGTCATGTGTATATGTTTGGAAGCCAACAACTGTACCAATTGCTCCATTGACGAAACCTTGTTCTAAATCAAGGTTACATTTTAGAATTACTCTGCAGTTTAGACACAAAGGCAATATTTTATCCACTCCGGCTGTGTTTAGAGATAAATTGTTCTAAGCTATTTAGTCAAGCTGTTGCTTGTTGACACATAGAAAGTATTGTGGCATGCACTTCTAGTGTGTCTGTGCAGCTGATATGCAGTATGATCTGCATTTATTTTGTCAACTGTGTTTCATTGAATTGACTACAGCTTGCAAGGGTTAGCATTAATGATTTTTGTTACTACAGCCAAAAGGTTGTTGTTTGTTCATTTTGTAGAAATTTGCTGATTATTTTTATTAAGAATGTTTTGCTAGAACTGACTTCACCAATTAGATACAGGAGTGGAGGTGTATAATTTTTACAGCTATAGGTTTTAGTTTCATGGTTAAAACCATGTTCAATTTCGTGAGTGACTTCAAGATAAATGGTGAGTTTTTCATCATTTAGCTGTGATTCCAGAACTTACAAGTCTTCCACAGAATGTTTATATTGATACATGGTATTTTCTACCTCAATCATGGCTAGTTCTGCTTCATTTAGAATTAGTGGTTCTCCAAGTGTGTCTTGGCTTCCTGTAAGGTAAGGTTGACTGGCCTCAGGAGTGTTTTTGTCTAGTTGAGCTTCAATCTCTTTCTCTTGTTGATGTTCATTTCCCAACATATGTTTGTGTTGTTTGAAATTGTCATTTGTTATATTGTTTTCATTTACTTTGAATGCAGCTTCAAATGAGTCATAGTCACCTAAAAAAATCTTTTTCTTTTCTCCAAGGTTTAATACATTGGAGTAGAGCCATGTAATACAGTTCTCTATGTTGTGGAGATTTAAATTATAACTTTACATGATTAAGAAGACTTGGTTTGGTGAGTTTCACTAGGCTTCCTCCACAAGTTGAAGCTGAATATCTGTCAGTTGTCTCATTTGGTGTGACATTGTTTTTGTAGGTGTAGTTTTGGACAATGTCATACAGACACATGTTTTCCGAAGCAGTACTTCTGTTTGGGTAGTATGTGTCAAGTTCATTGTTTTTTAAAATGTCCTGGCTGTTGGGATAATTTGGGGCTATGTTTTCTATCTCTTGGTAGGATTTTAGTACTCTTTTTTGGGATGAAGCTGGCTCAAGGTTCAGCCAGACAATGTGCTCAGATTTTCCATATAATGCGGTACCTGTTAAATGGTCTGCAACTGTGTAGGACCAGCATTCTCTATGGGAGAGCATTTTTATACCAACGCTTTACAATTTCTGTTATAGTGTTTTATCAGATGATATGTCATCCCAGATGTCCTTTAGCTCTGTTTTCTCAGCTTTGGTGAGAGAGGCTGTGAAATATCTTGCAACTGCATTAGAATTGTCTGCAATGTATTGTATGTCTATGTTTACATTCCACGAGAGGGCAATGATTGCATTGTAATCATTGATGTACGTGGAGGCTTCGTCCCTTTTAATGTTGTGTGTATTTTTAGGGGATTTGCCTTTTACACTGTGTCTATCAGAAGACATCAAGCTATTTACTTGTCTTTTTTTGAAAACTGGTCTAGGGAAGCCAAAGCAACATTTGGTATAGTATTTTCCTTTGTTTTTATATCTACGTCACCGGTATTTGGCACATTTATGTTTTTGGAAGCATAACACTGGTGTATGCAGGTCACTTTCTGTGGTTTCTGATGGTATGTTGCAGGTAATGTATTTTTCAATAAACTGATAAACATTGGCATCACTATCATGGCCAAAATTTGGAGCATCTTTTATCCACAAAAGCATGCGCATGTGTGGTTCTCCTGTGGATTGATATTCATTTCCCCAAATTAAGTGTTGCACTTCTACAAGCGTTGGGATAGTTTTGTTACAGGTAAAATACAGCATGGCACTGAAGTGATGGGGAAAGTACCTTTATACATGTACAGGGTTAATAGAATACTATTCTAGACCTTATTCTGAATGGTCTTGCAAAGTTTGATGGGATTCTGTCAAGAGGGGGCAAAATTAGAGGGGGTCCCAAAATATTGTAGAGGCATAAAAGTGTGGTGCCATTTGACGAATCTACACAAAATCTAGATATGCATGTTTTTGTAAAGTTTGGTGGGATTTTGTCAAGAGGGGGCTAAATAAGAAGGGGGGGTCTCAACATTTTAAATGACATAACTTTGTTGCCATTTGACAAATGTGGACAAATGTTTTCAGAGCGATTATAGAACCAACCTTGAATGTTTGTGTAAAGTCTGAATGGGTTTTGTCAATTGGGGGCTAAGTTGATGACTATTGTATATGTATACCTTTTGACACTTTGGAAAAAATAAAACATAGTGTAAAAGCAAAAGGAAATATCGAGGCTGAGTACCCCAAAAGGAAATACACCAAACATGAGCTTATAAAGAT